>NC_090277.1:70423536-71623536 GCF_040414725.1 Anabrus simplex
TCTTCATAGCTTACTGCATGTAATGAAAAGTCCAAGTTCCCAATGAGGGAATAAGATATTTTCCACCAATAGAGCATTTGGCTGCTGATAAATGCACCTGTATACACCCCAGGGTCTGTGGGTAAGGCCTGACGCATCCTACTCTGATGAGTATAGTGTCAGGTCGAAGACAAAACGCTGGTTTATACAGCAAATGCCTGAAAAGCCTTACATCTAATTTCTGATTAATGCATGTTGTTTTTCTTTGTATATACTCTTCATGATGTATAATATACATACAGATAGCAAAAACTGAAGTGCACTAAATTAGAGAAAACACACACACACACACACACACACACACACACACACACACACACACACACACACACACACACACACACACACACACACACACACACACACACACACACAAACTGAACACTGTACTTCTGCCTAGCACAATGTCTGGGTGGAGAATGATATTCTTCAGCTCTTCGTGAAGAGTATCACTGTTTTGGTTGTCTGTTTGGTTTCCTATCAACAGATTCATAAGATGGAACCCATCTTCACGATAGTATTGGCTGCTGTTTTTAGCACATATCCAAACCATTGGCAGAGAGGGTAGATCATGGAGATTACTGACGAAAATGAGGGCTATTGGATTAGACAAAATAGTGATTGAATGGATGGCTACATTTCTAGAAAATAGACCTGAGAGAATTAGAGCAGGTGAAGTATTATCTGATCCTGTAATGATTAAGAGGGGGGTCCTTTATGTTTTCTTATATATATGATTTGAGTAAAGATCTGGAATCAGAGATAAGGCATGATGTTATACTGTATAGAGTAGTAAATGCGTTGCAGGATTGTGAGCGACTGCGAGAGGACTTAAACAATGGAGTGAGATGGACAGAATGGTATGAATGTAAATCAGATATAAAGTCAAGTTTCAGCAAGAGTAAAAGTCATCTCAGTTTTAATTACTGTTTTGATGGAGTGATAGTTCCTTATGGGAAACACCGTAAATACCTAGGTGTTAACATGAGGAATGATCTTCATATTTGTATTAACAAGGTTGTTAAGAAAGGTTACGGATTGCTGCATATGGTTGTGAGAGTATGTAGGGGATGTAAAGGAGAGGGCGTGTAAGTCTCCTGTAAGACCCCAATTAGAGTATGGACTACTTGATATGAAAACTGCAAAACATCTAAAGCGAAGCAGCACGATTTGTTCTGGGCGATTTCCAACAAAGGAATAGTGTTATGAAAAAGCTGCAAACTTCGGGGTGGAAAGATGTGAGAGTAAGGAGACGAGCTACTCGACTAAGTGGTATGTTCAGATTATATAGAGATCTGAATGCTATGTTCCAAGCTGTCAATGTAGAGTTGGCGTGGAATGACATTAGTAGACGAGTAAACTTGTGTGGAGCTTTTAAAAGAAGGAAAGATCATAATATGAAGATCAAGGTGGAATTCATGAGAACTAATTTGGGCATATATTTATTACAGGATGAGGAGTAAGAGATTGGAATAAATTATCAAGAGAAATGTTAAATAATTTTTCAAGTTCTTTGAAAATGTTTAAGGGAAAGCTTGGTAAACAACTGATAAGGAATCTGCCAGCTGGGTGACAGATCTTAAAGTACACCATTCATGTTTGATTGATAGATTGACGACTCTCAAGCATTTTATCTTGAAGCAGTTCATTAGAAATGCGATGCCAGCTGTATGTAACCGCGCTAGAAAATGAACTTCATGAACTAATTTCGTTACAATGATCTGCGATTTTTGAAATCAACATTCATGTTTGTGTGGCTCGGATTCGATGTAAAACTGGATGTCACGATATCAAGAGTCAAGTAAAACTGCAAGCTTCCTTGCACCCGATCAAGAACGCCAAACAGTACAGCTGACGATGGATGTGACACCTCTGTATCTAGTTGGGCAGCAGTCATTTTGCAGGCCAAGAATTTTTACAATGTGCTTTACAGACAGATCTTATGGCAACAATGGAGTAGGAAGGGCTACGAGTGGTAAGGAAGTGATCGTAGCCTTAATGTGCCTGGAGGGCTGCTGACAGTGGGGTTCGAACCCACTATTTCCCGAATGCAAGCTGACAGCTACGTGACCCAAACTGCGCAACTACTCGGTCGGTACTAAGGATCTAATGGGCTGTTGCACCACGGATTGTTTGTTTTGTAATCAGATGTGTTTCGGGCATGTCATCTGTATGCAGTTAGCAGGCAGGTGACATGTCATGTGGCCACCTGGTGCAGGTCTATAGGTGACCTGCAAGAGTGTGAGGATGGGGCTCTATCTGAGATAATGTTATTGGCTTTACGTCCACTAACTACTTTTACGGTTTTTGGAGACGCCGAGGTGCCGGAATTTAGCCCTGCAGTTCTTTCACATGCCAGTATCTACCGACAAGAGGCTGACGTATTTGAGCACCTTCAAATACCACCAGACTAAGCCAGGATCGAACCTGCCAAGTTGGGGTCAGAAGGCTAGCTCCTCAACCGTTATTTATTTAACAGTGGCTATAGAGTTTTTAAGAGAAGCTGAGGTACCAGAATTTTGCTCCACAATGATTCTTTGACGTGTTGACAGCCAACAACACGGAGTTATGAAATTTAATCCACCGACCTCACCAGGGATCGAACCTGCTATCTGTGAAATATAACTACGCCACTGACGAGGGCACGGCACAGCTACGGTGGTCGCTGCTGTCTACGCCATACGTGTCCGAGGATTTGCACCATTGGACCTCATTCAATGCGAACATGGCATTTAAATTTAATGCTAAGAAATGTTATTGGCTTTACATCCCACTAACATTACAGTTTTCGGAGACGCCGAGGAGCCAGAATTTAATCCCGCGGTTCTTTTACGTGCCAGTAAATCTACCGACGTGTTTAAGCACCTTCAAATACTACCGGACTGAGCCAGGATCGAATCTGCCAAGTTAGGGTCAGAAAGCCAGCGTGAACCACTCAGCTCAGTATTTAAATTTAAGAGCCTGCGTACTGTACAATATATGTTGTCGATTTGCGTGTATCTGCAGCACTATTGAGGGGGTGAGCGTCTTTACCATCCACACGGGCATCTCGGGTTCAAGGCGTGCCAGTGCGTGACTTTTAGTTTTTTAAATATTATTTGCCCTTCTTTATGCGGATTCAGTGTGCAAACTGAATGCAAGCTGCATCATAAGATATACTAGGTTGTTTCTCCTACTTCTCGTACGCTTTCTGGTTTAAAATGGTGTCAAACTTCCCTTTGGGAAATCAAATGATCATAAATACGCTCTCTCAGTCATGGTCATCCATCAACGGTCGCTGACCATCATAAAATAATGTTATTGGCTTTACGTCCCACTAACTACTTTTACGGTATTCGGAGACGCTGAGGTGCCGAAATTTTGTTCAGCAGGAGTTCTTTTACGTACCAGTAAATCTACGAACCTCGTACTTGAGCATCATCAAATACCACCGGACTGAGCCAGGATCGAGCCACTCAGCCCGGTTAGATGACATGACCTGCACGGCTGCTAGGTTACACTTCTGTCACACAAGTTACATACACTATTTCCGTTACACGATATTTATGTCAAAAACGTCGTCATTAAATTCGGGGATTCTGACGTGAAGGGGCCATAGTGTATCAGTTTGTGACAATGAAAACCAGATAAAAGATAAGGAGAGAAGAATACATTTTAAATGAAGGACTGCCACTTCTCGAACCAAAGACACCCGCTTGGAAGTCACGACGCTGAACATTAGACCAGCGGTGCTGTAGATAAGTACCGTATTCGCACGCGAATTCCCAACAGGAATCTTTATCTTCTGTCTGACCTTTTCCCGATGTCCTGGAATCTCGGTTCTTTATACTCATCATTTAGCCTTGTATGGAGGGAAGTGTGTGGTTTGTAGCGTCACGTCTGTTGTGCCGGACTAACTGGCTCAGACGGTTGTGACCCCAACTTGGCAGGTTCGATCCTGGCTCAGTCCGGTGATGTCAGCCTCGAATTAGTAGATTTACTAACACGTAAAAGAACTCCTGTGGGGCTAAATTACGGCACCTCGGCGTCTACAAAACCCGTAAAAGTCGTTAGTGGGACGTTAAGCAAATGACATTATTATTATCATCATTGTGAATGAATGCATTCAGACGAACATAAAGACCTGGTCCGCGAGCTAGAGGAATCAAGTTAAATTCTCCGGCCCGGCCGGGAATCGAACCAAAGTTCCCCTGAACTGAAAGCCTGTGCGATGATCAGTTGGCCATTTGACAATTCAGCCAAGGAGCGGGATAAACTGTCAACAAGAATGCAGGTTTTTCTATTTAAAAGGCCACTTTCTTGTTAAATAAGGACCAATGGTACAAACGTAACTATTTATTTTGACGTATATCATTCTCCCAAAATTTGAATGAAATCCATAAATCCTCTTATGATCTCAGCTGCTACATGGAATTATGTGACATAAATTGGACCCGGCGCTGGCTTGTGCATTTTTGCTTGCTTTAATGAAAACGGAACGATTTATTCTGTAGATAAAGTAGGCGATTGTGTAGTGCGTGCGAATGAAAGCCATAACTAGGGAATGAAAACAGCTTTTCTTGCTTTACACACTGAGAAACATGAGAGGGACAATTCTGCCCAGCGCACTCTGTAGTTCGGCGGCGTGAGCCGCATTGTCATATCATTGTTGATCTTCTTTTAGGGCCGCCGTCTTCTTTACCGTCTGCTCCATGGCTGGCCTTTGTTCACAGTTGTCCCGGGTTCGGTTCCCGGCAGGTTTGGGAATTTGAACCATCATTGGTTAATTTCTCTGGCACGGAGGCGTAGGCTGGGTGTGTGTGTGTTGTCTTCATCACGACGCGCAGGTCGCCTACGGGTGTCAAATCAAAAGACCTGCACCTGGCGAGCCGAACCCGTCCTGGGATCTCCCGGCACTAAAAACCATACGCCATTTCATTTACTTTCCTTTCTTAAATGATTTCAAAGAACTTCGAAATTTATCGAACATTTCCCTTGCTAAATTATTGCAAGCCCGCCTCTGTGGTGTAGCCGTTTAGGGTGATTAGCTGCCACCCCCGAAGGCCCGGGTTCGATTCCCGGCTTTGAAAAGTGGTACGAGGACTAGAACATGGTCTACTCAGCCTGAGCAGAAGAGATTCGATTCCCATCTCAGCCATACTCGAAGTTGTTTTCTGTGGTTTCCCACTTTTCCTCTAGGCAAATGGCGGGATGGTACTTAACTTCCTTCCGCTTCATTCTCTCTCCCTTCCAATCGTCCCATCCCTGTTCAACATAGCAGGTGAGGACTTGTGGGATAGATACTGGTCTTCCTCCCCAGTTGTATCCCCGACCAAATGTCTCTGCTGCCCTTGAGGCGGTACAGGTGGAATCCCTCGCTGAGTTCGAAGGAAAAACCAACCCTGGAAGTTAAACAGGCGATGAAATGAAAGTACTGCAATTCCTATTTCCTTCTCCTGTAAATGAATATTTGCCCTAATTTGTCCCCTTCAATTCCGATTTCATTCCATTTTCGAACCTCTAAAAGCTCCATACAAGTTTCTTCGTCTACTAATGCCATCTCTCCACAGACAGCTTGGAACAAACAGCTCAGTCAAGCTGTTCGTCTCCTCAATGCCAATAATTCCCAACACAAAGTTTCAACACTTTCGTAACGTTACTCTTTTGTCGGAAATCTTCTTCTTCTTTATCTGTTTACCCTCCAGGGTCGGTTTTTCCCTCGCACTCAGCGAGGGATCCCACCTCTACCGCCTCAAAGGCAGTGTTCTGGAGCTTCAGACTCTGGGTCGGGGGATACAACTGGGGAGGATGACCAGTACCTCACCCAGGCGGCCTCACCTACTGTGCTGAACTGGGGCCTTGCGGGGGATGAGAAGATTGGAAGGATAGACAAGGAAGAGGGAAGGAAGCGGCCGTGGCCTTAAGTTAGGTACCATCCCGGCATTTGCCTGGAGGAGAAATGGGAAACCATGGAAAGCCACTTCCAGGATTGCTGAGGAAGGAACTGAACCCACCTCCACTCAGTTGACCTCCTGAGGCTGAGTGGACCCCGTTCCAGCCCTCGTATCACTTTTCAAATTTCGTGGTAGAGCCGAGAATCGAACCCGGGCATCCGGGGGTGGCACCTAAATCACCCGGAATAAATCGTGCTGCTTTCCTTTGGATCTTTTCCACTCGTACCGAATAATCCTGGTGTGGGTCCCACACACTGGAACCATACCTAAACAACCTTCTTTCCCCGGAGCGCAGAGTCCCTTTTGTCGGAGGAGCCTTAAAAAGCCATTCCGGAAGATATTTTCAAATTTCATAAACTCATACATTCATCACCAACGGTTCATCAACAGAAAAAATGTACGAACTCGTGACCGTCAATTCAATGCATACGCTAACGGTAAACTAGTTTTCAGAATTACTGTACGTGTCTTTCATCTCCTTTTTTGCACGCCACAAAACTTTTCAAAGGTCCGGCTCCGCTAAATGGAGCCTTTGGTTCAGAGACCCTCGGATTCGATTCCTAGCTGGACTGGGGATTTTAACCGAATGTGGTTAATTTCTCTAGATCGGGGATTGGGTGCCTGTACATACACCACGCCACACTGTTAATCATCACAGAAAGGTGCAATAGTGACTTACATCCCACCTTTTTCGGGTGGCGTCAGAAAGGCCATCCGGTCGTAAAACTGGACAAATCCCCATCAAGTGCCGACTACAATAAATACCTAATTAGGCCAGGAAGAAGAAAGACAAAGCACTTCAAAGGACATCTACGAAAACATGAAGAAATTCCAGTATTCCAAAACAATCTTAATATCAGAGTGTAACGGACCATCCACATATACTGTAAGCCTACAGGTTATGAGTCGGATTGTGTAGAGAGCTATAGGCGAACAACTCCCTCAAACATCACGCCATTTGTGTAGTATTGCGAATGTCACAAATTGTGCATGAATAAAAGTAAGTCAGCCAAGAGGATGCGCCACCAAACCTGTATCGAACATTCACTACCTACTCCACAATCCTTGTATTTTCGCCCCTCCCAGAAACAACCCTTAACCTAGACCCTACAGATTATTCTCTCTTACCAACTACCTGAAATTTATTTTCTTTACCTTACCTCCAAGTCCAGCTCATCACTTGGCCTACATCACCATTCACGTGGGGAATGTAATAATTTACATATAGTAAAATCATCATTGTGTCTATGATGGATTTTACATGATACTGAATAAACGTCTTCTTCTTCATTAAATGTTGTGTTGGCAAATACTTTAATACACCATATTAAAGTATTTGGTGTTGGGCTCAACGAGCTCGTTGGTTGGGCTCATTGTGATTTTGAATAAACGTCTCCTTTCCCACAGCAACACAAGCAAACTATCTCAAATAGCAAAGAGTATCAAATATGACCAGATCACCAGATGCCTGTACGTATATTGTACGACAAAAACCATTCAAGTAAACCTAGTATGCGCTGGAAACAAATGACGAAAATACCCCCCAGTCTCACCACTCTATACTCCGATACTCCTTATTACGAAGATAAGGCTTCTTTAAAATATCATAATTAGCGTGTGCAATTGTGAAGTAGTGTTATTTTCACTTTGGTTTTATTTGTCGGTTAAAAATAGCGTCAGGATTTAATTTTTATAGAAGTTGATGAAGTGAAGGATCAGCACAGCAGCCCAGCCAATAAGCAATCGCCTTTCATTCGACTCTCAGTTCGACGATTCTTTGATCCGACGCGCGTGTTTTGAACCACCTTATCTCCTTTATAGTCTTTCATGTTTTAAAACCGTACACTTCTTCATTGATATATTATGGCTCACAGTCCGAGATTATTAAGTATTAATCTTCTTATGTGTGCATGTTTGTGTTTAATTAATTAAGATATGGAAGTGCAGAGTGGTATGGTTATGTAGCAGCCCGGACCTTCTCGCGTGAAGCGTAGCAACGGAAATCCATTTCAGTGTGGCGATAAAGTAAAAGTGTTTGCCGAGTGGTTTTAACTGATTTTGTGACTCAACTCCTGTCAGCTCCTTGAAGTGGTGACAACACAAATGGCAAAGGCTACTGATACTTCTGTATAGTGCGAAGAAGGAACTTAAAATCTGCTGAAAAGGTAGGTTCAAAAAGTTATGTAGGGTACGTAGTCTAATACGGTATATGGGCCTATATTATATTATATTATATTATATTATATTATATTATATTATATTATATTATATTATATTATATTATATTATATTATATTATATTATCTGCCAACGGCCATAGCCGTGTTTAAACACCGGATCCCGTGAGATCTCCGAAGTTAAGCAACATTGGGCGTGGCCAAGATTTGGATGGGTTGCCACGTGCTGGTGGGGAGGTAAGGTAATTGAGGAGCGGAGAGGAACTGGCCACCCTACCGTACGTAAACTCCGGCTCAGGCACACCTCTGCGGAGGTTCGGACCTGCCTTCGGGCAGAATACACCCTTACAATTACCTTTATATTATACTACCTGACGTACCCGGCTTTGCTACGGGATTCTCAGAAAGACTGTCTTTGTGGTTTTCCTACCTGAAGTCGTCAGAAGGAATGTAGTGATTAAAAGCAATGTTATATCAAATACTCGATCAAATTAATAAACCGCACATTTCCTCATTTTTAACGAACAGTACTACGGTGCCGATCTAACAGTCCAAAGTTCTAGTGCTGCAATGACTACACCGCAGACACCCGTGAACACTTCTCTGCCATTATTCCGTTAAATATGCACACTGCTCATTCCAATCAGTGCCTCAGAGTAGGAACGAGTAGGAACTGAATCGCTCGAATGCTATGATAAACCAGTTTGTTACGTATCAGTAGTATCAGGAATTTAACTCCCCACCTACTTCCCGCCAATTTTCAGGCAGGCTGTTATACTCGGCACGACCGGGTGAGTTGACTGTACGGTTAGGGGCGCATAGCTGTGAGCTTGGATCCGGGAGGTAGTGGGTTCGAACAGCACTGTTGACAGCCCTGAAAATGGTTTTCCGTGGTCTCCAATTTTCACACCAGGAAAATGCTGGGGCTGTAACGTAATTAACGTAGGGGCTGCTTCCTTCCCACTCCTAGTCCTTTCGTATCTCATCGTCGCCATGAGTCCTATCAGTGTCGGCGCGACGTAGAGCAAATTTAAAAAAACTCGGTATACAGCAGTAATCCCATGTATCGGAGAAGAATGGCAATAGAGACACAAAGCAAATCACAACAAACAATGGTCAATGTAATGTTATTGTTGATCAATGTTATGAGCTTTCTGTATTGTAGGCCTTCACATTCTTCTGTAACATAAGGCTGTCTTATAAAATTAATTATAGCGTAGACTATAGTTCCCTATTCCCCGACTTTACATACCGATTTTCATTAAATTCCATTTACCCATTTTCTCGTGACGGCTCTGATATGATCTTAGCAACAAAAATCCATATTCATGAATATCTCCGTTATCATACCCGGTACGGTCAAAATGTATAACACATAAACTATCGGAAATTTAATACTATGTAACTTTATTTGTATAGTATTTGTCAATAAGACCACTAATAACACAATTATTAGATAATTAAATTTTGGGCCTTCCTCTAAACTACAATTTCGCTCAGCGTGAATAAAGTTATGACCGAGTTTGTAGCGACTTATTCCCCGACTTTGCATACCGATTTTATTTACGATGGGACAACTAATAAATATTTGAGAATGAAATTTTAGGCCTTCCCCTAAACTACAATTTCTCTCAGCGTGAATAAGATTATTTATGGTGTAGATTGTAGCGACTTATTCCCGAACTTTACATACCGATTTTAATTCAATTCTCTTCAGCAGTTTTCTCGTGTTGCGTGTACAGACAGACAGACAGACAGACAGACATTACGGAAAATTAAAAAATGCATTTCCTTGCTACTATGGACATGACTGATACAGAAATACCATCCTTTTTAAATTTTGAGCAATGTACAGACACAACTCTTATTTTATATAGGTCTATACAGATTACATATATTATATTTGATGTATATTTTTTAAATTAAAAATTGTATTGCGTAGTTCTGCCGGTAGGTTACGTACGTAGATTTACTATGCTTCGTTGTTGAGTGGGGGAAAATAGGAAAATAGTGAATGGCATTTTGGTGATACGGAAGTGTGAAAGGAATCATATTCCGCAGTGATAAAAGTAAATGCAGTGCTGGAGGGGAATTTAATTTCAAACCTTTGGAAGTGACATGTGTATACACTTTTAGCATATGATTAGTGGTATTTTTGCAATAAATACAAATGCTTAATTGCTAAATGCAGTGCTATTAGCTTCTTCTATAGCTGATAGTGTTATCCACGCAAAATTTAATAGTTAGCTGTTAATTACACCCTTACAGGATTCACACACACACACACACACACACACACACACACACACACACACACACACACACACACACACACACACACACACACACATTATCATTATAGACTGTTATGCCTTTCAGCGTTCAGTCTACAAGCCTCTGTGAATTTACTAAACATCGCCACAATCCTCAATTTGCAACAAGTGTTGTGGCCTCATTTAGTTCTATACCTCTTATCTTTAAATTGTTAGAAACCGAGTCTAACCATCACCGTCTTGATCTACCTCTACTTCTCTTACCCTCCATAACAGAGTCCATTATTCTCCTAGGTAACCTATCCTCCTCCATTCGCCTCACGTGACCCCACCACCAAAGCCGGTTTATGCGTACAGCTTCATCCATCAAGTTCATTCCTAAATTAGCCTTTATCTCCTCATTCCAAATACCCTCCTGCCATTGTTCCCACCTGTTTGTACCAGGGGCTACTATAGCAACTCTCCGTTCATTTGGTATAGCTCCTTCAACCAAACGATAATCAAATAAGTACTTCAGATATGGTACTACATCCCAACCCATTGCCTTTAGTATATCCCCCGAAACGTTATCATTCCAGCTGCCTTTCTAGTTTTCAACTTTTGTGTCTTATTGTAAATGTCATTGTTATCATAGGTAAATTTAAATGCTTCTTTAGCATTAGTCACCTCCTCTATGTGGACATTATCCTTGTAACCAACAATCTTTACATACTGCTGACTGAATACTTCTGCCTTTTGAAGATCCTCACATACAAACTCCCATTGTTCATTAATTATTACTTGAATGTTTTTCTTGGAACCTGTTTCTGACTTAAAAAACCTTTACATACCCTTCCATCTTTCACTAAAATTTGTATGATTGCCAATTATGCTTGCCATCATGTTATCCTTCTTTGCTAGATTCAATTTTCTAGTAAGTTCCTTCAATTTCTCCTTACTTCCACAGCCATTTCTAACTTTCCATTTCCAGCCTGCACCTCCTTCTAGTCTCTTTGAAAATGAATGAAAACCTACAACCTGTTTTCCAGTCAATGACCGGGTCAGGGGTGGGATGAATGAAGCAGATATAGGCTGTTAGTACGATGGGGTCGCCACTCCCAAAGTGATTATTAATGAATGATAGATGCTATGAAATGAAAATGGAGAGTGTTGCTGGAATGAAGGATGACAGGGAAAACCGGAGTACCCGGAGAAAAACCTGTCCCGCCTCCGCTTTGTCCAGCACAAATCTCACATGGAGTGACTGGGATTTGAACCACGGTATCCAGCGGTGAGAGGCCGACGCGCTGCCATCTGAGCCACGGAGGCTCCTCTAGTCTCTTTATTTCTCTATTATAATAAGGTGGGTCTTTACCACTCCTTACCACCTTTGAAGGTACAAACCTATTTTCACATTCCTCAACAATTGCTTTAAACCCAACCCACCATCATTTTTGATAATCTCTCAACGTGTCGAATTACTCTTGTACTTCCACTCTGCTCCCCACACCACACTATCACCTTCACCTCCCTGTCCCCATATTTCACCTTTATCTCCCTCACAATTTCATCCACAACGATTATGAATAATGGCAGTGACAGCACACTTGCTGTACGTGTATGCAATAAATTTCATTGCTAGGCCCGTATTGATGGATATGACTTACTTTTCACACTTCCCTGTCATAATCCAGTTTCATTCCAGAACCACTCTGTCCTCCCCACATAGGCCTGGACACTGCTCTACATTGCTTGCACATAATTCATCATCATCAAAATGCTTTAACTTCTTAATGTTCCTTTTAAAATGCCCAGTGCTTGAAAACCTACCCATGTAATTTACATAACATAGAGGTGCTTATTATTATGGATTGCCCATAATTATTACAGATTTTGCCTCACTATTAAGAAAAAATGATTGCAGAGAAGCAAAATTATCAAAGAAAAATTTTGCCTAGGAAAGAATGTGTCAATGGTGCTTCTTTCTATGCATACTAGTTGACCAGCACACAACACTTCCATTTACTGCAGGACTAGGGATCTTATTCCTGAGTTTCAAAACACTAACCCATATGCTTCTGTTTAGAACCTGGCACGCTTACTTGTGCCAATTTCAAGTATAAGGTCTCTGATGAACACAGGCGTTAGTTTGAAGAGTGACTGATGGCTTGCTGTGATTAATATAGTTCATTTTTGTTGGTTGTAGTGTTTCAGGAATTACTGCTAATCCACTTCACAGACTGGCACTTTATGATAGCTTATTTGACTAATGATACATTTATTTCAAGTTCTTTTGGACATACATACATGCCATTGTAAGTGTTTGTGCAAAATATGTCTCAAGATGATGATTCCAGAGTATGATAAACATACTCGAGCATCACTCTTAAATACCATTCAGAGAAAAATGGAATATCTCAGAGAAAACACAGGGAAAAGACAGTGAAAATATATTTAATTTACTAGCAGGCACCCTGCTGTTCTTATCCTAATTACTGTTAAATACATACCTACTGCCCCTCTTTTTGACCTCCAAGATTTTACATTGGAGGCTTTCAGCTCAATCTGTCATTAAAACAAAGTCATCTGCATTAGCCAAACTGCTTGGTACATTTCCACCCAACTGACTCCCGCTCTGCCATTTATTTTTCTGTACCTTTCAGTAAATGATCAATGTACTGTCAACTATGGACAATGAAGGTGAAAGATTATAGCCTAAAATTTTTGCTAAACATAAGGACTTTCATTTCCTATTTAAAAAATGTAGATGCAAGGACTTACCAGATTCATCAATGTTGAGGCGCTCCATCAGCCACTCAATCAGATCGTATCCTGCAACACAGAGCATCGACTCATTTGATCATTTAATCCTTTTATTTTGACACCAGGATTTTTATTTAAATTTTTTGCTTCCCTATTCATGAGTTGCCACTACAACAATGCAAAACTTGTCTAAATAACTGTACACAATTAGGCTTAGAAGGGGGAATTCACAAAATACGATAACAAGGAGTCTATTTTGATGGGTATTACCTTTGAATAGTGTTCAAGTTATGTGCACTTATTCACACACTTGAGTGCAGCATCGGCCAGGCAGCAGCATGGCAACTGGGGTGAGTGAGAGACTTCCAGGGAGGTTAGAAAAACATGGTGCGATACACATGGGGAAAGGACATGTGGACGGACATAAATCAAGCTCCATGTCCATATGGATTCAGAGATGTTGTACTGCAATTTTAGATTAAGTGTTTCAATAAACGTACTTCCTGTGATATTTTCATTATATTTTCATACACTGTTGATAGTTGAGACGCAACCAACCTACCTCATGTTATGGTACTTTCTCTCTGCTCCCCACACCACAATACCATCCGCATCACCTTCAGCTCCATGTTACCTTTATCTCCCTCACTTTTTCATACATAACCATTATGAATAATGGCAGTGACAGCAAGCATGAAAAATATTACACTTAAGACACATATGAATGCATGGGACCAGTTTTCAAAAATTTGTCACTGACAGCAGAATGAATGAAATAAAATAAGAGGCACAACCCATTTTATAAATTTGTTTAATTTATTAGTAATTTAACATTATATTATTTTATTACAGTTGCTCAGTATGATGGTAATGCTGATGTTCGAGCAAGTGTTAGATCAGAGAACAAAACCCGATTTCGAACAATAAATATTTTAACATTGAATGGGAAGGAAAATGAATTGATTGACCTAATGGAAAGATGAAAACTCGACATCTTGGGATTAAGTGAAGTAAAATGGAAAGGGAAAGGAATGAAGAAACTAAGAAAGGGGTACACCTTGTACTGGATGGGTAACAGTAAAGAGAAAAGATATGGAGTGTGATTTGTAATGAATCAGAATGTCGAACCAATAGCCGGAGTTGAGTATGTAAATGAAAGAATTATAATAATGCACATACATGTAAACAAGGAGCTACTGAAGATAGTACAGGTGTATGCTCCACAAACAGAATGCAGCACGGAAGAAAAAGAAGAGTTCCTCAATGAACTGGAAACATATTGTTGGAGATGAGATCATGATAATGGGATATCTGAATGCTCATGTGGGAACTGATAGAATGGGATATGAGAATTTTCTGGGCCCACATGGGTATGGCAACAGAAATGAAGATGGAGAGGAACTGTTGGACTTCTGTATCAGAAATAACCTGGTAATAAAGAACACCTGGTTTATAAAGAGGAATAGCCATAACATCAGCCGTTCTAGTTGGGATGGACAGTATGGAACACTCATCAATTTTATAATAATAGACCGAGAATGAGGAAGAAACGTCATGAATACGGAGATAATCCCCAGTGAAAGTATGGAAGGTGATCATAGATTATTAATTGTGGAATTAAAACTGGTAAAAATCCCTAAAA
This sequence comes from Anabrus simplex, assembly GCF_040414725.1. Taxonomy (NCBI): domain Eukaryota; kingdom Metazoa; phylum Arthropoda; class Insecta; order Orthoptera; family Tettigoniidae; genus Anabrus; species Anabrus simplex. The sequence continues at coordinate 70,438,343 of NC_090277.1, forward strand.
TTGTATTGAGGAAACCAAAGATCAGGATTTGGGAATTGGAGGAGGAGGATAAAAGAATGGCATTCCAAGATTGTATAGAAAGGAAGTTGTCTAACACGGAAATAATAAGTGGAGAAGAAGAGTGGGACAATTTAAGACAAGACATTTGTGGAAGCAGCAATTGAGGTACGGTATGCGGGAAAAAAAAGCAAAGGTTAAGGGAAAGGAGACATGGTGGTGGACAGACAAAATATAAACAGAAATAAAAGAAAGGAACAAGGTGAAGAAAGAAATGAATAAGGAAAATCAAAAAACTTATGAGAGGGATGAGAATAAGATAGAAAAGTTGCATGTGGAATACAAAAGATTGAAACTACAAGTAAAGAGGAGTATCAAGGAAGAAATGGAGAAATGTTGGGGAGAGTTTATCAACAAAATTGAGCAAGATAGTTCAGGAAATCAGAAAATATTATACATAGTAATAAAATTGAAAAGAATAAATCAAGAAAAAAATCAAGGCATTAGAGAGAGAAGATGGATACATAATACATGACGAAAAAGGGTCTTCAGAAGGTGATGGCAAAATATTAAAAAAAAAATTATAATGAGGATGACAGCTCAGAGGAAGAAGGAGATAAGAAAATGGAAATAATAGACAGAGAAAAAGAAGAGAACCCTATAACATGGTTGGAACTTGAAAAGGCAGTGAAAGCAATAACCAAAGGTAAAGCAAGTGGAAAAGATGAATTCAATGATGATATGATTAAGGCAACAGGAAGCATTGGACTACAGTGACTATACCGAGCCCTCAATGTCATATGGAAGGATGAAAGGATACCTGAAGATTGCCAACAAGGAAGCATTGTACCACTGTTAAAAAAAGACAGGAAGAAAGCCGTAGACAAAAGACTGAGGGATATAATAGAAACACAGTTAGAGGAAGAACAATATGGGTTTGGAATGAATAGATCAACAATAGACTTTATATTTACGGTGTGAACGATAATAGAAAAACATCTGGAAAGGAACAAGGAAATCATATTCGTATTTTTGGATTTGGAAAAAGCTTATGATACAGTTAAGAGAAAACATGTATGGGAATGCTTACTGAAGAGAAATTTACCAAAATCATTAATTAACAAGATAAAAATGTTGTATCATGAGAATAAAAGCAGTGTACAAGTGGGGAGTGGTGACTCTGAAACATTTTATACAATAAGAGGTCTCGAGCAAGGAAGTGCACTGTCACCATTATTGTTTATTATATTGATGGATGAAATCATAAAATGTATAAAACAGAGTATCAGTAGTGATGAAGTGAATACTTTGGTATTTCCAGATGATGTGGTGATTTGGGGAAAGGGAGAATTCGAAGTACAAAGGAGAATGGACATTTGGAATGAAAATCTGAAGGAGTTTGGAATGGTAATTAGTAAAAAGAAAACTGTAGTCATGCACTGTGGAAGAGAGAAAACGAAAAGCCAAGTGAACATAGACGGAGAACGGTTAGAGAATGTAGAACAGTTTTCATATCTGGGTAGCATTATTAATGGAAGTAATGAAATCAACACTGAAATTAATAACAGAATAAGTAAGGTACAACATTTTATCAAGTCAGAGAGGATGACAAAGTACCCAAGAGAACAAAATTAACATTATATAAACAGTATTTCATACCAATTGTAACATACAGACAGAAACGCTGCTAACTAATAAGAGACAAGATAGTAAGATCCATGCAGTAGAAATGAAACTTTTAAGAACATCAGTTAAAAAGACAAGAAGAGATAGAATTCAAAACATTAAAATCAGAGAAGAGCTGAATATTGAACAGTTAGTACAGGAGATACAGAAAGCAAGACTGAGATGGTTCGGACATGTAAAAAGAATGGGAAAGGAACGGGTAGCAAGAAGGGAATTGGAAAGAGAAGTTAAGGGAAAGAGACCAGTTGGAAGACCAAGAAGAAGGTGGATGGATCAGATTTGGAAGGACATTAGAGAAGCTGGATTGGATGTGATGCATGTAATGGAGCAGGAAAAGTGGAAGGACAGAAAGGAGTGGAGGAGGCTTGTTAACAACACTCGGGCAACTGGAGTGAGACATTGCTGCTGCTGCTGCTGCTGCTGCTGCTGCTGATTATTATTATTATTATTATTATTATTATTATTATTATTATTATTATTATTATTATTATTATTTTAAAATATTAATAGTTAAGATTTTGAAAAAAATATTTAAAAATGGCTACACCAATAAATCACTCTTTCAAATAAAATTCATACTCATAAACCTGTTTGTGTTTCTTTACGATATTTGGTTCTCTATAAAGTAATAATATCTATAAAATGGAAAATGCACTTTTGTCACATTAAATTAAAAAATGCTTAAAAAACAAGAAAAAACCAGTCTTCTTTTAGCAGATATATGTGAGCTGATGCAACTGGAAGGGTATCGCACAATAATTGAGATTGGTAAGACAGTTTGTTAATTTCTACCACTTACTTTGGTCTTCAAGCTAGCACAGAATCTCTACTGTCTACCAACATTCAAACTAGCCTATTGTGGCAGTTTGGACACACTACATTTACACACAGCAATGTCTTGCACTTGGCACACTCTCTACAAGACTTTGGTCTGGTATGAAGGGCAAACTTAACTCTCATCCATTTTTTGATGCATTTATATCTTCAGTATCACTGGACATCTGAATGTAAAAGTTCTAGGATTTATTCATCATCGAGATTGCCCACCATAACTTACAAAACCAACCAAGCACATTTAATAAAAGATGTTATACTCAAGACACAAATGGATTCAGAGGACCTGATGACTGTTATTTATAGCAGACCGGACACGACAATGAACTGAACACAATAGCACCTCTAACCGAAGAGTGGGAGCATTCACAGTAGCCCAGCTCCAAGCTACCAACTGCTGAGACAGGAAAGAGGAAAACAAATTTGTCTTGTGTCTCCTGGACCCATGTGTGGTAGTTATGGATTTATACAGCCCGTACCAGTAATTCACATCATCAAAACAAATAGGAAAAAAGTATATTTTCTCCATATAGACATTTAAAATCAATTTCTTATTTTAGGACTAGACTATAGAAAAATGATTTTCTTAATCTTTTTTCTTCTCACCTTTTCCTGATTAACTGGGGTGGCCACTTAGTACTTGTCCATGGAGCAGCACAATGGCTACTATGTACTATTAGCAAGTCCTCGAACATTCGAGTTTCCATGCTGCTCGACCTGCCCACATGCTTTTCAGCTCATTGTGATCAAACAGTTTGGAGAGTTCGGTAGACTCATGTTTGTTTCCTTCAAATGACCACTGATCAGATTGCTCGAGCAGTAATCACTGAACAAGTCCAGACTTGGAAATATTGAGCGAGACATCTCTTATACACGAGTTTGAATGAGTCTGCATTCCTCTGTTGGTGGGGGCGGTAGAATAACACCTACGGTATCCCCTGACTGCCGTAAGAGGCGACTAACAGGGGCCTCAGAGGCTCTGAACTTGGAGCGTGGGTTGACGACTACGGGGCCTTTAGCTGAGTCCTGGCATTCCTTCCACTTACTAGTGCCAGGCTACTAACTTTCATCTATCGTATCCAGCCTCCCTTGATTGACTGTTGTTCTTTTCTGACCCTGATGGTATTAGAGCACCCAAGGTCTACAGAGTCTTTCATTTTCCCACCCTTCATGGCCCTTGCCTTCCTTTGGCCGATATCTTCATTTTTTGAAGTGTTGGATCTCTTCCAGTTTTTCTCTTTGATTAGTGTTATATAGAGTATGGTTGCCCCTCTTAAAACAATAATAATCACCACCACCACCACCACCACCACATCATCTCAGTTTCTCCCCAAATGGCAACACCATCAGCAAAAACAAATGCATTAGGATCTTCCTTATCTATTCCTTTGAGTTCCTTTATAATAGTATCTATGAGTGAAATGAAGAGCAATGGGGAAAGAGGAACTCCCTTCTTGGACACCTCTTCTAGTTTTAAACCAATGAGCTCTTGCATCTCCTACTTGCACACTACTTTCACAACTATCATACAACATCTGAACTTTTTAAATTAGTGCTTCTGGGATGTTATGTTTTTCTAAGCATTCCCATATTTTTTCTCTCTCCACCCTGTCATATGCTTTTTCCAAATCCAAAAACATTATTATCAAGTCTTTCCCTTTTTCCCAAAACTTTTCCATTACCTGGGTGAGTGAAAAATTAGGTCTATAGTTCCTCTATTTCTTCTAAATTCAACCGACGCAAAATCGGGAGGCTGTGGTTTCGGATCCCACTGGTGTCTGGTTGGCCATTTTTGTTCTGTACTTAACATCTCCTCCACACGTACTAAATGTACGCAACACGACCTAATAGGTTGAAATCAGTTTCGATTACAATGCGGTCGTGAAAATTCAATATTCGTTGACTTGGCCCTCAACGGGAAACTTAAATGCACTCTACAGTGTGATGGTAGTAGTACCAGACCTGTAGCTTAGATCCTTTCCAACAGAACAAAGATGGCCTAGGCCACCATAGCTCAATTGGTAGAGCAACCAACGCGAAATCGGGAGGTTGTGGGTTCAGATCCCACTGGTGTCTGGTTGGCCATTTTTGTTCTGTACTTAACATCTCTTCCACACATACTAAACGTACGCAACACGACCTAATAGCTTGAAAGTCGGTTTTGATTACCATGTTGTTTCTCTTCATATTGATCTTCCAATATTTCTCTCAGTCTCTGTTCTATAATATTCTCCATTACCTAGGCAATGTGACAAAAGGGCAATGCCTCAATAATTGATGTACTTCCTTCTACTTCCTTTTTTAAACAATGGTATTACAATTCCTTTCTTCCAGTCATCTGGAAACTTGTTCTCTTTCCATATAACTGCCAGTGTTCGATGTAGCCACTGTATTCCAGCTGCCTTATTCATGTTAGTTCATCTGCTCCTGCTGACTTTCCACTTTTCATTTTCTTCAGGGCATTTTGTGTCTCTTTCCAAGTAATTAAAGGTTGCTCTTTCTGTTATTCATTAATATGGTCAAATTTATAGATTTATAGAAGTAAAGATTGACTTAACTCTGGTAATTATAGCTTTTAAGATTTGTATTCAATACTACACAATAAAACTTTCACCAAAGGAGCAATTATACATGTATAACAATTAAACAGAAGAATGGTGTGAGTATACAATTAGGCAAATTGACTGAGTGAGACCGACTGACTGACGGCAAGCAGGTGTCCATGACCACGTACAACACACGGTAAAAGTAACTAGTGCTGTGTTATTGGGAGCGAAATGAACGTAGTCGCCAGGAGCTGTAGAAGTGAACATTCCTTCTCTCTCAGCCATGCTGAAGTACTTGTGCCATCACGCTACTCCACTGCTTGCTGCGTCCAATCACATTTTGTGCGTATTTTCACTGAGTAATTTTTCTAATATTTAAACAAATTAAAGGAAAGAATTAGGTAACATACAACAGGGTTTGTAAAAATTGCTTTCCTTTTTTATAATTCCTAGTGTTACAGTAGATGGCTAAAATGTCCAACTCGTTGGCTGAATGGTCAGCGTACTGGCCTTCGATTCCCGTCCGGGTCGGGGATTTTAATCGGTTCTGATTAATTCTTCTGGCTCAGGGACTAGGTGTATATGTCAGTCCCACCACTCTCCTCCTCATATTCAGACAACATGCAATAGTGATTACATCCCTCCATATACGGTTGGCGTAAAGAAAGGCATCCGGCCGTAAAACAGGGCCAAACCACATGTTTACACCTGCGACCCCACAGGTGTGGGAAAAAGTGGTAACAAAAGAATAAGAAGAAGATGTTTAAAATAGAATAAGACTACCCTCGCTAATTGCTGCCACTGTCTCTACAGAGGATTTCTTGAATTAGTCTGTGCTTCCTTTGTGTTCCACAAAAGTAATAGAATGTGTTTTGATATTGGCTGCTCAGTGGTATCAACTGATGAGTTACATCACGCTGCATGGTGTATAAAAGTCATTTCTGAAGACAAACAACTCAACTAATCACTGTTGCACTGGGATCACTTTGTGAAGTGGGTGTGATAAGAAGTGCCACATAGGTTTCCACCACTAGTCTGGTATGATACAGTGCCTGTTTCCAGTCATTCAACCGGGTCACGAATGCCCCCACCTAGCGACAAGGATAGGAACTGTGCTGACTACCAAAGCCTGCTGCACTGCTCTGGGCAATGATTAATGACTGACAGGTGAAATAAAATGATATTGGAGTGTTGCTGGAATGAAAGATGACAGGGAAAACTGGAGTACCCGGAGAAAAACTTGTCCCGCTTCCGCTTTGTCCAACACAGCTCTCACATGGAGTGACCAGGATTTGAACTACAGAACCCACCAGTGAGAGGACAGCGTGCTGCTCTTCCTGTAAAGGAATATTTGCCCCAATTTGTCCTCTTGAACTCATATTATGATCTTTCCTTCTTTTAAAAACTTCATCCAAGATTATTCATTTACTAATGTCATTCCACATCATCTCTCCATTGGCATTTGGAACATACCTCGTACTTCCATGGGGAGGAAATTAATTTTTCCTTTTTAAATAAGTCCACCTTATCAATACAACGTATAATTACATATAACCCAAACCCCATGGCACAACAGCCCCGAAGGCCCATTGCTTACAAAGCTACCGCTGCTCAACCCAAAGGTCTGCAGATTACAGGGTGTAGTGTGGTTGGCACGACAAATCCCCTCGGCCATTATTCTTGGTTTTCTAGACCGGGGCTGCCATCTCACCATCAGATAGCTCCTCAATTGTAATCATGTAGGCTGAGTGGACCGGCCCTCAGATGCAGGTAAAAATCTGTAAACTGGCCGGGAATCAAACCGGGGTCTCCGGATAAGAGGCAGGGTACACCGCAGGGCCGGCAAGAATTACACATATATTAAAATTAATAAAAAAGGATATGTTTCACCTTCATTTTGGGTGATTCAGATGTTTGAAAAAGATTAATATCACTAAAATGCACCACTTGGACTGAGTTCTTAAAAATTCTTGAGAACAGTATTTTCTTCACAATATCTATAAAATACTATAAAACGGGAGGTATAAAGATGACATTACCTAAAAGGTTTATAATAAAAATGACCATTTGAACAAATGTAAATAATAAAGATTATTATAACACAACTTCTAAAGTCTTTTGGAAACTTATGGAAAAATACATAATTCAAACACAAAAGCATTCATCTCCTTGTATCCATAGTTGTATGGAGCTGCACTTCACTGCTTTGCTTTAAACACACTTACAATAAAATCAAAGATTGATGAAGTGTTGAGGAGGAGACTCCTTTAAAATAAGTTGTAGAAATCTAACACGAAGTGCGTATCTTGTACGAGATCCCCTCGGGTAAGTAGCTCCCTTACAGTTAGTGTGCTCTGCTTTCCTCCATATCCTGTTTTATGTATATCTAATGCTTGTAATTATATGTTGTATTGATTAGGTGTACTAATTTAAAAAGAAAAATGCATTTCCTCCCCAGTGAAGTAAGATAAATATCAATACGGACCATGAACATGAAGTTTATAACTTCCCAGCTCAATGTTATCACTACTCTTATATCACAAATCACCCATAACAAACTGTGATGCTTTCTTTAGGATCTTTCCCAGTCTCCAATCAAGTAATATTCGTGAGGGTCTCATACACTGGAATCATTGACTATATGCCCTCTCCTTTATGTCCTTACTACAACCCCTACATCAAACTCGTTTCCTTGTAAGTGGCTAGTTCTACACTGTGCCACCCTCTTCCCCTGGTACTATCTCAGAAGTGGACATTTCTTTCGACAATCAAACCTATGTTGTTCCAATGTACTCACCCATGAAGGCAGAAGGTATGGAAGTGAGGAACAGTTTCTGGCTCCGTACCGGAACCCCCGTCTCAGGATCCTGCATCTCCCGTACCAGCCCCTCCATCTGAAACACAAAGGTGAACATTTCAACTTGTTGTTTGATGCAGCTAAGCTAAGCTTTTCATTTCTACGTAATTACTACTACTCTAATCTGTTTGTCATATTCATACCTGGGTCTACCCCTATCATTTTTACCACGCATACTTTCCTCAAAGACCAACTGAACAAGTCATGGCTGCCTTACGATGTGTCCTATCTATCTCTTCTTCTGGTCAAATTGTCCTTCTCTCACCTTTTAGCATTCTTCTGTAACACCACATTTCAAAAGCTTCTATTCTCTTTCTTCTGAGCTAGTTTCATTTTCATACAATGCCACACTCCAGATGAAAGTCTTCAAGAATGTCTTTCAAATTCCTATGTGAATTTTCAAAGTGAGCAAATTTCTTTTATTAAGAAAGATCTTCCTTGCTTGTGCTAGTCTGCATTTTATGACCTGTTTTCTTCTGCCATAGCTAGTTGTTTTACTACCCAAATAACAATATTTATCTATTTCCTTTAAGATTTCACTTCCTAATCTAATATTTTGTGCATCACCTGACTGCACTCCATTATCTTTGTTTTGGACTCCTTCTCCAAGACTGTGCTCATACCATTCAGCAATTTCTCCAGATCATCTGGACATTCAGATAAAATATCAGTATCATCCACAAACCCAGAGTTTAGATTTCCTCTGCTTGGATTGAGATTCTTTTTCTAAATTCCTCTTTGATTTTCTTTACTGCTTGATCTATATAAACACTGAAAAGGAGTGGGGACAAACTCCGGCCTTGCTTCATTCCTTTCTGGATTGTTGCTTCTTTTTTGTAGCCTTCGATTTGTATCATTGCTGACCGATTTTCGTACAGATTGTAGATAATTCTTCTTTCTCGGTATTTGATCACGATCATCTTCAGAATCTCAAATAGCTTGGTCCAATCATCATTATTGAATGCCTTTTCTAGGTCTATGAATGCCATGTACATGGGCTTGTCCTCCTTAATTTGACCCTCTAACATCAGACAAAGTCAGGATTGCATCACATGTTCCTACATTTTTTCTGAAGCCAAACTGATCTTCTACCAACTCAGTTTCAACTTGTCTTTCCATTCTTCTATAAATAATTTTGCAGGCATGAGATACTAAACTAACGGTGAGGTTGTTTTCACACTGGTCAGCATCTGCTTTCTTGGGAATAGGTATGACAAAATTCTGTCCAAAATCGGCTGGCACTTCTCCTGTCTCCTACATCTTCCACACTAAATGGAATAACATCGCCATGTTGGCTTCTCCTAAGGCAGTCAGTAATTCTGAGTGTATGTCATCAATTCCAGGTGCCTTGTTCCTATTTAGGTCCCTCAAAGCTCTCCCATTACATCAACAGTTTCTTCTTGTTCCAAAACCGTATCATCTAATTCTTCTCCCTCATAGAATCGTATATGTTCTGGCATCTTTCTGCCTTGTCTTCCTTCCGTATAAGTACCAGTCAAGTTGGCCGTGTGTTTAGGACCACACAGCTGAGCACTTGCATCCAGGAGACAGTGGGTTCGAACTCCACTGCCTGCTGCTCTGAAGATTGTTTTCCATGGTTTCCCATTTTCATACCAGGCAAATGCTGGGGCTGTACCTTATTTAAGGCCATGGCTGCTTCCTTTCCACTCCTAGGCCTTTGCTATCCCTCCCTGTGTCGGTGTGATGTAAAACAAATTGTAAAATTGTTCCCCATAAGTGGTCTTCCGTCCAGGCTCTAAATATTCATACGCCTAGTTTCCCTTCCACCAAAGGTTTTTTGCTTTTCCTGTATGCAGCATCTACCTGTCGTCTTACAACCATACAATCTTCAACATCCTTACACTTCTCTCTCAGCCCCCACTACCAGCATTCTTGAAGATGGTTTTCTGTGGTTTCCCATTTTCACACCAGGTTGTACCTTAATTAAGGCCATGGACGACTGCTAGCTCTTTCCTATGCCAATGCTTCCATAAGAACTATCTAAGTCGGTGCAATGTAACGCAAATTGTAAAAAACTTTCAGCCATTCTTCCTTAGCTGTCTGCATTGACTATCTACTTAATTCTTTAATCACCTGTATTCTTTTCTGCCCTCCTCTTTTTTTTTCATTCTTGTAATTTTCCCATTCATCAGTCAGGTCTTATTTATCCCAAGTTATCTGCTGATTCTTACTTGATCTTATCATTCTTCCTAACTTGTCTTCAGCAGCCTTATTGATCTCATTCTTTATGACTGTCCACTCTTCATTTATTGTGTTCGCTCCAGCCTTTTCATTTAGTCCTTGTGCAATATGTTCCTTGAAACAATCCATCACACTTTTTTCTTTCAACTTATGTAGATCCCATCTACTTGTATTCCTTCCTTTCTTCAATTTCTTCATGTTCAGATGGCATTTCATGACCACCAAGTTGTAGTTGAAAATAACAGGCAGTTACTTTGACATGCATTGCACATAAGCTTTGGGAAAGCACTCTTTGTGATTATATTAGACATGTTAGCAAAATTAATAACTGGTTCGATAGAAGGTAGTTCAGGTTTAGGAAAGGTTATTTCACTGAAGCTCAACTTGTAAGATTCCAGCAAGATATAGCAGATATCTTGGATTCAGGAGGTCAAATTGATTGTATTGCGATTGACCTATCTAAGGCATTTGATAGCGTGATAGCGTAGGTCATGGAAATTGGACTAGACAAAAAGTGACTGAATGGGTGGCTATATTTCAAGAAAACAGAACTCCGAGAATTAGAGTAGGCGAAGCTTTATCTGATCCTGTAATAATTAAGAGGGGAATTTGTCAAAGCAGTATTACTCAACCTTTATGTTTTCTTTATATATATGATTCGAGCAAAGAAGTGGAATCTGAGATAAGGCTTTTGAGTAATCAATAAATGCAAGATTGTGAGCAACTGCAAAATAATCTTGATAATGTGAGATGGACAGCAGGCAATGCTATGATGATAAACAGGATTAAAAGTCAGGTTGTGAGTTTCACAAATAGGAAAAGTCCTGTCAGTTTTAATCATTGTGTTGATGGGGTGAAAGTTCCTTCCTTTTGTGGATGACTGCAAGTACCTAGCTGTTAATATAAGGGGTAATCACATAAATGGGATTGTAAATAAAGGGTACAGATCTCTGCACATGGTTATGAGGGTATTTAGAGGTTGAAGTAAGAATGTAAAGGAGAGAGCATAGATGTCTCCGGTAAGACCCGAACTAGAGTATGGTTCCTGTGTATGGGACCCTCACCAGGATTACTTGATTTGAGAACTGGAGAAAATCCAAAGGAAAGCAGCTTGATTTGTTCTGGGTGATTTCCGACAAAAGAGTCCGGCTCCATGGCTAAATGGTTAGTATGCTGGCCTTTGGTCAGAGGGGTCCCGGGTTCGATTCCCGGCAGGGTCTGGAATTTTAAGCATCATTCGTTAATTTTGCTGGTGCGGGGGCTGGGTGTGTGTGTTGTCTTCATCATCATTTCATCCTCATCACGACGCGGAGGTCGCCTACGGGCGTCAAATCAAAAGACCTGCACCTGGCGAGCCGAACATGTCCTTGGACACTCCCAGCACTAAAAGACATACGCCATTTCATTTCATTTCCGACAAAAGAGCAGCGTTACAAAAATGTTGCAAAGTTTGGGCTAGGAAGACTTGGGAGAAAGGAGACGAGCCGCTCGACTAAGTGGTATGTTACAAGTTATGGAGTTCAGAATATAAAAGTTTCAAACAGATTTATTTGTTTAACTTATAAGAAGGGGAGTTAGGGATTGGAATAACTACCAAGGCAGTTGTTCAATACATTTCCAATTTCTTTGGAATCATTTAAGAAAAGGCTAGGAAAACAAGAGATAGGGAATCTGCCACCTAAATGCAGATCAGTAGTGAATGATTGATTGTAGTCAGAGTCCCAAATTATTTTTGGATTTCTTTCACCAACTCTCTCAAGGAACAAAGCCTATGACTGATATGAGCATCATCACTTGGGTTTGGAGTTGGAGGAAAAGAAAATATCAAAAGTCAGATAATATCTAGGGCAGTGTAAGCATATATAATTCTGTTGCTTACACGAAATTGTGAGAGTACTATAGCACTTATAACGATGCAAGATGCCTCATAAATTAAAAGCCGTTTGTATACAAATCTGAAAATTCTCACAATAGTTGTTCTTTTACGTCTTTGTTATTTATGATTTAAATGCTTATTAATACAGTGTTTTAAAACAGGGTGTAAAATGGAGGTCAAGAGCCCCCAAAAATATTCATTCCTCCAAAGTTTTATAGGTGCTATGGCCCTCTCCTGTGATGGTTCTTATATTACATATTCCGTTCCTTTACTTGTAGACAACAGCAAATGAAAAATATTGGCAAGTTACGGTTCTGATATGATTGTACCTGTAGTATTTAATCTTATATATTTTTATACATTATGTGAATAATATAACATTTTCGTTCATATCTAGGCAGGATGCAAATGGTAGGGGGGGGGGGGGGGAGGGAAGGATCATAGGGTGTTTATTTCAGGCAGTACCAGGTGGGGGATGGGGTATATAATTCCCCTGTAAGTAAATTACATCCTCCACCCAAAAGATGTAAATTTCCTTTTGTTTGAATTGTTGTTATCACAAGAATGATAAACATTGGGAAGTTATTCCTTGTAGGCATTTTTATATTTTTTCCGTTAGTTACTACAGAGTTCGTAACTAGTATGCACTTTGAAGTAGGTGCCTAATATTGCAAATACGCACAGTAACAAGATATGCATTTTCCTCATTATTTTATAATGAAAGAATCTCCTCTGGGCAATTATAGTGGGGAGAAACCTTTGAGATAAAATTGTTGGTGTGGGGGAGGTAACCCTCCCCGCTCCCCCTCATGACTTCACACCCTGTATCTAGGTAATTATTTTAAAAATTTGTGTCAGCTCGATTTAATTTTCAGGCTATGGTAAAATAATTAGCAAATTTCTTTTCATATAGAATATATTCAATTCCTAAAGTTGGCTTTAAACATTCCTTTCAAATTGCGAATTCTAACAGTTTGTCTGTGAAATACTTTAGATCCGAGTGCCTCAACTCGGTAGCGTAGCCAGGATCGGCCGATGGGGGGAGGGTTTATAGGTGCAAAATGATGACAGAACACAATGAAGGTGAATTATGTTGCTATTCAGATTGTGGTACACTACAACATCTTACATTACAATACGACCAAGGTGAACAGTATGTGCAGTCTACAATCTAAAATCCAACTTCCGAGGCTTCTTGGAAAATAGATTCTATAGATCTGTTCATTCTACAACTATGTCTCTGAATGTTTATTTAGTTTATTGTCAGTTTCCGGTTATTTCATTTTTGTAAAATTTTCCATGTTGTGGCAGTGTTGGTGAGGGGGGGGGGTTCTAACCCCCAGTAACCACACCTTGGCTACGCCTCTGCCTCAACTGCATACAACATCAGTAGGTAATTCTTTCTCAGGCGCCTTTCATTGGTCAGACTCTTGAAACGAAATTTAGAATAAGAGCCCCCGTAAGATATTTCACCCAGCTAATTTTAAAATATGCATCAGCGACTTCCTCCGATCATGAACGATCCTTTTCAGCCTATAAAGAATTTTATTTGATCAGTGCCAAAACATGGAGAAGTACTTGGTGAGTCAGTGCACATCATCGTACTACTTGTGTTACTTATTAACTTAATTTGTTTCATTTTCAGGGCATGAGGGCAACAGTTCATAACATTATTTTTAAATATTTGAAGTATTTTGACTAAGCCTTTAATTTGATCATTTAATACTGTGAAAAGAGTAGACCATATAGACAGAGTATCTAAAGCTACAATGTGATAGAATATTTAAAACAATTTGATCATCTCATGTCTTAAACCACAAGTCATAATAAAAGGAATATACGAACATTTTTTAAAATTTAGTGTATTAATACTATTATATATTTTATGAATATTACACATTTTATTACATATTTTGCACTTTGAAGGGCGAATTAAAAACTAACTTCCAAGTTATGGCCATTTATGAAACCACCTACACATACAGGAGACTGTAAACATTACCTCCAGCACTACGTAACCGCTTTCACCTCCTCGTCGTCCACCGAGATCCTTCTTCAGCTTATCGCATGGCACTAAGTCTGGACTGTATGGAGGATATTGCCATACCTCCAGCACTACGTAACCGCTTTCACCTCCTCGTCGTCCACCGAGATCCTTCTTCAGCTTATCGCATGGCACTAAGTCTGGACTGTATGGAGGATATTGCCATACCTCCAGCACTACGTAACCGCTTTCACCTCCTCGTCGTCCACCGAGATCCTTCTTCAGCTTATCGCATGGCACTAAGTCTGGACTGTATGGAGGATATTGCCATACCTCCAGCACTACGTAACCGCTTTCACCTCCTCGTCGTCCACCGAGATCCTTCTTCAGCTTATCGCATGGCACTAAGTCTGGACTGTATGGAGGATATTGCCATACCTCCCGTTTGAATTGCTGCAGCAGTTCAGATATTTGGTGGACTGCGTGGGGTGTTGCGTTATTGTGCAACAAAATCACACCGGCGCTCAATTTTCCCCGGCGCTTTTCTTTAATTCCCTTATGCAACCCGTTCAACATTTGACAATACGAAGCCGAGTTGATTGTCGTGTCTTTCGACATGTGCACCGCGCCCTCCCTGTCAAAGAACACTGTAGCCATTACCTTTCTTGCTGAAGGTTGGACATTGGCCTTCTTTCATGTTGGTGATCTGTAGTGCACCCGTTCCATCGATGTTCTTTTTGTTTCGGGGATGAAGTGGTGGACCCACGTTTCATCCCTTGTGATGATTTGCCACAGAAACTCGTTGCCCTCCACAGAATATCGTTGCAAAAATGACAGTGACGACTGGAAACGTTGTCCTTGGGGACATCGGTTAGTAGACGTGGGACCCATCTTTGACACTGTTTATGAAATCCAAGGTTATGGTGAACAATGGAGAACACACTGCCATACAAAATGTTCAACATGCTGGCAATTTCCTGCAGTGTTATGCGCCGATTCTCTCTAATGATCCTATACACATACCGAGCTCGATAGCTGCAGTCGCTTAAGTGCGGCCAGTATCCAGTATTCGGGAGATAGTAGGTTCGAAATCTACTGTTGGCAGTCCTGAAAATGGTTTTCCGTGGTTTCCCATTTTCCTACCAGACAAATGCTGGGGCTGTACCTTAATTAAGGCCACAGCCGCTTCCTTCCCACTCGTAGCCCTTTCCTGTCCCGTCGTCGCCATAAGACCTATCTGTGTCGGTGGGACGTAAAGCCACTAGCAAAAAAAAAAAAAAAAAAAATCCTATCCACATGGTCAACATTTGCAACGCTACTGGACGTTGAGGGCCTGTCTTCGTGATATTCGTCCGTGAGATCCGTGTGAGCGGCGTCAAATTGCTTACAGCACTTCACAATTCCTGGACGAGAAATTGCACGCTCACCATATATAGCAGTGATTTTACAATGAATGTCCGTACAATTGAGCTGTTTAGCCCACATAAATATAATCGTTGCATGCACCTGCAATTTGGAGTGAAAATCCAGTTGACGCGCACAACATGACGGGATACTTCATCAGCCTTCTTATCGGATGTGTCAGCATTGCTCGGCATTGGCCACGGTCACGACACACAGCGTGCTCTCGCGGCGAGCTAGTGTAACTTACTTTTTGATTCGCCCTCGTACATAAAAAATCCGCGCCCTAGTGATTACCGAGTTGATACTGCAGTATTCTTCTAAAACTCTAGGAATTTTGTTATTTTGAAATGTCAACTTTGTAACTAATGTGATTCTCTTAATTGATCATAATTATTATTATTAGTCAATCGATCAGTCATCACTGATCTGCATTTAGAGCTGTCACCCACGAGGCAGATTCCCTATCGTTTATGAATATTGAATTTTAACGACCACATTCTTCTGTCTTAATTATATACTGAACACGAGTTCCCTATAATTTCATTACCTACTATTTTCTTAGATATGGTATCAAAAGAAGTTGAACATTTTTCAATCATCTTCCTCGGTCCCTGATAGTTCTTCCTATAGACGAGTGAAAATGAAAATCCACAGCCTGTTTCCAGTCATTCGACCCATTCAGGAATGGATTGAATGAAGCCCCCATCTAGCGGCGAGGATAGGAACTGTGCCACCTGCCGAAGCCTGTGGCACTCCTCTGGGGCAATGATAAATTACTGATAGATGAAGTGTTAATGGAGAGTGTTGCTGGAATTAAATTTGACAGGGAAAACCGGAGTATCCGGAGAAAAAGCTGTCCAGTACAAATCTCACATGGAGTGACCGGGATTTGGAGAGGCCGGCGCGCTGCCGCCTGAGCCACGCAGGCTTCATATTCTCCCCAGTTTGTCCTCTTGAATTCGAACTTCATCTTCTTATAATTCCTCACTCCATTCAAGCTTATTCGTCTATTAATGTCATTCCGTGTCATCTTTCCACTGACATTCTGCTTAGCCCAAGGTTAGTTGGTCAGAAATCGCCCCAAACAAATCAACCTGCTTTCCTCTGAATCTCTTCCAGTTCTCGAATCAAGTACTCCTGGTGAGAGTCGCGGACACTAGAACCAGCAATTGACTTATAGGCCCTCTCCTGTATATTGAGTGCTCAGCCCGGAAGCTGGTTTGGACATCAACAGCTCCACCATCAGCCAGGCATCACTGGAGAGGCGTACTAGGGAAGTGAAGAGTGAGGTAGTTTACCGTTGCTTTCCTCACTGAACCACAAGTTGCTATTACATCTCACTCTGTCAAGCCCACTGAAATGCCCGCACCAACTGGCCCTATGAGTGATATTTTCACGCCATTCATAACAGGGACTGGCTGCATAAGGAATGGTATTACTAGCATCACTCATACCTCGGTCACTTCCACATATTCAAAGCCAAGGATAAGACTGAGACAGGTCAATCAATCAATCAATCAATCAATCAATCAATCAATCAATCAATCAATCAATCAATCAATCAATCAATCAATCAATCAATCAATCAATCACTTCTGATCTGCATTTAGGGCAGTCGCCCAGGTGGCAGATTCCCTATCTGTTGTTTTCCTAGCCTTTTCTTAAACGATTGCAAAGAAATTGGAAATGTATTGCACACCTCCCTTGGTAAGTTACTCCAATCCCTAATTCTCCTTCCTATAAACGAATATTTGCCCCCAGGTCAGTGAAAGTAACAAATTTGTTGTAGCCCACACCAGAAGACACTAGGTATAGGCACACACAGCCATACGAAGAGATCTGTGATATTCCCGCCGGGCTGAGTGGCTCAGACAGTTAAGGCGGTGGTAGCTCGATCCTGGCTCAGTGCGATAGTATTTGCACGCCAGCCTCGTGTCGGTAGGTTTACTGGCACGTAAAAGAACTCCTGCGGGACTAAACTTTGGCACCTCGACGTCTCCGAAAACCGTAAAAGTAGTTAGTGGGACATGAAGCCGATAATATTGAAAAGTTACTGACGATTATTGAAGAACATACAGTGATTCCCATGAGTTACTGTCATCCCATCAAGAAAAAGTGAAAATTACGGCGTGACTTTTCACTCCGTTTACTGCATGTGTTTCCATTAGCTCCTCAACAGGGGGAAGGTTATCCGGCCGTAAAAACATCTCACCTCATGCCCGACCTCGTATCAGACAGACTTTTCCCCGCTTTTCAGAAATCTGACAACTTGTTGAACTGGAGTTCCAGCCGCAAATATTCTACCACTGATCTACATAGGAAGCTGATTATTATTTTCTGCTTCTTTCTTTCGTTTCATCCTTCTTCGGGCACGTCTAATCAATCATTTCTTTGTGTGCTGTTATTCTCTTAGTGCCCAGTATTTCTTCACTCTTTCTGATGTTCGTTTCCTCTCCTCTTCCGAGACAATAGGTTTGGCTTTTAACGTAGATTTGTCTTGGAACATTATATTTTCGTCTTTAGTTATTACTGTTCGATCAAATAGTTTGTTTTCTGTAATTTTTAATTCTACCAGGTCTTTTTCAGTTTCTTTAAACCAGTTGGGTTTTGTTTTGCGGTTACGGAAAAAGTCAAAGATCTGTTTGGTTAACGGTAATCTACTAGAGTTCATTCTGAGAAGATGACCGTAACAATGCATCCTCCTTTTTCGCACAGTATCAGTGTGTTTTCCAATTTTCTTGTAGAGTGTTTCATTCTTGATTATCTTATAATCCTGAAATTTTAGTCCTACGATCTTTCTTAAAATTTTCCTTTCTTTTAGCTTGAGCTTCTCCATGTTTATTGTTCCTGCTGCGTATAGTGCTTCTGTTTTATAAGGTTTAATTGTAGACCCCATGAAAGAGATTTCTTCTTGTACCTATCTTTTGTTAGTTGGAAGGCCACTTCAAGTTTATTTTTCCTGAATTCCATTGCTTTGCATTCCAACTAATCCATTCTCTAAGATATTTGAATTATTTTACTACCGTATTTCAATCTCTTGTTCTTGGACTTCGAGGTATTTATGGTGGTGTTTGTCATGATGTTGGTTTTTTCGAAGGAGATGTGAAGACCTATTTTAGGTGCTTGTTTCTCTAGTTCAAGAGTTTTCTCCATTGTTTTAGCAAACAAGGTCATCATATGTTCAATTTTTTTCTGTGACTTTATGTAGTGGACCCTTCAGTCAAGATGTTTCATTCGCTGCTAAACTTAAGCTATCTCTTTCCCAAATCTCTTCCCTAATCCGTATCTTCTAATCAGTTCTTTCTAGTGGGTATTGTACCAGGCGGTACACCTCCGCTCCGCTAATTCAAACATTGCGCCAGTTGAAACTCCTCTACTGGAGGAAGCCTGAACTTTAACTACCGTGTTAATTCTCAAGTTTCTCAGAAGATGTCCCTACTTGTAAATTTTGAAGTGTTCTGAACTGTGTCGTTTTCGATGTATTTTTGTTTTTCCTGTAGCAAGAAGTGTGAACATTCTCTTCTAGATGGCACCTCTTAAGAACTACAATTGTGCACTCTAGTGCGAAGTGTAGGAACCTTTTTTTTGAAGAAATTTAGTATTTATAAGTTGGTTCCTTATTAAATTTCTTTCTGCCATGGTTTAAGTTGGCAATGTTAACCCTCTCTTTCCGCCAGTTTTGAAATAGGCCAATCGCAAATTTCTGTAATTAATTTCCCACCAATCCTGGTTTTCTTCTTCAGTTTCGACATGTAATCTTTTGGCCGTCCAATAAAAAGCTTGTGGGCGGGTGTTCTTATTCTTGAAAGGTCTCGAATGTTCCACGAGGGTATATAAACTGCTGACTTTCGGGTCTCCGGGCCACTTCAGTAACATCTATCATTGTGTAAATTATGTAGCAGGGGGCGGGAAGCGCCTCTTTCGTCGGGCAGCAGTTCTTCAATAAGGTAATGGCCTTTTAATAACTTCTTTTCTTGCTAGCTCAGCAGTCTAACTCTCGGGGCAGGTTCGAAGCCTTTACCATGTAACTTTCCTCTAACATGTAAAAGACACTTGGTAAAAATTCTATCTCTTTAAACTACATATTGGGATAGAGAGTGCTTAACCCTCTCGAGCTCCCATTCCTATTGCTTTGAGGTGAACTTATTTTCACAACCGTTTCTTCCCTTCCTAATGCAATATAATTTTTTTAATATAAGTCACCTCTGTAGTATGGGATTAGCCCTTGCATAAGCGGCCTAGAGCCAAATAGTTTTTAATAAAGTATATTCGGAGTGCTAGTTACGCCTCCACTAAAGTTTGTATTTTGGGGCCATGTAATTGTCCTGTTTCTTTGGTGAATAGGCCTCAGTAGGTTGGGTATTTTTACCTCTGTGTCTATGTCCTTGGAGGACAGCTTGAAGGTGGAATTTGGTGTGGCCTTTGATAGGCTGGAACTTTGAGAGCGGGTTGCTCTTCCCAAAAAATTTGTTTCTGCGTGCCTCGAGGAGGCTTTACGGTGTAATTGGGAGCAAGAGCTCCTGGGCATGATTGGGGTCTTCTGCCCCTTTGTTGAATCTTGTATATGGGTAAAGTTGGGCTTATAGCTCAAGAATTGTGTGTCTGGCTCTCGGAGCCCAAATCCTGTAACCACTGTAATTGTACATTCTCGATTTGTTGCTAGGCTACTAAGTACCTGTTATATTTGTTATTTCTTGATCTTGAAAAGAAAATATAACCTTGTTAAATTTTAAATTAACTTTAATTTCGTAGTTTGAGACCTATTCATCCCAGCACCTTCTTTCACCTCTGCTGATCCACCAAACCACGGTAACAGGTATAATTAGTAATAACACGTAAAATGGCAGGAATGACCAGAGTAGCGGCCTAGAATCCCGGGTTCGATTCTCGGCCGAGCTGGAGAAATATTAGCCAAGTCTGATTAACTCCTCTGGCTCGGTGCTAGTGTTTATCTCAATACACACTTCTTCATTTAAACGCAAAATAACTTCGCCAACCACAGAAACCGTAAGAAGTCAGTTGATCCGTCTACATAGAACAGTCTCGCCAAGCTCGATAGCTGCGGTCTGTATCCGGTATCCGGGAGATGTCGGCATCCCTGAAGCTGGTTTTCCGTGGTTTCCCATCTTCACATCAGCAAATGCTGGGGCTGTACCTAAATTAAGGCCACCGGTGCTTCCTTCCGACTCCTCCCCACCGTCGCCATTTGTGTCGGTGCAACGTAAAGCAACTTGTAAAAAAAACCACACAAGTATTTGTAAGGACATCTCGCCGTAACACTAGGAGAAGTCCGCATACCACACCTCTGACCCCACCACGATGTGAGAAAAAAAATCTGGTAAAGAAGCGAGGCGGATCACGGGAGATTTCACAAAATGAAGGGGTAGTCGGCCATTAAGGACGATAGTAACTTCACTCCGATTGGCCTGCGCCCTCTCATTCTACCCACCCTTTCCGCATCATCTATGTCCACTACACTGAAATTTATTTTCAACTTTTTCTGGATGACCTCAACCACTTTGTAAATTACGTCCACTTTGCTTTCTTTCGTTTCTTCCTGAACACCATAGGTTATATAAATATGCATTTCTTCACCCTTTCCCACCGGACGAGTTGGCCGTGCGGTAAGGAGTGCGCAGTTGTGAGCTCGCATCCGGGATATAGTGGGTTCGAATCCCACTGTCGGCAGCCCTGAAGATGGTTTTCCGTGGTTTCCCATTTTCACACCATGCAAATGCTGGGGCTGTACCTTAATTAAGGGCACGGCCGCTTCCTTCCCATTCCTGTCCCATCGTCGCCATAAGACCTATCTGTGTCGGTACGACGTAAAAGAAATAGCGTCAATTTCGGGTCACGGTGGAGTGGCTCAACGTTCAAACGGAGTCTGAATTCCGCTGCAAAGCATCCGCGGGCTGGTTCTTTTACGAAGACCCCCTGTGGGTGGGGGCAGTAGAATAACATCCATGGTATTCCTTGCTGCCGTAACAGCGACTCAAATGGTCCCCATGGAGCGTGGGTTGGCGACCACGGGGCCCTTAGCACTTACTTGTGCCAGGCTCCTCACTTTCATCTATCCTATCTGATCTCCCTTGGTCAACTCTTGTTCGTTTCCGACCCCGACGGTATTAGGTCCCGAGGCCTAGGGAGTCTTTATTTTTTTCTCCCTTTGTGGCCCTTGTCCTTCTTTGGCCGATACCTTCATTTTTTGAAGTGTCGGACCCCTTCAATTTTCCCCTCTGATTAGTGTTAATAGACTATAGTTGCCTAGTTGTACTTCCTCTTAAAACAATAATCACCACCACCACCATCCAGCAGCGGCGATTGGGCAAGCGCGGGGGCAAAGAAGTACAGGCAAAAACAGTACCCGGGTTTGTGGGATATAGCGGACGAAGAGAGAGAGAGAGAGAGAGAGAGAGAGAGAGAGTGTATAAAAATAAGCTACAAAATGGCAAATTTTATTTTGCTCTCTGAGCGAATGTCGACAGAGAGGTAAAGATTAAAGATAGACAATTTACCAACTTAAGTACGGTAATAATAGCTTTCTGAGATTTTGTTTCAATACTAAACAATAAAACTTTCACCAAAGGAACAATATTACACACGTATTACAATTAAATATAAGTACGGCGTGATTATACAATTATTAAAAATCATTTAGTATTTGACGACACTACGAAACTGACACTAAAGAGACTGCCAGACTGACGAATGCGCGTGGCAAGCGGGTGAATCATACCTCAGTGTCCATGACCTTGAAAAAAGAGAATACTCCTGCTACCCTTCCTCAAATCACATTCGAAGTTTCCACTGTTTGCTGTGGTGCTATACAGATCGGTCGGCCACGACGAACGATACGTTGTGTTTCTTTCCGCTAATAACTTTGTAAATAATTAAATAAAATAAAGGAAAAGATTAGCTGATAAGACAACAGGGCTTATACTGCTGTTATAATAATTCCTATAATTTCTAGTTTCAGTTGGCTAAAATGGAATAAAAATGTAATGTTTTATCCCCAAACTGCGGGGGGGGGGGGGGGGAGAGAAGGCTCCCCGTTATCACCTCTACAGCCGTAACCATGGAAACTCCAATACTAGATTTCCCATTCAACTTTCCCAATAGCTCTTTGCCCAAAAATGGCCAACTTCAACAACTGCTATCTCTCGACGTCAATCAATCAATCAATCAATCAATCAATCAATCAATCAATCAATCAATCAATCAATCAATCAATCAATCAATCAATCAATCAATCAATCAATCAATCAATCAATCAATCACTACTGATCTGCATTTAGGGCAGTCGCCCAGGTGGCAGATGCCCTATCTGTTGTTTTCCTAGCCTTTTCTTAAATGATTGCAAAGAAATTGGAAATTTATTGAACATCACCCTTGGTAAGTTATTCCAATCCCTAACTCCCCTTCCTATAAACGAATATTTGCCCCAATTTGTCCTCTTGAATTCCAACTTTATCTTCATAAACCCTTCAAGGCCTCCTGTGGTAGCTTTTACAGCTGGATTTTGCTCTGGCTCTATGACACAATCTAGCTATTCATTCTCTGGAAAATTAACCTCAATTCCATGAATGAATACGGAGTGATTGCTTTCAGGTGCGAATTACTTACTCCATAGTTTAGCATTCTCTTTTTTTTTTTTTTGCTATGGGCTTTACGTCGCACCGACACAGATAGGTCTTATGGCGACGATAGTTTAGCATTCCTCTTCGTTTGTTAATTCTAAAAGGATGTCTTTGTTATGTATTTTTTTCACCCTGTTTATTCCGACCTGTAGACACTTCGTTTTAGTCGTAGATTACAGCTATTAGAAAGTTTACTCTGAATCTTTCACCTCAACTTCATCATTAGGGGGGATAACTACAGTACATGCTTAGTACTGTAGTAGAAACTGTTGCTAGTTTATGAAACTGTAGTACTTTGGGGTAACGAAGCTTGCGTGATGACTGTAAAGAAGGCTCGAAGAAAATCGATGTGAATATCAAGGATTAATTTGGAAACTCCGTGTTTCTCTCATGGTCGATTTTATGTACAGTGACTGTCATAATTTTTCGGACAGGCAGAGTTCCTTTATATTTCACATAAAAAGATTAATATCAAACACAAATAGTAACATTTTGCTTACTTCAGAATGAAGAGTTACACATACAGTACCAAAAGTAAACACTCACTTCATTTCATGATACACAACAAATTTGAAATTTGTGAATGTAATTATAATAATACAAAAAATACACAACAAATTTGAAATTTGTGAATGTAATTATAATAATACAAAAAATTGCCTGTTCATAAATATTCGGACAAAAATGCAAGTACAAGAAAAATATGAAGGATGGAGTCAATGTAAGGATATTCATACTTCGTGATTCTTTTCTTCCTGCGAAGCACTTCAGTCAGGCGTCTCGGCATGCTCTCCACGAGTTTTCTTGTGGTGGAATGGAACAATTTTTCCCACTCCTCTTGCAGTCGTCTCTTCACATCAGTTTTGGAATTTATGGGAAGTTTCCAGATGATTTCCAGTATATCCCATAAATTCTCTATGGCGTTAATGTCAGGGCATTGTAGGGGAAGGATTCACAACTTTAGGACAGTTCTGAAACAGCATTATAGGCTATGTTCCGGGTCGCTGTCCTGGTAAAATTTAAAACAGTCCCCAACTCCCATATTTTCTGCACTTTTCTTCAGATACTGAAGATACTGGTGGTGTTCCTGTCTATAAAAACCAGCTCACCTACTCCTTGAGCCGACATACAGCCCCACAGCATAACATGTCTCCCTCCATGTTTTGCCGTTGCCTTCATATTTCTTTCTTCACACTTTTTATTGGGCTGTCTCCAAACTATGATGCGCCCATCTGAGCAAGAAACGTTGAATTTTGATTCATCGCAGAAAATTACAGTCTTTCACCATTTCACGTCTTTGGCAAGATGCTCCTTAGCAAATCGTTGTCGTTTGATGCTATTTATTTTGTTGATATAGGGCTTCCTTCTTGCAGTTCGCCCGTGATAATCACCTCTATATAACACCCTCCGGATTGTACTTGCACTAATCTTCTTCCCAAACTCGCTCTCAGCTGCAGCAGCAATAGTACTTGTAGTAAGACGTGGATTTCTTTACACTTTCCTTACTACTGACCTCTCTTCTTTCGTAGTAAGGACCCTCGGGCGACCTGTCTGTGGCAAATTTTCAATTCTGTCTTGAAATTTGTATCGGCAGATAATATCGTTAACAGTAATTTTCTTCATGTTCAGCAAATCTGATATTTGTCGATATGTCCTCCCTTTTCATGATGGAATATTACTAATTCCCTTTGATCAAATGTACTGTTGTTTCCTCTGCGTCCCATTTCACTCATGAATCGTTGCGTCTGCTTTGTGCATGAGGAAGGTACTGACTGGGACCTGCCTGCACAGCGCATAACAAGTGCAAAGCATAACTTTAGCAGCTAAACATTTGTCCGAAAAATATTGACCAGCAAATTTTCATACCTCAAGATATTATTACTTTGTAAACTCATCTACGAATCACAATTGGATAATTCCAGTACCTACGAAGTGCATTAAATTTATAGTTTAGACATTTTGACTTTTTTTTTTTTGCAAGGGGCTTTACGTCGCACCGACACAGATAGGTCTTATGGCGACGATGGGATAGGAAAGGCCTAGGAGTTGGAAGGAAGCGTCCGTGGCCTTAATTAAGGTACAGCCTGGTGTGAAAATGGGAAACCACGGAAAACCATTTTCAGGGCTGCCGATAGTGGGATTCGAACCTACTATCTCCCGGATTCAAGCTCACAGCCGCGCGCCTCTACACGCACGCCCAACTCGCCCGGTCATTTTGACTTTATCAACTGTTCTTTCTTTTATAACAGGGGTATTAACTTACATGTATAGACTATTCTGTCCGAAAAATTCTGACTGTCACTGTATAAACTTCAAAAAGTTATCAAACTGCAGAAAAACAAACGTAATTCAATTCCTATTTGTAATGTAATTTTGCACTGTTTGTTGATATAATATTACATTCTATTACCACAACAGTTGATGTGTATTATGTCACTACCTCGGAACTTACAAAAACATCCGTGGGAATATTAATTAACAACTGACACACTGTGGACGGAGCTCGTGGAAAACTGCTAGCCTATAAGAGAATATTCTTTGCAAGTCTGTCACCTATTGGCAGGTGAGCAAATTATGGGTGTTTTGCCACGGCCAACTTGATGCGTCGCTCTAGCTAGCTCCTTACCGGCCTTGACAATCGGGTCCACGTACTGTAATCGGAGTAGTTACACAGTTCGACACGTGGCGCTGGCGGCCGACCTATTTGCGGTAGAAATGCATACTTCTTTATGGAAAATATATTGACTTTGGTTGCCGATTTATCGTAATTTAGAGCTATGGAGAATATTACATGGGTTAATACTGTTAAAATGATTAATCATAAAGGTTACTTTCGTTGATATTTGCCAAAATGATGTCGTGAAATGAAACTGCGGGGAGATGACTTAGTCCAGCTGACGTTCTGATATTGACTCTGATTGCCGATGTGTCTTAATTTAGGGAATAAAATAGTATGTTACATTGACTAATATTGTTAAAATGATTAATCCTAAGGCTACTTTCATTGATATGTGCCAAAACAACGTCGTGAAATGAAACTGCGGAGGATGGAGTAGTCCAACTGACGTTCCTTAATTGTGAGGAATAATAGTAATCGTATTTATTATCATGGCATTTAGATACATAGCAGAACTTACCACAATGCTTTTGTCTTCTGATGTTAATATCGAGATTAAGAGTCATTGTTCAATTAGAGTTTTAAAATTCTTCAAGCGCTGCTCTCAGAAAGGAGGCTGGACAAAACATAAGAGTCTTACTTTTACCATATTCGTTGTATGCAGAACATAAATATTTTGACTCAAACATGTTTAAATGTTAATTTCAATATATATAGTTTCAGATTATATTTCATTCATACCTTTCACTAGAATATTAAATACCGGGCAAGCTGGCCATGCTAAATTCAGAAAATAAATTTTACTTGAAATGCAGTAGGGTGGAACAAGTTGGCCGCGCGGCGTGGAGCTGTGAGCTTGCATCCGGGAGATAGTGGGTTCGAACCCCACTGTCGGCAGCTCTGGAGACGGTTTTCCGTGGTTTCCCATTTTCACATCAGGCTGTACCTCAATTAAGGCCACGGCCGATTCCTTCCCACTGCTAGCCCTTTCCTATTCCACCGGCGTCATAAGACCTATCTGTGTCGGTGCGACGTAAAACAAATAGCGAAAGAAGAAGAATTTTAAATAAAAATTCAGTGAGAGAAAAGTATTTTGAGTAAATAAAATGTAAACTGTTCTCTGCTCGATGATGATGATGATGCTTGTTGTCTAAAGGGGCCTAACATCTAGGTCATCGGCCCCATTGCTCAGGTAACAACACTTCATACGCTGGCCTTACCGTCATAGCAGTAGTGATTCTTACTTGTCAATGTTTAAATGTTAAAGTTCAGATTATCTTGAACAAAAATGTGTTGTGTTGCTGTCATATGGCAAATACGACACCGCCTAAAGGATTATTCTATGAAAGAACATTCATGGGTAAAAAAGATTAGCGGCCACTCACGGAGGCCCGGGTTCGATTCCTGGCCCTGCCACGAAATTTCAAAAGTGGTACGAAGGCTGGAACGGGGTCCACTCAGCCTTGGGAGGTCAACTGTGTAGAGGGTGGTATCGATTCCCACCTCAGACATCCTCGAAGTGGTTTCCCATAGTTTCCCACTTCTCCTCCAAGCAAATGCCGGGATGGTAGCTAACTTAAGGCCACGGCTGATGCTTTCCCTCTTCTTTGGATATGCCTTCCAATCTTCCCGTCCCCGACACAAGGCCCCTGTTCAGCATAGAAGTTGCGGCCGCCTGGGCGAGGTACTGGTCATCCTTCCCAGTTGTATCCCCGACCCGCAGTCTCACGCTCCACGATACTACCCTTGAGGTGGTAGAGGTGGGATCCCTCACTGAGTCCGAGAGAAAAGCCAACGCTGGAGGGGTAAACAGAGTATGAAAAGAGAAAGAAATAACGAAGGTAAATACCCGACATAGAAACGGAAAACTAAGACGTAGTTTTGTCCTGGTCTACAGAGAATTCGTAAAATGATAGTGTACCTTTGCTTTTTTTTTCCTGTTCGGAATACAAAAA
Source organism: Anabrus simplex (assembly GCF_040414725.1). Lineage (NCBI taxonomy): Eukaryota > Metazoa > Arthropoda > Insecta > Orthoptera > Tettigoniidae > Anabrus > Anabrus simplex. The sequence goes on from NC_090277.1 coordinate 70,465,938, forward strand.
AAGCACACAGCAATATATATTCGAATATTTCCTAACACAGTTAAAGAAAAGCAAATCAACACACCATTAAAAAACGAATTAGCACATAAATTAAAATCCTTGTTCAGGACGGAGTTACAGCGAGAAATCACTTTGTTCTTGTTTCCATAAAATTTCTGCTCGAAGTACGAAAAGGTGCACAAGAATGTCTCAAATTCCAAGATTTGTAAACACAATTTAAAAAAATATAATCACCACACTACACAATAAAAAATAAACTCACTAGCGCATAACTATCAGATTTCATTATCAAGCCAACAAGCACCTCATTGCGAACACATTGCTAACATTTACGACAGCAAAACCAAAAAATAAAACTGGAAATGCGGCAATTTGCGGTATACAGCATCCTGTCAATGGGTAGTAGGCCAGCGCTCCAGCGGCATTATGGTGAAACTTTCCAATTACAGCTTTATGCTGGGCTTCACAAGCGATTGTCAAGGGCGGTATAAGGAGCGCAGCGAGGTATCCAGTCGGCCGTGGTTTTGCTCACCACCGTCTCGATCCTTTTGAGGTGTAAAATAACGTATACTTTAAAATATTTCTCCCCTTAGAGGTTTAGATGGTAATTGACTCTCAAAAACACAATACGGCATCCATTCTTCCGAAACCATTTCAGGCACGAACATAGCTATTTTTTATGAAGGCTGGTCTTCTATATCTTAGATGTTAATACATATTTCAAAACATTCACGCCTTAAAAATGTATTCATTCCTCCATTACTGTTCGACGTACAAAATCAATATTTCACAGGCTGGTCGCTTTTACGTCCTAGAGGTTAAATCAGATATGGTTTAACACATTCAAATATTTCCGTACGGGGTCCAAGTGAGTGATAGATTATAAAATAAATAATCATTCCCCAAAACCGTATGACGTACGAACTGAGGACGAATTTTACAGGCTCAGCTGACAATTGACTCTCCAAAATGTAAAACTTTGAATAATAACTTTCATTTTAAAGCTATAGCGAAGCACGGATATCTTGCTAGTCTAAGATATGACAGTCATGCTGGATATCTGCAACTACGCGTAATTCATCTTTAGAATTTGATGAATAGGACAGTAAAGTATCATCTACCAGAAGTGATACTTTACCCTTGAGAGAACACAGGGCTATGTTATTAATATATACGAAACAAAACTGGACTCAATACGGAACCTTGTGGTACACCAAAGGAGATCTTTTGTAGTTTACAGCAGCCATACAAATTGCTGTTAGAGACTGTTTCTATAAGTGCATTAATGGTAATGTTTTAACGTAGACTTACGTTCCTCGACAACGGGTTCATGGAAAGAAAAATTTTAAGACGCCTTTTAGAGTAGAACGTGTACATCGCTGAGAGCGACGGTTATCTTTTACGTCTCAATTGACAGATAACAGAGGAGGCTATCTGTTACAAAAAAAAAAAAAAAAAAAAAAAAAAAAAAAAAAAAAAAAAAAAAAAAATTGAAACGTAATTTTCATGAAATAGCGCTAAGTATGTGACGTCACACGTAAGATGGCCCTGTGTTGACTCAGTTTTAAGGTTAGCTGTCGTTGTGGTCAGTTGTCTAGAATAACAAATTTAATAATAGAAAAGAAAGATCTGATTAGCACGTGTTTAGTGGTGGTGGTTATTGTTTTAAGAAGAAGTACAACTAGGCAACCATCCTCTATATAACAGAAATCAGAGAGAAAATGGAAGAGATCAGACACGAGCAGGAATTTTTAAGACGTAGGCTGATCAAATGCAAAGGCCGTAAGAGACAAGTTTAATACCGAACAAACTTCAGCCTGATGGAAGTTAAAAAAAACCTGGTGGCTATGATGCAAATTCACTATTTTACTTGGTGGTCATTATCATTAAGGCGTTGAGTCCTGAACGTAGTTCGCGGGTTGGAGTTCCGTTGGTGGAAAGAAATATACCATCGGAATGTTGGGCTGCTGAGTAGTCGGGGGGGGGGGGATACAATTTCTAACCACTAAATTTCTTGCTCTGGATGAAATTCCAAACCTCTCTGCAGTGTTCATATGGAGTTAGGGTGATTCGCCCGTCGGATGGAGGCGTTAAGTCTTGAGCAGACCCCTTGGTGCTATTCGATAGGAGTAGGCTATGTGCCGGCACCGCATTTCACCCTTCCTACTATTATATAGCAAGTTATTTCATCTCATTAACTCCTCTAATGAGGCTGGCATCAGGAAGGGCATCCGGTCGTAAAAACCCGCCGCGAGAGATTCAGCTGACTTTATACCGGACCATAAGGGTTGGACAAACAAACAAACAAACAAACAAACAAACAAACAAACAACACATTACTAATTATTTACCTAATCCATTTACCCTTGGCTTTTCTCTGGGACTCAGCGAGTGATCGCACCTCTAGGAAGCGGCCGTGTAGGCCTACCATACCGGCATTTGGCTGGAGAAGTGGGAAACCAGGAAAACCAGTTCGAAGATGACTGAGGTGGGAACTGAACCCGGGCCTCCGAGGATGGCAGCTAATCGCACTAACTACTGCACCACAGAGGCGGACGATAGCAGTTTTTTTGTCCCACTAACTACTTCTACGCTTTTCGGAGACGGCGATGTGCCGAAATTTGTCTCGAAGGAGTTCTTTTACGTACCAATAAGTTTGCCGACACAAGACTGACTTGTTCGAGCACTTTCAAATACCACTGAATTGAGCCGGGATCGAACCCACTAACTAGACCTCAGGAGGCCAGCGCTGTACCGTCTAAGCTATTCAGCGTGGTGAAAAGTTTTCTTGCTCAAATGAAATGACCATTTCCATAATGTGAAGATAAAATGTTTTAGTGTTTAAAAAAATAGAGATTTCATAAATAGAAATAACAATCATCAGCTACGATGCGCTGGGTGCCATCTGGAATGCCTGCGCGTCAATTTCTGTCCAGTAATCACCAAATATGCCGCCAGAGATCACTGAAATGACGATGTCGTACGATATGGGGTAGCCTATCGACTGCGTTTGATACATGGACCGTGCAAGTGTTAAGTCTAAAAACATGATTTGGAGAAAAACAGGAATTTGTAAAAATGAAAAATAAAAAAATATTTATTAACTACACAGTTTTATTTCTGAGATAGTTAGTTATATAAGTAACAAACATATATTTTAATACTAAAAGCATTGAGTTTCAGATTATATTCTTATGCAGTTATTACAAAACATTACAATTAAATGGACTCACAATCATTCTGCACTGAACATTACAGACCTCCCAAGTTTGACATCTCAGCTGAACTAGAAATGAGAATACGTCGCTATTCAAATTAGTCGACGCCACCATCATCTTGTTCACAGTTTTTTTTTTTTTTTTAAATTTTATTTGGCTTTTGGTCCATCGACCATACAGCCAGCAAAAAAAAACATTACAAATTCACAAGTCACACAGTAATATATATACATATGACAGACACAGGAATGAAATGACATAAATGGCAGACAGAAATATCGCCTGAAAGTCTCTTTCGCTTCACAAACTCCTGGATGTTCTGAAATTTACATTTTTTTTTTTTACATGACTAAAATCAATATAAATGTCTGGTAAACTAAGAGCGGTCAAAAAGGTACAAATTATATATTTAAAACGCTATATTTGAGAAATTGTGCTGAAGTCACTTACATTCTCTGTTTGATAGAAGAAAGAAAAACTGGCACGCTGGTTAGAGATAGTCTCCTTCACACACATATGCCTTGGATATTCTGACACTCACAATTCATGATTTACACTTTTTTTTCTGTACATGACGAAAACCATTACAAATTTTTTATTAAGAGAGGTAAAAATAAAAATTAAAAGGACACTGATTAGATATTTAAATCACTATTCTTGAGAAATTCGGCTAAAATCGCATATACTCTCTGGTTGGCAGAAGCAAGAAGAGCTGGCACACTGGTTGGAAATGGAGTTCCAATTTTTATCAATTTTGAGAGCATTACTGATCGTGCAGTACTGTACTTTGAACAAACAAATACAACGTGATTCAAATCTGCGACACACGGAGGGTCATACTCACACGTGGGAGAGTCCAACACTTTTATACGGTAGAGATGGTCGGCGTAACATCCGTGTCCGAGTCGCATGCGTATGAGGGATGTGATGTGACGTCTGGCCAGTTTGATGCTGTCGAACCATGGTTTGTTAGGGATATTAGCTTGAAGTGCGGCATAATATCGTCCTTTGTGCAGATCCTGTGTATTCCATTCCATTGACCATTTTCTTTGAGCTTTCATACGGATAATGGGGAGAAAGTCTGTATAAGGGAGTTGGATGGCTCGTAAGTTAGTTGCAGTTGTACTTTGTTTAGCGAGGAGGTCTACTGTTTCATTGTGTTCGATACCAGCATGTCCCTTGATCCATAGAAAGTGAACTGTTATTCCTCGGAGTTCTGCGTTTCTCACTAATTGCAGAATGTCAAGGATGTACTTATTAGTCTTTGTGGTCCAGTCAGGTTGTTTTAAACGTTGTAATACGCTGAAGCAGTCTGTTAGGATGAGAATTTTCTGGAATTGTTGTGAGGTACCATAAATTATAGCTGCTTGAATTGCTAGCATTTCCGTTGTGTAGATGGAAGTTGGCTCTGGTAGGGACCGTTGTTCAGTAACTGCTGTTAATGGGCAATAGTAAGCATATCCTACTCCTTCTGAAGTTTTGGAGCCGTCTGTGTAGATGCATGTGAACTCTGACCAAGCTGTTTGTAAGAGTACCTTGACTGAAGTGTTCATATTCGTCCCTGCAGTCACTGTATCAGATATAGAGAAAGTGTTCGGTGGTGAGGATATGAGCTCATAGTCGTAGCAAAAGGCAGGTACTGAGGCGCCCTTGAGCACAAGGGGGAAAATATACCGTAGTTCATGGTAGCTCGTCACCAGCAGTGGAGTGCGACAATTTCGTAAGTGCTGATATGAATTTATTAATCTACTGAGGGTAAGTACTTTAGTAGAAAGTGGATGGTTGATCTGGGTAGCTCGGCGTAGGAAGAATATATCTGATAGCATCTGTCGTCTGATTGAAAGTGGCATTTCGATGGCTTCGACTAAGAGAGCGTTCGTGGGTGAAGAGTTCATAGCTCCTAAACAGAGCCTGATCGCCCGATACTGAAGGACATCAAGTTTGCGAAGAACGTATTTTGGTGCGTTGCCGAAGAAAATGCTTCCGTAATCCAGGACCGGTCGAAGAAGGGCACGATAGAGTGTTAACATAGTGGACGGGTCTGCTCCCCACCACGTGCTAGTAACAGCTCGAAGAACATTGAGCACACGTCCGAATTTTGTTGTTACGTGGTTGATATGTCGACTCCAAGTCATACGCCTGTCAAGATACAGACCCAATAATTTTGCTGTTGTCTGAAGAGGAAATGAATATGGACCGAGTCGAATGAAAGGTGATGCAATTGACTGTTGTTTCCTGGTAAATATTACCACTGAAGATTTAGCTTCCGAGAGACTGAATCCATTTTGAAATGTCCATGTGGAGAGAGCCTTTGCTGCATCGTCAAGCCATAATCGTGTGACCCAGAAGCAGGATGAGGACGCGTAGAGGCAGATATCGTCTGCATACTGGAGGATCTTAATGTTTGGTTGGAATATGGTGTCTAGGTCGGCCGTATACAGAGCGTATAGTAACGGACTAAGGATGGCACCTTGTGGTAAGCCTTTCGTTACTATTCGTGGTCCGTAGAGTGAGTTGTCACGTCGACGGATATATATCGTGCGTCGTTGAAATAAGGCATGAATCCCACGAAGATAAACTTCGGGCAGACCCAGTCTGTGCATTTTGCGAACAAGAATTGGTATAATGACGCTATCGTAGGCTCCTGATATGTCTAAGAATAAAGCTGTAAGGAATCCTTGTTTAAGAAAGGTCATCTCGATATCTGTTGTGAGGAGACTTAAATTATCTAGTGTGCTTCTTGATTTACGAAATCCATATTGAGAGGTAGATAAGATGTTGTTGTGTTCTAACCACCACTCTAATCTAAATTTTAATAGCCTTTCAAAGGTCTTACAGACGCAAGATGACAAAGCTATCGCTCGATAGGAAGCAGCTTCCTCTGGATCCTTCTCTGGTTTCAAGATCGGTACAATGATCTGTGTAGTCCAGTCATTAGGGAAAATACTTTGCGACCAGAACTCCATAAAAAGTTGCAATAGAATAATCTTAGCATTTAATGGTAGGTGGGCTATCATGGCGTATTGGATTTGGTCAATTCCTGGAGCAGTATTGGATGTATTTTTAAGGGCTGCTGTAAGTTCTCGAAAGGTGAAAGGCTGCAGAAGAATACGGTGTGGCATTTGTGAAGAGCTTGTAGGTGGGAATTCCGGATCATCAAATGATGTTGTAGGTGGGGCTATGAAATCGGCGAAGTCATCTATCCAGCAGCGCAGTGGTTTTGGGAAGGTTCGTTTCCTCTTAAATCTGTTTATCATGGACCATACCTCGGGGAGCGGTGTTTCTTTATTCATCTTCTCACAATATCCCTTCCAACTATTTCTTTTTTGTCGTTTTAAGAAACGCTTCACTTCGGCGTCCATTTTCCTGTATGCAATATAGTTCTCCCACGTTGGGTAGCGTTTATAAGTACTAAATGACCGTCGACGTCTGGCAATCATTTTTGAGCATTCTGCAGTCCACCACGGGGCCGGTACGCGCTTAGAAGGGTCAATCTGCCGTCGTTGTGGGATGGCTAGCGATGCTGCGATGTTGACTTGTTCACAGTTAGTTACGTGGTGTTCACAATCACACACAAACTTTTGAAGAAAGGATATCAACTGTTCTGTTACTGGTCTTCAGATTCTCTTGCCCACCAACGGCAAGATACCTCGGTGGACGAGACATCAAATGGAAATCGATGTCAGAGTTGTGTGTTTCATTAAATTTAACTGTGAAGGACTCTCACCTCTCAAATCGCAACCACTTTATTTTAAGCTAGTTTATATCCTTTCCGTTTCGTTACAGAATTTTCGATTAACGAGTAGATAAGAAATCACCATCTTCTGCCACTTTTCACAATATCCGCCCAATCATCAAACGAATAAATTTCTCGTTGCTGGTGTGCTTTCTTTTCAACTAAAACAAAATCTGGGAAGATCGGAATGTCCCAATTCAAGAAATGTGCGATCAATAATAATGGTCTTATTGTTTGAGCACGGCCGACTGGATCCCTCGCTGCGCATCAAGTCGGCCGTGGTTTGAGTCAACACACACTCCGCTCACCGGAGTGCGCTGCAGTCGCAGTCGCCAAATTGTTGACGAAGGTAATAACGTGCATGCGTGAAGTCATGGTAACAATTTGAACGCCTATCGAGGGCATTTGTTTGTTTTGAAATTCTCCGAAAGTCTGTGTTAATATCTGTGAATTGCTGTGTGTGTGTGCAATCAACTAGTTTTCTATTCTTCCGAGAAAATGTCCTACGGTTTCGTTCTTGGTTGTAAATCGGGTTACGTATGGAAGGCTGATAGTAGACGATTTTTTATACCGCTAAAAGAAAATCTGTTTGCGAAGTGGACGAGAGTTATTCCGCGGAAAGATAAGTAATTGTCAGCCAAAAGCAGAATATGTGATCTGCATTTTTCGGTAGATTTACTTAACTGATAAAAGCGGACTGTTACGTTGTGAACGGTAAAAACATCGAACTTCCTTGTGTGGGGTGGAAATTGAAACCAGAAGCGGTACCTCATATTTTTTCCAAATTTACCAAAATACCTATCCACTGAGGTAAAATTGCGAAAAGCACACAGAGTGAAAAGGAATGAAGAGCAAAAGGAACAAAAATCACGATGTAAGTGAAGCGGTGATGGCAACAGGGAGTGGCAAGGTTCAAGGTCAGCCTAGTTGTAGTCAGATTCACAGCCAGTCTAGTTCTCTTACCAATGCCCAAAAGCGAATAGCGTCTCTCAAAGGCGACTAAAGACCACGACTCGTACTTTAATGCGAGCTACATGTCTCTTTCTTCAATCAAAGCTAGTGGCTGAGTGGCTCAGACGGTTGAGGCGCTAGCCTTCTGACCCCAATTGGCAGGGTCGATCCTGGCTCAGTCCGGTGGAATTTGAAGGTGCTCAAATACGTTGGCCTCGTGTCGGTAGATTTACTGGCACGTAAAAGAACTCCTGCGGAACTAAATTCCGCACCTCGACGTCTCCGAAAACCGTCAAAGTAGTTAGTGGGACGTAAAGCAAACAACATTATTATTATTATTATTATTATTATTATTATTATTATTATTATTATTATTATTATTATTATTAATTTCCTACTGGGGCAGCTTAAGAACATGAATGGTTAATGTTTTATGTGCTCTGTTTTTTTTTAAATTAAAGTATTAAAAGCACAATATAGCCTTCGCTTTTCGTAATGTTCCATTTCATTTCGTGTGTTCTCTTATTTACGTCGAAAAATAAAATCGATATTTCTTCGTGGGGACTGAGAATATTATTTACAAATCTCTGACATTATTATTCATAAATCTACACAATTGGGTGTTGTATTTGCGTATCAGTGTAACCTCCACTAAAACAGCTGACCGTGTAGCGTTGGTGATTGGCTGCACTAGCGCTACTCTGCGGGAGCGCGCTTGAACTCTGAGTGATCTCACATATTCGTCGTGACAATAGCACGGACTTGCTTCACTACTGTACTGAGAAAAGGAGGGAAGTTGTAACGCCAGTAGGAAAGTGCTGCACGCTGTGAGGAAAAGGGAGTAATTTTGCCTCTGAAAAGAAGACACCTTGTGTACACCACTTCTGTTTTGCGCGCCGCCGTCCTGGGTCCGTGGTGATATTAGGAACACTTCCTGCAGCAATTCCATTTTATTTATACAGATTTATAGCGTGGTATTTTTTGTGATAATATAAAGAACAAATATTTGTTGTAGCAATTTAATAAATTGAGTCTTTCGATTAGCGCACAGCAGCCAATAAGCCTCTCGGCACGCCGCAGCACAGTCTGTACATGACGAAGGCAGCGCTCCTATACGTAACCTCAAAATCTGCCAATCAACGGAGTAATCGTATATGAAACTTGATTAAACCGATGGCAATCGATGGATTCCATCAGCCATCCACCGGTGGATTTAAGTTCGGTAAGATTTTCCGATTCCACTGCTGATTACTTTTAAACCGTTCTGCTGAAAGCGAGATCTAATCAACTGATCTTCTGTAAATCGGGCGTATTAGAAGAGCCTTAATATTGAAAAGCACATTACAATGTTTGCCCAATTAAATCACTTGGCGGGGCCGATGTCCTGCGATGTTAGGCCCCTTAAAACAACAAGCATCATCATCAAATCAATTCGCATTAAGCACCCTATTGACTTTCACTTAATAATAATAATAATAATAATAATAATAATAATAATAATAATAATAATAATAATAATATGGTCTCAGCTACCGTGTGCAGGTATTTTGATCTGATGCCGTTTAGGCTGTTTGCGTGTGAATTTCGGCATTCCTTTATCGTATTGGAACGAATCTTCGATGAAGGATTTATGAGAACGGTATTATTATTATTATTATTATTATTATTATTATTATTATTATTATTATTATTATTATTCCGGTGTAATGGTTAGTGTAATTAGCTTCCACGCGCGGAGGCCCGGGTTCCATTCTCGGCTCTGGCACGAAGTTTGAAGGTGGTACGAGGATTGAAACAGGGTTCACTCAGCGTCAGTGGTCAACTGAGCATACGTGGTGGATTGGTGGGGGGGGGGGGGGAATACTTCAGTTCCCACCTCACCCATCCTCGAAGTGGTTTTCCGTGGTTTCCCTCTTCTCGTCCTCCAGGAAAAGGCCGGGATGGTAGCTACCTTAACGCCATTGCCGCTTCCTCCCCTATCCTTTCCAATCTTCTGAGCCACCACAAGGCGCCTGTTCATCATAACAGGCGAGGCACTGGTCTTCCTCCCCAATTGTATCCCCGACAAGAATACTGCCCTTGAGGCGGTAGAGGTGGGAGTCCGGAGGAGAAACCAAACCAGAACGGTAAAGTGATTAAATAAAAATTATATTATTATTATTATTATTATTATTATTATTATTATTATTATTATTATTATTATTATTATTATTATTACCGAGCGAGTGACTGGACTCTTTGGATAACGTAGCTTTCAGCTTGCATTCGGCAAATAGTGGGTTCGAACCCCACTGTCAGCATCCCTGAACAGGCGAATGCTGGGGCTGCACCTTAATGAAGGCCACGGCCAGTTCCTTCCCACTCCCAGCCCTTTCCTATCCCATCGTCACCATAAGACCTATCTGTGTGGATGCGACGTAAAACAAACTGTATATTATTGACAGTGGTATTGATGGTCTTAAGAGCAAATACAAATAGGCTACAAACCCTCTATCTTCATTATTGTTATTGCAGTAAACTAGTTCTCATGCTTAGTGCTGCTAATGCATGATATAACATAATAAGTTGGCAATAGCGTATGGTGAAAAACGCGATACTGTCTTTTCCCACCGATTACACGTACGTTAATTGTTGATTTCAAAAATGGAATAAATTGTTTTGTAAGACTGTCTGATATGAACGAGATGGGTTGAATCTTTAAAACATCAGTATAATGTCTTTATTCCATCTGCTACTAGAGCTGTATCAGTTAAAACAGCTCTCCGCAGATAAAAATCCTGCTTTGGAACATCTATTGTATGTAGCACAGTTTTCAAAATTATGTTCATTAACTCCAATTTGGGACAAATGAGTATATTGCAGTATATCTTGCTTTTAGAACAATTGTGGTGTTGTGAAACTGGTTGTCGTTAGTATGTTATGCAAAGGACATCCGCAATGCGTTGAGCTGGACAAAGGATTATCAAACAGCGCGTATTAACGAGATGAAACATTTTAAAACATACGGATACGGGACTCTCCAGAAATGTTGATATTATACACGAATTAGCTCGAGTGGAGGAAAGATCAGGATATGAAGATAAAGTTTGAATTTCAGACGACCTGTTGGGGAAAACCTGCGTTTATAGGACGACGAATTAGGGAGTGGAATAACTCATCAAGCAAAATGTTTCATTAATTTCCAACTTCTTTGAAATCATTTAGAAAAGTTCGGGTAAACAACTGATAGGGAATGAGTCCTAAATGTTGTACATTTGAAACGTTTGTTACATCACGGTAAAACGAGTTCACCGGATTTCTTGAAGTTCAAGAGTAGCCGTGGCGTGCACAAAACAAATATAACATTTCTCGCTGAACATTAGCTGTATCGAAAAGCTGTACATACGCTAATAAACGTTGTGCAGGAGGTCTGAGACAAGGAACCGTAGTCCGTCCGTTCTTAACAGACGCCGAGGTGTCGGAATTTCGTCTCGCAGTAGTTCTTTAACGTGGCGGAAGCCAACGACTTGGTGTTGTCACCCTTAAAAGCCACCGACCTGCGACACCGGGGATATTCGAACGGGTACCGTGCGACGATGCCGTGCCTGCTTGTGAAACGTTTTGCGCTATTTTTGACTCGATCGTCTCCGGACTACGGTTCCATTTGCTGTCCTCCATGATCGTCACTCTGTATACACAGCAGCCTCGGAAAGTGATGGAAAAATACAAGCTGAATTCCAGTTATCTAAGCAATACTCCATTACAAATTAAAATTTCAACAATCAGTAAAATTAAGATGCAAGTACTTCCCAGAAAACCAGTGTTAAGGAAATCACTGATGTTATTTTTACTTATATTGCTGGATTGATAAAACAACTTTGCAAGAGAAAGGAAATTGCTTCATTTTGTGTTTCGTTAGCGTAAAGACATTGGTGACCAAGCGAGACTAAATTTGGAACTTTCGAAATGAGCTTTTAGTTAGTGACTTTTAGAGTTTCAAACATAATTTTCCGTTTAATTGGGTCTCAAAATACTGAGCAGCTTGGGTGCGCAGCTGTGAGCTTGCATTCGGGGCATACTGGGTTCGAACTCCAAAGATGGTTTAACGTGTTTGCCCATTTTCACACCAGGCAAATACTGAAGCTGTACCTTAATATTAAGGCCACGGTCACATCGTCTCCGTAAGACCTATCTGTATCGGTGCGGCGTAAAGCGAACTGTAAGAAAAAGATTCTTAAAATTGCCATCGCTGATCCTCGACCACTTTAGAGTACAGTCAGTCTGCATTTACTAAAGATACGCCTTACGCCTTACTTGAAGAAAATCTGTGTTTAATTTTGAGAACATTTCCAGCCGACAAGGATATTGTAGAATAAATGTGATGTCTTTGAAAGTGCCGAAGAGGTAACAAAGCATCTCGTAGAGCACTGGTTCTCCTGTAATGGACCTGAATAAGTTACCTTCTTCTTCCACGTCTAGCTCCTTGGCTAAATACTTAGCATGCTGGCTTTTATTTCAAAGAGTCCCGGGTTCGATTCCAGGATTTTAACCTTAATTGATTAATTCGTCTGGCTCGGGGCTACGTGTTTTTAACATTATAATTCATCTTAGGTAGGGTGCCATCTTTACAAACGCGGAGGTCACCTATGAACAGTTTGCTCGAAAAGGACCTGCACCAGGGCTCTCTGGAGGCCATACCCTCCTATTATTATTATTATTATTATTATTATTATTATTATTATTATTATTATTATTATTATTATTATTCAGTCAATTAAGGACTACAAGGCACCAGGCGAGGACTCCATAATTGCTGAACTTTGGAAGCATGCAGATGACAAAAGTCTGGATAAATTAAAGGAAATTATCCGCGACATTTGCGAAACAGATACTTCCGATGGCTGGACTTCAGCTTTGATTGACCCCTTTCATATGAAATGAGATAAAACAGATGTGAATAACTACCAAAGTATCTCTCTCCTGCTGATAACATACAAGACTCTGTCAAAAGCCTTTCAAACAACGGCAGAAGAACAATTAGACCCATAAATCGGTGAACATCAGGGAGGTTTCAGGAAAGGGTGTTCTTGCATCGAATAAATCTTGAACCTCAAATCCATCCTTTTATATTTAAGAGCAGGAATAAGGAATATGTGATGACATACATAGATTTCAAGAAGGCATATGACTCGATAGATCGTACCAGCCTGATCGGAATTTAAAAGGAATTTGGCCTGGACAACAAAACCAGAACAATCATCCAACAAACATTGACCAACATCACTTCGAAAATGAAGTTCAGTGGAAAGATTTCAGACACCTTTGAAATCAACACAGGAGTTAGGAAAGGGCTATCACCTCTACTTTTCAACTGTGTCCTTAAAAATATCATCCGGGAGTGGCGCAAAAAATGAATAATCAAGGGGTTCAAATCGGAGTCAGGCCAAAAGCCAAAATGTTGATATTGATTGCCTAGCCTTTGCAGATGATCTTGCAATTTTTCCGATTCTTTAAACACAACCATGGAACAGGTCTTTCAGCTTAAAACACAAGCAGCGAAGGCAGGCCTTAGGTCTCTTTTAAGAAAACAAAATATCTAATTAATATCAAGCTGGCACCTAGAGAGCTCATAGTGGGACAAGATGAAATGATACGAGTAGATAAGTTGAAGTATCTGAGGCAACACCAAACTTTTCAGAGAAAGAAGCCTTTACATTACGGATGAACAAAATGGAAACCAAGGGCCGAGCTGAATGTCTTAGAGGGTTGAGCGCTAGCCTTCTGACGGCAACTTGACAGGTTCGATCCTGGCTCGGTCCGGAATAGGAAAGGGCTAGGAATGGGAAGGAAGTGGTCGTGGCCTTCATTAAGGTACAGCCCCAGCATTCGCCGGGTGTGAAAATGGGAAATCACGGAAAACCATCTTCAGGTCTGCCGACAATGGGATTCGAACCCACTATCTCCCGAATACTGGATACTGGCCGCACTTAAGCGACTGCAGCTATCGAGCTCGGTGGTTAAATCTCAAACGTGTGCGTAACTCGCTAAAAGAAAAACGTGAAGAGCGGTCACTCGAAAAATGAGAGGCGAGAAAATGTGATGACGTACAATGATCAAATAGCTTATTAGAGCCCGGATTTTTAGGCAGTCATTGGTTAGAATGCAATCTTACTGAACTATAGTCTATCTGCACAACAGTTATGCTATGAGTTTTGCATAAACATTTTGGGCGTATGACCCATCAGAGATCAGAACCCGTAGAAATGTTACTCTCGCTTCATAGCGGAAGAACGGACTAGAAGACAATTCCTAAATAGCAAGTTAGTTTTCATTCTAACGTATTATTGGCTGGTATAAACATTACCCTGACGATGTTTGTTAGTTGAGGTGTGCTTCATCTCATCTGCTGCCACTCTTCTTCGCTACAGGGCATTACAGAAACACAGCAGCTAATGAATATTCTAATAACTTTCATAGAGTGGGTTCACAAAGCTTGTCTTTAGTGACTGTTACAGTGGGCTCACAAAAGGGTACTTAGTGATAATGTTCTCTACAATTCATAGTTCGCTTCTTGTTCGGGAAGTACGCAGATACTCCTAATTGCATTGCGGCTACACGTAGTACAAAACCGAGCAGAGCAGCTGAATTCAGGAGGCCGTTGGCTGGTCGCGACATAGGCTTTCCTGAGATGCTCCTCACTAAGGCGAATGCTGAGACCGTTCCTTTTGCAGGCCACGGCCTCACCTATCGCACCTTCTCCGCAAGAACAGAAGAATAAAAGAACATTATCGGAATTCTGTGAAATTATTAAAAACATTTCCATAAATAAATAAAGAAAGAAAGAAAGGCTTACAAACCGAGGTATGATGAGGAGGTTAATTCGGTTATGAAAGAAAAGGGATCAGAGAGAGAAACCGTCCTTTATTATGTGGGGAAATAATGGAATAGGCGCATCTATTGAGAGTTTGTAGAGAGGTGGCTGCAATCAGACTCCCTTGGAACTGTGTGGAAGTTCGAAGGAGAGAGGGGATCCGTATCGACAGAACAACTGCTGGGGCACTATCTATTTCTGCAATAACTATTGAAGTCGCTCTCGATCACTCACAAGTGTACAGAAGTTATTTGTTAAGATCAAGCAAGTCAAGAATAGATTCCACACAATAACTCACTAATTCAAAACCGTGGCACAACATTGTATGACTAATGGACACAAGTGTCACCAAGCTTTTCATCGGAGATTGCGTTCTCTTATCTCGGCATATTTTTGTTTTTATTACGCCAAGGTCTAAATTCATTGTACAATATTTGTGACGAATGGACATACGTGCCACCAAGTGTTCTACAAGAGATTGATTTCAATGTGTATTTTTTTTAGATGTCTTTGTTTGTTTTTCATGGTCTTTTATGTTTTTAGTTGTGCCAACTTTTAAAAATCTTTACGGCTGATAATAAGAAAAAATACAAAACTGTAGCTGGCTGCATGGCCGATAAGACCGAAAGCCAAGATTACAAAAAAAAAAAAAAAAAAAATTAAAAAAAATGGCTACATTAAAAGATGATTCCCTCTCCGACCAAAGGGGGTCACAGAACTAGTTCCAAAAAGATTGTGCAAGGGTTTATTTAATTCACAGAGTCTTGCAGACTGAACGCTGAAAGACATATTGAAGATATATGCATGATTTAGGAGTTACTGTCGTTTAAGTGAAAGTACAGGAATGGTTTAAATACCCCATAGAGAACAAGGAGGGGGCCAACAGACAGCATTAAAGAAATGCCGCACCTGTGGAATCCATCTACCATCACTGCTCGGTATTCATATTACGGACTGTCTAAACAGCACTTGGAGGAAGTGAGGTGTACGACATACAGAGAACTAGGTTTTGTCGTAGATGTCTCTCGGGAGGAAGAAGCAAAGCGCTATGAACGGCTTATATTTCCCTCGTGCGGCCCATGTTCTTCCTTCTTGGTACCCAACGACAACAGAAAATATGAGGACACTAGAAGGTGTCGAGCGACGATCAGAACATATAACTGACAAACGCAACCCTCTAAACACAGCCAGGTCATTCCCACCAGTGAACTAGTTATGTAAGCAAATATAAATTCCTGACAGACAACACACATCCTTCAGCTTAATTATCACTCTCACCAGAACAACCTCATATTTAAATGGATTTTAGACACGGTCTGCTGGTCTATGGAACCTTCTACCATCTGAAGTAAATCTGCTTCCTCTTCCTCACTTCCTCCACACAGTCAAGTAAATGTGCACATAAATAGAAACCCATATGTGATATACACAGTTCAAAAAAATTAGGGGAACATGTTTTGTAACGTCTGGATGTGAACGTTAATTTGGTAGATGGGGTTCCAATGGTCGTACAGCATACCTTGAGACCTAAGCTACTCAGGGTATAATCGAAGTTATACTCCATCTGTAGGCGTAGCCATGCATTAAACTGTCAGGTGGCCCCTCAAAACAAAGTGAATAGCGGTGCGTCCGTGTGTCGTTGTGAGGGACACAGACTACTTCGGTCATTTGAGCACGTTGTACATAAACCAGCACATCCCATGAGACATCTTAACAAGGTTCAAGTCGCAAGGGCCGTCACTTTGATCCAGAAAGGATGGACTTTTTCGTCGTGTTGCTGTGTCTCTCCGTTAGTTTTCAAAGCTTGTGGAATCGCTACACTGAGACAGGCCAGTTCACAAGGAGGGTTAGACAAGGTCGTGGACGCATAACAACCCCACAGGATGACCGATATCTGACCAGACAGTAAGGTACAGGTTAAGGGAAGTGTCCTTACGACCCAGACGTCCTGTTCGAGTGCCCCGTTTAATGCAGCAACATCGCGCAGCTCGCCTTCTGTTTGTCCGTACCCACGTCAACTGACAACTTCGCCAATGGAGAGCTGTGTTGTTCACAGACGAATCCAGATTTCCCCTGACACAGCGTGAGGACGTCAACGTGTAATGAGACGTCGTGGTGAGCAGTACATGCCAAATGCTGTCCAGGAAGGCGACCGATTCGGACAAGATTCTGTGATGGTGAGGGTGGCATGGGTATTGATGACCTTACGGATCTTGTCCATGGTAATCTTATCGCTGCGGGGTACATCGAGGAGATACTGATACAGCATATGTTGCTTGCTGCATACGATGTTGGCCCTGAATTCATACTCATGCACGACAATGCCAGGGCTCATGTAGTGCACATCACCAGAGCTGTCTGGCGAGAACTGGGCATTCAAGAGATGGAATGGCCAGCAGTGAGTCCCGATCTTAATCCCATCGAGCATGTGTGGGTTTGTTTGACAGAAGTGTTCGTGGGCGTCCTGTTCCACCACAGACTCTCGAGGACCTCGAACAGGCTCTCATTGAAGAATGGGACCTGATACCGCAACGTGACCTCCGTCGACTTATACGGAGAAGGCTACGTCGGTGCCAAGCTGTGATAAAAGTTCGTGGAGGACATACACCATACTGAAGCTCTCCATCTGTGATAAAAATACACCCTGGAGTACTGTTATCATTTTGCTTTCGCCCCTATTTAGACATTTCTGTTTGTGTTCTGAAAAAGAATCCATAGATGTTCTTTTGTACACTTCAAAGGTAAAGAATAAAGGTGTAGTTGGTAATATACGTGGGTGTGAGGTATTGTTTTGTGGAGCATGGCATACGTTCAGAAACATGTTCCCCTAATTTTTGAGCTGTGTATATAACTTGTATAAATTAGAATTTCAAGAATGATGGGTGCAAGTGCAGTTGAATGTGGGCGAATGTGTATGCATGCGGATGTGAGAGTGGTTGTGAATGAGTGTATACAGGGGTATGAATGAGGGTCTTCTTACTCCAGTGCTTGGAGTGTAAATACGTGAACTTAAAATTAAATATACAATAGATTTTATGTAAACATACATGTAGGGATGGAGGCACTTCCGTGTATGTGGGGCTTGCCCCCATCCCTAGATTGTTCACGTACAATTCAAGAAAAATAAATAATAACTAGAGGAGCCATCTGCCTGTCGTAGTGATGTTTTGTCTGCGCTTTTCAATGGTTTTATACATTTAATAAAAAGCGTGTTATGGCATACCTCAGTTCGTAGTCACAATTCTTCCATTGCGACGTCATCATGCCGTCTACTTGGTAAAAATCTAGCCATATACTCGCTTTTTTATACTGCAGTTCTTGATGTAAGCTTGGTATTGTGTCGTAGGAGACATTGGTATTTTTAATCGCAGTTCTTCTGTATAGAACGGTTGTTGTGTGAGCTCATAAGTTTGTCTCGAAGGAGCGTTTTTTGCCAGGCAGAGAACATTTTTGAGATGCATGGCCCTCACTCTTTCTAGTGTAGCTAGGTTAGGTGTTCCCAGATAATGTCTAAGGCTATGTCATGATGGAGTCTGTTTGTACGTATACATTTTTCTCTTAGCAGCGTGTAAGTTATTTGGAACAGTCTGCTATCTGCTGAATATATTTGGAAGCTGGGAGAGGTTAGAGAATCAAAGAATATCCAGCAGTGAAAAATACTCGTCCGTGATCAGACTTGACTTGACAGGTAGTAATCAAAGATGGCTGCAAGCAATGACATTACTAAGGTTGAAATACAGTAGCGGCGATTAGTGGGGGGGGGGGGCTTGAGGGGGAGTCGCCCCCCACTTTATGGAGAAAAGTACATTTCTATCTCAATTTAGCCGGGTGAAACTAGGAATTATTAAAAACGGGAATTTGTGCAAGCCCTATTGTCTTATCAGCTAATTCTTTAGTTTATTTTGTTTAATTATTAAGGGAAATGCGCACGTCGCGGCTAACCGATTTGCGTAGCGCCACAGCAAGTAGTGGAGACTTTGGATGTGTCCTGAGAAATGCCGCGCGCATTCGTCCGTCCCATTAGTGTGTGTTAGTTTCTTAGTGTGTAATGAAACTGCATAATCGCGCCGTACTTCTATTTAATGAACTTGTAATGCATGTGTGTATTGTTCCTTATTTTATAGTTTAGTATTGAATCAAAATCTCAAAAACTATTATTACCGCACTCAAGTTGGTGAAACCTTTACCTCTCTGTGGAAATTCACTGAGAGAGCATCAAAAACTCACCACGTTGTAGCTTTCTTTTGTCCTTCCAGTTTTCATCCATATACCCCGCCGTGACTCCTACCCCCCCCCCCCCACCTGCTATATTCCACTTTTTTTTTGCTAGGGGCTTTACGTCGCACCGACACAGATAGGTCTTATGGCGACGATGGGATAGGAAAGGCATAGGAGTTGGAAGGAAGCGGCCGTGGCCTTAATTAAGGTACAGCCCCAGCATTTGCCTGGTGTGAAAATGGGAAACCACGGAAAACCATCTTCAGGGCTGCCGATAGTGGGATTCGAACCTACTATCTCCCGGATGCAAGCTCACAGCCGCGCGCCTCTACGCCACGGCCAACTCGGCCGGTCTATATTCCACTAACCCGGGTACTTTTTGTTGTCTGTAAATTTTGCCCCCCCCCCCCCACCTTTAATTCCCAATCGCCGCTACAGGATGAAAATCACATACATTAGAATAGTTCGTCGCTTAAACAGGTAGCTACAGAATGTATTGCGGGTTATCGCCCTCTACTACCGCGATGGCCTTCTTCTGCAAATGATTGATTTGATTTGATTTTATGATTACCCAAAGTTGGCTGAACTTAGAGACCTGTCAATGTCTCATCGGCAGGTAATTCCGGAGAGAACAAAACAAAAATGAAGCAAATCGGTCCAGTAGAACGGAGGGACGGATTTGGGAACGCTGTTTTTAGTAAATTCTTTTAATATATAGATGATAATAATAATAATAATAATAATAATAATAATAATAATAATAATAATAATAATAATATACGGCACATCAGAAGCAAACTCTATCATAATGTAATATATAAGTGAAACTTGTAAGGGCTATTACAATTAATTCAAAATTGCTCCTTGCAAAGTAGAGGCGTGTCCGTACAGTGGTAGAGGATGTATCGTTAAAAGAATAAACTTCTTAGAATAATGCTGTATGTTTATACATTTGATGCCTCCTTTTAGAGATGATATGGCAAAGTTTGTTTCAAATACTCGAGTTGTGTTTTGTATTTGTTTATGCTTTACAGTAGAGTGACATTTGTTTGTACACATCTGTGGAAGTCACTGCGAGTGAGCACATCTTACTCAAACATAAACGACGAACGACGAGGGCGTCTTTTAACCCCACCACACACCATGTTAGTTACAATTAGTTCAATATTATTAATATCAAAATTATTATGCCGTAACAACGGGAAAATAATTATGCACTATTGCATACTCTGCAACAAAATAATTGTTTTTCCTCTTTGTATAAAGGTGGTTGTCCGAATAACAGAGTACTTTTAGCTGCTTTTTGTTTTAGTGTACTGGTCTTAATACAACGAAGAAATGATGGTATAGGGGTTTCCAAATGGCGGCCCGCGAGAGCTTTTCCATTTTTTTAAATGTGAAGAAAATTTACAAAAAATATTTCATAGCTCGTTCAAAAATGTATGCATTTTTATACCCTTTACAGAGCTAAGTCAGAACTAATTAATCATTTAATATTATTTCCTGTATTTTTTAAAATATTTACTTGGTTCTATTTTTAAGAAATTAAAATCGAAACTTGGGCGGAAAACGAGCTCTCACAAATGCCATTACAAAAATGACTGTGTTCCATACCAAATGTTGAACTCACTGTGGATATTTTATGCACCGTAGCCTGCAATGAACAACAAGAAATACTTTAGCTGTAGCTTCTCTCAATGGTCCCACACTACTCCCACTAAATTACTTTTGTTTTGATTACATTATTAATTTCCGTTTGGCTTTGGTGTTTTATAATTTTTGTCATTTGTCAAATATTAATTCAAACTAACTGACATTGTGGGTATTGCCCTGGGTAAAATAGTGTTTATTTTTAATTTCACTCTCTTGTAAAATAGTCTCCAATTGAACTACGCGACACTGGTACTTCTATTCTCTTTGCGAAAATTTGTCTATTATTGTGGTCCTTGACTCTTCACTAATGGGAAACCCCTGCTATACATCCAACATAGCTGCACTATCTACAGATACTGAATATCACGAAAGATGAACGGTGAAGCCAGGTTAGAGCTAGACTAGGGCAAGACCACAGGAACAAAGAACAAAGTTTCATGATGTTTCTCTTTCAATTCTTGTATATAAGTAAAAATACTTTTTGGGGCGGTTACGTTGGTCCCTGCCAAGTATCCAGGGACCATCTCTCCTCTCTGCCACTTCAGGTCTCGAAAAACATTATTTTCTATAATTCCAACGTCCGAATCGAGTATCAAAACGCCACCGAAAACAAAATTACAGATTGTCCAGCTCTTGTTAACACTGTATCGAAAGGCTTCCGGTGGCGAACGGAATGTTTACATTTTACACTGTTGTGTAGATATAGCACATTATGTGTTGTTTTATACAAAACTGCAATTATGCATTTACATTAACTTATGTCAAGAATACGCCCGCACTTATACGCACTATAAAACTTAGCCATTCGATTTCAAACGGCAGGAATCGCCTTTATTTCTCATGGGCATATTATATCTTGAAACAAACGAAACATGCGCATATGCCAAAATCCGCCCTCTACTTATTAATAATATCTATTAAAAGAGTGTACCAAAACAGCTCCGTCCATTCTACTGGACCCGTTTGCTTCATTTGTGTTTTATTCTCTGCCGGTGAATCATGAGACACTGATAGGTCTCTAGTTCAGCCACTTAAATGATCACTCCAGTAATTGCAGACGAAGGCTTACCCTAACCCGCAATACATTATGTACTTAGCGACTAACACTTTCATTCATATTCTGATATGTTTGACCTTCATCCTTAGTAATGCCATTGCATCCAGCCATGTTTGATCACTACCTGTCAAGCCAAAGAGTATACACTACCTCTGATCACGGAAGAATGCTATTCCCTTCTAGATACTCTTTGATTCTGTAACCTGTCCCAGCTTCCAAATGTATTCAACAGATGGCAGAGCGTTTCTAATAACTTACATGCTGCTAAGAAAAAAAGGTCTAAGCACAAACAGACCGCATCATGACAGACGCCTTAGATATTATCTAGGAACACCTATCGAAGGACAACCTAGCTACACAAGAAACAGTAAAGGCCATGTATCTTACCTGGCATAAACGCTCCTTCGAGACTAACCTATGAGCTCACAAGACAACCGTTCGATATAGAAGAAGTACGATGAAAAAAAAAAAAAAAAAAAAAAAACCATTGCCTTCTATGAGACAATACCAAGCTTTACATCAAGAACTGCAGGATAAAATACGGAATATATGGATAGACTTTTACCAAACAGACGGCACAATGGCGTCAGTTCTGACTACGAACTGCAGCTTCTTATTAACTGTTCATAAAACCTTTCAAAAGGGCAGGCGCTACGATAGGCATATCAAGACGTGTTCTCTGACCTGTGGAGAAGCTGCTTGGTGCAAGTCTTTCGAGGTGACCTGTGGGTATGTAAGGATGGGGCCATATCCCACAGGCCTCCAAAGCTTTTGAAATGTGGTGTCACCGAATAATTTTAAAAGCGAGATGTTTTCATGGTCACATGCTTTTATTTATATGCTACAAGTCGAAAAGTGTGCAATATTTCTATTCTGTGCAGTTGGTCCACTGTTTTATAACCTTTCTGTCGAATATAAATAGTTAGAATCATGCCTAGAAGTGCAAAGGTATTCAAGAAGAGAAAAATGTTTGAAAAAAAAAAGATAATGATCATTCTAATCTTTCAAGAAGTGTTATGACTGAGATGAAACCAATATTCAGAGAGTTGGTTCATCCTGATCTGCACAAGAAGTGTGCCCATGGCAACAGTCAAAATACTAATGAATCTCTGAACAGTTTATTGGTGTCAAAGCCCTCTACATGGGTGTGCATGGAGCTATAGAAAGATTCAACAAGGGAAATGAATAGTTCTAGACTTCAACCAGAATTCCACTGTATTTCAGCCATGGTGCGCCTGGACTCGGCACGTGTAAGAAGAACTGAAGGCACAGAAGAAAGTCCGACAGGACAGGAGAATAGCTAAGAGAACGCTGGAACAGTGTGTGAAGAAGAAAATCCGGATAGCTCCTCATATGGTTCAGGGATGCACTAGCTAGTATTGTAAGCCGTAGTGTTATGTAGTGGAAATATTTAAGTTGCGTGTGAATTTGTATAAGATGATGCTGCATTTAGAATGTTAGACTAGGAGTACTCTATATGCTTCTTGTTGTTGTTGTTAACTTTACTTTATTATTGCATTACTGTAAGTGACCATTGCCACCGGGATATTTGCAATGTATTTGTTAATAATATCAGAAGAGGTACCTCACCGGTCACTAAACTTTAAACGGAACTTATTTCTTGCACAGTCACTTGTCGCACTAGTGTACATGGCATTTTAACACAAGACTTTTGTTCTAACTCAAATACATTTTCAAAAAAATTGGTATCTTTAGATTTTTTAAACGAAAATGCTGAGGTTAAAGACAAAAATTGTAATTATGATCACTAATAGGAAACGCCCGTGTTAAAGCCCTACCCAGTAGTTTCTACGATAAAAGAATATGACGTTCTTATAAAGATAGGCCATTACAACTCCCCTTACGGCGATGTTGTATACGGGCTCTTTATTGCAACCCAAGTATTTGGGGAGCTGCGAACACAGTTCCCACTAGTATATCGTTGATGGTGGTTCCAGACACGAGGTACTGTCTGGAAACGTACGGTGGGATCAATAATATCGTTGCGGTCTTTGTTCTCGGTGCGATTGCGATCATGTCTCCACGACGGGTGCTTCCATGAAACGCCTCCTTCGTGTACGGTTGGGCTTTCTTTCCAAGTGAAGAGACAATGAAAGATCTTATTCTGCGATGTCTTGTATGACCCACGTTTTGACGATAGGGGCAGGATCCCAAGAGTTTCTGTCTCGCTGAAGCGGGTACCGTCCTTACTACGCATATATTAGCTTGCATTTTGACATAAATGTGTCTTGTGGCTGGGGGACATCTGAAATTAGCGATACATGATGTGTGACGCGATGTTACCTGGCAACCGTGCAGGCTGTGATGTAAGGTATTGTTACCTAACAACCGTACGGGCTGTGATGTAAAGTATTGTTACCTAGCAACCGTACAGGCTGTGATGAAAGGTATTGTCACCTAACAACCACACGGGTTGTGATGTAAGGTACTTTTACCTAGCAACCGTGCAGACTATGTCGTATCGCTGGTTGCCATCTGAAATTAATAGCCGTTGATGGATGGCCAAGAACGCAAGACATTTATGAGCGTTTGATTTTTGCAAAGGGGAAAGTGGTTTTTATTTATTTTAGAACGTTTGGTTGAAAAATCCGAATTCACCGTTAAGTTTACTTACGCTATGTATACAGATGGCCGTGAAGTAACAAGGCAATTTCGTTCCCGCAGCAAAACATATTTAAATTTTTCTCTTGAAAATTATTTGTGTACCTTAACAGTTTCTTTGCAGTGTACAATGCATCAGTACTCTACAGAGAGTACTGTACTGTAAAGTGATTCATATTCTAACCGAAATTTGGGTATTCGTTTAACACGAACTCTTGATTTTCCGCTCCCTCGGATTTTGTCTCAATGAGGTCTTATTATACTATCAAATGAATAATACAATAGTAGCGAAGACAGAGATACGCATCAAGACGAAAATGCAGATCTACAACGCAATCATGCTGTTAGTTACAGACTGAGATCACTGTCACGGAAATTAAGTTCTTAAGATGAGCAATCAGAGCCTCCGTGGCTCAGGCGGCAGCTCGCCAGCCTCTCACCGCTCCGTTCCGTGGTTCATGACCTGGTCACTCCATGTGAGATTGTGCTGGACAAAGCGGAGGCGGGACAGGTTTTTCTCCAGGTATTCCGGTTTTCACTGTCATCTTTCATTCCAGCAACACACAATATCATTTCATATGGCATTCATTAATAATTCCGGAAAGGAGTGAGACAGGCTTCGGCAGCCGGCACAATTCGTATTCTCGCCGCTAGATGAGGGCTTCATTCATTTCATTTCTGACTCGGTCGAATGGCTGGAAACGGGCCGATGATTTTGAAGGTGGGAAACTGGAAAGAATATAAGAGCTCAAGTCGGAGAAGAGGCTGCACAGACGAAAGCGATTGGTGCGATGTGCAGGAAGTGTTACGGAGATGTTAAGAGAATGAGGGAAGAAAGGAAAGCTAGCCAGCTCTTTCAAATGCGCGTAGAGGAAAGAACACACATCTCATGGTAGGGCACGACTGAGAGAATAGGACAGAGCTGTGGTGGAAATGTAGAGGTTGTGCCAGAATAGTACAAATGGGTAGAACCAGGTTACAAAATATTATTGGTTTTACGTTTCATTTCTGTCTGCATTTAGGGCTGTCGCCCGGGTGGCAGTCCCTAATTCATCTTCCTATAAATGAATATTAGCCCCTTTCCCAAAATATTTTGCAGTCACTTTAGATAGAACCCTGAGCTACAAAGAGCACATCACTAAGCTTTCTCATAAAGTCGCCGCAAGAAACAACATAAAGCTCTGTGGCACCTCCTGGCGAGCCTCGGCTGCTGGGTACTGTGCTCCTGTCTGGTCGGAAAGTGTGAAGGTGGACACAAAAATTGAACGATACAGTGCGTTGCATTACCGGTACCATCAAATCAACTCCATGTCACTGGTTACCTCACTTAAGACGGAAGCAGGGAAGCTAAGAAAATCTTTGCATCACCCTCTCTGTCACTGCAGGGCAACTCATTGCGGATGGATTTGACCTAACTGAAAGCTGGAAGAAGCATTGGGAACAAGTGCTCACCATCTTGATCCCACAAAGAAGCCAAGCGGTTTTGACCTACCGAGGAACCTCTGGTGCCGTATCAACGGGTTAAGGACTGAACATGGTTGTTGCAATTATTTCAGGTACAAGTGGGGTTGGATCACTTCACCAATGTGTGATTGCAATCTGGAAGAACAGACGATTGAGCACCTGGTCCAACGTTGTCCTCTTCATTCGTACCCTGGCACTCCTGATAATTTGTTCGCTCTCACACCTGGTTTATCTGAATGGCTCAGAAGGATGGAGTTTAAAGTTTGATTTTGCCTTGTGTATATATAGTATAAAATCACCATACGATTAAATAAATAAATAAGCCCCAATGTCCTCTTGAATTCAAACTTTATCTTCTCTTTTCTAACTTTAAAAGCTCGACTCGTCTTCTAACGTCACTCCACGCAGTCTTTCTACTGACAGCTGGGAACATCCCACTTACAAGGGAAGGAATCATAACACACAATAGCCGAAATACTTCTTTCGGAAATTAACTCGTGCGAACTAGAGAAAGCGTTAAATTTCGCACGTTTAAATTAGCGCGCTCGACTCCATATACTACCCACAACTCGCGCTGTCCGGCAGCTGACGTAGGCTTATAGCCGTTGTATGGCACACGTCTTTGTTTGTATAATAGGCAAAGTTATTTTTGCATTGGAAGGAAAATATGGAACATGTGATATTAAGCCCTTAGGTGTGGTTGGTGTGCTTTGTGCTTCCAACATTTCTACCATGAGTATCATTTTTGCAGAAGCTGTAACTTGCTTTCATGTGTAACGTACCTTGTTATTCTGATTGACATTTATTTTCACTATAGCAACAATCTTATTCTACTGAGCACATCTTCAGGACGTGCTACGCAAGGGAACAGAAAAGACCAGTGGTGGGGTCCCTCGACGAGTCGCAGTCCTGCGTAGCCGAACGCGCGAACTACACAAAGTGTTATGTTTCGGCCGTTGTGTTATTCCTGGCTCATTTAATGTGTGTGCATGACGCGCCCTCGTCTGCTTGTTCCTAACACTACTCTTTTGTCGGAAATCGCCCAGAACAAGTCGAGCTGATTTCCTTTGCATCTTTTCCAGTTTTCGTATCAAATAATCCTGGTGAGGGTCCTATTGCGGTCTTACAAAAGACGTATACGCCCTCTCCTTTACACTCCGAGTCTCCAAGCTTTATTAACAATTTCGTTTATGATAATAACAGCTAAGTAGAGGTGGTTTCACCTCATCAACCAAGAGCACTTTTCATCCCGTTTACCATCACCCCATTGTCGAGGTCCCTGTTTAGAGGCAGCCTTTACTTGTCTACATAAAATACAAAATATCCGAAAGATATGAAATAAATCTACGAAGTTTTCAATATCTGCGTACTACTCTGAAGATTGTCATGGTAACACGAAACTGCATAAATGTTTTGACTAGAACAATGTACAGTCTGTTCCAAATGTGTAATTCCTAAATTCAAAATAAAACGTTCGATCATTGTACAGAAATCTGGAACGTGTCACAAACAAAGTGAGATATGCGAATTGTCAATAATATACTTGTAATGCACTAGCAAAGGTTTCCTCACTCTTCTTGATAATACTGTCATGCAATCATTTAGAGGCGTGACCTTAGACCACGTTGTGTGAAGTTCGTCATCACTTTCACTTTGCAAATAGCTAACTCTGAATCTGTCGGTTCTTTCACAATAACCTCGAAGTCACTTTCATCTTCCAAAAAATTTCGCACTACTTCATTACTAATTTTCTGTAATGAAGTGAAGATGTACTGAAATCTATATAATCAATCAAGTAAATAACTCGCACCGAACAGAAAACTACGAAATAAGACGAAATAGAACAGCAAAGCAGAGCGCGTGATGGTTTGTTTACAAACATTACAGAAATTGCACCAAAAGAGGTTGTATATATGAATGAAACTGAACCAACTCATGGCTATTGTGGCATCAAGAACGACAAGAGGCAGACTGTAATGACATCTGTTGACAAAATCAGGAAATTAGGAAAAGAAATACAAACATGTCGAATATTCGACAGTTGACAGTTCTAGGATTTTAACCAAGGCGCAAGTGTTCTTCTACCCGCACAACGGTTCTGCAGTGAGATTTGCGTAGCATTATGAGGACCCGTACAATGTATGCTTGCGCGTTGTTCAGATACGTTCTAACATGTTCGTGTCTTACATCATGTGCAAGAACCTTATGTATTATTTATATATAGTCTTGTGCTTTTCGGAGCTACCGATGTGCCGGAAAGTTGTCCCGGAGGAGTGCCAGTAAATCTACCGACACAAGGCTGACGTATTAGAGCACCTTCCAATACAACCAGACCGAGTTAGGACCGAAGGAGCCAAGTTAGCGTCAGAAGGTCAGCCCGGCTAACAAGGAAATTAAGGATGAAGATGATGGTCCTAACTCCACCCTGGACAAAGAAATCTGACCAATACGAAGGCACAAAAATTGTAAACCTTAGAACATTCAGTGACAGAAGCGAGCGTGTGCACGTAAGAGATCTTGGTGCAGAGGGCCATGGTGATGATGGAGAGGAAGGTCTGAAGTAAGCTCGAGTACCGACAGACTAATGAGCAGTGAGTCGTGCTCTTCTCTCTCCATTCAGTACTGAACCTCCTCGCTAGATGACCTACTAAAATAGTAATAATAATAATAATAAAGAGAGAAAGATTCTCCACAACATTCTTGGCCCAAACTACGAAAATGGGATGTACATGACAAAAATCCATACAATAAACCTACT
This sequence comes from Anabrus simplex, assembly GCF_040414725.1. Lineage (NCBI taxonomy): Eukaryota > Metazoa > Arthropoda > Insecta > Orthoptera > Tettigoniidae > Anabrus > Anabrus simplex. Next base: position 70,494,465 of record NC_090277.1, read on the forward strand.
CAAAGATCACGGACACAATGTGAAAACGTAGGGCTCGTATTTAGGTCACCTACGACGTATGGACGATTCTCCATGGACAAAACGCATTTTTAACAATATCCACTCAAAACAAAAACCAACAGTTCCCTTCTACGTTAACGCCAGGAAAGACCTCGAAGAAATTGGCCTACCACCAGATGACGCGCACAAACGAAACTTTTTCAGAACAAGCAGCGTGACTTTTGGGACTTTCCGGGATGCGGAGCGGACAAGTGGTGCAAAGTGGTCGGATAAACGCTGTGTTCGACACAGCAAACTAATGGAAATCTACTGGGTCAACGCCAGAATGTGTTATGAAACTTATCGTGGTCTCTAGTTAGCTAATAATAATAATAATAATAATAATAATAATAATAATAATAATAAAGAGTGACTTAGTCATTAGAGTATGGAGAGCAGAATGCCAACGACGGACACGACCGATGTAAGGCTGTGTTTGAAGCGCAACCCTGAAAACAGACTGCTTAGCTTTAGCCGACGATATAGTGATTTTAAACGACGCAGAAGAGCAAGGCAAAGCGATGCTGCACAAGGTTGATGAAACAACACGGGCAGCAGGCCTCAAACTATCACACGAGGAGACTTGAATAATGAATGAAACGGCAGATTAGAAAATGGAGCACGGGATGCTCAAGAAACCAGACGAATTCAAATTGCTTGGTGAATGGACACAGCCCAACAGTCAGGACGAAGAGCTAAAGATCATGGATATGTCTTTCAATAAATGAAACTCAATGTTATATCAAGGAGAACTGCAATTCTACGTCGAAGGAACTTAACTTGTAGCCGCAGCATCTTTGGCAACCAAGGCCTACGGTAACGACTAATGTGACGTCACTGACGGTACACTTTCTATTTCAACACAAGAAATCCACAGCCGCAGCATCTTTGGCAACCAAGGCCTACGTTAACGACTAATGTGACGTCATTGACGGTACACTTTCTATTTCAACACAAGAAATCCACAGCCGCAGCATCTTTGGCAACCAAGGCCTACGGTAACGACTAATGTGACGTCACTTCCGTCACATATTTTGTCGTGCGCTACGTTAGACAACTTTTCGGATGTCCTCTAGCCTTAAGACACATTCATGTCAAAATAGGATTAGGAAGATGGAATGAGCCTACAAGCTCACGCGGAACATATGCAAGAAGAAGTCGTTATCCATCGGAACGAAATGAAGACACAACACAATGGTAAGGCCAGAGGCATTATGCGCATCGGAATGTCTAACTTGCACTAGGGATGCAGAAGCTGAGAAGATGACAGAAAAATTCTATGAGAGATATTAGGCTCTAGAAAGACATCTGGAAGAAAAGGAGTAATGAAGAATTGTACACACAGATTAATGAACGGGACGCCTCAAGTTTGCTGGGCATCTCCATCGGATGAGTAACAATAGGTTGGCTCGAAGGATCTGGGATTACAGTAAAAGAATGCAAGAGCGCCACGACATGGATGAAAGAAGTAAATAAAGACCTGTCTAAACACATTTAGAAGGATGGTCAGCACATACAGGGAGCTCCAGAAACTCGAGAAACTGACAGAACGACAGAGAAGGCCAGAAGTCAAAACATATAAAAAGTTTTGAGTGCGGAAGATACAGGAAGCAGAAAAGCATAAGCTTCCGGCATTCCATGAGCTAAAGTGGATTAAACTAGCGACGTGGCTTCTACTCCACAAAACAATATACAAGCAGACACCCTCTTACCTAACAGACTATTTCCAGTTGCTCCCAACCATTCATAACATCCCAGCCAGAGTTGCAGTCAACCTAATCCTCGAAGTACCAAATTAGAGGATCCAAACCGATATTTAAAAATAAATGTTGGACGCGGTACTTGGATTTAGTTGAGTGTAAATACATGAATGTTTTCCTATTTTGTTGTTTCATTCCGTGTGTCACAAAGTTTCCTGCTACATTTGTTTTTGTTGAGGCTATAGGACAACTTAGTTAAATTCGTATTATTTTATATGCATTTCATTAAGCTTTCATTTTAATGTGTTTTATAAGTATGTGCACAGTTCAGTGATACGGAGAGAGTACGTGTGTGTACATTAAAATAAATAAATAAATAAATAAATAAATAAATAAATAAATAAATAAATAAATCTATATATATAAAATAAGAGTTTTGTCTGTACATTGCTCAGAATTTGAAAATAATGGTATTTCTGTATCGGTCATGTCCATACTAACAAGAAAATGCACTTTTTGCTTTTCCGTAATTTCTGTCTGTCTGCCTGCCTGCCTGCCTGTCTGTCTGTCTGTCTGTCTGTATGTACACGCATCACGAGAAAACGGTTGAAGAGAATTTAATGAAAATCGGTATGTGAAGTCGGGGGATGAGCCTCTACAATCTAGGCTATAAATCATTTTACTCACGCTGAGTGAAATAGTAGTTTAGGGGAAGGCCTAAAATTGAATTCTCAACTATTTATGTTATTAGTGGTCTAATGAAAATCGGTATGTGAAGTCGGGGGATGAGCCTCTACAATCTAGGCTATAAATCATTTTACTCACGCTGAGTGAAATGGTAGTTTAGGGGAAGGCCTAAAATTGAATTCTCAACTATTTATGTTATTAGTGGTCGTATTTTAAAGAAAATGGGTATGCAAAGCTGGGGAATAAGTTGCTACAATCTAGGCTATCAATAATTGTATTCACGCTGAGAAAAATGGTAGTTTAGGGGAATGCCTAAAATTTAATTCTCAAATATTGTTATTAGTAGTCCTATCTTGATGAAAATCGGTATGTAAAGTCAGGAAATAAGTTTCTATAGTCTAGGCTGTAAATTATTTTATTCACGCTGAGTGAAATGGTAGTTTAGTGGAAGGCCTAAAATGTAATTCTCAAATATTTCTTATTAGAGGTGTAATCGATGAATGCTAAATATAGTATTCATTGTTACCGTACTGGCTATGATCACAAAGATTTTCATGAATTTGGATTTTTGTTACTAAGTCCATATCAGCACCGAGTAACGAGAAAATGGGTAAACAGTATTTAATGAAAATCGGTGTGTAAATTTGGAGAATAAGAAACTACAGTTTACGGTATAAAATATTTTACAAATCACAGAGTTGAAAGAAAACTAAATGTGAAGGCCTACAATATAGAAAGCTCATAACATTGATCAACAATAACATTACATTGACCATTGTTTGTCGTGATGTGCTTTGTGTCTTCTGTTGCCCCTCATCTCCGGTAGATAGGATTATTGCTGCGTACAGAGTATTTTTTATTTGATTTACGTCGCACCGACATAGATAGGTTTTATGGCGACAATGGGATAGGAAAGAGCCAGGAGTGCCTTAGGCCTTAATTAAGGTACAGGCCCAGCATTTGACTGGTATGAAAGTGGGAAACCACAGAATACCATCTTCAGCACTGCCGGCAATGCGGTTCGAATCCACTATCTCTCGGATGCAAGCTCACAGCTGCGCACCGCTAACCACACGGTCAACTCGCCCAGTCGTACAGAGTGTAACAGCCTGCCTGAATATTGATGGGAAGTAGCTGGTGAGTTAGATAACTTTCTTCTTTAGCATGCCATTCCCCTGGTTCATACATTTTCTGATACTACTGGTACGTAACACACTGGATCATCATAGCATTCGGGCTATTCAATCCCTACTCTGAGGCACTGATTGGAGTGAACAGTGTGCATATTTAACGGAATAATGGCGGATGAGTGTTCATGGCAATCTGCAACCTGGTCATCCCAGCTCTGGAACTTTGGACTATCTGATTGGCACCGCAGTCTAACCGCTGCACTGTTCGTTAAAAGTGATAAAACGTGCGGCTTTCCATTTGATCGAGTATTTTATATGATAGCATTGCTTTTAATCGCTACATTCATACTTACGTTTTTGTAATGACCTATGTCAGTTAGGAAAACCACAAGGTCAGTCTTTCTGAGAATCCCGTAGCGAAGCACGGGTACATCAGCTAGTTGGAGTGAGAGCATTGCGTTACCCAACACCGTGGACTGAGCAGCTCATTAACGGTTAAAGGACGCGAGTTGACGTCAGGAAGGGCATCCGGTCATAAAAATTAGTGCCAAAACCAAATAACATCCAGAATACGTCTTGAAGCAGTCTCTAAGGCTCAAAACCGTAGCTGTAATTTTGATATCAAATACGGTTGATTTCCCCATAACCTTCAACTGATTAGCATGATGGAACAAATAGCTAATAAGGGTTCGACCCCAGGTACTAGTATATATACTAGATTTTCTCGGTCATCGGATTCTGAGAGACGAAGAACATCATGCGGGAATGTGTCGCAGCTTCCCAACTCTCTCAAACCGAAACGCAAGCACTTCATAGCAACTTTAAGAACATTACTGAAAATTGGAAATCTGAACGAATTAACAGGTGTAATGTACAAACTTGGCACTCCAATTCTAGCATTACAAGAAACTCGAAAAATTATTGTAATTGGTGACAAATCTCGAATAAAAATGATCGAAAAACAAGAGGAAAATCGTCAGAAAAATCTTAGGACCAGAATTCGATAATGGAATTTGGATGAAAAAGAGATCACATGAAATATATCAAGTTGCAGAAAAAAATCGCTTATGGTAATGACAGGCTCACAAAGAAAATGTTAAACTTAGCCTTATCATCGAAAAATCACACTAATTGGCTAAAAGAAATCAGTGAAGACTTAAATGAAAATGGCATTAATGAAGGAACCATTCAAGGTAGAATAAAATTTAAAACCTTAATCCACAAACGGAGATTTTCTGTAAAGCCTACGCATGCACTGAACTACGTAAAAAGGAACACAGCAAGAGGATGGAGAAAGAAGAAAAAACACAAAAAACTGCCAACGTTGAAAACTGGAAAGAAGTAGACTGGTGAAAGAAAGGAGGCTCACAGAAAGCGAATACGGGAAGAATTTAAGATCGAGGTTGAAATAATGCCACCCACGACACGAAGAAAGAGAGCTGCCCATGAGGTGTCTGGCAACGCTGCAAGCTGTAATGACGTCATTGCACTGTGCAAGGCTCAGTTCAGAATTGTAATCCCTGGACTAGCCGGGAATTGAACTTGGGTACTGCGACTAAGAGGTAGGTATTCCATCCTCTGCACCACAGAGCTCGCGCCAAATTTTGAAATACAACATGTAACAGTAAATTTAGCTTCCATTTTTTCTTATCAGCCGCGGTGTAGGGATAGCGTGCGTACCTCTTACCCGGAGACCTTGGGTTAGATTCCCAGCCAGGTCAGAGATTTTATCTGCACCTGAGGGCTGGTTCGAGATCCACTCAGCCTCAGCTATCTGACGGTGAGATAGCGGCCCCGGTCTAGGAAGCCGAGAGGATTCCTCGTCCTGACCGTATGGCACCTCGTAATCTGCAAGCCTTCGGGGCTGTTGGGGACAATCGTTTGTTCGTATAACTTGACATTATATTTCCACCTGCTGTCACGAAATTTATATTCGTTATTCATAGGTTTTTTACATTTTATTTGAGGGGTTCTGACAGATGTGCGGTCGGTATTTATTGCGAAAGAGGTGGTCGAATTGTAGCCAGTTTCTTACCTTTCTGTACTGCACGTGCCCCCTCAGCACCTCGGCTCAAAAGCTTCCAACTCTTTGATCATTGCATATGTGAATGGGCACGCGTCTGCATGGTGCATTAAAACTGAGGAGGAGTGGAGCTGAGTTTTAGAAAACACAAAATGTTCTTGCATAGGACAGTGCGGGTGTTCGCTGATGTTCGTGTTCCTTCCAACATATTCAAACTATTTGTTATTTAGGGAAGTTTTGGTCCAGTTTCTCGGCTGGTTTACACCTTACCGGGTTCGATATGGAGCTGCTGCCATCAGAAGGCAAAATAGAAAAGGGTAAAGAATGTCTACAGCATGTATCAGAACTATACTGCCGCTGCGTCAGAGGAAGCGGGAGAGAGAGGTAACGAACTTGCTGTACACATCACAGGTCACTACTACACCCAAGTGGGAAGGACGCGGCCTTGGCCTTAACTAAGATACAGGCCCAGGTGTGTAAAGGGGAAACCACGGAAAACCATCTTCAGGGCTGCCAACAGTGGCGTTTGAACGCACTGTCTGCCGGAGGCAAGCTGACAGGTGCGCGACCCTAACCGCACGGCCAACTCGCCCGGTTTCCTCGATTGACAAATATGTCTTAATTACAGTGTGTTCTTGTAATGTGTGTGGAGTTGCGGCTGGATATTGCCTGTAGGAGACAAGGGCAATCATACACCCCACCTCCCCTCCCTGGCGGCTGGCGAGTTCATCAGTTTGAATCGCGGCCCAGAAGTAACAAAGAAACTTCATTTTCCTCCGCCATCCGTCTTAACATAACACGAAGAGCGTCCCCGATTTTCTTTTTCGCTACATTTGGGCAGCACGCTAAATGAAACTTGCACAAATGATAAAAATGTAAGGACAAGAATAGCCATGGAAAACGAAGCATTTAACAAATATCTTACGTTTCCCTACAAATGTTACTAAACTTAAAATCCTATGAATGCACTGTGGTGCAAGAACTTGAACGTACGTTTTGAATAAAGTGCATGACGGAGAAATTGATCCCAATCTCATTCTCTTCTCAGTGGTTTCATTTACGTCAGTTCTCGGACCAGCTGATATTGAGTGGATCAGGCAATCGCTCAGTCTTGCCCGTGTCCCGACAGCTCACATTGTACAGTAAAACGTGTCCTCAGCGGAAAGCCAAAAGACCGCAATTCTTTGCGCAGGATTCCGATTCACTAAGACACAAGATGACAGCGTATTGAATAAAAAGGATGTTTTTTACACCCCCGAAAAATAAGAACTAAATTGAGAGAAGTTGAATTTGGTAAGTGGTGCGATTTCCCACAGAAAGGGATATGAGATATCCTTTTTCGTGAACATCGTCCAGCCAATCAGTGGGTTTGTCGCCTTCAAAGATTATCTTGTAGCAAATGGCGTAAAGCCTTGAAAATGACAAGCAATGTAGCGGCTGTACGAGCTGTCAGCCAGGCGCTCACGTCCTCGGCTTCTGCCATTGCTCAAGCTTTTTGTGCACCAGAATACACAACCAGCTCACAATTACTTTTAATATTCGCATTGTCTTTTTGTGTACTTGGTACTCATCTCCAGTTGAGGAAAGTCGAAATAAATAAACAATCTCCGTGACATAATCCAGAAGTAGATTTATAGTAATAATGAAACTACTCACACTTATACGCACTAGTTCATCAGCTACAACACGTTTAGAACTTGTTCACAATGCACAGTAGTGCAGTACATGTTCTTGTAAACTATCAAAAATAATGGTATGTTTAACTGTGTGAACAGCACATATGACTATATCTAGTGATGGACATATTTTTAAAGTCATTATTATTATTAAAGTTTAGATGCAGTGTTTGAGGTTTCAAAATGAAAAAGTAGAATTAGTAAATATATTAGCGCTAGATTTTGTTTCAAGTTTCTCTCTAATTATAAACATGATTCCAATGTGCATTTAATAATAAATATCTATTAAGATACAAGGAGTTTCAAAATATTGTTGTTACATTTTTTCATGAGCTAATACAAACTTAGTCATTTAAACAAATAACGACACTGATAAGTTATAATGTTTTCTGTCAACCTGTTACATTCAAAATAGTGAAATAACAAGTAAAACAGTGACTGTCGTTTTCAAATTATATGTTTAGTTTTTCTAGAGTTTCTTTAGTCTGCAGGCAAATTTCCAAGTTCCTATTAGTTGTCACTTCCAGAGTTTATTGATTGTCACCACCCACATCAACAAGTGGGTTGCATTTGTCCAACACCCTACTGGGAAAAGTTTCATTTCAGAAAACAATAGCCCATAGTACACACAAAAGTAAGAGCTATCTTTTGCAATTGATGAGATTTTCATTGTTATTTTATTCTCCAAATTTGTGTTTTTAACTGTTCAACTGTAACAGCCGCTACAATGAATGCCTGAGTACATGCACTCAATTAGTACACATTACATGTTTTATCGAAATACTGCACTCTACCGACGTTTACTTCTTCCTGTAACCCAGAATTATACGCTGCTAGCATGATCCTCAATTAAAATGCAGGCACGACAAATAGTGTCGATCAATTTCTCGTGTAAAAATGTCTGAATATCCTTTACGGCTGATGGTTTATGTCGGTAGGACTTCACGTTACGTTCACCATCTTCTTCCTCGTCTTCATCGCCATCAACTGAGGAGCTGGTTCAGATGCAATGAGGTTCAAAGCGTTTCTTTGCATTTTTTCACTCAACTTCTGGCAATATTAATGTTCATGTTCCATATGCGACGAAAAGAAGTCAAACAAAACTGCATATTTTGTGCGTTATAATCTGTTATTGGGCTTCAGGGGGCTACGATGTTGAAACGCAAACCACACTTTCTATTGAATGAATACTCTCAAACTCGACAACTGAGCACTGCCTAACGTACACCCAGCTCCTCAAGTTCAGTTTTCTTTTCTTGGTGGTGGCGGGTGACGCCGCCCCTGTTTGCAGATCCATGACCTTGTCGTTATCCTGTTCAAGAGTCTATTATGGTTCCCTTGTCAGGGTGTGAGACAACCCTGGTTTTCTGAAAGCACTGTTTCTGCGATCCAAATTACAACATGGAACACAGAGACAGATTTCCTGCCGAATGCTACCTCGGTCATGCAGCTGTGAGCTCGAACCCCACTGTCGACAGCCCTGAAAGTTGTTTTCCGTGGTTTCCATTTTCACAACAGGCAAATGCTGGGACTGTACCTTAATTAAAGGCCACGGCCAATTCCTTCCCTCTCCTAGCCTTTCCCTATCCCATCGTCGCCGTAAGACCTATCTGTAGCGGTGCGACGTAAAGCCAATTGTTAAAAAAACCACATGTACTGAAAAGGGTTAAGAAGGTAATAAACATATTTTCTCCGTTATAGTAGCAAAATTTCCTTCACTTTTCGCGTCAAACAGGTTGCGCTAAATACAGGTAAACGTACATGAATATTAAACCATAATTCACGGGACTAGGAAATATTTTCCGGTATGGACAGTTTTCCGGTTCATAAAGGTTTCGCTAAAGGCAAGTTTTACTGTATTATATGCTAGACAAAATTAATTCAGTGTTTATTTAAACAAGACAGTCTCGAGGTCTCAACACAAAGAGGTCCTAGACGAAGCAATTTGGGGTGCGTAAAGCTTGGTACAAAGTTCAGTGTTCTGTCACGAGCGCTGCCATTTGATAACATGTCTCATTTTGCAGTTCAGTGCGGACTAATTTACATGTTCGAATTGGCTAGCAATTGGCTTTCCCCCAGTGTTGCCAATATAGCTTTCTAATCCTACGTTTAGTGACTACTGTATATTCCTGCTTAGCGGGCCTGTATCCCGACGTTGTGATAGCTGAAATAATTTGTCTCACATGATGTGGCCTACCAGGCGACTGCTGTTCAGGTGTCGTGTGATCCTCTCGGCCATTATTCTCACCGTCAGATAAGCTCTTTAGTTGTAATCACGTAGACTGAGTGGACCTCGAACCAGCCGTCAGTTCGACGTAAAAATCCCTGACCTGCCCGGGAATCGAATCCGGGGCTTCCGGGTAAGCGGCAAGCACGCTACCCCTACACCGCCTGTTGACATAAATATGTCTTATGATTGCGGTTCATCTGAAAATTCACGTCACGAAATCAGCGATACACGATGTCACCGAGCAGGATGTGATGTGAAGTACTGAAGGATGGCCACGACTGAGAGACCTGTACCTGTCTTTGTGAACTTATGCATGAATGTCCAACACTTGTCCTGTTTCTTTATGGGGTCTGGTATGAAGCGAGACGAATCTTCGTAGCTATTTTATACGGGCGGATGCCCTTCCTGACGTTAACCTCACCAGAGGAGTTAATCATATTGACGTGGTATGATGGTAGGAAAGGAGAGGGTGAAAGCCGGTGCTGCCTGTGAAATAGCACCAAGGCTTTAAGTCTCAATTCGAAGGACAAATCGCCATCGACAGCGTCATATGAGCGCTGCCGAGAGGTTTGGAATTTAATCCAGGCTTTAGGCACGCAATCTAGTGATTAGAAATCGTATACCATCACCTCCCCTACCCTGCCCGCCAACATTGCACAGCCTGTTTCCAGTCATTCGACCGGGGCAAGAATGGAATGAATGAAGCCCCATCTAGCGGCGAGGATAGTAATTGTGCCTGTCGCACTCCTCTGAGTACCGACAGATGAAATGAAGTGATATTGGAGAGTGTTGCTGGAATGAAAGATGACGGCCTTAACCGGAGTACCCGGAGCTTTGTCCAGCACAAATCTCACATGGAGGGACCGTGATTTGAAGTAAGGAACCCAGCAGTGAGACGCCGGCGCGCTGCCGCCTGAGGCACGGAGGCTCCTGGTCAATATTCTGATAGCTGAGTCCTGGCATTGCTTCCACTTGTGCCAGGCTCCTCACTTTCATCTATCCTACCTGACCTCCCTTGGTTAAGCCTTAGACTATTTTTTCCGACCCGGACGGTGTTAGAGTACTCGAGGCGTAAGAAATTTTCATTTTCACGCCCTTCGTGGCCTTTGTCTTTCTTTGGCGGATACCTTCATTTTTCGAAGTGTCGGATCCCTTCCATTTTTCCCTCTGATTAGTGTTATTTAGAAGATGGTTGCCTAGTTGTACTTCGTGTTAAAACAATAATCACCACCACTCACCTTCCCAAAAATATAGCTATTTTCATACAGAGAGGTATTGGGAGCCGTGAAACGAAGCGAAATGAACACAATTGTTGCACGTTTTTGTGAGATTATTACATGTTGCCACCTTTTCCCTTCTATTTCATAATTCAACACTTTAACCCCCATTTTCATCTACGTTTTTAAAAAATTAGACAGAATCTTCTTTCTCTGCTTCAACAGATTTTGTTCGGTGAAAATCATGTGTGTCGTAGATTCAACCGACGCAGAAGCCATGGAGCAAGGCCAACAAAAACTCAAGAACAAAGACCTACAGTTGGATCTTTTTGCAGTGCATTTGCCTGATGTGATTCAGAGTTTGAAAGAAGTTGATGAGTGTCAGGGAGAAACTCAAACTGGAATGAAATTTGAAGAAAAATCCAGATGTGGAAACCCCTGCAACTTTGACTGAACTCCCTTTACGGGTGCTGATTTCTGTAGTTGTCGAGTGGAGTTTCTCTCACTAGTGAGCTCATTGCGCCAGCGACATTGAAATGTTGTGTGCAATCCAATACAACAAGAACCCGGTAAGTATAAGGCAAGTTCAAGAACGTGATTTCATCAAGACCTTCCTTTGCACCTTTTCAGAACACCCCCCCCCCCCCCACTTTCCCTACAAATAAACTAATCGTTATCAATTCGAATTTCATTTAATGGAAGACACATTTGATTTTCCCAACAGCGCACACAAGGCACGTGGCGGCGACTAGCGCCACCCTATTGCCTTTCCACTGCTGCCAACTTGACTGGCTACAACCATCAACAAACTAACCTCAATGTATCACCAATAATGGAGCTTCCCTTACACATGTAAACGAACGATCAAGGTATTCACAATATCAAGTTGGTTTTCTAGCTCAATGAGGAACTAAGGAAATAATCACTATATCTCGCCATCACTCAAGGTAATTTCATATATTTCTGCCAATGTGCAAGATTAACAGTAAGACGTCGTATCGGCAAGTAGGGTCCCTAAACTGTATGGTTGGCGACACTGAACCGAACCCAACAGTTCACTACCTTCAGTACTAACCAGGGAAAAGGAGCAAGGTTGTGGCAGGGATTATACTACTGACGACCTCACGAATCTTCAATACCAGGCGAGTTGGCCGTGCGGTTAGGGAGCGCAGCTTACATCCGGGAGATAGTGGGTTAGAACCCCGCTTTCGGCAGCCCTGAAAATGGTTTTCCGTGGTTTCTCATTTTCACACCAGGCAAATGCTGGGACTGTGCCTTAATTAAGGCCACGGCCGCTTCCTTCCAACTCCTGGCCCTTTCCTATCGCATCCTCGCCATAAGACCTATCTGTGTCGGTGCGACGTAAAGCAACTAGTAAAAAAATATTTAAAAAATGAAACACTGGTCCTGTGGTCCACGCCGAGGGCGACAAGGAATTATATTTGATATGCAGGATTTGGTGACATGAAGAAAAGTTGTTCCTCAAGCTGACGTAATATCTAATTTCACGCTTGCATCGCGCATCATGTAATAACCGTATATCAAGCTCTCTGATTTTTGTTTTGGAATACTTTTTCGGAATAATTTTCTTTACTACTACGACTAAATGTTTTCATTCCTCCCCTGAAGAGGGAGGCGGGTCTCCTAGACGATGACGCCGTCTCTCAGCCCAGGAGATGTGTGTCGGTGAAGGTGAGAGGGTTGGCGGCCGTGGCCTATACTAGGAGCTGTCCCGGCATTCGCCTTAGTGCAGAAGAATGTAACATCATTTTCAGGACAGCCGAGGGTGGGGACCAGCCCCTCTCCCTCATCTCCTCGGAGTGCAGAGCCCACTGTGCATCCGCGACACCACAGAGTTGACAGCAAATCCCAGGACGGAAACCATTGCATATGTTCTGGGATCTTGTCATCACTCAGCCAGGAAGATGATAGCAAGGCTCTGTGCGTCGACTGGACAGTGTAGTTGACACGTTGCTGTAGTTGCTCCGACAGGTAGGTAGTGGGCGGTCGAATAACTCCCACGGTATTCACTGCCTGACGTATGAGGTGACTAAAAGGGGCCCCAGGGGCTCTTAACTTGGGATCGAGGGTTGGCGACCACGGGACACTTAGCTGAGTCCTGGAATTACTTCCAGTTACTTGTGCCAGTCTTCTCACTTTCATCTATCCTAACCGACCTCCCTTGGTCAACTCTTGTTCTTTTCTGACCCCGACGGTATTATGTTTGCGAATCCTAGGCAGTCTTTCATCTTCATTCCCTTCGTGGGCCTTGTCTTTCTTTGGCCGATACCTTCATTTTTCGAAGTGTCGGATCCCTTCGATTGTTCCTCTCTGATTAGTGTTATATAGAGTTGTACTTTCACCACTGCCGGTTAGGTTTGAGGCGCGGTCTAGAAAGCCGAGAGAGTTCGTCGTGCTGTCCACACGACACCCCGTAATCTGCAGGCCTTCGGGGCTCTGACGATTGGTGCCAATGCTGAACAGCCACGAGAAAAGGAGAGTTCCTTATCTGAAGACAAAATGCAGTGTCAGTGGGAATGTTAATGGTAGGTGTCAGAGGAACGATTCCGGAATTAATCTTTATTTTTACAAGTTGGTTTCAGTAGCATCGACACCGGCCGTCGTTTATGGCGACGTTGGGACAGGAAAGGGCGAGGAGTGCAAAGGAAGTGGCCGTGGCCTTAATTAAGGTACAGTCCCACCATTTGTCCGGTGAGGAAATAGGAAACCACGGAAAACCATCTTCAGGGCTGATGACAGTGGGGTTCAAACCCACCATCTCCCGGATACTGGATACTGCCCGCTCTTGAGCGACTGCAGCTATCGAGTTCAGTAAATCAAATTTTAATATCGGATGTAGTTATTAGTACATCGAAAGGTTCAATATCATTAATGCGAAACAAGTTATGTCGGAATTAGCGAGGATTTACCATAATAATTAACGATGAAGTATAATCCTTTATTAGCTCTGGTGAGAGGATGCTCATTCTATCTCTCTGTGGCAAAGTCTAGCAACCAAGCGGGTTGGCTGTGCGGTTAGAGTCGCGTAGCTATGAGCATGTATTCGGGAGATAGTGGGCTCGAACCCCACTGTCGGCAGCCCCCAGCATGATTTTCCATGGTTTCGCATGCCACATCCGGAGGCCCGGGTTCGATTCCCGGCTCGGTCACGAAATTTGAAATGTGGTATGAGGACTGGAAGTCGACCCCACAGCCATCCTCGAAGCGGTTTTCTGTTGTTTCCTAGTTCTTCTCCAGGCAAATGCCAGGATTACACTTAGCTTAAGGCCACGGGTGCTTCCTTCCCTCTTCCTTGTCTTTCCCTTCCAATCTTTCCACCTCTTATGAAGGCTCCTGTTCCGAACAGCAGGCCTTGGCGGGGTGCTGGTCCTTCTCCTCAGTTGTATCCCCGACCAAATGACTCACGCTCCAGGACACTGCCCTTGAGGTGGTAGAGGTGGGATCTCTCGCTGAGTCCGAGGGAAAACCCAACCCTGGAGAGGGGGAAAAACCAACCCTGGAGGGTGAACGAACTAATCAAGAAAGAAAATATCGTCGTTGCCGGGACAAAACCTCCTATGTGATAATACTGACCCGCAGCACATACATTATGAAGAGCGAGAATGCCTTGACAACATTCACACAATATTGAACCTCAGATGACAGAACCTTATCGGTGAAAGTTCCAAGCTAAAATATTTCACATAGGTTTTGTCCCGCGTTCTAACTTATGTCTGCCTTAAAATCCGGAAACTACTTCTCTCTTTGGTTAACAAATCCTAAAAGTTTTCACACAACATCAAAGCCGAATATCTAAGTGCATTTAGAATGGAAGCTCTTCTCTCTTTGGACACTGATATGGTGACGTGAGTCACATATCCAGCTGCTGTTCAGTTGACATACTGGTCGTTAGTACTGTGCTAGGCAGAGAACTGGCACTGCTGAACATTAACGAAGACCTGAGGGAAGATAAGACAGATCAAAGGCGACTCATCCATTACAGAGGACAGGGCTCCAAATATTCATCTTTCTGGTTTAGCTGCAGGGCTGCCTACTGTCGCCTTTGACGAGGGCGTGGTGTCTGTTCGACTGTCAACTAGACCGCCCTCGGCTCAACTGGGTCACCGGAGATCCAAACGCGGGACAGGTATTGCGAGTTTGTCCGCCATATCACCTCGGCTGCTTGCGTTTGGACCAATGGTATTCAAAATGTGGTACGCGTAAGTCGTCTTAACTGTTTTCAGCGAGCAGTTCATAAAGGAGTTGAGCCTGTTCAGTTTCAATAAAATCTTGTTTTGATTTAGTGGGTTTTGTTTTGTTATGAAATCCACTCATTCACTTCAATTTCTTTTTCAGTACCTTGTATACAGTACGATAGTAATTGTTGCATTAATTATTATACTCGTGTTGCTAGGCATTGAAAACTTCGTCACGCCCCTCGCCACGTTTCTCCATCTGTAAAGGCTTGCCGCGCTGCCTGAGAAGGGAACAGAAGACTCGGCTTGTGTGCTTGTTGACCCCAAGGGCCGTGGCAGCTCACCGTTACCCATGCTGGATTGGCCTCGGTGTAGGGCCAGGGTAACAAGGTGTCCCCCGAGTTGTCTGAGATGTGTCTGTGTTCTTTATTCTTCATCACTATTTCTACCCTTCTGTTCTCACCTTCTTAAATTCTATTTCTCTTTCTATCTAGCCAACCTCTCTGCCTCGAGCAGTAAAGTTCTACGGAGGTTTAACCCTCCCCCAATCACAAGTTTCGGGTCGTGGCGAGGTGATACATGGCTACTGGGCGAGTAGTTCCTAGCGACCCCCCTCCAGATACCGGGCGCACTCTGGAGTGCGGGGGGAATGACTTCCCCAAATACGGCTGGAAAACTTTCTCCCAGCCTTACTACCAAAGCACAGGTCAAGAAGGAGGAGAAAGGGAAGCTACAACGCTCCCCTAAGAAGTTGTAGAAACAGTGTTCTCCAACCCCATCGGGGATCACCGGCAAAACCATAGTGAGCTCACCGTCTACTGAGGGTTCAGTCTCCAAGTCACCCCCCGCTGAGGACACAGTGGCCATTGTTACGGTAGATGGTGACGATGACAACACGGACACCGACAAAGACGGCGGAAATTGGCAGGTAGCTGACCGAAAGAAGGGCAAGCAATTGTCCTAATTTCGAATCGCTACCAATCCACACAATGGCACTGTCGCCTAGCGGAGTTACGTCAATTGATATCCGTCTTTGTGGCCTCCATGGTCTGTCTACAGGAATCTCGTTTGAGACCTGGACATGACACGACTATGTGAGGATAAGACAGAGTAGCTGTGGATGCCGCGGTGACTGTTCGCTGCGACATCTTCAGCGACGAAGTTCCGCTCCATACTCAGCTAGATGCAGTTGCAGTTCGCACTCCACATTCCACCGGACTACGATATTGACCTCCTTTCCTCATGCTGGGAGACGTGAACGCCGTCTTCCTGTGCTAGCTTGATGATGATGCTTGTTGTTTAAAGGGGCCTAACATCTAGGTCATCGGCCCCTAATGGTACGAAATGAGACCTAATGAAATGACAAATTAAAAACCCAAAATTCTCCACTGACCACAATTCAAAACGTGAGGACGAAGAATGAATGGATGGATGGATATGAATTAAAAACGATCAGTGGAACCGACCCACAGTGCCTCACATGCACAGAATCTGGCATAAAACAATAGTATGACTGACCAAGGGACTGCTTCTATAGCACGATACTGAAACGATGATGCTTGTAGTCGAAAGGAGTCCAAAATCCAAGTCTTCGGCACCTCATAATGGTGCTTATCGCTAGAAGTCATGTTGCGGTACTAATCAAAAGTAGCGTAGACTCGCGCTATTCCACACATTATGGTACTACTCACAGGTAATGAAATTCGCACATGTAATACAGACCTAGTGTGTTTCGCACATTCGGCGCCATTTACAGGCAACGCAAACCTATGGTGTTCATCACCTAAGTGTACTAACCAAAGGGACTCGTACTATCCCGTGGTGTTTCTCATATCGTGGGCACTAATCATAGGCAAGCCAGAACCATGGGTTCCGTCATCCCATGGTGTCGCTCATATAGTGCTACTAATCACAAACCTATTTGGTACCTAATATAGTGGTATTACGCGGAAGGCAAAGCGAGCCATTGTGTTCCCCGCGTGGTGGTACTAATCACAAGTAGTTTCATGGTTCTAATATAATCATCCCTTGGTCGCCCCTTTTAGTCGCCTCTTACGACAGGCAGGGGATACCGTGGGTGTATTCTTCGTCTGCGTCCCCCACCACAGGGGATTCCTGTGCTAGGGGGAGGATGCTGGAACCATTGATAAACCAGTTCGATCTTTGCGTGCTTAATTCAGGGGAACTGACACATTTCAGGAGCACACATGGCACATTCTCACACTGTGCAGTCCCCCGCTACGGTGGCAAGTACACGATGACCTTCCCGATAATTCTATCTCTCTTGAATCAAAGACAGTTCGAAATACCCAAGCGCTGGTTACTTCGACGGGCAAATTGGCCACAATTTCCCAAACGTGCAATGATGACCGATGATATGCTGGAGTCTGTTGGTGATCACGTTTCCTCCATTACTACTGGAATTTTGGCTGCTGCAGAGGAAGCAATTCCTTCCTCGTCCGGTATTCGTCGCCGGAAACAGATCCCATGGTGGACGGACGAAATTGCAGCAGCCATACGTGATCATCGACAGGCTTTTAAGTACTATCGTCGGAATCCTACAATGGCCAATCATATCACATTTAAGCGTCTGCGCGCGAAGGCCCGTTTCTTGATTCGAGAAAGTAAGAAAGCTACGTGAGAAAATGATGCGTCGTCTATGACGGCACATACTCCGTCATCACAAATGTGGAAAAAAGTCCGCCGTTTTGTCGGAGTACTCAGTCCCCAGTATCTAATGGAGATATTGTTACGATTCCTTCAGTCATTGCAGACCACATCGCGTCACAGATACGTCGAGCTCTGGGAGATACGACCCTGCATTTCTACCAGTTAAGCGCGAAGCAGAGGCACACAGTCTTTCCTTCGCCTCTAGTGCTTCGCATTCCTATAACGTGTCTTTCGCCGAGTGGGAGTTGCGAAGTGCACTCGCGCTATGCAGAGACACGGCTCCTGGACTGGATAAAATCCATAATCAAATGCTTAAGCATTTGAGTGAAGCATTTGAGTGACAGATGTCTCAAGAATATCCTCACCCTATTCAAGAGAATATGGAGTGAGAGTGTGTTACCATCTCAGTGGCGTGAGGGAATTGTGATACCAATTCCAAAGCCAGGTAAAGATCCAAAACTCGTGGATAGTTATAGACCAATATGCCTTACAAATGGCCTTTGTAATCTATTTGAAAGGATGGTTAACCGGCGTCTTGTGTGGGCCATGGAAAATGAAGGTCTCTTGTCTATCTACCAGTGTGGTTTCCACTCTCATCGGTCTGCCACTGATCATCTGGTCAGACTGGAGAGCGCCATTCAGGAGGCCTTTTCTCCGGAAGGAACAACTAGTCGCCGTGTTTTTTTTTGACCTGGAGAAAGCTTACGATACTACCTGGAGATATGGAATTCTCTCCACTCTACACCAGCGGGGATTTCGGGGAAATTTGCCAACGTTTATTGAGAGCTTCATGTCCCTCCGGCTCTTTCGAGTCCGAGTAGGGAACGGATTTTCTCAGTATTACGTTCAGGAAAATGGAGTACCTCAGAGATCGGTACTGAGTGTCACGCAGTTCGCAATCGCCTTCAACGGCATAGTTGCCGCTGCTGGGCCCGCAGTCGTTCCATCGCTGTATGTAGACAACTTAGCTCTACATCACAGCTCCGGAAGGGTGGCGTTTGCTGAGAGACAGCTACAGCAAGCTATTAACCGAGTCGACAGATGGGCTCTGCAACATGGTTTTCGATTTTCAGCGGCGAAAACCTCATCTGTACACTTCTGTCGACGTCGGCTTGTGCATCCTGAACTAGATCTCCGCTTGCGAAACATTGTCTTACCAGTGGTAGACACCTGTAGATTCCTGGGTCTCCATTTTGATAAGAGAGTAACGTGTCAGTCCCAAATCCGTCAGCTGAAGGTTGCCTGCATGAAGAGACTTAAAATGCTTAAGTTTCTCAGCGGCACTTCGTGGGGGGCTGACCGTACGATGCTGCTAGGATTTTACTCGGCTACTGTCCTCTCCCGAATAGACTATGGAAGTGCGGCTTATGGCTCAGCATCAAAATCTACGCTGAGCCTTTTAGGCAGTCTTCACCATAGTGGAGTAAGGCTGGCAACGGGTGTTTTCCGTACTAGCCCCATTCCCAGTCTGCTCGCTGAAGCGGGAGTTCCACCTTTACGGATAAGGAGGCAGCAGTTACTCCTCACGTACGCTGCCAATATTCGTGAAATGCCGCTACATCCAGGCTATCAATGCATCTTTAGTACACAATACCACCAGAAGTATCAAAACCGGCCGAATGCCATACGGCCGGTTGGGTTTCGAATTGATAGCCTGTGTCGTGATTTGAATATCGATATCTGTTGTTGTCTTGAACAAACTTTTAGCGAAGTACCTCCCTGGTTGGTTCCGCGACCGGATATACGTCTAGATCTACTCCGTGGACCCATGGTGGACATGGATTCCTCCGTTCATCGGCGGTATTTCCAAGACTTCGTTTACCAATATCCGGTTGCGAGACTTATCTTCACGGATGGTTCCAAAATCGGAGATAATGTTGGTTGCTCTTTCGTCACCGATGATATGAGCACGAAGATCTCGCTTCCTAGTGTATGTAGCGGTATACTGCGGAGCTTTACTCAATCTTAGAAGCTCTGCCGTTTGCACTGCGTGACGAAAGAAGCCACTTTCTTATGTGTGCCGATTCTTTAAGCTCTCTGCAGTCTATTCTCGCAACACTCACTGGTGCAGCTGATTCATGACCTTCTAGCTACTAAGCCACGTTGGGATTGCGGGACACGAACTTGCGGATGAAGCTGCAAAGGAAGAGGTACTTTTACCTCCAAGACCAGTCAATGGATAGCACTCTTATCTCCTAAAGAGGGAAGACCCTCACCGTCGCCCACCTCCTCACAGAGTGCGCCGATCTCTCTGCCCTAAGACGGAGCCTCGGCCTGCAGGAAATGCTCGAACGCAAACTAGCGGATGACAGGACTACTGCTGACCTCGTCATCCGCGTTATGTGCGACAGTGGATTAATCAAGGGTATATAAATTAGAAGTGTACTGTTACTCAGGGAACGCACGTTCCCTTTTCATTCGTTAGTAATTTTGATTCGTTAGTAATTCAATATATTTTTATTATATTGTGTACTGCGTTTCCAAATTTCTTTGTTGAATAAATAATTTTGTGATTGATGCTTTCATGCCCCGTACTTATGGACATGATATGCCATGTCAAGAAAGTTTAAGAAGCCTTTCTCGTGGACAGTCGAGATTTTGTTCCTATGACGCAGAGCACAGGTCACAGGCCTATATCATGTCTATAAATAATTTTGTTTTTATTTTAAATTTGTTTTCCACTAATTTGTTCAGAAAGGATGGTTACGTCGTTGAACTACTTCTTTAAAAATCACGACCACGACCACCACCTGTGACAATTAAGGTAGAGCTCCAGCATTTGCCCGGTTTTAAAATGTGAAACCACGGAAAATCATCTTGAGAGCTGTCGATAAAAGGCTGATACAAACAATATTAGTACCAATATTCCAAGTCCAATCGATCACTGCAACAACTCAGAATTTCATCAGAAAAATCATTTCAGTCTTGGCCTAGCTTTACAGCGGTGTAGGCAGTTGTGTTCACTTTAAATATACAGCAGGGCTACATCCCACTACAACAGCGCAATGTAGCCAACTAACTTATCATTTCTTTCTGTAGATCACTCAGAACGTTCTTACATTCACGCCACAAGTCCGTAATCATGGATTTATATCAACGAGCTAATTAAACATAGAATTCTCATCAAATGATTGGAATGTTTGGCCTGGTAATTCTATCCAACAATAGGCAAGAAGCAATTCAGTCCTTGGAAGAACTTCATGCAACTACATTTAAAACTTGACTCCAAATCTCATATGAGAACGCCCAATACATGGAAGGATCTCCTCGATACTGAAACAACTCCTGGTAACGCAGTTTCGCAGATACTTTGGAGAAATCATCCAAATATCTGGATGAAATCGTGAACCAAACAGAGAGAGAACTTATACATAACAAAAAAACTTACAGAATCACATGGAACAGGTACAACAAAATCTATATATCGCAACCCTAAATTAAAACAGTATAACACTGTAATTAAGGCTGAAGCATTATACGTTCAGAAACCTTGATCATTGGAGGCAGATCACTAACTGAAACTTCAGAAAAAACAGGAAAGGAAAATTCTTAGGGAAATATTTGGCCCAGTGTGCATGGCAAGAGTGTGAATGAGAGGGAAGTCTCTTGGATTCTGAGAGAATATCAGACACTATTAGAAAAAAGACGACTAAATTTTATAGTCACATTCAAAGAATGACATTGATAGACTTACAAAAAAGATTTTTAATTATGGTTCCTCGCTAAAGTCGCGAATAACTGGATAATGCAAATTGTGAAAGACTCTCAAGAAATCAGCACAAGAGGTATTGGCCGAGCTTTAGAACGGCGGTGAACCAACAAGATGAGAACCAACACTGCGTGGCGGGAGAGAAGGAAGCAAATACCGCGCTGTTATAGAAAATAGTAATAAATAAATAATAATAATAATACATGGAGGAAGTTGGCATCAGCCAAAAGAGATCTTTAATAGAGAGATGTTTCGAGCTAAACTCCCAAGCGGTTCCTGGAAAAACAAAACCAAAAGTCCAAGAACATGTGGTGAGAGGAGAGGAACCACAGTGAACGATGAAGTTCTGGGAGAAGAAGAAAGGACTAACCAGCAGGTCAATGGTCCAAAGCAGGCAAAATTGAATTAATAATAATAATAATAATAATAATAATAATAATAATAATAATAACAATAATAATAATAATAATAATTGCAAGTCGACGTAATTCTCTCTGTGTGTGTGTCTAAAGACGATAATCCTCTTCCCACGCATTAAATGAAATCAATAAAAACATCATGACTTGACACTTTCACGCGCCTTATAACGAGTTAGCTTGTTCTCATATCACACTTCTCAACATTGAATATTTTCCTCGGCTTTCTCGATCCTCCCTCCCGTACCCGCTACCGTACCGCTTTTTAAAATATAAAATCAAGCTTAATGAACACTAAGAACTTCGCCACGTAACCTGTTTATCGCGCTCTCAACTTAATATATCGCAGACACACATCTCTTCCACTCAAGCTCAGTAGAGTACATTTTATATACCGGGAATTATTATTTCAGTGTTTGACCAAAAAGTCTCTACTTTATGAGGTGCATTCAGGAAATGCACCATATTATGTCTTTATATGGCAACACTCCATCTCTGTACTTGAGTTTAACTTCAATCTCGACGCCTTTATTTATTAATTTGCCGCTCTGAGTCCGTGCTCAAATATGGACCTGTCTATAGGCCAGGCCACGAGCAAAGCGGAGCGAGTGTGCTGGGCTGTGGAGGCGTCCTGGCCTTTTGTTCAGAGGACAGCAGGTTCAATTTCCCGCGGCCCGAGGAAAAAACAAAGAAACCACATTTCCATTTGCGAAAATCGAATGATAATAAATACGTCTCCCGGTCATGACCATCCATCAACAGCTCAGATCGCGACCACTCATAAATATTCTCCACGGTTGCTAGGTAACAATACTTTACATCATAGCTTGCACTATTGCTAGGTTAGCAATACTTTACATCTTAATTTTTTTCCTATTTGCTTTACGTCGCACCGACACAGATAGGTCCTATGGCGACGATGGGATAAGAAAGGCCTAGGAGTGGGAAGGAAGCAGCCGTGGTCTTAATTAAGGTGTAGCCCCAGCATTTGCTTGGTGTGAAAATAGGAAACCGCGGAAAACCTTCTTCAGACCTGCCGACAGTGGGGTTCAAACCCACTATCTCCCGTAAGCAAGCTCACAGCTGCGCGACCCTGACAAGTTGTCATTACCCCGGGTAATTTCCTTATCAGCGTAATACGAGCATATAACGACATTTCACAGTGTTGAATTCAGCTCTAGACACGGAGAAAATAAAAATACAGCATGCATACTATTATCTGAGCAACGAGCAGGGAGAACCGACAAGCGCAGTCAGTTTCTACATAATAGGAAACTTTTTTCTCTCAAATGATGACCTAGAGTTTTAATGGGCTTAAAAGGTTCCCGTAGGTCTAAGTTGCCCTTAAAGATCAAACCTGGTGGAAGTGCTGAGGAAAATTTCAGATATTTCGCTCACTGCACGAACTGTCTACTCCTACTGTGTAGATAACATGATTGTGAACACACTGTATTACTGTGGATTCATTCTCCGTACTAAGCTAGTCGTTACACAATGGTAAATGTTGATCGTCTTCTTCTCATCGTCTTTTATCTCCTTTGTCATCCTCTCCTACCTCTTCTAGCTTTCTTCCTTATTCTTTACCATCCTTTTCTGGTAGTCTTCCATCTTATTATTGATCCTCTGCTACCTCTCATTCATCTCCTCCTGATGTTCTGTCCTCTCTCTTATTATCTCCAAGAGCGCACTTGATTGAGCCTCCAGTTTCGTGTGGCTTTTGGTCTCAACTGACATGCAGCAATTAATACAAGATGAAAACGTAAAGATTTATAAGTGTGTGTATTCGCTATACACCGATGTTCGAGAATGTTCCCGATGAGGGTCGAAACCTGCGGTACCTGGTCCGCTGATTACAATGATGTTTCACACGCGGGGTCTATCGTAACTTCTGAGACCAATTTGTTACGAATAAAACTCCGTGTGTTTTATTATAAATGCGTACACACACATTCGGCTAAGTGCTGCCTGTTTACAAGTCTGATTCTGTACACACACGAGCGAGTCCCGGCCGGTTGGCAGCTGTGTGTAGGCCACTGGATTTGAACACAGGATTACTACTCCTTGGTTCGATAGTCCAGTAATTCGCAGAGACAGCTCAACAGTATTCAGCAGCAGGACGATGCTCACAACAGGTCCAATTACCCTCACACTCATGATAACGGCTTCCCTCGCTGTCTCACTCTCAGGTAGTACACAGTCTGCTCATAAGTATACCTCAGATGTTTAGGTTTTCAGGAATCGTCGACTAGTCCGTTCTTACGTTATAAAGCGAGAGTAACATAAATTCTAGGGGTTCTAATCGGTCGGACCCCTAATGTTAATGCAAAACTCATAGTATAACCGTTGTGCGGGATAGTCTATATTTGTTACTCACTGCATTCTAACCTATTACTGCGTTAAAATACAGGCTTAGTAATGGATTTATCATGAAAATGAGCGTCACACACAGAACTTTGCCGTGGGAATTCTATTTTTGCGGGGAACAGCATTTATCCGCTTCCAAAACGTGTCCTTCTTTGTCTCATTATCGCGCAGATAAACCCGTTACAAAACAAGGCATATCTGAAAGAATATAGAGCCATTAAAATTTTCCTGGAGGAGAAGTGGAGAAACCATGCAAAAACAGTTCGTGGATGGCCGAGGTAGAAATCGAACCCCGTCTACTCACTTGACTTCCCGAGGCTGAGGGGACCCCGTTCCAGTCCTAGTACCAAGTTTCAAATTTCGTGGCTGAGCCGGGAATCGAACACGGGCCTCCAGGAGTAGTAGGTAATCACACTAACCACTAGACCACTGAGGCGGACGGTTTCCCATTTTCACACCAGTAAATTCTCGGACTGTCCCTTAATTAAGGCCAAGACCGCTTCCTTCTCACTTTTTATTTTTGCTAGTGGCTTTACGTCGCACCGACACTCATAGGTCTTATGGCGACGATGGGAGGCTTAGTAATAGGGAGGTAGCGGCCGTGGTCTTAGTTAAGGTACAGCCGCAGCATTTGCCTGGTGTAAAAATGGGAAACCCCGGAAAACCATCTTCAGGGCTGCCGACAGTGGGATTCGAACCCACAATCTCCCGGATGCAAGCTCAGAGCCGCGCGCCCCTAACCGCACGGCCAACTCGCCCGGTTTTGTCACTTTTAGGCCTTTGCTATCCCATCATCGCCATATCTTCCCGAGGCCCAGAACCTGTCTTTTTTTGGTCAAATCTCATAAACGTGTGTGCTTGTCTTGGTGGGAGAAGCGTACCACATCAAGGCAAATCGATTTCCAAAAAACTGGAACACAAACGTACACTCAATTTTTACTTATCTTTGAAATATTTTTTGCAGGATATTCCATTTCTAAACGGTGTCCTTTGAAAAGGGCACTAGGGATCTGTGTCGGTGGGACGTAAAGCAGATTGTTAAAAGGAAAATAAATTGATGCCACGCTTTTGGCACTCGTACCCTGCCGGCTGACCGTGGGCACCAGGCGGGCTCGAGGTGATGGGGGTCTGCACACTGAAACAACATTAATCTGGAGTAACTCGAGGTCGGATCAATAAACGTCATATCAAAGTTGATAAGTTTATAGTCACATATCTCTGAAATATTCCCAGCTAAAATTTGAAATATTTATTTCTGTATTTTGGCTTCTATTGCAGGTTCACTGAAGCACGATGAAGGGAGCAGTCTGATTCGAATATGACACAAATATGACATTTTTAACATTTATTTTCGAGAGGGATAAATATTACCTAAGTTTCTAATTCAGGCAATAATTATTTATTTAGCATATGGCAATTTGTGCCGGCAGTGATCGAGGACGTCTTCCTATTTGACACCGATGATGATGGTAATGGGAGAGGCACGTAGCGGGACGGATCGTACGTCCTTACGCCATATTATGATCACTGCGGAGATGTTGGACCTTCCGTAATGCATCATAACTTCCGGGGGTTCCAATAGACGGGCCTCCTAATGTTTATGCAAATCACACAGAACTGTTGTCCGGGTAGAGTGTTCTTGTTATTCGCTTCAGTAACTTCGCCTTCTAACCTAAACATCCGGGCTTTAATTACTAGAAATTATATACCACCAACTCTCCTACACCGCCCGTCTCATAGTGACATTACTTCCATCAACGGGACTCGAACGAGCTAACAATGTGTCAGACGCCTTAACGGTAATAATAATAATAATAATAATAATAATAATAATAATAATAATAATAATAATAATGAAAAACCACAACCTGTTTCCAGTCATGCGACTCGGTCAGGAATGGAATGAATGAAGCCCCCATCTAGTGGCGAGGACAGGAATTGTGTCGACTGCCGAAGCCTGTCTCACTCTTCTGGGGTAATGATTGATGACTGACAGATGAAATTAAATGATGTTGCGGAATGTTCCTAGAAAGAATAATGACAGGGAAAATCGGAATACCCGGAGAAAAACCTGCCCCGCCTCCGCTTTGTCCAGCACAAATATCACATACCATGGAGTGATCAGGACTTGAACCACGGAATCCAACGGTGAGAGGTCGGCGAGCTGCCGCCTGAACCACGGAATAGAATGGCCGTGTGCAGGTTTTTAATTTAATTTGATGCTTCTTAGATTCCATGAGCGTCAATTTCGAAGTTCCATTTTCCTCTACCAGACGGTAGATTAAATTAGATCTTTGCTCGTCGTTCTAAATCCGATTTTTAATTGATTTTGTCTTGTAAACATCAAATATATCACGAGAGATGTTCTATGATATGCCGACAACGTACGATATGGACGAGTCTTGAATGGACATTGTTCCGGCCTTGAAAAATCCGACTAGGTCTGTCCTTGAAAAATCCGACTAGGTCTGTCGGCTTTGAGCCAACGATCTTGCATTCCGAAGGTCGATAATCGGCCATTGATCCACAGAGGGGGCTACTCAGGCTGTGAAGAAATCCTTCCTACGATTTTTGTTGTGATGCCCCTTTTGTTTGTTTTAAAGCCTTGACAAAAATGTATAAGTTATATTCTCCACTCTCTAGCGTACGAGTCAGAGGTGCATATTTTGTTAACAATACCATACATACTGTTACCGGTATGCGTTAAGTCCGCACACCTCTGTGTTTAACTATTACATTATGTATTCTCACCGAATGGAGCAGAGAATTACAAATCAAGCATCCCAGCAGATGCACGCATATTTTATTGCAATATTAAAAAATGTTGCTGTTTCTACAAATTACTGAGAACAAAATCCTCATCTTCCATTTGTTCTGCAAGTGAGGAGGTTCCAAGAAAAAACGTGTGTAAATAACTTATTAAAGAACAAAAAACTTGTTTTTTCATACGTATAAATATATCTTGTATCTGGGAGTCATCCGAGTACTTCTGTAACGAAATAGTGTCGTATAACAAACCGAGTGACGGAAGTGAAATTTAGCAACCGTGCAAACTGTGGCGCAAAGTATTGAAGACTGGCCAGACAATGTTACCAATCAACCGTGCAGGATGTGTTGCAAGGTATTGATGAATGGCCAGACAATGTTACCTAGCAACCGTGCAAGCCATGGTGTAAGGTATTGATGGATGGCCAGACAATGTTACCTAGCAACCGTGCAAGCCATGGTGTAAAGTATTGAAGACTGGCCAGACAATGTTACCAATCAACCGTGCAGGATGTGTTGCAAGGTATTGATGGATGGCCAGACAATTTTACCTAGCAACCGTGCAAGCCATGGTGTAAAGTATTGATGACTGGCCAGGCAATGTTACTAAGCAACCGTGCAGGCTGTGTTGCAAGGTATTGATGGATGGCCATACGATGTTACACATGAACCGTATAGTCCGTGATGTGAAGCACTGATGGATGAGCAGACAATTTACCTAGCAACAGTGCAGGCTGTGGCGTGAAGTATCGATGGATGGCCATGACATACAAATCCACGGCCTGTGAAGCTCTCAAGGTACTGTTGCTAGGTAACAATGCGTCACACAGTTTATTACATGACACTGTTTCGTTACACAAATTGTCATATAAAAAGAAAAAGCACACGGGGAATGATAGCAATTAAGGGCAAAATGCGTCGCAGGTGGTATGTAAATTTCATTAGCAGCGACGAAAATTTGATTATAAAAATACCTCTCCGCTATGATGCAGAAGTAAATTGACCCCGTGGCTACCCGAAGGGTGGACAAACTCAGGGAGGACGTGCAAGGGACAGGCCTCAAGTCAGAAGATGGCCTCTACAGGAAGAAATGGCGATCAGCAAACAAACAAACAAACAAACAAACAAACAAACAAACAAACAGGCGGGCCGTGCAATCATCGCGGGATACACGAAGACTAAGAAGAAGTATTTTGACGCCACCCATTTACTTATTATGCTAGACGTTGGTCATCCGAAAGTGTGACTCCCCACCCCCTGGATTTTCGTTTAACAAAGGTTTTACCGCAGATCCTTAAAAGAACACAGATTACTACCGTCATCTCAGCAGATATTGAGGTCTGGAACAGTATCACAAGCTCAATTATGACGCCCTTGGCGGACTGCTGAAATTGTAAACAGATCCTAGATATCATTAACGGCTAAGGACTAATTCAATCACAATCAACACAGGGCAGTCGTCCAGGTGGCAGATTCCCTATCTGTTGTTTTCCTAGTCTTTTCTTAGATAATTGCAAAGAATTTGTAAATTTACTGGACATCTCCCTTGGTAAATTATTCCATTCCCCCAACTCCTCTTTCAATAAATGAATTTTTTCCCCAATTTGTTCTCTTGAACTCCAACTTTTATCTTCATATTGTAATCGTTCCTCCTTTTAAAACACCACTCAGGCTTCGTCTACTAATGTCATTCCACGCCATCTCGGCACAGACAGCTGGGAACATACCACTTATGCGAGCAGCTCGTCTCCTTTCTCCCAAGTCTTCCCAGCACAAACTTTGCAACATTTTCGTAATGCTACTATTTTGTCGGAAATCACCCAGAACAAATCAAGCTGCTTTTCTTTCGATATTTTCCTGTTCCCGATTCAAGTAATCCTGGTGGGGTCCCATACACTGGAGCCATACTCTAGTTGGGGTCTTACCAGAGACTTACATGCCCTCTTCATTACATCCTTACTTCTTCTCTGAGTAATTCAGTCTAATGATTGGTTTGCCCCTGCCATGAGTCTTCTTCTCCAGCTAGGTCGATCCTGTGCAGTAGTCTATGTTTTGCACTGCATAGCTCCTGCATCCCGAGTTCACAAGAAATGCCATCTTGAATGTCTTTCTTGGTCTTCCACGAGGGCGTTTCCCTGGTATTTTACCTTCCTAAACTTCCATCAATACATCCCTATGTCAAAGACTATGTCCCATCCAAGAAAGCTGTCTCTTTCTAATCTGGATCAACAGCCGTCTCTTTTCTTGGAGAATGTAGCCTACAATACTTCAGTGTAGGTCTTCATTTCCAGCGAACTTATCCGTGGCAGCCGACGCCAACACCACATCTCAAAGGCTTCTAGTCTTTTAATATCACTCTTGGTTAACGTCCAGGCCTCAGCACAATACAGCGCAACAGACCAACATTACGTAACATGAGGGACAGTGTTTTCTGACATAGAAGGGAAGCCTTACTTTGCTCTTGCTATTCGTGCCATTATTTCATTGTGACACTGAAGGCTTGAACTGTGTCACCACGTGCTATGGATGTGGGTTCCTACTAAACATCAGGACTTTTGTTTTATTATATATTCATTTCGTACCAAATTTGTTCGCTTTTTCAGTCAGCTTTAGCAACATTTTGGATAAAGTCGTTCGACTGCCCGCAACTATAACTTGATCATCGGCAAATTTGTTGGTCTGCAACAGTCTCCCTCCTATTTTCAACCCACGCTTGGTTTTTATTATAGATTCATTGATGATTTTGTCAGCAAACACATTCAACAGTAGACATCTTTGTCTCACTCTGTACAGGGGCTGTAAGTTCTAATAACTGCATTTTGATGTTTACATAAATTGTTTAACAGCTGTATCATGCGATGTGGGCAACCTATTTCAGCGAGAAGTGGAAACAGTTTGTTCCATACGCTTTCTCGTAATCAATGAAGTATACATACTTACTACAGCCCCTGTAACCTTTACTTAGAATCCCGTTTATGAAGGTATTTCCTTATTTAAACACAGTGAGTTATTTGAGGTGAACATTTAACCTGGTAATGTAACGCGATCCATGTTGAACTTTGTTTGCAGCACGGGTGCCGAGTAATGAGAGGCACAGTTAAATCCTTGATCCCCAAATCTTCCGGAGGCTACTGTTTGAGGTCATCATTCATGTATGTGTTTTGTGACTCCGGCTTGACGTTGTGTATTTTTGAGCAAGTTAGAGAGAAAGTTGCGCTTTGTTTACGTCGCGAGTGTTTGGCCCACTATTGATCGCCCACCAACTCGGCTAGGCGCTCGCCCGAGTTCAGGAGGCGATCTTTATTGAAAACGGGAGTGGTAACAGAGCCGAGCTCTGTCGCAGTAGTTACAGCTCGAATTAATACTGTAGTGCCTTTGTCCAGACAAGTCCGTAGATGTTGCCTGAGTCGAAGTCACGGTGTATGCGCAAGGTGGAGCCATTGTACCACAGCAGTGAATAGCTACCGTGCTCGAAAGAGGTCACAGAAATACCGAACACCACAAGGTTTAAACGTTGCAATCCAGAAGCGAGTGAGGCAACGCTGCAGTTTATCCCCCTTCCTTTTCAATATAGAGCAGGCGGTAAAAGAAATCAAAGAGGAATTTGTAAGGGCATCACAATCCAAGGAGAGGAAATAAAAACTCTCCGATTTGCTGATGATATTGTTATTTTATCTGAGTTTGGAGAAGATTTGGAGAAATTGCTGAATGGTATGGACAGAGTCTTGGAGAACGAATAAAATGAAAATAAGAAAATCCAAAACAAAAGTAATGAAGTGCAGGAAATGATGATGGATATTGTTGTGGATAGTAAAGTAACTAACGATGGCACAAGGAAGAAAAGGAATTTGCTCACTTCGAACACTGACGTAGGAATCAGAAAGCTGTTTGTGGAGCGTGGCATTGTGGGGAAGTGAAACATGGACGATATCAGCTTTTGAAATGTGGTGTTACAGAGGAATGCTGAAGGTGAGATGGACAGATCGAATCACAAATGAAAAGTACTGAACTGAATTGGTGAGAGGAGATCGATTTGGCTAAATTTGACGAGGAGAAGAGATAGAATGACAGGACACATCTTAATACACCCAGGACGTGCTCAGTTGGTTCTTGAGGGAAGTGTAGGTGGTAGAGCAAGGTATGAATATGACAAGCAGATTAGAGCAGATGTAGGATGGAGCAGTTGCGTAGGAATGAAAAGATTAGCACAGGATACTAAGGTATGGATACGTGCATCAAACCAACAACACACAAGATCAACTCGTGGAACGACAGCAGTTATTCTTATTGTTATTACTCCTCTTAGCCAACACCTGATGATTAAAAGAAATGGCTTAATATATGAAGTGACTTGCAAATAGTCGCTATGGTTGTAAATGAAATGGCGTATGGCTTTCAGTGCCGGGAGTGTCCGAGGACAAGTTCGGCTCGCCAGGTGCAGGTCTTTTTATTTGTCTCCCGTAGGCGACCTGCGCGTCGTGATGAAGATGAAATGATGATGAAGACGACACATACACCCAGCCCCCGTGCCAGCGAAATTAACCAATTATTGTTAAAATTCCCGACCCTGCCGAGAATCGAACCCGGGACCCCTTTGACCAAAGGCCAGCACGCTAACTATTTAGCCATGGAGCCGGACACGGTTGTAAATCATAAGTAGGTTTAGGTAGTCATCGGCTATAGTGAAAACTAACTTTGTGATTGGGAACTGTTGTCTAGCCCGTTCTTCCCTTATGTAGGGGGAGTAACATAAATTCTAGGGGTTCTGATGGTTCGCACATAGCATTACCGTCGTGCAGTTAGACTATACTTGTCACTCACTTCAGTAATTTTGCATTCAAACTTCACAATCCTCAACTGCACCCCTTCCAGATACACTTGGGGTGTCCGTTGACTTCTCTGAAGACCTATGAGCTGCACTAATCTAACAACTTCCGATGGAACCTCATTTCAAAATACAGTTATAACGAAGGGACCGCCAAGTAACGGTCGTTATAGCCGATAGTGGCACAAACCGGACTTTTTGTTTTATTGGTTAAAATGTCGTATCTGTATGTTTTAGGCTGCACACTTAGAGATTTAAGTTAAAACTTAAAAAATAAAGTAACTGAATTGCGTACTGTATTTACAGTAGAGTATTTGTGGAGTGCGACTGTGAGGGAGTTCATTGGCTTTCGCTTGAAGAGTAGGTCCACTGATCAGAACATTACTAGGTGAACAACAGATCAGTAGTGATTGATTGTTCCTGCTTAAACCATTTAAGTAGATTCTTCAATATCTTTGTGCTCAGATATTCTGGCCCGCTTGATTCTTAAAGAACTGTCTTCGAAAAGAGGCTGTATGTTCAGTGTGATCACACCATTCCTTCACGATGCTGACACCATTCTCTAATCGCCATATTGTGTGACTTTTCCTCAATAGTAAACACTTTCCTCTTATTTTGCGACATCTCCACAGCGATGCTTGCCTTGAGCATTTAACAGACTGATCTGAAGTCTACAATAATAAGCGTTGCATTGTTGTCAGCAATCCACAAATACAGTGTGTCCCAATAAAACTAACAATTATTATAATACAGAAAAGTTTCAAGAATCAAATTAATGTGAACAAATGTAGAAACCAGCCAATTATCGAAAGTGTTCAAATTGTTGGCTTTTGCGGTCCAAGCACAGCTGATAACGCTGACTGATTGAATCCAAAACGTTCCTAATTATTTCAATTGGTATTTCGGCACGTTCTCTTTCAGTGGATGCTGTCAACTCACTGGTTGTAGCTGGTTTTGTGGTGTATGTAAACACTGAGTTTAATATACCCCCACAGAAAAATTCCATGGGGTTCGAATCCGGTGAGCGTGGAGGGTATTCGATGTCCTCTTCGTGCTAACTTTTTTTTTGGCAGGTGGCCGTCAAAATAGGCCCCTATATCCCGATGGTAGTGGGGAGGTGCTCCATCCTGCTCGAAGTACCATTCTTCATTCTTAAACATCTCTTGGTTGCGTGGCATAGCGAATTCTTGCACCATTAACGGTATCATCAAAAAAAGAAAGGTCCAATTAAAACAAATGCTGACAAACCACATCACATTGTAACCCCAGGTAACTTCACATCGTGTTCCACAGACCTGCCCCATCGTCGTGTCACAGTTGTTGTGACGTTACGGCACTTGCGTCACACGTTTCGTTACAATACATACATTTCCGGAGCTACTTTCCGCCAACATTCAGGCCGGCTGTTTTGCAGATCACATCACAACAATGATCAACACTCCCTCTTCTCTTATTCTTCAAGCGATCGTTCCTTTATGATTTCTTCTCGTTTTTTATAATCATCGTCACAACTTTCATTGTCGATATGGACCGATGACCACGCAGTTTTACACCTTAACGCAGTCATGACAAAAACTAGCGCCAGTTAACACGATAGTCAGCATAAATGATCTGAAACTGTATTCTCCATAACTTTTGTTATGTAGTATTTTCGAAAGGACCAATAGCATAGGTATTTAAAAATTAAATTTTAGCTCTTCTCCTCTAAACCACCATTTCATGCAGCGAAAATAAAATTATTTATAGCCTAGACTTTAGTGCCTTATTCCCTGACTTTACTTACCGATTTTCATTCAATTTTGTTCTCCTATTTTCTCGTGGTTCAGCGTGGATATGGACTCAGCAACAAACAAAAAATCGAAATTCAGGAATATCTCCGTTATCATAGCCCGTAAGGTAAAACTGTGCAAGGCATAAATGATAGTAAATTTAATTACATTTAACTTTATTTATATAGTATTTACGAACAACAGAAATATTTGAGAATTAAATATTAGACCTTCCCCTAAACTACCATTTCGCTCAGCGTGAATACAATCAAGTATAGCCAGGATTACAGTACCTCATCCTTCGAGTTTACATACCGATATTCATTACAGTTATGTTGTCGTGATGTGGGTTCAGAAATGACGGAAAATTACAAAGTGCATTTCCTTGTTACTGTGGATACGACTGATATAGAAATACCAGAATTCAGCCCGAAGGCTAGTTTGATCCTCCTCAGGTCCGCCAACAGCCTGGACGTCACCGAAGAGGCGTACTAGGGAAGTGATCAGCACGTAACACCAGTGCAGTAGTCACGGTTCACACATGGCCTTCACTATGATGAAGTTGCTAATTAGCACGACGTGTGCTGCTAGAGTTATGTCAATTACCTGAACAAGTACTGTGCAGCCTTTTTCAGCAGTATCCAGCTGTTGCCATCCAAGAAAAATCTCTTTTTGATCAATTCTTTCACCTCAGTACCGGTTGAATCGCGAGAGATTCAAATAATATTGTTAAATGTTTATTCACTGAAGGTGGAATTGAGTCGATTACTTCTTAGACCAGCAGAAAACTCGATCCCAAACTAAATACAACGCACTCTGGAAATATATGACTCCGCTAATTATCTTGAAACCTGAAATTAAGTTGGTGATTACGAAAGGATCTGCAGGAATTTGGATTTTCCTCCCAGGGCAAGGGTCATTGACCCCCTCCGACCTTTTCCCCACATTTTTAAAATTTTACATTTCAAATTCCGTTTCTGTGTTGCTTGAGTCATCAGTCCATAGACTGGTTTGATGCAGCTCTCCATACCACCCTATCCTGTGCAAACCTTTTCATTTCTACATAACTACTACATCCTACATCTGCACTAATCTGTTTGTCATATTCATATCGTGGTCTATCCCTACCGTTCTTCCCATCTACACTTCCCTAAAAAAAAATCCAGCTGTACATGTCCTATATGTCTTAAGATGTGTCCTATCGTTCTATCTCCTCTTCTGGTGAAGTTTAGCCAAATCGATATCCTCTCACTGATTCGATTCAGTATCTCTTTATTTGTGATTCTATCTACCCATCTGACCTTCACCATTCTTCTGTAACACCATATTTCCAAAGCTTCTATTCTCTTTCTCTCTGAGCTAGTTATCGTCCATGTTCCACTTCCATACAATGCCTCGTTCCAGAGGGAAGTCTTCAAAAACATAATTCCTATATCGATGTTCCAGGTGAATAAATTTCTTTTTTTAAAGAAAGGCTTATCGCTACTATTTTTTATTTCTTTAAAATTTTGTTTCTGAGTGGTTTTTCTATATTACATACAACTGTCCGTGCCGGAACACAGGCTGCATACTGTATGTCGATAATGTCGAAGTACCTCCTTGAAAACCACATTTTTAGTGAATGCTTCGTCACAATTCTCAGTCATGTTTTCCTGGTCAATTTTAACTGTGCCTGGCCGAACACATTAAAGCTGATGACCGCCAATGGTCACTCCGGAACAGCACTGGTATGCAATGCAATCAGTAGGATTACAAACGGTAGGAAGGTGGCAAGTGTCAACCGAGAATCTCAGTTGTATCCTGTCGCTCACAGCTGTAGCATAACTTACAGGAAATGTTTTAGAACTTATCCGTCATGAAAGGTGCAAAGTAGTGTTTGGCGACAACTTGGGAGGAAACATTTCTTAACAGACTACGAAAAGGTAAAGGGCAAAAGGCCCCGGGAAAATTTCAACTTGTGAGTCTTGAATATCGAACTAAAAGAAAAACACATTTCGAAAATCACTTCCGGTCTAAACGCACTTCCGGAAAAACACGTGTTTCTTTACTCGTTTACTTTTTTATTCAAATCTAGCCAAATTACCTTAT
Source organism: Anabrus simplex (assembly GCF_040414725.1). Lineage (NCBI taxonomy): Eukaryota > Metazoa > Arthropoda > Insecta > Orthoptera > Tettigoniidae > Anabrus > Anabrus simplex. Next base: position 70,529,970 of record NC_090277.1, read on the forward strand.
TCTGTAGTGTGTTCCTTGGTTCAATACCCTGAGGAGTTTTGAAAACTGTCCACAGTGAATACACATTAGCGCTCGTAGTGGAAATTGCTAATCTAATCGACCCGATAACGGTGATTAAGAAAAGGATTGTAATTTTTAGCAGTAAATAAAGAATATACTCTCATATTTTATTATATTTTATTTACCTAAAACCCACAGCTCATATCCGTAGCATGTTTTCAACATTCAGTTGCTTTCCTGAACGGTTAGAACTGTGGATACTTTTTTCACGGAGGTAGTCAAGGTAGTCATAGATATTCGAATGGAAACGGAAAGCAATGTTAGATAAGTACAAAGTGCAGTACAAGGTTTTGGCTTTTGTGTGTGTGTGTGTTTCTCTTTTTGTTATTTCTCGTATTGTTTTTTCTCGTGAAAGAATACTGTGTTAGTGTAAGAACGTGAGTTACACAGAACATTAACAAACCGAAGAATATTCTTTCGTGGCAAGATATATGAATGACGGTTATTATATTTCTGTTTAATTGTATTAATTGTATTACTTCAAATTGTCATGTAATTTGAGACTATGGGGGACAAAACGATTAAGGGTAGATTAACAAAATAAATCGAAGGGATTTATGTTGACAATTGTGCTGCAGTGAGAACTGATGGTAGAAGAGTTCTTACAGGCTGTATTCTTTCACCTTTGTTGTTCGTAGTTCACATCTGTTGAGGTGTGGGATTCAGTTAAGTGGAAATGCAGTAAGCAGTCTGGCCTTGCTGACGACTTGGTTTTGATGGCAGATTGTGCCCAAAGCCTGCAGTCTAAAACTTGAAAATACGTGCAATGTGTATGATATGAAAATTAGCCTTTCGAAGACTAAACTGATGTCAATAGGTAAGAAATCCAAGAGAATTGAATGTCAGATTCGTGAAACAAAGCTGTACAGGTAGATAATTTCAAGTATATAGGATGCGTGTTCTCCCAGGATGGTACTATAATAAGCGAGATTGAATCAAGGTGCAGTAAAGCTCGCAGTTCTGTGTTCTGTAAGGAGGAGGTCAGCTCCCGGGCGAAACCATCTTTACATCCGTCTGTTTTATAACCAAGTTTCCTGTACAGGAATGAATCTGAGTGGACTCGGGATATCTTATTCATAAGCTAGAAGTAACAGACATGAAAGTAGCGAGAATGACTGCTGGTACAAACAGGTGAGAACAATGGCAGGAGGGTAATCGGAACGACGAGATAAAGGCTAAGTTAGGAATGAACTCGAGGGAAGAAGCTGTACGCTTAAATCGGCTTCGGTCGTGTGGTCATAGGAGGCGAATGAAGGAGGATAGTTTACCTAGGAGATTAATGGACTCTGTTATGGAGGGTAAGAGAAGGAAATGACAAGGGAATGACAAGAGAAGTCAAAACATTGAAGTTCTTAGGGAAAGCGTTTTTGTAAATAATTCGAAATCATCGATTCTCTAAATGTTGGCGATCTGTTCTGCGTTTATGAAGCACCTTTATAATAATGGTTTTTGTTTGATTTTTAAAATTCAAAATATTAATGAAGTGTCTGAACGAAACAGACTTCTATATCGACCTGGCACTATTTTCTTATGTGGTGTGAGTCACATTTGGCTAGTAAAGATCAAACAGTTCTCATTAAGAAAGACTGCCGTTTGTAAATTCACTACCAATGATGCATTTAGAATAAAATAATATCAACGTCTACAACAGGGGCGTAGCTTAGTGGGGGTTAATGTGATTTTAGAACGACACTCCCCCCCCCCCTGTGAAAATTTTACAAAAGAAATAAACAGAAAAACAGAAGCAGCTCGATTTGTTCTGGGTGATTTCCGACAAAAGAGTAGCGTTAAAAAATGTTGAAAAGTGTGGATTGGAAAGACTTGGGAGAAAGGAGACTAGCTGCTCGACTAAGTGGTATGTTTCGAGCTGTCAGCGGAGAGATGGCGTGGGAGGACATCAGTAGACGAATAAGTTTGAGTGTCTTTAAAAGTAGCAAAGATCACAATATGAAGATAAAGATGGAATTAAAGAGGACAAATTGGGGCAAATATTCGTTTATAGGAAGGGGAGTTAGGTATTGGAATAACTTACCAAGGGAGATGTTCAATAAATTTCGAATATCTTTGCAATCATTTAAGAAAAGGCTAGGAAAACAACAAGTAGGGAATCTGTTACCTGGGCAACTGCCCTAAATGCAGATCAGTAGTGATTGATAGATTGATGATTGATTGGATTTCAGATTGTAAACTGAACACACCGTCCTCTGTAAAACTGTTGAACTTAATGGTATTGTTCTTGCCCTGTAGTCTACTGCAATCTGAATATCAACTTGTATCGGTGTCTTTATAACGACAAGTCTTGCCCCCTTCATTGTGTTCTATCATCATTTTGTAACTATATACTTCCCCTTCTCACCCATCCCCTGCGGGTGGGTGCCGCACATGTAGAATACATCCGCGGTATCCCCTGCCTATGCTAAGAGGCGACTACAAGGGGCCCAAGGGGCTCTCAACTTGGGAGTGTGGATTGGGGACCACGGGACCCTTAGCTGAGTCTTGGCATTGCTTCCACTTACTTGTGCCAGTAACGATACTTTCGTCTATCCTGTCCGACGTCCCTTGGTCAACTCTTGTTCTTTTCCGACCCCGGCGGTAGTAGAGCATGCGAGGCCTAGGGAGTCTTCCATTTTCACGCCCTTCGTGGCCCTTGCCTTTCATCGTCCGTTACCTCATTTTTCGAAGTGACGGATCCCTTCTTTCTTCTTCCCTTTTCTCTCTCTCTCTACTCCCTGTGGATGGGGGACGCAGACGAAAAATACACCCACGGTATCCCCTGCCTGTCGTGAGAGGCGACTAAAAGGGGCGACCAAGAGATGATTGAATTAGAACCATGAAACTACTTTGGATATGTACCATCACGCGGGGAACACCATGGGTTGCCTGTACTTGCGAGTAGTTCCACTATATTAGGTTTGTGATTAGTAGCAGCAGAGAGTTGGTTCCCCTGTGGGTTTCCAGCACCCGTGACTGGTACACCTAGGTCAGGAACATCATCGGTTTGTGTTGGCTAGGAGTGGCGCCATTGTGTGAGAAACACCATAGGTCTGCGTTACCTGTACAAAGTACAATACCTGTGAGTAGTACCATCATGTGTAGAACACCGTGAGTGTGCGCTAATTTTTATTAGTACCCCAACATGACAAATACCATGGTTCTACTTTACTAGCGATAAGTACCATTCTGAGGGGCCTTTGACCTGGATTTTGGACCCCTTTAGATATCAAGCACCCTCGATTCCAGATTGTGCTTTATAAGTGGTCCCTTGGTCAGTAATACTATTATTTCTGATCTTTTTTGACTCGGATCCACTGTTTTTTGGGGGGGGGGGTTCATGTCCATCCATTCATTCTTCATGTCATTTTTTATTTTGGTCAGTGGATGAATTTTAACTTTTTGTTTGCCATTTCACTTCGTACCATTAGGGGCCGATGACCTCGATGTTAGGCCCCTTTAAACAACAACCATCGTTATCATCATCATCCCTTCTCACCCCCATTGGCCGATCCAGGTTCACAACAACAGCAGAAAATATGCTACACACAAGACGTATCTGTGTGAAGTCACTTTTATTGACACTATTCACAATATTAACAAGACAACTCATCTCGTCCCCATCGGCGACTGCTTCGTTTTCTTGAATAATATGGAAGTACAATTTGGCTATTGCTTCACTATTGTGACTCAATTACTTATCGGCCAAACGATAGAGAGAATTCGCCTTAAGGTTACTGCAAGAATTTAAAAAAAAAAAAAAAAAAAAAAACGGAGAAAAACTACTTTTCTGTTTTTTCCTCCAGAATGAGTGATTCAGTAAGTTAATCATTTTAAACTTGTGGGAAAACAAAGAAAACTTATAATTAATAACGTGGAGTCTATTTTAAGACCTTCTCCTTCTTCTTATTCTGAAAGACAGAGTACTGAGTACTGAGTCCATACCATTCTTGTATATTCCATAGCCTACATTTCTTTCTTTCTTTCTTTCTTTCTTTCTTGATTATTGTTTTATAAGATGAGCTGGAGGATTCTATACTTATCATTTCGAATGATACGGCCAAAGTACTCTAGTTTCTCAATGTTTATGTTGTGCATGACCTCTACCTCTTTATTTAGCTATTGGAGTACTCTATCAACCCATGATATTCTGAGCACGTGTCGGTAGCACCACATCTCTGTCTGGGTCCAGGTTTTAGCACCGTAAAGTAACACAGAGAGTGCAGAACACCGAAGTAAACGGAGGCTCAAAATTAATATTAAAGTCCCTGTTACGGAGGCATGAATACAGTCCTTGCTCACAGCCGAGATACTTAAAGCGTTGGACTTGCTCCAGTCATGTGCCAGTTAACAGGATGAATGACATGTTTGCTTACGTCTGAAACGTAAATCTTGATTGGATCCCTCCAGGCTGTGATATAAGGTATTGTTACCTAGCAGCCGTCTTATGGCTGGCGGTCACTTGAAATTAGCAGCCGGCCATGGCCGACAGACTTATTTATGACTAGCAAATGTACCCCTGCTTCGCTACGGTATTCTACATTGTATTCGAATATCGAGGTAAATACTGTATGTATGTATGTATGTATGTATGTATGTATGTATGTATGTATGTATGTATGTATGTATGTATGTATGTATGTATGTATGTATGTATGTATGTATGTATGTTCAGTCCGTCAGCGATTCCGCTGGTGGGATCCTCAACAGCTCTGCCATCAGCTGTCATAGATGGCCTAGGCATCACTGAAGAGGCGTACTAGGGAAATGAGGAGTGAGGTAGTTTCCCGTTGCTTTCCTCACCGAGCCAGAGTTGCTATTACATATAAGTCTGCCAAGCCCACTGAAATGCATACACCAACCGACCCTATGAGCAACATTTTCACACCATTCATAACAGGGACTGGCTGCATAAGGATTGGCATTACTAGCATCGCTCATACCTCAGTCACTTTCATGTTGTCAAACCCAAGGATAAGACAGAGACAGATCTATGAAAGTAACAAAATTGCTCTAGCCTATACCAGAAGACATAGTGCACTGTAAACACTAGGTCCTGCCAGCAAAGGCATGTAAATACTGTACATGCAGTAAATAAGATTGTTTTAAAATTGCATGTCTCTTAGCGTTATCCAAGAAACAGCATGGGGAGGTCCCCATACGCTGTTTCCAATGTAAAGTGTTTGTTACGGATTTGTGATGATAATGGCAGGCTCACTTGCCTACTGCCATTCACAATCAAGTTGGGAAGTTTACATTATAATAATAATGTTATTTGCTTTACGTCCCACTAACTACTTTTTAAGGTCTTCGGAGACGCCGAGGTGCCGGAATTTAGTCCCGCAGGAGTTCTTTTACGTGCCTCTAAATCTACCGACACGGGGCTGTCGTATTTGAGCATCTTCAAATACCACCGGACTGAGCCAGGATCGAACCTGCCAAGTTGGGGTTAGAAGGCCAGCGCCTTAACCGTCTGAGCCACTCAGCCCGGCAGTTTACATTATAATTGTAGGCCCCATTGCCTACTGCGCGGTCAAAATCGATTTGGGGAGTTTTCGTTACAATGGCAGCCCCCTCTCCTACTTCCAGACAGATAACAGTTGAGGAGTTTCTATTATAACTACCCTGCTATCAGTCGAAATTGAGTTGTGCAGTTATCATTATAATGTCAGGTCCCTTTTCCTTCTGCCAGCCAGCTTACTGCCAGTCACATCAAGTTAGTGAGTTTCCATCAAAATAGCAGGGCACCATGCCTAATGCCAGTCGCATTTTAGATGATGAAATTTGTTTATATTTGCGGGCAGCCTTGCCTACTGCCAAACACAATCGGATAGGGGAGTTTTAAACAAAACTGCGTGCTCCCTTGCCTTTTGCAAGTCAAATCGAGAAGTGAACTATTCATTACAATGGTAGGCCTTCCTTACTAATGACAGTTACACAGGAGTTGGAGAAGGACCCCATTCCTACTGCCAGTCAAAGTCGGTGTGGGGAGTACTGATTACAAAAGCAGACACACCCTTTCTCGATCGCTACAAATCGACATCAGTGAATATATATAAATCGACATACGAAAGTATATGCATGTTTACAATATTGCAGACCTTCATTTACAGATTAACTGCTGCTAAACGTACGTCATGTCGACAAAAGGATTGTATCATAAGACGCCGGATTTAGTGGCCTAAATGGCTGGTCCTATGATATCTCATCTATTCTTTTGTCAGATTGAGTTAGAAACGTTGAACAGGGTAAATTTTTGTAAGATTATCTCACATTGCATTACTTTTCGGATAATTATGTGACAGCTACATACATAGCATTTGGCTCACATATGGCTACTGGGTGGGCCAATTTTCGTGAAGAGTTTGATGATTCTATATTTCCTATAAGTGATTGAAAATACGAATTATGCATGTGAAAAGTCCAAATTTACTTAACATCGATTAATAGAGAAAAATCAATCGTAAAAGAGATACAGATACGACAAAAAGTCATAAGACAAAGGTTGTAGATCATTCCAAATTGAACGGGGACTGTGCAATCCGTTATGTGATAGAACTTCCCGAAGGTCTGCACCATCATTAAATTTGCCTCCATATTTCGATATTCTTCGGGATAAAATTGAAAAATTTAAAGATCTTGGAAGTTTTCCGTCCGTTACAGGCTAAAACATATAATTTTGTCAAATTTCAATTTTCTTTTTCGTCTGGCAGATTATGCCGCAATCTGGATTTTGGGCGAGGAGGGTAAAAATTAGGACTTTCAGGAAACTAAACCAAAAAAATATGCAGATGGTCATTATTATCCCTTAAACGGGTAGCTGTGCGAAAATTTCGCCAAAATAGTCAATGTAGAGGCACACAGTCGTTACGATTTTATTTATATAGATAGATAAAGAATCTGCTCCACGTACAACACCTTTTGGGCTATGTCCGCTGGACTTAACCTGCAAAACTGACCATTCATGATATCTCCCTTATTAATCCTCCTGACGAAAAATGCACATGAAAAAGAGTTTTAGAAATGGAATTCCATCACGTTTGGTCGATTTCCAGTCAGATTGGTCTTGTACTGTACATATTGTGGAAGAGTAAAAATCACCATTCTGGTTCCCTATAAACCACCAGTCCATTCCGGGAACATGAAATGTTATTGACCTTTAAAACCTACCTTTGGACAGGTGGATGCTAAACATAAAGTTTGGTTCGAATATCTTCAGTAGTTTTCAAGTTTTAAGAAATACGCTTTACACGCACCCGCTCTTGAGTTAAGTCCAAAGGGACTTGTACCGAAAAACGGTCCGTTAATGATATCTCCCTTATTAATCTTCGTATCGAAGCGATGCACATGAGAAAAAAGGTTCAGAAATTAATTTCCATTAAGGCAGGTAGATTTCCATTAAGTGTGGTTGTATATATTTTGTGGGGGTGCAAAATCATGGTTTCGGTTTCGTATAAACCCCCAGTCAGTTCAGGGATTTAGAAACAATATTTGCCCTAAAACCTACCCAAGGACAGGTGGATTCTAAATATGAAGTTTGGTGGAAATATATCCACTAGATTCTAGCACTCGCGTACATACGTAGTAATTAAGGAAGAAAATAATACAGTTAAGAAAGTTGAAATTAATAGAAAATGGATTATAACTGAGGACAGCCGGATAACGACAAATATGTAAATACCAAGTGAATGTATTGGAAAATCAAATGCCCCTGAATAAATTATGCTGGTGTGAGTTATGGATATAATAAAGCGGTAACAGAGGAGAAATTTAGGCGCAGTGATTCTTAGGTAAACAGATAAGAAGCTGGCTAATGGTGTTATTACTTAATCTATTCGAGGGCGTTTATAACTTCCAACGATATTCCGCCAATATCCCGCAGATAGGCCGATTGACGCCTCTCTTGCCTTCTACCCAAGGAACAACCACGAATTCAAAAGCATGATGAGGAAAATGTCAATACGTTACTTCCCTGCTGGCATCCCGCTGTGGGTGGGGGCGGTAGAATAACACCCACGGTATCCCCTGCCTGTCGTAAGAGGCGACTAAAAGGGGCCTCAGGGGCTCTGAACTTTGGAGCGTGGTTTGGCGACCACGGGGCCCTCAGCTGAGTCCTGGCATTGCTTCCACTTACGTGTGCCAGGCTCCTCACTTTCATCTATCCTATCCGACCTCTCTTGGTAAACTCTTGTTCTTTTCCGACCCCGACGCTATTAGGTTTGCGAGGGCTAGGGAGTCTTTCATTTTAATGCCCTTCGTGGCCCTTGTCTTCCTTTGGCCGATACCTTCATTTTTCGAAGTGTCGGACCCCTTCCATTTTTTCCCTCTGATTAGTGTTATACAGAGGATGGTTGCCTAGTTGTACTTCCTCTTAAAACAATAATCACCACCACCACCACCAACCTGCTGGCAAGCAGTCAGAGACGTTGCCATGGTAACCTGTACGTTCGTTGTCGGTCTGTCGGTCACTCAATGCAGAGCATGATACCCGCAGAAAATAGTAAATTTCTCCGCCATGTGAATAGTAAGGTAAATTATGAACATAACGAAAGTTTTTTTTTTTTTTTTTTTTTGCTAGGGGCTTTACGTCGCGCCGACACAGATAGGTCTTATGGCGACGATGGGATAGGAAAGGCCTAGGAGTTGGAAGGAAGCGGCCGTGGCCTTAATTAAGGTACAGCCCCAGCATTTGCCTGGTGTGAAAATGGGAAACCACGGAAAACCATTTTCAGGGCTGCCGATAGTGGGATTCGAACCTACTATCTCCCGGATGCAAGCTCACAGCCGTGCGCCTCTACGCGCACGGCCAACTCGCCCGGTAAAGTTAATTGTAATGAAGAAACGTTTCACATACGGTCCACGGAGTTTACAGAAAATCAATAGCATAAGAGAAAATGGAGGAAAACCGTTCTGGTTTTCCTATAAACCCCCGTCTATTCAAAGATTTTAAAATGATATGCATATCGAAATCTTCCCCGCGATGAGTATACTCTAAATATGAAGTTTTCTTGAGATCTATCCAGCCGTTTCGACGTGATGGTGGAACAGACAAACAGACAGACACGAAAAGTAAAAACCACCGATTCGATCTTGAGTTGACCTAAAAGGGATAAATATCTGAAAAATTGGCAAAACAAAAGAAATTACAGACAGCGGACCTCCTACAACTTTATTTATATAGATCATTTGATTTTCGCAGAGGGAAAAGTGGCTACTTCTTCTTCTTCTACACAGAATAACGCGTATGTTGCAACTGACATAAAGATGAAATGAGAAAATAAGTAACGGGATTTTAGAAGTGACCCTTTTCATTTCTTTTAAGGGGAGGTACCACTTGAAAACGAATAAAGAAATAAGAAGAGCTTCGAATTCGTAATTGACTAGTTAACGTCTTGGCCTTGGGTTCGTCAGTTCGATTCACGACCGGATCGTGGGATTTTAATCACGAAAGGTTAATTTCTTTGAATGCACTTTCGCAACATCAACATTTCGTCCTATAAAGTGCTTGCTACAAACATTTATCTTTCTTATCGGACCTTAAGTTGATTCCTTTCTCCTTGAAGTTTGTTTAAAAATGATACTACGTTAAAATCCAAACTAATTTGTCTGGTACCCGCTCTTCCGTATAGAGAGAGTTCTAATAGGCCGTACCCCTCAAATATATGCAAATCTCATAGCACAACTGTTGTACAGTATGGTGTGAACGTGTTTCGCTTTCTAACACCTACGGGTTGTGGTGATTGTAAACCACGGCACAGTATTCAGAGATAGGCATTATAAAACTTTGTACTACTCATTTCCTTACTTTTAGTGGCAATAATTATTTGAGTTTTTAACAGAATGCGAGGAATAAGTAAACAGTAGTGATAGCTCGTAAACCGTCTGATCACAGTAAGGTATCAGCTTTTTAAAGGAGAGTCTTTTGTGTTGACATTACCTGAAGGACTAGAAACTCAATTTCGATCTTCCATTATCGCTAATAGGTCGTGCTACTGGCGCTAATGATCGACAGCGCTCCTAAGAAAGAAACATGTACAAATGATCTGGTCAACTAAGCAGCAGGGTTCGTTCTACTGCCACCTTGAACGTAGCGAGCCATCGATTACTCTTGTCTTCAAAAATCCATCTATCCCGCTTGGAATGGTAACCACGGTTCCGGAATTGACTCTTAAAGGCGGGTCCAGACTTGTTGCGAATCAGTGTGGGCGGTATCTCATGTTACCATTCCGTTGCAAAATGTTGATACGGTGATATTGTTCGCTCACTTCGCGGTCTTTTGCTGTCGCATCGACAAGCAGTGCACGCGGTGCTACTCAGTTCCACACTAAGGACAGCTGGCGTACGCACAGAGCGTAATTCGTATTTTCGATTCAGGAGTGGAGTAAGGAGAACAACGTGATATGGAAACCCAAAACACAGAACATTTTATAAAAGGAAGGTAAAAACTGACGCATGGGATGCATTCTTGTGAAATGTTTATATATTCCACTGACTGATTGAAAATGTATGCCCCCCAACAGATGGGCCTCATGCTTATACTTCCCTACCATCATAGACGTGATATCCGCAAAAGTCGTGAATTTTTTCCTTATAGCATACTCTAGCCAATGAAGCGCTACTCAGTACTCATTTTCCCCGTGCGCTTAAAATACAACTTCTTTGCGTCCTCATTTCAGCTATCCTTGACAACTGTGACGCTGTGCTACTGGACTATGTTGTAACTACTTCTACTATCAGTTGTTGTAATGTTAATTTGCTATCGTTTTAGTGAAACAGCGGTTAACTGTATGAAATGGTCCAGAGCCCTAACTTCGTCAAAAATAAGGACGATGTCTGTCTATCAGAAAGAAGGTCATGATCTACCCCGGAGAAAGAACTTAATAATTAGTTGAAAATGACAACCAGATTGTTATTGTCACTTACCTTGTCAAAGGCGCGAGGTCTGAGCCCGCGGTCCCGTTCGGCCTGGTCCATGCTGTTGGTGGAGAAGCGGGGGGGCTGGGGAGGGCGGAGACGGTCCTAGCCGAGCTCCATGGGGCTTTGTGCTCGCCCCATCATGACAGTCACATATTAACTGAAACACAAGAGAGAGAATAAGATTTAAATTTTGACGGGAAAAATATATTATTATAGGAAGAAAAGCAAAACAAAGATGCTGTATGAGTAGAATAGTGAGAGTTCTACTCCAGATCCTTGAGGCACTCCAAATTTTTAATGTGAGGAAAACGAGATTTTGTCCGACTAGAACAAACAAAAGGAGCCTTTCGATGTCATATAAAGACCTTAGAAACCACTTACTTTTTAAAGCGGTCATATTTATTTAGGTACGTTGCAAATGAAACTTAAAATTTAATTTACACATCTTATATCTCGACAGCTTTTTTGATTAGGGCCGACATTGAAGGAAATATTCACCATCAATGGTGAACTTTGCTGACATGGAGATATTGTTAAGTCCTCATGGGGACTCATGATTATCAAAATGAAAAGGAACGTATAAAAGAACGGGCACTTGAAGAAAGAGGGGTGGGGAGGAGGAATCGCAAAGGACGCCCTAATATAACAGAGACGAAAACATTAAATATTTATTTATTTATTTATTTATTTATTTATTTATTTATTTATTTATTTATTTATTTATTTATTTATTTATTTATTTATTTATTTATTTATTTATTTATTTCAGTTCAGCAGTAGCGAAGTTAGAGCTCATGGTCCTCTCATACACCTAACGCTGCGTTACTCGCGCGCAATTTTGTTACGGGTAAGGTAAGGATAAGGTAAGGGTTGTTCTGCCCGAAGGCAGGTCCGAACCTGCGCAGAGGTATTCCTGAGCCTGAATTTACTTGCGGTAGGGTGGCCAGTTCCTTTCCGCTCCTCCATTCCCTTACCCCCCACCAACAGCGCGTGCCAACCCATCCAACTCCTGACCACGCCCAATGTTGTTTAACTTCGGAGATCTCACGGGATCCTGTGTTTCAACACGGCTACGGCCGTTGGCTTTGTTACGGGAATACTCGCAATTTTATTTCTGTTTTGATTGAATACATTGTTACTTATTTCGTTCTTTTTTAGTCTTGAATGAATTATTGTTCATTTATAATACGTTTTATTTCTATTTAAAGCTTCTTCTGAGATTTTGCGGACCGTTAATGCACAATTAGTTATACTATTTACTTCACTATCAGCATTACCACTTTGTTCGCTATCCGAAGTAGACTGGTCACCATTTTCACTAAAATCGTTATATACTTCCTCGGAGTGCAGAACTTGTTCCGTTACAAAATCTTCTTCAGCATCATCACTGTCATCCTGTGGAACTTAATCATCATCACTGTTTTCGTCCAACCACTGTCAGATGGTTAGCCATAGTGACGCCAGACGTAGCCCCCTCAACTTCATCACAGGTACAACCTCCAAGACGTTCAGTCGCCACTCCCCACTGCAACTACCAGTGGGCTACGCGCGAGTGTTGGAGGGTTAACCATGTAAATAATACATATGTAAAAGAGATGTTCTGTGGAGAACATATAATGAAGAAAGAAAACAAAGCTCAACAGACGAAATTGAATAAAAAGAAAGAGGAAAAGTCATAGTGAAAAAAGTAACATACAACATGTCCTGACTGACTGATTCATCTTCGCCGAACCAAAACTACTCGGGATAAAGAAATGACAGTTTGGAGGATACATTCATATAACAGTGTAAGAGCTCTCTCAGGGAGGATTTTGGGATAATCTGTCGCTAAGGGGGTGAAAAGGGGAGTGAATAGTTTAAATGAGTATATCTATATGTCAAAATTTAACAGTTTACAGACGTAGCCACTGGTATTTGCAATGTCCTTTTAAAAAATTAAGAAAAACTACACTTTTGTTTTCAGAAAATCCACTTAAGGGGGTTGTAAAAAGGACTAGAAAGGGGTAGAATTCTTTTCATGAGGATACTTATATATCAAAAGCTGAAAGTGTTCCAGATATGAAAATTTGTGTATGGAAACTTGTTCAAAATTAAAGAAACATGTATTTTTTGTTTCCGAAAAATCCACTTCGTGTGTGGGGGGGGGGGGGCGTGAAAACAAGTGAAGAAAGAGTTGAATTATTTTTTATGAGAATGCGTATATATCAAATACCAATGATGTTACGGACGTGAAAACTCGTATTTGGAATCTCGTACGTAATAAAGTAATGGCCATAAAGAGTGATTTATGAACATGAGTTAGAAGCTACATTTACACTATAATAATACTAAGTGGCACAATCACACGAAACAATCAGAGGTAATCTCTACATGCTGACATTGACTTAGAGTGAATTCCACAATCGTGAGCCAGCCACACACTGGCATCGAAACTGACCAACTACGATTGAGGTGTGCTGTGTCTTGTACTCATGCCCAGTACATGGTGATTATTGTTTTAACAAGAACTACGACTGGGGAACCATCTTCTATTAACAACAATTAGAGAAGAGGAAGAGATTGGACACTTTGAAGGTATCAAGGGTCACGAAGGGCGTGAAAATGTAAGACTCCAGGAACCTAATAGCGTCGGGGTCGGAAAATAAGAGTGAGGTCTGGGCACAAGTAAATGAAAAAAATTCCCAACTCAGCTGTGGTCAATGTACGTTCTTAGGAGATTTCAGCTTTGTTCTGTTTGGAAACACTGCGCCAATAGACCACGCGTAGCTGTGAGATTGTCGCCAGCTCTCAAGAGGGTTTTCCGTCGTTTTCCATTTTCATACCACTCGTCGCCATAAGACCTATCTGTGTCGGTGCGACGTAAAGCCCCTTAAAAATGTAAGCTGTCAGAACGTGCAATTTTCCGTATCTCTGACGTGGGAATGATCTTCCGGTGGAATTGCGTTGTGTCAGTTCCTTGGATGTTGCAGGAACAACCATGACATTCAGCTCACGTGACTGTTTGGTGAGGTCCGTTGAGGAGATGTGCTAGGTGTACAGTGACCTTATAGGGACCTCCTTGAGCAACATGTGATTCCAGTTTCGCAAATCCGCAAATGTGACTATACCGTTATTTTCATGCAAGATGGAGAAACACTACATGTCCAACCTTCAGCATCTCTAGATCCATATGCGTGATCTTCCACATCGCCCGGCCTAAATCCATGTGAATAATGCTTCAATCAATCAATCAATCAATCAATCAATCAATCAATCAATCAATCAATCAATCAATCAATCAATCAATCAATCAATCAATCAATCACTACTGATCTGCATTTAGGGCAGTCGCCCAGGTGGCAGATTCCCTATCGGTTGTTTTCCTCGCCTTTTCTTAAATGATCACAAAGAAATTGGAAATTTATTGAACATCTCCTTTGGTAAGTTATTCCAATCCTTAACTCCTCTTTCTATAAACGAATATTTGCCCCAATTTGTCCTCTTGAATTCCAACTTTATCTTCATATTGTGATCTTTCCTACTTTTAAAGACGGCACTCAAACTTATTCGTCTACTGATTTCCTCCCAAACCATCTCTCCACTGACAGCTAGGAACATACCACTTAGTCGAGCAGCTCGTCTCCTTTCTCCCAAGTATTCCCAGCCCAAATTTCGCAACATTTTTGTAACGCTACTCTTTTGTGGGAAATCACCCAGAACAAATCGAGCTGCTTTTCTTTGGATTTTTTCCAGTTCTTGAATCAAGTAATCCTGGTGAGGGCTCCATAAACTGGAACCACACTCTAGTTAGGGTCTTACCAGAGACTTATATTCCCTCTCCTTTACATCCTTCCTACAACCTTTAAACACCCTCATAACTCATAACCATGTGCAGAGATCTGTACCCTTTATTTACAATCCCATTTATGTGATTACCCCAATAAAGATCTTTCCTTATATACACACCTAGGTACTTACCGTGATCCATAAAAGGAACTTTCACCCCATGAACGCAGTAATTAAAACTGAGGGGACTTTTTCTATTTGTAAAACTCAAAACCTGATTTTTAACCCCATTTATCATCATACAATGGCCTACTGTCCATCTCACAACATTATCGAGTCATTTTGCAGTTGCTCACAATCTTGTAATTTATTACTCTATACAGAAAAACATCATCCGCAAAAAGCCTTATCTCCGATTCGACTTCTTTACTCATATCATTTATATACAACCTGTGACAATAAATTTCGGTGAATGAAGTCAGAACGGTCGATCCGGAAACACTGGCGACACACAAGGCTGCACCTGCGTAGCAGCAGGTTTTGACCTCCTGCTCCCAACGTTGTTCAGTTGAGCATCGTGTGTGTGCCGTGTAAGACCTGTTTGACACAGTGCTTGTTTAGTGCGTTGGCTCTGAACTGCAAACTGCAACATGAATGACCAAAAGATCAATGTACAGTTTTGTTTTAAGCTTGTTAAGACATCGAAAGAAACGCATGCGATGCTGGTACGTGTTTATGAAGATCAAACACTGTCCTTGAAGTGTGTGTACGAGTGGTTCGCCCGTTTTCGAGGAGGCCGGGAAAGTGTTTCTGACAATCCCCTTAGCGAAAGAGCGGCGACGGCCGTCAGTGACGAAAACATTGAAAATGTGAGGACATTAATCACGAACGATCGGCGATTAACTGTGCGCATAATAGCAAATGAACTGCAGATTAACCTGAATCCGTGCGACAAATCGTTACCCAGAAGTTAGGGAAGAGGGAAACGTGTTCTCGTCTTGTGCCACATCACTTGACTGACGATCAGAAGCAGGCACATTTAGAGGCTTCACAGGATTTTGTCGGAACGGCGGATGCGACACCAAATTTCTTGAACTGTATTGTCACTGAGGATGAAATCTGGTGTCTCAGGTACGACCCTCAAACGAAACGGCAAAGCATGGAATGGCGTTCTCCAGGATCCCCTCGTCGGAACAAGGTCAGAGCCGAAAAGTCACACATCAAAACGGTGCTCATCATGTTTTTCGACAGTCAAGGCATTATCCACAAGGAATTTCTACGTGAGGGAACGACGTTGAATGCTGCGCGCTACATTGAAATTTTGACCCGTTCCATGAAACGTCTACACAGGGTACGACCCCAGTACGCACAACAAGGTTCATTGCTTTTGTCCATGACAACGCTCGACCACACGCAGCCAATATCGTCAAATAGTTCATGGCAGAAAAAGGGGTGGTGCAACTTGAACATCCCCCATACTCGCCAGATCTCAATCCTCCAGACTTCTTCCTATTCCCACGACTCAAACTCGCTTTGAAAGGAAAGATATTTGACGATATTCCTGACATCCAACGAAACGTGACGAGGCTTTGAACACCATCCCAAAGGAAGTCTTCTTGCAAAATTTTCAGGACATGTATCGCCGATCTGAGCTGTATAGGTATGGCAAGGGACTATTTCGAAGGACTGTCGTGCATTGTTCATCTATATTAATAGTACAGGACTATTCACCGAACTTAATTGTCACAGGTTGTATATAAGAAAACATAAAGGTCCGATAATAATGTCTTGAGGAACTCCCCTGTTAATTATCACAGGGTCAGATAAAGCTTCGCCTACTCTAATTCTCTGAGATCTATTTTCTAGAAACAGAACCACCCATTCAATCACTCATTTGTCTAGTCCAATTCCACTCATTTTTGCCAGTAGTCTCCCACGATCTACCCTATCAAATGCTTTAGGCAGGTCAATCGCGATACAGTCTATTTGACCGGCTGAATTCAAGATATCTGCTATATGTTGCTGGAATTCGCGGTTATGATTCCCAAATAAAGAAAGAAAGAAAGAAAGAAAGAAAGAAAGAAAGAAAGAAAGAAAGAAAGAAAGAAATATGGTAAATTCTTCATTTTGACACCCTTCCCTTTTTATTGCTGATAACAAAGTGTTTGATATTTGTTTATGGTTTCCATTCCCCTTAATGAAGATAAAGAACGAGACACGTGAAGGAGACCTGCGGTACGCATTTTGACAAACGCCGGTAAACTTAATAATGCACGAGTTCATGCAGGAGTAAGAAGCCCCAGGTATTAGCCCGCACTTAAATGTACCACGGGGACTCGTAAAGGCGAAAAGCGTTCTGGGATTTTGGTGACAGGACTTTTAACATGATCATTTCCCAAAGAAATGAAGATAAGTTACCACTGAGGTTTCACCCTAGATCGCCTATATCGTTCCCCCGGCGTTATATGCCCTTTTATTATTTTTTTCTTTAAGGGAGATTTGAATGCGTGTCTCGTGAATGCAGAAAAATGTATTTTTATATCCTCTAAAATATCGGCAGTTAGAAGTGTTTTGAGCTTATATTGTGCGGAGAGGCGGTGGTATACAATTTCTTATCACTCGATTGGGTGCCTAAAGCCTAGATTCTCTCCGCAGTGCTCATATGGCGCTGTTGGTGGCGATTCGACCATCGGATAGGGACATGAAGACTTGACCACTCACCGTGGTGCTATTTGACGAGGTGAACCTAAGGAAGGGCATTCCGTCGTAAAAGCTCCCTACGAAGATTCATCTTTCTTCATATTCGACCCCGCAGAGAGATTGCACATACAATAAAGGTGATGGCCAAAGAAACACAAGGGTCACGAAGGGCCTCCACACGGGGTTGACCAAGGGAAAGTGAAGAGACTGACAAGTCGAAGCAATGCCACGGTCGCCAACCCACACTCCCAAGCCCCTTGGGCACCTTTAAGTCGCCTCTTACGACAGGCGGTGGATAACGTTAGTGTAATTCTATCGCCCCAATCCAGAGGGGGACGAATGGAAGAGGACAGGTTACCTAGGAAAGTAATGGAGGGTAAGACAAGCAGAGGAAGACCAAGGTGATTATTAGGTTCGGTTTTTAAGTAAAAGAGATGTGTGATTATTTAGAGGTAGTTGTAAATAGAGGGTTGTGGAGTTGATAGTTAGTTTACAGAGGCTTGCGGACTGAACGCTGAAAGCCACAGCAGCCTATAATGAATATGTCATGTCTTGAGTGCTAAGTGAGGATTTACTATAATTTGTTTAGTCGAAGAAAAACTGTGTTATTCTGTGAACGGAAGTGCCAGGCGAGCTCTGGAATTACGCCAGATGTATGCTTCCAGTTCGAAATCTGTTTCTTGTGCCGAAAGCGACCGTAGTCAGAGTGGCGATGACGTCATCTGCTGGCTCCTGTGACATCGAGCTGTCATCATTTTGTAGCGAATTTAAAGCTCACATCTCTCCTTTTCGAGTCCTGTCTAATTTCACAATTATATGATATCATCTTTACAGTGCATCTTCTTCACCTTGTTATTTCTTCCCCACAATATTTCCATTAACTTTTATAAACTCTTATCTGAGATTCAGAGTCGTACAGACGTCTCGTCTTGTTGCAATTTGCCATGAATGTCTTCCGGCCTGTAGAACCTTTCTTTGTGCCTACATTGTGCAGTTAACCCTAGAAGTGCCAAACGTTATGCATGTCAGTTATAGCATCACTTATCTTCCACTGACGCATTCGTATAGAGGATGACAAAAGTTAGGTCTATTATTTTTATTTTTTTACAATTAACCTTACGTCGCACCGACACAGATAGGACTTATGGCGACGATGGGATAGGAAAGGGCTAGGAGTGGAAAGGAAGCTGCCGTGGCCTTAATTATGTACAGCCCCAGCATTTGCCTGGTGTGAAAATGAGAAGCCATGGAAAACGACCTTCAAGGCTACCGGCAGTGGGGCTCGAACGCGCTATGTCTCGAATGCAAGCTGAGAGCTACGTGACCCACACGTTATTATTATTATTATTATTATTATTATTATTATTATTCCTTTTTTAATTCTATTTGTTCGGGGCGTCGCCCCATGTGGATCTTTTGCCCCTGTGAACCTGCGTGTAATTGGAATGGCGGTAGTGTGGGATGTTGTGTGTGAGGAAAGGAAGTCCCCGGCCAGGGATATTAATCATTACAATTAAAAACCCCTGACCCGGTCGGTAATCGAACCCGGGGCCACCGGGTGACCAGGCGAGCGCGTTGCCTCCTACACCGCGGGGCCGGACTTATAGAAACTAAATACAGTCACGCAGTGACAGTGGTACGGTACACTACTCTACTTGTGCAAGTTAGAGGTGCAAGGTAGTGGTCATCACTTGTGTGTTTGTTCGCGTGTGGTGCGGGAGTGCCAAGCAATGGAGACCGACAGTGGAGGAACGTCAGTGGTAAATGGGACTTCCTTACGAGTGGAGCGTGAAATCGTAGTACCTATGGAAGAAGAACCCATAACCAATTCATCCAATAATACGACAAGACAGCAAGATTCTCAGTCCACTGCGTCTGACGTTCAGGGAAGTAATACCGAAGTGGTAGACCGGTCTAATTCTGAACAATCTAACAACCAAGCCGAGACGCCCCAAGTGGCTCCTACTCCGGAATATTATAATCGATTTCATCACGGACCTTTCTTTGTCTTTGTTGAATCCCTAAACGAGCAAAACATCGGCAATTTGCATCCTATGGCACTTGGTCGCCGTTTTTATGAAACCAAACTCAATGTCAAGTCGATTCAACGTAAAGGACGTAATCGACTACAAGTTACCTTTCATACGGCTTCTCAAGCAAACGCATTTCTGAGTAATCCCATGCTTGAAACCCTCAAAATTAAAGCGTACATCCCATCCTCACAAGTGTTAAGAGTTGGCATTATTCGCGGCGTTGAAAAGGGTTTATCGAATGACGACATATTAAAGTACTTAGAATCCGAGGCACCCGTGAAAAGTGTGCAACGACTTAATCGCCGTGCCGTCCAAGATGGGGAAACCCAATACCTGCCTACGGGTTCAGTAAAAATTGTTTTCAGATCACAAGCATTACCCTCCCATGTCGCCTTATATAAGGTGTACATGGAAGTAGAACCCTACATCTTTTCACCGATTCGCTGCCGCAAATGTCAGCGCTATGGCCACACCATTCGACAATGTCAAGCGAAAACTGCTCGTTGTGGGAAATGTGCTCAACAACATGAAACCCAAGCATGTACGGAGCAATTTACGCAATGTGCGTACTGTAAAAAAAACCATGTCACAGGTTCATCAATTTGTCCAGAACATAAATATCAGGTCACCATTAAAAAATTAATGAGTACTGAGCACATATCCTTTCCCGAAGCCAAAGCCCGAATCGCCCTCCCCATTTATCATTCCGTTCCCTCCTCTACCGTCAAATCCCCCAGCCCCTTCGACTCCCAAGTAATCATGCAATCTCCCCCTCCTACACCTGAACCCGGTTTCGATCTTCAAGGATACATGGCCATTCTGCGAAACGAACCGTCAGTTCCAGTACATTCGATTCCATCCACGAGTGCCATGCAACAACCCCTGTCAATAGCATATCCCTCAAGTGCGCCCTCATCTGCTAGGCAGCCACCCTCTGCAACCCCTCAAGATACACACTATCCTCCTTCCAAGGAACGCCTACAACAAGAAATCCAGCAATTGCTGGTAATGTTAATTCAAAGTATGGGTCACGAGCCTCAACTTCACCATGTCTTATACAAGTTACGAGACTCCATCATGAATATCCTAGCATGATTACTTTACTTCAATGGAATTGTTGAAGTGCCGCCTCTAAAAGACATGAGTTACAAATTTTGTTGAATGAAACACGAGCTCATTTTATCTGTTTACAAGAAACGTGGTTTCAACCGCATATCCCTTTTCGTTTACGAGGTTATCAAGTTCTCCGACATGATGGTAACGGCTTTGATGGAGTTGCCACATGTGTACATACTTCCTTATCAGTTACACAATTATCTTTACAATACATCATCCCGCACACTTATGCTGTAGGAATAGTACACCATAACACCTGTTTCATTAACATCTATTGCCCTCCCCACATTTACATCACTCAGAACCAATGGATGCATTTTATCCAACAATTTGACACATTTCCACATCTTTTTCTTCTCGGAGATTTTAATTGCCACCATACTGAATGGGGATGTATGGTAGATACAATCAAAGGTTCCAACTTACTTACTATTTCAACTCATCAGAATTTGTTTCTCTTAAATGACCGCTCTCCGACCCATTTGACTCCGCCTGGATCTCCACCTAGCGCAGTAGACCTTACTTTCTGCCGCACCACTATGGCCCCTGTTACCACCTGGCATACATTATCTGATACGCACACTAGTGATCATTTCCCGATTATCATCACCTATGGTGTTCACCCACCACATTCCCAGTTTCAGGCACCCTCTTGTATAAGTAACGTCCGATCTTATAAAAACTTCAATGTCTCTACTTACCAATCATACCTCAATTATATCTTGCAGCAGAAACATAAGTCCCCTCTTTCCTTTTCCCTTTTACTCCCTTATTTAACCCAATATTTAAACATGTTTCATCCGTGTCGACCATTAAAAGTGACGACCCATCCACAGGAATACGAACTAAAATGGTGGGACAAAGAATGTCACGATCTTATTCATAAGCGCAAACAATTATTCAAACAATATCGCCAATCGATGACGCAGCAGCATTATTTTCAATTGCGAAACCATATCGCGAAAACAAAACTCGTCTTTAATGCAAAAAAGCGAAAAGCTTGGCAATCTTTTATTTCTCAATTAACTCCACAGCTTCCAGCAACGAAATTTTGGAACGCGATCCGCATGATCACGAGAACTTTCCAATACCAAACTTCCTCTGCTTATCCGCGACAACTTCTAGAAGATTTTTTATACACCCTTGCCCCTGTTACCGTAAATCCCCTCTTCCTACCCACCTCACAGAATAACTCTTGTTCTTTTCTTTCCCTTTTGAATCCAATTACATATAATGAATTACGCTCTGTATTATGTACCGTCAATAGCTCATCACCAGGACCTGATGCAATTACTTATCAAATGCTCACGGCCTTACCCCCCCCCCCCATGTTCAAATTTACTTACTTAAATATTATAATAGTATTTTAGAGACATTACATATACCAGCATCTTGGAACGAGTTTTTCATCACCCCCATCCTGAAACCAACGAAACGGCCTACTGAACCTGATAATTTCCGAGGCATAGTTCTGGGATCGTGTATACGCAAAGTTTTTTGTAAAATCCTTATGAAACGCATGGCGTGGGTATTGGAAAATCACTCGTTATTACCCAAGTACCAGTTTGCCTTTAGACGGGGTATTAGTACACAAGACCCTATCATTATTTTCTTACTCGACATCTTACTAGCAAAATGGCGGAAACAATCTCTCGTAGCAGTGTTTTTGGATATTAAAGGTGCCTATGATGCTGTATTACTGTATATCCTCTGGGTGAAATTATTTAGTGCTGGAATCCCTTTCCAATTCATTTCTATTTTAAATCAACTATTTACTAACCGCCGGTTAACTATTAAATCTCATCAACACACAATTGATAGCCGTTACACATCACAAGGTTTACCACAGGGATCAATACTCAGTGGAATTTTGTTTGCCCTTTACATGAAAGAGCTCGAATCTCTTGTGCTACCACACGCCCGTATTCTAGCTTACGCAGATGATTATGTTATTTATTGTGCTGACTCCCACATTGACTTTTGTAGAGACAAAATATCTCAGGTTCTAAGTTTAGTTTTTCAGTGGCTGACGGCCCATGGACTTTCCCTTTCTATACCTAAATGTGCAGCAATGATCTTTACACATAAACGGACCTTTGATAAAACCCCTATTAACTTTGACACCTATAGCATTCCCTTGGTTTCACAACACTTATATTTAGGAATATATATCGATCAAAAACTCACATGGCAACCTCATATACGACACCTGATTAGGAAATCTGATCGTTATATCACCATTTTACGAACGGTAACGAAACGTGCATGGGGTGCTGACCCTTTGTCAGCACTACAGCTATATCATGCAACCATTCGGTCCATACTTGATTACAGCGCCCATATTATTGATTTAACCTCTAAACATAGTTTATTAGCGTTGGACCGTCTCCAATTTTCAGCACTACGTATCAGTGTGGGTGCCCTCCGCACAACACCTACTAACGCTTTATTAGTCGAAACTACGGAAGAACCACTGTACATCCGCAGGATAAAACTTTCCAAAAAATTCCTACTTAAACACATTAGTAGAACGAACTCCCTTATTGTCCCTAAATTACAATTATTATATGAATATTATCAACAGCGTCCTCCTCCCAATCATCGGTATCCTGCCATATATATGGCTTATGCTGAAATCCACCATCTTACTGAGACTATATTTCGTACACCACGTATTAATACGTATTCATACCACTATGATATTCAAACATTCCGTCCTTCTATTATCATTGCCCCTTCTGATGCATCAATCCAATCTATGTCTGCACCTTATCCCACATTATATGCTCATAAGAAATTTAAAAGTCCCATAACTACACCAGATTACCACCTATTTACCGATGGGTCAAAATCCAATACTGGAGTCGGAGCAGCATTTTACGACCCCCAACTATTCATCAGCTTTAAATATCCGTTACCTAATAATTTAACTATTTTTACAGCAGAATTATATGCCATATACCAAGCCCTTGTATATGCTCAACAGTTGCAATCCAAAAAAATAAATATATTCAGCGATTCCCAAAGTGTTTTACAAGCTCTGCATTCACTCGCCCCTCATACAAATACATATGTCTACGAAGTCAAGTCTCTCCTATTTCGCCTTGAAACATCCGGTTTTGTTATAACGCTAATATGGATTAAAGGACATAATCGGCACGTAGACAACGATATGGCCGATATAGCAGCGAAAGACGCTAGTGCAGATACCGCGAATATATTACAAATCAAAATTCCGATTCCCGACTTCTTTCCAAATATCAAAGCTGCAGCTCAACACACATGGTGCACACAATGGCGATTATCTGCTCATACGAAAGGACAATATTACTACCAACTTCAACCGAGTATTCCCACACTACCGTGGTTTGCAACTGGTACGTATACACGACGTCACATTACTAATATCATCCGACTACGATTTAATCATGCCTTAACCCCAGTATATTTAACTCGATTTCACATTACGAACGACCCAACTTGTTCCTGTGGAGAATCTGAGTGCGATAGTGACCACCTGTTCTTTCATTGCCCCGAACATGCACATCACCAGACCATTTTGATGCAGAAATTACTTAAAGTTCCAGTATCTTTGCCTACACGACTGTCAGTTTTGTTGCACCACCCTTCGCCTACGATCATTACTATTTTAAATGAGTACCTTGATAACACTCGCATAAAATTGTAATCACGATTTAGTTTTGCAGTTGGTTTTGTTCCGACATGTTTGTGAGGTGGCACTTCTCAATGTCCCTGGTGAGTAGATACTGTTTCAAGGTTCTTATTATTTTCCGATCTCGTACAGCGTCACACGTTACTCCTATTCCAGCTTACTAAGTTCTTTGTGTCTTTGCTCAGTCCTGAATGTACTACCTCCATAACCCTCCTCATACCCGATATAATCTTACTTCCTTAAGTGCATCTATCTTCGTGTGATCATGCTACAATCGGACATTCGTGTTGTAAACGTGTGTTTTTGTGATATAAGTGTACCATATTACTGATCTTGTGACTGGGAAAAAGTCTTTTGAATCCCACATAAATATCCGCAAGACAAGACAAGACAAACTAAATACACGTAGAGAAGCGAGAGCTCAACCAATATTACAGGAGAGAGGAGGAACGTCAGTGACAATAAATGTTCATCATTGCTCTTGATATATTTTGATCACTGAACACATTCACTAATATAACTTACACTTAAAACGAGTAATTATTATTTTATTGACATAAAATTAAAAGGACAGTAGACTTACGTTTATATGGCTCTAAGTTTCATAGAATGGTTTAGCTCTCAGATCTTTGAGTTTTGTTCCCACTTGTTCACAGAGGATGATTACCTAATTGTTTCCTCTCAAAACAGACCTCTGATACTCTGTGTGATATGCAACATGTTGGGGGACTCGCTATAGAACCTTTCTTACAGCCAAATTAATTTTCGATAATTTGCTTTACGTCGCACCGACACAGAAAGGTCTTATGCCAACGATGGCATAGGAAAGGCCTAGGAGTCTAAATGAAGCGACCGTGGCCTTAATTAGGGTACAGCTCCAGCATTTGCCTGGTGTGAAAATGGGAAACCACGGAAAACCATCTTCAGGGCTGCCGACAGTGGGGTTCGAGCCCACTATCTTCCGAACACTGCACTGTAGCTATCGAGCTCGGTAGAGCCAAATTCATACAAAACACTTATACACAAGTAGAACTCTTAGGTAATAAGGGATCTCTTTCAATAAGTATTCCGTTATATGACTTTACATTCCACAGACAACAGGTAAAGAGTACACACTAAGTATTCACGGGAGATATGGCAACGCTGTATGTTGTGCTATTTAATAGTTGTGTTTTGTTTATCGAAAGATATCGTGCGCCATTATTTGTTGCCATTTTGGGGATTAGAAGATCGTCTATACTTATTTGGTTATCAGAATAACTACAGAAAAATAAGACGACCTGGTCTGTACGAAATTTGATGTAGCATTTGATGTGGGATGCCATGATCTCAGATGTAATCTCACAAACGGTTGGTTCATTAACCTGATATAAATCAGTACGAACCGACGTTTTCTTTTTCAGATAAGTCATTATTGTTCTGTACTATTCGTTAGGCCTACAGTCTCGGTGACTCCACAACTTGTAACATGTTCCCAATTAATTAAGCCAAACACGAAATAACATTAAAATCAATCACCTGAAACAACGAGGTGGCATAAAATCTCCTAATATCTTCATTAATGGTTGTTTTATCTGAGCTTGGAGAAGATGCGGAGAAATTGCTGAATGGTATTGACAGATTCTTGGATAAGGAGTGCAGTCGAACGAAGTCAGGTGATGCAGGAAATATTAGAATAGGAAATGAGTAGACGAATATTGTTTCTTTGATAGTAAAATAACTAACGATGACACAAGTAAGGAAGACATAAAATGCAGACTAGCACAACCAAGGAAGTCCTTTCTTAAGAAAAGAAATTTGCTCACTTCGAACATTGATATAGGAATTAGAAAGGTTTCTGAACACTGTCACCTGGAGCGTGACATTGTATGGAAGTCGCTCAGAATGAAAGAAAATAGAAGCTTTTGAAATGTGGTGTTAAAGAAGAATGCTGAAGGTGAGATGGATAGATCGAATAACGAATGAAGAGATACTGAATCGAATTAGTGAGAGATCGATTTGGCTAAATTTGACGAGAAGAAGAGATAGAATGATAGGACACATCTGAAGACACCGAGTTGTGTGGCGGTAAGAACAGTAGGGGTTCACCAAGGTATGAATATGACAAGCAGATTAGAGTAGATGTAGTATGCAATAGTTACGTAGAAATGAAAAGATTGGCACAAGATAGGGTGGCATGGAGGGCTGCATGAAATCAGTGTATGGACTGATAACTCAAACAGCAACAATGGTGACAGGTTCACTCTATCAGCCAAGGGAACGAACCATATTTTAAATTGTTGGTCACTGTACATTTGTACAGGATTTCCCATCACCCAGAATACCTTTTGGGTGCCCAGAAAGCATGCTACATCTTTCTGCACAACAACGTGAGTGATATAAGTGTATGAAGAAATAAGTGGGGCACTTAAGTAGGGAATACGAAATAAAATATAGCTTATAAGGGGAACAACTGCTATCTATGAATTCGACCCTTAGTGGAGTTAGTTGTGGAGTTAAACCTAGAAGTGCCAAACGTCACGTGTGCGACGCAATGCAATATCATCAGAATGCCAACGTCCCAAGCGCGACATAATCAGTTATAGCATCACTTATCTTTCACTGATGCATTCATACAGAGTATAGAGTTACTGGAAAATCTTCAAGTCTTTCAGAATACACTCCTCAGAAATCCAAATTACTCATTCAAGGACAGGGCAGGTAGAAGGCAAAGGGGAGATGGTGTAGAATGACATTAGCAGACGAATAAACTTGAGTGTTTCTTTTAAAAGTAGGAAAGTTCGCAATATGAAGATAAAGTTGGATATTCTTTTACAGCAAGAGGATGTGACAGCCGTTGACGATCGGGATGTAGTCCCTGTTATTCTAGGGAAATAATTCTACAATACCTAGGTTCCATATTGCCGAGCAAAAATGAGGTGGAAAAGGAAAACGAGTCCGCCTCTGTGGTCTAGTGGTTAGTGTGATTAGCTGCCAGCCCCGGAGGTCCGGGTTCGATTTCCGGCTCTGCCAGGGAATTTGATAAGCGGTATGAGGGCTGGAACGGCGTCCACTCAGCTTCGAGAGGTCAACTGAGTAGAGGGAGGTTCGATTCCCTCCTCAGTGCTTTTCCGTGGTTTCCCACTTCTCTTCCAGGCAAATGCTGGGATGGTACCTAACGTAAGGCCACAGCCGCTTCCTTGCCTATCCCCCCATAAGGCACAGTAGGTGCGGCCACCTGGGCGAGATATTGGTGCTACTCGCCAGTTGTATCCCCGACCCAAAGTCTCACAGTCCAGAACACTGCCCTTGAAGGCGGTAGAGGTGGCATCCCTCGCTCAGTCCGAGGGTAAAAGGAGAAGAAATGATACGAACGCTACTCGCATCTGCTTTGGCTTTTCTCGTTGCGCTTGGAGAAGCGAGATCGATCTTTACATGAGCCTGTATTGATGTGAGACGTAGGCAACTCGCAAAACACTGGGAGACAGAGAGAGAAGTGCTGAGGAAGATCTGTCGTCCAACGTACACAGCAGAGGCTGGAAGGTGGGAAAGAAGGCATGTTGGACAACCAAATATCAGCAAGACGATAAGAAAGAAAAACTGCAGTGGTTAGGGCTTGTTTGAAGCTCTCTGCACATGTTTGAGCCTTCTGGAAAACAAGCGGACATCTAAGGATGAGGTGGAAGGGAATTATAGGGCCTTGCAAAAGTGGAAGCTCATTCTTCCTTGTCAATGAGAGCTAATTGTAACACAATTTCTAATTGTTGTTGCTGATACATTGTTCTTTATGAATTGCCATTTAATGTTCTAGTTGTTAAATTGTTCAACCTGATGGTTGTAGTTGTTAAGATTTTTTCAATGTGCTCTACGCCGCACCGACAGAGATATATCTTATGGTGTCGATGGGATAAGAAAGGTCTAGGAGTGGGAAGGGAGTGGCCGTGGCCTTAATGAACATACAGCCGGGTGTGAACATGGGAAGCCACGGGAAACTATGTTCAGGGCTGCCGACAGCGGGGTTCGATCCCACTATCTCCCGGATGCATGCTCACGGCTGTGCGCCCCTAAACGCACGGCCAACAAGCCCGGTTGTTAAATTCTTGGACCAAAAAGGAAAAAGAGAAAAATATATAAAATACATTCGAAATTTAATTTTAATGTGGTTATTTATTTCTCCAGTCCTAAGGCCCAGGCGTTTCTTTCCTTACCCTCAGCTGTCGGATGTAGTGTTCCTCTGCAGAGGCTTAAAACCACTAAAATTCCGCAGTCCTTAATTCATGTCATCAAGATCGCGAGAAGCACAATCAAAGAAACAGTTCAGTTACCTGCAGACAGCTCTTTATACTCTGAAAGGAAAGTGAAGAGGTTTGCGCTGTGGAAGGCAGAATGGGAGGGACCACTTCAACATCTTAACATCTGTCACTTGCTAGAGGAACGCTGGGAATATCATTGCGCAATCTGGTAGAAGTGTGTTCACAGACTTGACCTAAGAAATGCAGATAACACTCAACTCGAAGAACTTAGTGCAAGGAAGTCAACAATATAGCAAATGGTGTGACGGTAAGGGAGCCAGGATAGACCACTGCCGCTCAAACGCCAGTCACCCCCGGTCTATGGCCGCCTGCAAGGCTTTCAAGGTGAAAATTGGGTGGAAAAACTACCTGCAGGTAGCCAATGAACAAAAATGTTGGCGCGCGGTCAAGATATAATTGATTATTAGTAGTGGATCTGGATGGCCAGTCATGCAAAAGCTCTTCCCTATGGAGCTAGTTCGCACGCCCCCTTGAAATTAGGGTAGTATTGCAGCCATCTCTTGCAACATTAAGAACGGACGGCACAGAGAATGTGGTGCCGCCCCGGAGGGTGGATTCCTATGCACTATTGCATACTATGGAAAATTCTGTTTTTCCTTTTATTTGTAGCGTAATGTTGGTCGTCCATATGTCCACTGCTGAAGCTTCAGTGTTTACAGTGTTCGTCCAACGAGCTCACAATGTACTGACCAGGCTTGCCAACGTCGGTGCATTACACCCAGGTGTGGAATAACACGAAATAGAGCTACAAAACATTGGTCTGGACAAGATTAGTTAGGTTCGGCTAGTGACAAGAGCATAGTTCCAGGCTCCTCTACTCCGCACGGCTTTACTTCTACATTGACGTTTCTCAAAATGGAGAAGAACTAGGACACGTCTTCCGAAATGATGAGTACAGCCAGATACGACTGATCATAGGGTATGGGATAATCTCCTCTAGGTTATCATAAGTGGCTGCACGATTTGGGTAACAGTGGGGTTTGACAGTCTGAAGATGGTGTTCCATGGTTTCACATTTTCACGCCTGTTCCTCAATTAAGGCCATTGTCACTTCCTTCCCAGTGTTAGCCATTTTCGCGGTGTCGGTGCGGCGTAAAGCAGATTGAGTAGTCGGCATACACGATACAGGGAGACACACTCGATGGTAGTACAGGAATTACGTGTTTTTCGCGCTTTTTAATAAAACTTGTGGTGCTGATTATTATGGGCTACAAACGAGCAACCAGTAATAATTTAGAGAAAAACGCAAGGTGTCGGGCAAGGGAAGACAACGGCGGCGAAGGACAGACACCTAATACCGTCGGGGTCGGAAAATATGAAGGGTTGACCAAGGGAGGTCGTTTAGGATAGAGGAGCCTGGTACAAGTAAGTGCAAGCAATGCCAGGAGTCAGATAAGGGCCCCGTTGTCGCCAACTGACTGCCAAGACAAGAGCCCTGAGGCCCCTTTTAGTCACCTCTTACGACATGCAGCGGAGGGGCTTATCCGAGGTAGGAAGGCTGGCTAGACAATACATACGTACATACATACATACATAAATTATCATTATAGACAACTGAAAATTCTAGAGGTTAGAATAATAAGGGAAGAAATAGAAATTAGTATAAAAGAGCACAGACACCTGGCAGAAACCTTGGTAATAAGTCAAATTGATGACAACATGTAACGAACCGTTTTCGAGAGCTCTATGAAATTTGGAGACAAACTGAGGGCCGAAAAAATAATCAGTTCCCAGAAAAGGTCCTCCATGCCCAAGTGACTCGGCTATGATTGTCAGCGGGGTCATTTAAACTTCGACTGGTTTATTCCAAGGTTCGCGGGCTGTGTGTGCCTTTTCATCATCAGAATTCATCACAGCTCTCCGGTAAAGTATGTGCCCTTATCTTCTATCCACAGTTGTACCCCTTCAGGCAAGCAACTCAATTTTGAAAATATCCTAGGGACATGAAATACGAATTTTAGGTAAATATAACAAAGTGTGAGAATCGTTCTCTGAATCATCGTTCTGCGGTCGATTAGATCAGCAAATTTGTCTAGCAACAATCCGACTTACTCTGTATCATGGTTAGACATCGGACTTGTATGCAATTGCATATTTTGTTTGCTGATATGTAGATCTCCAAAAACAACAAGGAAGTGTGTTTGAAGGTGAAATCGGACGAATTATTTGCATATATTTGAGATTAGCGCCTACATTTCAAATTTCGGATTTCTTTTGCATGTCTTCCACTGTTATTGTGCATATTTTAACGAGTTTCGCAAGCACTGTTAAAGAAATAGTTAATTAATTAACGTCGTGAACTCTTTCGTCAATAAAACGGCTCAAACGAAACTGGCAATTATCGAGACTCGCTTCCAAATCATCGAGAATGTAGAAACACGTCGATTGCGTCTTGGTGATTCGCTGGACATTATGATGAACGTATCCGAGGAAACCTTTCATTCCGTCTGCAAACAAAACACGTCATCCGGGCAACGACATCGTGATAACTATAAAGAACTCTTTGGCTCGTACAGATAATGTGGATCTACGGGAATGTTTAAGACCTACACTCAATTCAAGTACTGTCCTGTAGATGTAGAGAGAAGCTAGTTCCTACTGACAAACGCCACAGGGTATTGCAGTGTACTGCAAAGAAAATTATGGACAGGAATAGTAGGGTGAGCTGTGTAAAATGAAAGAGGAATGTGTAGTTAAGTATGTTTCTTGAAGCTTGTGGGATTTCTTCGGTTTTCTTTCAAACTCACCAACGTCTCACGAACTATTGTTTGAACAGCCGCAGGTCTAAGTAGTGTGACTCTTCATTCAGTTCTTTATTCATCATCATGGTCTTATGTATTGGTGAGTCTATAAAGGAACGTGCATTTGTATTTCATACAAGTGTTTAATACCATGAAATAAGAGCATACTTATTTCCCCACTTTCTGCGGCAAGTTGCATGCTTGTATTGGTGATTTATGCCGCATATAAATCCGATGTATAGTCATGTATAGAGGAGGATGGGAACAAGCCCTCATGTTTTATAAAGCTTTTTTTTTTGCTAGTTGCATTACGTCGCACCGACACAGATAGGTCTTATGGCGACGATGGGTCAGGAAAGGGCTAGGAGTGGGAAGGAAGCGGCCGTGGCCTTAATTAAGGTACAGCCCCGGCACTTGCCTGGTGTGAAAATGGGAAACCACGGAAAACCATTTTCAGGGCTGCCGACAGTGGGATTCGAACCTACTATCTCCCGAATACTGGATACTGGCCGCACTTAAGCGACTGCAGCTATCGAGCTCGGTGTTTTATGAAGTACGTTTCCACATCTCATCTTAAGTCATTGGAGCACTTTCAACCAAACTCGCTACACTTATCACTTACTACCTAGGGACGAACACTGTGGGGGTAAGCCACGCCTAGCACCCCTAGGGGTAGTATATACAAATCGAAAATAGTGTCGAACATAGTTTCGCAAGTCGCTCAGATGAACAGTGACATTCTGGATGCCGTTTAAGTCAAATGGGAATGGTCGGAATGGGTGATAGAAGGGCTGAAAAAGAAAATGTCCAAAAGTCTCC
The DNA here is from genome assembly GCF_040414725.1 of Anabrus simplex. Taxonomy (NCBI): domain Eukaryota; kingdom Metazoa; phylum Arthropoda; class Insecta; order Orthoptera; family Tettigoniidae; genus Anabrus; species Anabrus simplex. The sequence goes on from NC_090277.1 coordinate 70,562,077, forward strand.
GACATTCGGGATGTGTATGTTCCAGCACAGCTTTCAACCAGACTTTGTACACATGACTTACAAACTGCACTAGCGCCCTTAGGGGAGGGTAAGCGAAAACGACCCACATTTCGGTGTCGCTGACACTCTGGATGCCGTCTAAGTCCCATCGGCGTCGGGGTTGACCCTAGCCTGATTGGTGATGGTCCCAGTGAAACTTGGAATCGTGTACATAATATCTATTGCGCGTGGCGTAAAGACACACAGTTATAACTTACTTTTATTATTCGTTTAAAAAAGGATCAACGACCTTCCTGACAATCAGAGCTCTCACAAGGAAATAGTTTAACGCGAAATTATAATCTCCAACTAAAAATTAAACACACAACAACAACTCTAAATTTACAAAGGAGTTCGTAAACTATGAGTCAGCGTCACACACCTCAAACAGTTGATACAAATCCTGAAGTTAAACATTCAAAGAAAGTTCCCCAGTCGAGGCAGAAGCTACACTGCAGTGAGCGAATATAGGTTGCAATATATTCCCATATTAGTGAAGTGATAAAACACCTGCCAATACAGTAATTTCATGAATGGAGAGACAACCACATAAATCTAATATACTGCGAGAATAAATTAATATGTGCTGCGCATTTACCGACAAAACTAGAGTTACCAACTCTAAGACAAATATGTCAAGAGTAAATCCTATATGCTTACTTATTACTTACGTTATAAGACATTACTGATAGTCTCTTAGTTTTTGGTCATTAATTTACCAAAGACCTCACATTGGTTACATTTGCTATGTCTTTTGTAATGATCATGATTATCATAATAAACATATACAGCAATAAAGCTAACTAAGACAGCGACACCACCAAAGTCCCAATACGCTACAGAATGCAACCAGAAATATATCGAAAAACCCTGAGACAAATCGTCGGACCCAGGAAATGTGCTGACACGTAGCAACGAAGAATTGTAGAATGCATGCGGCAGGATAACAGACGTCATACGAAAACGAAGGATGAAATTCTTCGGACATATTTCTAGAATGAAAGGCGACTGACTCACTAAAAAGATGCAACTATTTTAACAGGTGCAATAGGAAAATGTGAAAATGGGTGTGCTAACACCAAGAAGGACGTACAAGGCATGAACCTCTTTCAGAAATTGAGGGGTTCCAGGACAAAGAAGAAACAAGAAGAAGCTGCAAGCAACAGAATAGTGGCCAAAATCGATTCAATTATTATTATTTCTTTCTTAGTCCGTTTAGGGATGGTTTTCTCCTCCCACTCAGCGAGGGATCCCACCCCTACTGCCTCAAGGGCAGTGTCCTGGAGCGTGAGACTTTGGGTCAGGGGATACAAATGGTGAGAAGGACCAGCAACTTGCCCAGGTGGCCTCACCTCCTATGCTAAGAAGGGGGCCTTGCGGAGATGGGGAAGATTGAAAGGGATAGACAAGGAAGAGGGAAGGAAGCGGCCGTTAGGTACCATCGCGGCATTTATCTGGAGAAGAATTCGGAAACCATGGAAAACCACTTCGAAGATGGCTGAGTTGGGAATCGAAAACCCCTCTACTCAGTTGACCTTCCGAGGCTAAGGTGGATCCCGTTCCAGCCCTGGTACCAATTTTCAAATTTCGTGGCAGAATCGAACCTCCTGGGTCGGCAGCTACTCACACTAAAAAAAGAGGCGGACGATTCAATAATTATGATAATAATAAAGGTATGATCGGACTTGCAGATCTATGTACTAAAGTAATGCCATCTAGCAACGAAAGCGGAATTTTACTAGACGGTTCGTATCTAGACCCTGGAGGTGTCCATTAGCCTGTTGTAGCGGGAGTAACACACTATAGTACCCTTAATGTTTATGCAAAACTCGTAACATAACCCTTGTGTTGTTACTCTCTTCAGTAAGGAAACATTCTGACCTATTAGTGCATAAAAACTCTGGCTCTAACTGTTACCAAGACAGCTTAAGTCTCCTGATGTGGACTACATATGTTGGTTGTCTCATTATCATCCTTGTATCCCCAGCCGTTGCCTCACAAATTTTCTGAAAAAGTCCGACATCACAGCAGAGGAATATTAAGAAAATGAAGAATGAGGTGATTTGCTGACCAAGAGCACCGAAATTCATCCACCAATTGACTGTATAATGTTTAGTTTGACACCAGGACTAGCTGCTTCAGTAGCAATCACTCGCACCGGTACTATGTCAGTCACTGTCATGTCGCCAAACGTGGAAGCTACATTTTACTCTGGCCTGTGCCTCGCGACAATAACAGAATACCTATTTAATGAAGAATTAGGAACAAGCTATTATTTTAGCTTAAACTTTAGATTATGACACTGGACACGTGAATGAAGATTATTTCAGTTTTAGATCGCGATGTTGTCACAACACATGGGCACATCTCGTCACAACGCGGTGAAGGCAGCCTAGTTTTACATTTAAAAGCACGAATCTGTAGGCCGGAACAAATCAGAATGCAATCTTACTGAGGCCAGCAAAGATCTCATCCCTACGTAAAATATCGGTATTATTTCGGTATTTGGCAGCATCGCTATTGCAAACCGAACCCAGTGCGTGCCGGTAGAGATACAGTATACTGTTCACACCTAGCGGAAGCAAGACGCAGCGCGAAGGCAGGGACATATTTCTTCGCTGTGTAATAGGCTACATGTGGTGGCTCACACTTACACCTACTGGAAGGGAAACGCGCCGCGCCGAATAACAGGAATATTTCTTCCTCTTCTCCACCGGAATTTAATGTCGGTAACGTTCGTAAAGTGTTTCACAATCCCGTTAAGCCCATGCCGTTTGCTTCCTCTGCGGATACTCACATTCCTCAGACACAACTGGGCTGTCTTAAAATTGGATTGCGAAAACTTATTCAATCATTTGAAAAGTACATTTTTCTATATGACATGTTATACGAATACCATTGAAATATCAGTTAAAATGTCACAATGCTTATTCGAAAATACACTTTGAATTTATCCTCAGGCCGCAACAACGCTTGAAACAATATAGAAAATTCACCACTTACATTTCTATAAAAATGAATGCCGTGGACTCAAAATCTTCAGTTTTTGCCTTTGATCTTTCTTCAGCCAAGAGAGAAAGAGCTAACATGTGTTCGGATGACAGACGATCAGCTGTCCAAATGACGAGGCGCGTTTCCGATAAGTGTGAGCGAGCCTAAAGACCATTCAACTTTTAAAGAGTAAAACCTGAATATTTACGAAGGAGTTAACTAGTAGTCCTGATAGAAGCGCCCTTCTGAGCGACTGCTTGTTGCTTCTTTGAGGTAAGCACTGACCTGCGCAGTCTGCTAAGGGGCATACAGCAAACTTTAGTCGGGTTGCAGTCGTACCACCTGTGGTGAGCAACTTAAACTGGGTAGGAAACAACATCAAACACATCTAGATGTACAATACACAACTATTTCCATGTTGTACATTACTTAATAATAATAATGATACAATTCGTGCACATTGCAGACTTACTGTGCTATTCTTCGGGCGAATATACACTGATTGGCCAGAACATTATGACCACTTACCCAATAGCCGGTATGTCCACCTTTGGCACGGATAACAGCGGCGAAGCGTCTCGGCATGGAAGCAATGACGCCTTGGTAGGTCGCTAGAGGGATCTGGCACCACATCTGCACACACAAGTCACCTACTCCCCGTAAATTCCAGTGAGGGTGGCGATGAGCTCTGACGCCACGTTCAATCACATGCCAGATGTGTTCGATCGAGTTAAGATCTGGCGAGTTGGGGGGCCACCACCTCAATTGCAACTCGCCTCTGTGTTCCTCAAACCTCTCCATCACAGTCCTGGTCTTGTGACACGCCACTGCCGTTGGGAAACATGATCGCCACGAAGGGATGTACAACCAGTGTACGATACTTCTCGGCCTTGCACCAGCTCCACTGGACCCATGGATGCCCGCATCAATGTTCCTCAGAACATAATTGAGCCGCCGACAGCTTGTCTCCGTCCCGCAGTACAGCTGTTCCCCTGGACGACGCACCCTCCCATCGGCTTGATGAAGAAGGTATCGGGATTGGTCAGACCATGTAACGCTCTGCCACTGTGCCCACGTCCAGTGACGATGGTCACGTGGCCATTTCAGTCGTAGTTGCCGATGTCGTCGTGTTAACATGCATGGGTCGTCGGCTGCGGAGGTTCATCCTTAGGAGTGCTCTGTGCACTGTGTGTTCCGCCACAGCTCGCCGCCTGTCCTGTTCTACCTGTTTGCCCAGCCTACGACGTCAGACATCTGTAATGGGGGTTGGCCGCCCAACCCCTCGACGTTTGAATGTAGTTTCACCTAGATTTCGCCACTTGTTGAAGACACTCAGCACAGCACTCCTCGAACATCCGACAAGTCGTGATCGTGCCGAGCTTCCGGGCCATCACAATCTGTCCTCGGTCAAACTCAGATAGATCGCGCGCCTTCGCCATTGTACACACGTGCGTGTGTCTGACTAGCAGACATTCCTCGTGAGGTGACGCTGCTATCGCCTGGATAGGTTTATATCAATAGTAGGTAGGTGGTCATAATATTCTGGCTGATCAGTGTATGATCCGTTGTATCTACGATGGATAATTGCTGGGAATATAATAATATTAACGCGAGACTTATACGGACTAATTTATTTCTAGAGCCACCATGGGAGGAATTCGGAGGTACATTTAAGCAGCACGAGAATTTCATCCACATTAGCAAGTGCCGAAAGGCTTTTCGTCATTAAAGTATATATTTTCTCCTCATCGTTGGAACTTGCGTAGTGACATAATAAAAATATCTTGCGAATCATGATTAATCCACAGTAAGTACCGTCCCGATGTAGTTGTCAAGGCACATCAAAACAAATCAAAAGGGAAGAACTAGGCCTTCCCCGTATAATTAAACCTTCATTTTCCTTATTTAATATTGCGGATCTTTCTTTTGACTCGGCACGGCTAGGCTCACTAGTGTGCTACTGAACTTTTACTCTGGAGTTTATATTCTAAGGTATGAATTCAATCAAAGTATTTATTTGCGATTATATCTGCCTACAGTCTTTACCGGTAATGTAATCTTAAATACCGGTATTGGACGTATTTTACAGGTATAATAACTGTTTCAACTATTTCGGTTATATTTGGATACAGGTATTTTGTAATACCGGTATTATATCCAAACCTAAATTACTCTGTTTTTAATTTGCTTTACATCGCACCGATACAGATAGGTCTTCCGGCGACGAATTCTGGTATTCGGTCTACGAAGACGAGTAATGAGTTCTTGCTGTATAACGGTTCTGTTAGAAGGTTCGCATAAGCATTAGGGCTAAGCCGAATTAGAAACTCTAGATTTTATGTTACTCTCGGTACATTAAGGAACAGTGTGCTAGACGACAGTTCCCACTAGTCAAATTAGTTTGCATTCTAACATATTACTGCGAATCCGAATTCTGTTCATATAATTCATTACACTTGTTTTAAACTTGGCCACATTCCATCGTGTTGCACCCTTAGTACTGTCTTACTACTTCCATGGCACCTACAAGTGTAAATGTAAACCTAACTCTGTGTGCTCCTGGGGATGGACTGGATTTGGTTGTGCTCCCCCTGTAATCCTTGTCAGTGTTAATACAGAACTGTCCGCTGACGATGCACCTCTTTGTTCCCGAATATACTGTACGTACATTTTAAATGAGCGACACGCACAGCTAAGCACGCCACATTCAATGTCACCACAGAATCACACATCTGTGCTGAATATAGTGCAGTGCCGTAACCCCTAGCAAGGCTATTGCAAGGTCAGGGCGGATATTTGGAATTATTATTATTATTATTATTATTATTATTATTATTATTATTATTATTGTTGTTGTTGTTGTTGTTGTTGTTGTTACTTGAGTCATTAGTCCATAGACTGGTTTTATGCAACTCTGCATGTTACCCTATCCTATGCTAATCTTTTAATTTCTACATAACTGCCTCACGTGACATCTGCACTAATCTGCTTGTTATATTTATACCTGGATCTACCCCTATCGTTCAGAAAATTAAATCATAAAACTAGCAGTGAGGAAACAACTTTTGAATTAGCATTTATGAAGTTCGTTGATATTTTCTAACTCCCCACTGCCTAAACCTTTGACTGATATTTTGAAACTGTTATTCGAAACTATTTTCGGAACTGTTCCAGGAAAAAAGAACAGCTCCGCCCGTCTCTAACGAGAACCACGGTCGCCGCTCCACCCTCCCAAGTTGAGAGCCCCTGGTACCCGTTTTGGCGACCTCAAATTCACTCACAGAGCACCCTTAAACTGGAAACGAACCCACGACCGTATGAGGACGTATAACACCAGTTTTAAAAACTTTTTCCTTCATTGAAAATAGACGGCAAATATTGATACCAGTAGATCAAATGAAATGAACCGGAAACGTGGGGTTTTCCCGCCAATTATTGATGTGCGATGCAGAGAGCTCCTTTTTCCCGGAGCGTTTAATGATTCAGGAAGACAGGACAAAAAAGCACGCGACTGCCAGGCAGGCGACTCAGGTCGTAGCCGTCCTCCCAAAATTCAACCAGCAGTTCAAACTCCTACTCCGACAACGAAAAAACCATTTACGAATACACCTAATACTAAGCCTTACGTAATGAAACGTTTCTCAGAAATATAAAATTCTCATGTCATCCAACCTCGGAGCAGTGCCCAGGAAATGTCCTCTAGTCCGCTCTTCCGTACAAGTGTAGCGAGGCCGTACCCCTAATGTTTATGCAGAACTCATAACAAAACCGTTGTGCAGGCTAGTGTATACTCGCTTCAGCAAGTTTCCATTCTGACTTACCACTACCTAAAAATTTGGGCTGTACCTGTGACATCCAACCCATCCAGCCCGAAACTTCCACCAACAACGCAGGCAAACTCTTTCACCAGAACCACCTCTCCCAAGAATCGAGCCCGTACCACCCACAGGAAACTTTCAAACAGCCCTTCCCTAGTGAGAATGTGTTACCATTGCCTGCAGCTACATCACTCAGCTGCGGAATGTACAAGCGCCATTCGCTGCAACAGATGCGGTAATGTCACTACCACCACCACCACCACCACTCTGTATGTACGATTCCACGGGTGCAGGCGATGCGTGCTAACTGCCTCGGCTTCGTTTCCTGGCTCCCCTTTCCTCAAGAAGGCAATTAAGGCACATTACTCCAGAAGACATTTGTTCTCACAACCATGCCTCCAAAATCAACCCCTCTTCAGCCTTAAAATTAGTCTCCCTTCACCCCGTACCAACCAATCTCACTCCACCATTGAAATACTCCAGCCACTCCTAACAAATACGTGCAGCACGAATGACAGACTCCTATCCGCAGGCTGTACATCAGTACAGGTTCGCTTCGCCACAACCATATTTCAATTATTCCACACCACTGTCGCTCCATACCTTTCCACTGGAAGTAAAGGGCGGTTTAGTTGTCGCATCGACGTATTCCGTATAATATATTGTAAAAAACAGAGAAAAAGGTATATACAAGCAATTTTCAAATTCAGTCGTCCCAAAATCGAGTCACTTGTGTGTTTCCAATCTCAGACCTCTTGTTTGACGTTACTGCAACAGAGAATCGCTGGCTTTGGTTTGAGTCACAATTGTTAAATATTTGTTTTGTTCTTCGAAAGTCGTCCATCGGTCGGGTTGTGTCAGTCATCTTCTGTATCTTAGAGTAGAGTCCTTGTCTGGGTTTTCTTGTGTAGATCCCGTTTTTTGTAGTTGGACGAAGTAGTTTTGGATAATTTTTCTCTCCTTTGACTGTAACTTAGCGAGCGCACGTTTCTGAGAAATGATACGGCATTTTGGCACATTACAGAGAGGCCGACTTGACGACAGTGTTTTAATGACGAATTTTTGTATTTATAGAAAATCGCGTTTGTTATCTAAGTTGCGAGTTGTTTGGAAAGCTACCTCTATTTATTTTATTTTATTTTATTTTATTTTATTTTATTTTATTTTATTTTATTTTATTTTATTTTATTTTGACAAGAATTTGTGTAACGTAATGGGACAAAATGTGTGATGGAAGTGATGTGACATTAGTCGTTACCGTAGGTCTTGGTCGCCAAAGATGGTCTGTGAAATGGTGCAAATAAATAGTTCGTTATCAATATTTGAGTTTCATTTATTGAAAGACATATTTATGATAATTAGTTGTTAGCAAAGGGAAAAGTGTTTGTTTTAATAAATTCCACATTTTTTTCTTTCTGGCCGCTAAGGGCTCTGTATCTAGTGGATTTGATTGGGTCCACTCACCGAAGTATCTAAACTTATGTACGCGGTTTATTGTTCCATATTTGGTGTCTATTACCGTCCTTTCAGAGGATACCTGTAGGCCTGTTTGTCTTGACATTATTTCAGAGGATACCTGTAGGCCTCTTTGTTCTGCTACTTCTTTCAGTACATCGATTTTTCTGTCCCAGTTTCAAAAATTCTCTATAATTTTTGCTGTACCAGCCGCAAAACACTCCGTTCTTCTTCGTCCCAAGGTTTTGGACCAGTTTCTACCTTGTAGTATCTGTATTACTTTCTCCGGCTCGCAGTTGAACAAGAGGGGGAGAATCCATCTCCGTGTCTAACTCCTGTTTTAATTTCGAAGGCTGCAGAGAAGCATCCCTGGAATTTTACTTTGGAGACGGTATTAGTCAGGGTTGCCGCTAGCGGATATTATTACCTCCCGGAATGCCGAGTTGAGAAGTTGGCCGTTGATGAACTCGGCGATAGTGGGCTGCACGGTTTTTCGTCACGAAGTTATCAGCTTGCATTCGGGAGATAGTGGGTTTGAACTCTACTTTCGGCAGCGCTGAAGATGGTTTACCGTCGTTTCTCCGTTTCGCACTAGCCAAATGCTGGGAGATGTACCTTAATTAAAGCCGCGGCCGCTTCCTTCCCACTCCCAGCCCTTTCCTATCCCATCGTCGCCGTAAGATCTGTCCGTTTCGGTGCGACGTAAAGCAAATTGTAAAAAAAAATCTATGTTCGTAAATATCTCAGTTTTCATAGTTTATGGACCGTAGATAGCGTTAGTTATGTACATTATCTCACAACACGTCCGGGGCCTTAATCCCAAGAGATAATATGAGTTTAGATAAACTGGAAGTACTTGTACACTTTCTGCCCTCTCAGCAAGTAGCAGCCCTACCTTTGCTGCGAATGGAGCTAGAATATCAAACTCTCTCCCTCATAAATTAGAGCCATAAAAATATTGAATTCCTTTAAGTCGTCTTGCCGTGAGCATTTTCTGGATGGGTGTCGCCAGGTTGAACGGATTTTGTTGGAATATATGTGTGTGAGAATAGTGCTTATGTTATTTTGTGCCATGTTACTTCCAGTTTGAAAGATAAAATCACACTATCGGCAGCCCTGAAGATGGTTTTCCGTGGTTTCCCATTTTCACACCAGGCAAATGTTGGAGCTGTACCTTAATTAAGGCCACGGCCGCTTCCTTCCAACTCCTAGGCCTTTCCCATCCCATCGTCGCCATAAGACCTGTCTGTGTCGGTGCGACGTAAAGCCCATAGCAAAAAAAAAAAAAAAAAAGATAAAATCATGAATATTTTGCTCAGATATACACTGTTAAAGAAGTGTGCTTAATGGTGCGTCCTCACAAAGATGTTTTCCTTAACTTTGTTAATAAAACACGCTTAACCAACAACATTTATTAACAAAATGTTCAGGAACAAAATAGCGTGTTCGTAAATTTTTCCTGCATGTTGATAAACAAAATATGAAACTTTTCGAGTTTTCGTTAACATTTCGGTTCGCACATGCACAAGGACGCAATTAAAGCACGCAAATTGGTAGCGCGGAATATGATGTTTCCTGATTTCTTTTAAAAATTAACTATCAAATCGCAAGCGAAAGTTCTAATATACAGTATTTGTAAGTCTATATGTTGCTCTTTTAGCTGTGTTCTAATGTAGTTTCAGTTCCAGCTTCGCTCCTCTCTGAATAACCTAACTTTCCATAATCACTTCCATAATAACTAGGTTAAGTGAAGATTTTCTTTATTTCGTACCTTTACCAATTCCTCGAGATTGTAGTACAAAGCTTCAAACACCTCAGGCAAAATAAACTGAGTGCTCTAGACAAATATGTAAGTGAAATGTCCGAGTCACCATTTGCTAGGAATACATACTGTAGCCTGTCATCAGTGGAGCCGGCTTTCGGATAATCAGCATCATTTCTCATAATTTCAGGCCCAGTTACTGTCAACTGTGGGGACATTCTCAAGAACATTTTGAAAGCCTGCTGCGTCATAAATTGAAAGTTCTCACGTAAGTGTTCTCTGGCACCCTATGCGTCGTAACCTCCCGAACAGCTGTTTTGGTGTGAACATAACAAGTTTGTTAACAAAACTACGTTGAGAAATGTTTGCATTAACTTTGATGTGTAAGAGAGGATCATGAGTCGTAACTTTGCCGGCAAATAAATAAATAAATAAATAAATAAATAAATAAATAAATAAATAAATAAATAAATAAATAAATAAATAAATAAATAAATATTGACCTGAAACCTTCTTGAAAGATGGAATAATGACCGATCATCCCAAACCGGCAAAAATTTCAAAAGAATGCAAAATAAAAACTTATTACCGTTTGTTATATCAAAAACCAAACCAAACCAAACCAAACCCCATGGCACTACAGCCCTTGAAGGGCCTTGGCCTACCAAGCGACCACTACTCAGCGCGAAGGCCTGCATATTACGAGGTGTCGTGTGGTCAGGACGACGAATGCTCTCGGCCGTTATTTTTGGCTTTCTAGACCGGGGCCGCTATCTTACGGTCAGATAGCTCCTCAGTTCTAATCACGTAGGCTGAGTGGACTTCGAACCTGCCCTCAGGTCCAGGTAAAGATCCCTGACCTGGCCGGGAATCGAACCCGGGGCCTCCGGGTAAGAGGCAGGCACGCTATCCCTACACCACGAGGCTGGCGCCGTTTGTTATATCGCAGAATGAATTTCTATACTAATTGAAAGAGGCATTTCAACAACACCCGCTCCCTAGGTATGAGATTGAGCTGTGAAGGTCGCGTCGTTTCATTCTGCGGCACTTCCGAATATGGAAAAGGTAGTTCACTCCGCCTAGGACGGGGATGTGAATAAATAACTCTAAAGATAACTAATTTGAGATCTGTGAGTTACTGTTTCCTGTTATTCATGGCGGTGCCAAGAGCACGCGAGCAACAGTTGAACGTTGTCCCAGTTGGCAGCCCTGGAAGCTATCGATTTAACGACCTATGCGTGACGTCACAGTCCTTAACTAATAATTCGGGTTATGGTCGACAGATCTGCGAAGACGTACGCTCAACTAAACAGCTCTGTTTCGTCGGTCCAGTGATGGAGACAGAGTGCTCCTGTTTCTTCTATTGATTGCTGCTATCAGCGCTCCCCAGGTTAATTGAAACAGCTTTGTGTAGCTCGGCGATCGCGCCAGGCTCCAGCCTTTGTAAGTGTTGGCAAATTAAATTAATTAGTAAAGCAGATAAAGGCTCTGTCAGATTCTATATATTCGGTTCCCAACTCTTTGAAAGATCGCTGGTACAACAGCTACACCTCAGCTGACGGTATTATAACACAACCATTTGTATGGACTCTCCCACAAGGCTAGTCCTCTCTCCCTCTCGATCGATGACATAGTTATTAGATTTTAATGGCGTGATTTATTCATTTTTTATATTCATTGTTACAATATGCTTATGTCGCACCGACACAGACAGGTCTTATGGCGGCGATGGGCTATGAATGGGAAGGAAGCGGCCGTGGCCTTAATTAAGGTACAGTTCCAGCATTTGCCTGGTATGAAAGTACGAAACCACGGTAACCACCTTCGGGGCTGCCCACTATCTCCCGAATGCAACCTCACAGCTCCGCATCCCTAACCGCACGGCCAACATCCTCGGTATGTGATATTTTAACTGGTACATCACAGACATTGCTGTCTTCCCTGATTATGGCCCCAAGATTATAAATAACCTTCTTAAGGTGCGCCCGAATGGTCGTTATATACAAATATAATAGCTTTTGCTATATTCAGTTAATGATGTCGCATACTCCACCGACAAACGTTCAGAGATATTGGTATAAGGGAACCGTAACTCGTTACACAGTATTTGAATTTCGTTTGGTTTGTTTCCCCACTTAGCTTTGCACTGAAAATAACAAACTTCCAGGTGTCGGAATTTTGTCCCGCAGTATTTCTTTAATGTGCCGGAAGGCAACGACGCCGTGATCATGGTGGTCGACATTTTGAACAATACCTGTTCTGCATTTGTTACGTGCTGTACTCTACACTACACTGACAGAGCACATTGAAAACACTATGCCAAAAGTATACGTGTTTCGTCTGAGGGTTGTTACATTACTTTGTGTTTTGTGTTGTACGTTTTGAATATTGCATATTACAGGCTTCGCATTACTCTGCGTTCTGTGTTGTACGTTTTGAATATTGCCTATTACAAGCTTTGCATTACTCTGTGTTTTGTGTTGTACGGTTTGGTTATTGCATATTATAAGCTTTGCATTACTCCGTATTTTGTGTTGTACGGTTTGGTTATTGCATATTATAAGCTTTGCATTACTCCGTGTTTTGTGTTGTACGGTTTGGTTATTGCATATTATAAGCTTTGCATTACTCCGTATTTTGTGTTGTACGGTTTGGTTATTGCATATTATAAGCTTTGCATTACTCCGTGTTTTGTGTTGTACGGTTTGGTTATTGCATATTATAAGCTTTGCATTACTCCGTATTTTGTGTTGTACGGTTTGGTTATTGCATATTATAAGCTTTGCATTACTCCGTATTTTGTGTTGTACGGTTTGGTTATTGCATATTATAAGCTTTGCATTACTCCGTATTTTGTGTTGTACGGTTTGGTTATTGCATATTATAAGCTTTGCATTACTCCGTATTTTGTGTTGTACGGTTTGGTTATTGCATATTATAAGCTTTGCATTACTCCGTGTTTTGTGTTGTACGGTTTGGTTATTGCATATTATAAGCTTTGCATTACTCCGTATTTTGTGTTGTACGTTTTGAATATTGCATATTACAAGCTTTGCATTACTCTGTGTTTTGTGTTGTACGTTTTGAATATTGCCTATTACAAGCTTTGCATTACTCTGTGTTTTGTGTTGTACGTTTTGAATATTGCCTATTACAAGCTTTGCATTACTCTGTGTTTTGTGTTGTACGTTTTGAATATTGCCTATTACAAGCTTTGCATTACTCTGTGTTTTGTGTTGTACGGTTTGGTTATTGCATATTACAAGCTTTGCATTACTCTGTGTTTTGTGTTGTACGTTTTGAATATTGCCTATTACAAGCTTTGCATTACTCTGTGTTTTGTGTTGTACGTTTTGAATATTGCCTATTACAAGCTTTGCATTACTCTGTGTTTTGTGTTGTACGTTTTGAATATTGCCTATTACAAGCTTTGCATTACTCTGTGTTTTGTGTTGTACGTTTCGGTTATTGCATATTACAAGCTTTGCATTACTCTGTGTTTTGTGTTGTACGTTTCGGTTATTGCATATTACAAGCTTTGCATTACTCTGTGTTTTGTGTTGTACGTTTCGGTTATTGCATATTACAAGCTTTGCATTACTCTGTGTTTTGTGTTGTACGTTTCGGTTATTGCATATTACAGGTTTCTTCACTGATATGAAGGTATTTTCACAGAAACAAGGATACTGAGGTAACAAACCGAATAAATCGTAATTACATTATCACTCTGTAATGAAGCACCTAAAGACATGGGTCTCTTATATCAATATGTGTGGTGTTCGGCTTCGCCCTGTATGTAGTAATCAATGAGCATGAAAGGGCATTTTTGAGTTTATTCTTCACTATTCTCTGTGATTGAAAAGTTCTGCGGTCCCAGTCACAAGGTTTTTCACATGGGATGGAGCTTTCACTGGTGTTGTGGGAGAATGGTTTTGGCGAAATCCATGCACTACTAGTGTGTCGTTGACTCTGGTGTGCACGGGACCAATCTCTGGGCATCGGTTGAGTAGAATTCTGGCCAAATACCTTTCCTCTTTGCTTCTCTTACACAAATATGCCTCTTCCACTTTTCAGTAGACGGTAATGAAATAGTAGTCTCAGGTCTACATCTACGTCTCAGCTCGTATACAAGCAATGATGTGCAATTGATGGACAGTAACAAGGAAATGCATTTTCCGTCATATCTCTCGGTCTGTATGTACGAGTATGTATGTATGTATGTATGTATGTATGTACGCGCATCACGACAAAATGCCTGAAGAGAATTTAATGAAAATCGGTATGTAAAGTCGGGGAATGAGCCACTATAATCCAGGCTATAAATAATTTCATTCACTCTCAGTGAAATGGTAGTTTAGGGGAAGGGCTAGAATTTAACTGTCAAATATCTACGTTATTAGTAATCCTATCTACCGAGCTCGATAGCTGCAGTCGCTTAGCTACTTCCAGTATCCAGTAATCGGGAGACAGTGGGTTCGAACCCCACTGTCGCCAACCCTGAAGATGGTTTTCCGTGGTTTCCCATTTTCACACCAGGTAAATGCCGGGGCTGTACCTTAATTAAGGCCACGGCTGCTTCATTCCCATTCCTAAGCCTTTCCAATTTCATCGTCGCCATAAGACATATCTGTGTCCGTGCGACGCAAAGCAAATAGAAAAAAAAATCCTATCGATAAATGCTATGTAACTAAAGTTATACATAATTCAATTATCGATCATTCATATCTTGTACATTTTTACCGTGCCGGCTATGATAACAGAGATATTCATGAATTCCTATTTTTGCTGCTGAGTTCCATATCAACGCGGAGCGACGAGAATATGGGTAAACAGAATTTAATGAAAATCGATATGTAAATTCTGTAAATAAGGCACTACAGTTTAGGCTAAAATTAATTTTATTCACGATGGATAAAATGGTACGGCGATCTTTGTAATTTGGCGTTATGGTGTTGCTGATCCTAAATAAATAAATAAATAAATAAATAAATAAATAAATAAATAAATAAATAAATCTATATATATAAAATAAGAGTTTTGTCTGTACATTGCTCAGAAATTGAAAAGAATGGTATTTCTGTATCGCTCATGTCCACAGTAACAAGAAAATGCATTTTTTACTTTTCCGTAATTTCTGTCTGTCTGTCTGTCTGTCTGTCTGTCTGTCTGTCTGTCTGTCTGTCTGTCTGTACACGCATCACGAGAAAACGGCTGAAGAAAATTTAATGAAAATCGGAATGTAAAGTCGGGTGATGAACCGCTACAATCTATGCTATAAATTATTTTAATCACGCTGAGTGAAATGGTACTTTAGGGGAAGACCTGAAATTTAATTCTCAAATATTTATGATATTAGTGGTCGTGTCTTAATGAAAATCGCTAGACAAAGATGGGAAATAATTCGCTACAATATAGGCTATACACGCTGAGAAAAATGGTAGTTTAGGGGAAGGCCTAAAATTTAATTGTCAAATATTTATTTTATTAGTGGTCGTATCTTCATGAAAATTGGTATGCAAAGTCGAAGAATAGGTCGCTATAATCTAGGCTATCAATAATGTTATTCGCACTGAGTGAAATGGTAGTTTAGGGGAAGGCTTGAAATGTAATCTATATATAAAATAAGTGTTCTGCCTGTGCATTGCTCAGAATTTGAAATGAATGATATTTCTGTATCTGTCATGTCCACGTTGAGTGAAATGGTAGTTTAGGGGAAGGCCTGAAATGTAATTCTCAAATAAGTTATTTATGTTATTAGTGGTCGTATCGATAAATACGACATAACTAACATAACTTTAGTTATGTCGTAAGTTAGTAGTAGTTAGGTAAGAAGTTATTAAATTTCCGATCACTTATGTCTTATACATTGTTACCGTACCGCATATAATCAGAGATATTCATGAATTTGGATTTTTGTTACTAAGTCCACATCAGCGCCGAGTCACGAGAAAATGGGTAAACAGAATTTAGTGAAAATCGGTATGTAAAGTCTGAGAATAAGGAACTACAGTCTACGATATAAATAATTTTGTAGGACACCCTAATATCACAGAGTCGAAAGAAAACTAATCTGAAGGCCTGCAATATAGAAAGCTCATAAACTTTATCAACAATAACATTACATTGACCATTGTTTGTTGTGATGTGCTTTTTGTCTTCTGTTTCCTCTCATCCTCGATGGATAGGATTAGTGCAGCGTACCGAGGTTTTTTAAATTTGCTTGACGTCGCACCGACACAGATAGGTCTTATGGCGACGATGGGATAGGAAATGAATAGTGGTGTGAAGGAAGGGGCCTTGGCTTTAAGGTACAGCCTGGTGTGAAAATGGGAAACCTCGGAATACCATCTTCAGCGTTGTCGGCAGTGGGGTTCGAATCCACTATCTCCCGGATGCAAGCTCACAGCTGCGCGCCCCTAACCACACGGGCAACTCGCCTGGTCGTACCGACTGTAACAGCCTGCATGTATATTGGCGGCAAGTAGCTGGGGAGTAAGATAACTTTCTTCTTTAGCATGCCATTCCTGTGGTTCATACATTTTCTGATACTACTGGTACGTAACACACTGGTTCATCATAGCATTCGAGCTATACAATCCCTACTCTGAGCCACTGATTGGAATGAGTAGTGCGCATATTTAACGGAATAATGACAGAGGAGTGGTCACGGCAGTCTGCGACCTGGTTATTCCAGCTCTGGAACTTTGGACTCTTAGATCTGCACCGTAGTACTGTTCGTTGAAAGTGAGAAAGTGTGCGGTTTTTCATTTGATCGAGTATTTTATATGATAACATTGCTTTCAATCGCTACATTCCTACTGTCGTTTTTGTAATGACCTATGTTGAATTCAGTTCGGAAAACCACCAAGTCAGTCTTTCTGAGAATCCCGTAGCGAAGCACGGGTACATCAGCTAGTAAATAAATAAATAAATAAATAAATACCTATGTTTTTGGTCCTACCGAAAACTCCTACAAAACAAAGTTATAGAGAATGCAAATCCCGATCGTTTATATCTGATACAGTTTTACCGTACCGGCTATGAAAATGAAATTCCGGTTCATGAATTTATACTTTTGTTGCTTGGTCCATATCAACTCCGAGCATTGCTGACATGGAAATAGTGTTCAATGGTGTTAACTGGTGATGGTTTTTGTCACCGCTGTGTTAAGATGTAAAAGTGCGCGCTCACTGGTCCATATCGATAAGGATAATTCTGAAGATTAGTATAAAAATGGGAAAAATCCCTAAAAGAACGATGGCTTAAGGAAAAAATAAGACAGGGAAAACTGGAGTAAAAAACTGGAATCAGAGATAAGGCTTTTTGCGGATGATGTTATTCTGTGTAGAGTAATGAATAAGTACAAGATTGTGAGCAGCTGCAAAAAGAACTCGATAATGTTGTGAGACGGACACCAGGCAATGGTATGACGATAAACGGGGTTAAAAGTCAGGTTTTGAGTTTCACAAATAGCAAAAGTTCTCTCAGTTTTCATTACTGCGTTGAAGGGGTGAAAGTTCCTTATGGTGATCACTAAGTGCCTAGGTGTTAATATAAGGACAGGTCTTCACTGGGGTAATCACATAAACGGTATTGTAAATGAAGGGTACAGATCTCTGCACGTGGTTATGAAGGTAAGGATGTAAAGGAGAGGGCTAGAGACCCTCACCAGGAATACCTGATTCGAGCAGTGGGAAGAATAAAAAATAAAAGCAGCACGATTTGGTCTGGGTGATTTCCGACAAACGAGTAGCCGTATGAAAATGCTGCAAAGTTTGGGCTGAGAAGACTTGGGAGACGAACTTCTCGACCGAGGTGTCAGGGGAGAGGTGGCGTGGAATCGTATCAGTAGACGAATAAGTTTGAGTGGTGTCTTTAAAAGTAGGAAAGATCACAATATGAAGATAAAGCTGGAATTCAAGAGGACAAATTGGGGCAATATTCATTTGTAGGAAAGGGAGTTAGGGACTGGAATAATTTACGAAGGGAGATGTTTAATAAATTTCCAATTTATTTCTAATTATTTAAAAAAAGATTAGGAAAACAACAGCTAGGGAATCTGCTACGTGGGCAACTGCAGATCAGTGGTGATTGACTGATTGATTGATCGATTAAGGGGCAATCATGAAAGGAGGAAGAAGGACTCCCTGCTCTATCACAGAGTCGCAGGAAAACTAAATGTGAAGACCTACAATACCTAAACCTGATCAACAGTTATAATACATTGACCATTGTTGTGATGTGATTTGTCTCTTCGGCTGCCACTCATCTCTGATAGACGGGATCACTGGTGCGTCCCGAGTAAAGAGCGTGCCTTAAATACGGGCGGAAAGTAGGTGGGGAGTTCGATAACTTCCCACATGCTATATGGATACTCTGTCGACGACGGGCACTACAGCTATACATTATCGGATCTTTGAATAAGCATAATGCGCAAATGTGATATGTTTCAGTACTCAGTTCGAAAATTGTGAAATAAAGTCGTATCCCTAGTGAGTGACGTGGATTGGCCTGCGATGAGATAGACGCGAAGTAGGTACAAGTTGTTGAACTGCCGCAGTGCATACTGTACGTGCTTCTTAGTTCCATTTTATACTGTTCGAGTTTTATTTATCCGCGTATAATTCACTTTGAGGGTCACGATGCCAAAGATGAAGCCACTTAACGAAAAATGTTTCACAGTTCGACGAGGATACTTTCTTTTTCCCTACAGATGGTGAGTACTTTTCTCTGAAGTATGCGTCAGACTGAAGTTATACTGCAGTCACTTGATATCCAGTGGACTGCATAATTACTTGTAAGAACTGTATTTTTAAACAGAACTCGGATTCTTCTGTGCCTGTTTGTCTTCCTTCAAGTGGCGAAGTTGGGGCGCATGATCCTCTCTTACAGTAGAGGCCGATGTTAGATCCCTTTAAACAAGATGTTACTTGGCCACCTATGCACAGCATAGAACTAAAGGCTTCTTGGCTTTCTTCTCTTCTCTTCTCTTCTCTTCTCTTCTCTTCTCTTCTCTTCTCTTCTCTTCTCTTCTCTTCTCTTTTCAGAACCTCTGCATTCTCTCGCTTCTCATCTTCCTCTGCTCCATGAAAATGATCCGTTTGTGCGTCCTTTTTTACTGGTTGAAATAACATTATTGTTTTACTAGCTGATGTACCCGTGCTTCGCTACACTGTATACAGAATACCAGGTTGGGTACTGTACACGTTGTGAGTAAGATTGTATTACACTGCATGACGTTACCGCAGTAAGATGACGGGGAAGTCACCATACGGCTTTTCTCATCTGAACACTGGGTTAGGGAATATTCATTGTAACGGTAGGCCTTCTTGCGTACCATTAGTCCCAATCAAGTTCGGGAGTTTTCATTATAATGGCAGACACTCGCTCTCCCCCTGCCTTTTTACGTCCTCAGAAAGACTGTCATAGTGGTTTTCCCAACCGAAATCAACACAAGTCATTATAATGACGTTAGTAGCAATGTCGCGATTAAAAGCAATGCTGTCATATGAAATAATCAAATTAAAAATCAGACATTTTCTCACTTTTAACAAACAGTACCACGGTGCCGATCTAATAGTCCAAAGTTCCAGAGCTGGAATGACCAGGCCGCAGACAGCCGTGAACACTCCTCTGCCAGTATTCTGTTATGTGTGCACAATGCTCATTCCAAACAATGGTCAATGTAATGTTATTGTTGATCAATTTTATGAACTTTCGATATTGTAAGCCTTCACATTCAGTTTTCTTCCGACTGTGAAACACCACTCTTATCACAGTCGGTGCGCTTAAACTGAATAAAACAAATTATCGGAAATCGTAATCTCTATAACTTTTGTTATGTAGTACATTTTGATATGACCTATAACATACAGCAGGTAATTAAACATTAAATTTTAGGCGCCTTCCCCTAAACTACAATTTCATCCAGAGTGAATAAAAGTATTTATAGCCTAGACTGTAGTATCTTATTCCCCGACTTTACATACTGATTTTCATTAAATTCTCTTGAGTCATTTTCTCGTGATGCGCGTACATACATACAGACAGACAGTCACAGATGGCTGAAATTTAAAAGTTCATTTCCTTGTTACTGTGGTCAAGAGTCCATTTTTAAATTCTGAGCAATGTACAGACAAAACTCTAATTTCATATATATATAATTAGAACGTAACCCCGTGCACACACCTCTTATACTGAGTGGTTCACCAGCCCCTTATTTTATCGGAGGTAGGTAACCCAACTAACGCGTATATCAATCATCCGAAAAACATTAGTACCTGCTTCTTTATGGCCTTAGTACAACTATACCGTTTATGGCAGAAACCATTAGCGGCAGTGTTATTTAAACTGTAATGAATGTGTAAAACAATCACAGCTGCGAATAACACTACCTTACGTTTGGACAGAAAGTGTCTACAACGTGTGAGCTCGCGGTGGCTAAATCACGCATCACTGCTACTGTATTAGCCAAGCTGTCTGGTAGTACGTTCGTACTCCTTTTTTCGATTAACGCCATTCACAGTGACTGTTATACGTCATCCTGTTCCAAAGGGTAAATTTTTATTTGGTCCTGAGAAAGACCGTTTTTATCCGATCTTACGTAGCCAGGTTCGACAACGACGTGATGGTCTGTATATTCAATGTAACAAGTGTTCGAAATGTTGACCAGATTTCAGCACGCAAAGACATTCTTGCCAGGCGTAACAACTTGGCATGCCTCGGTGATCAGTTGCTGAAGGTGACCACCATACAGGAAGAAGTCAAGTGGCGTTAGATCGGGTGATCTGGCGGGCCATGAAGCATGAAGCTGATCCGTGAGGTGGGGCCCCGACCTGTTGAAACCCTCGCGCAATGGCACGTTCTCCAGCAACTGTGGGAGTTACGTAGATCACAGTACGTATTCATTCAATCGTGATGTCACCTCGTAGCTGTGGATTATTATTTGTGTGCGTTGGACTCGGGAGGTTGTAGACTCGAACCCCATGCTGGCCGTCCTGAAAATGCTTTTTTATAACCACGAGGCAAAAGCCGGAACGGTACCTTAGTAAAAGAGCAAGGGCTATTTCCTTCCCAATCCGTCCTTTCACTCATTCTTAAGGAAAATACGCCAAATCACAGGGCATCTCTTAAAACCAATAGAAAAAAAAATATTGTATCACTGCTAGAATGGAGCACATCTGTCGTTAAGAAAGTTTGCCTCATGCTGGATCCGAACCACTACACTGCCGATACTCACACACCTTGTGCTCCAGCCTTTTACCGATTCGGCCACGAAGTCAACATACATGATGCTTGCTAAATGTTTAGTACTTAAGTACGGCCGTTCCGCCTCGAAAGTTAACATACGTATCAAAGTCTTCAGTGACGTTTTACAGTGTTCATTTAACTTCTTTAATTACAGAACACGTGGCATAACCAATTAGTTCGATCATATTACTGGTGTCTGTGTTATTTCAAGGCGCAATGTTTGCGGAATGCTCCTTAGTATTTGGCACGGAATTGTGCATAGTAGATTTTCCTTTGCTAGGTCCTTACAGTGATGACATACAGGTAGGGGACAGCCTTATTGACCATAAGGAGAAATTCCAAGTTATTATAAGGATCTTTAGGTTACGCGTGTTATCTCCGACAATATAAGGGGCTGGTGAACAAGACACGAACAACAAAACAAACACAAATATGGATGATATGTGTCGCGACGAATCAAAATAATTTGTAATTAAATTCATTTAATTTAAAATAAATTCACCACAACAGCCACTAAAGTGATACGTTTACGTAACTTATTTTTAACATTTTTATTATGTCGTTCGTCCTTAGTACATTTGGCCATCATAAAAGGAAAACAACAATTGGACAAGGTAAAATACATATGGACCTAGAACAGAGCAATAAAGAGAAAAAAAACACTTGTTTCTTCAAATATTTATAGCGGATTTCGTCAAGTATTTTGTACACACGTAGGTCTCCGGTGCAGCAGGGTATCGAGCAATTCTGTGCACGTTACATGCGGCCTCAGTCGTAGCGTAAAATACCCCTTTCCGTACTGTTGCATCGCTTTTAATTAGAGGGCGAGTTCATATGCACCACTGCATACTGTACAAAATACTTATTTTTCTCCTATATGTATGAAGCTGGTTCTCCAAATATCAACTGCTGAAGCAGAGTACTTGTAGCTTTGGCCTTACTGGTCTTCATACAACGAAGACATGATAGTATAAGTTACAGGTCGAACATAGCGGCGACTTCGACGAGTTCGCAATGCACTAAACAGGCTTGCCAACGTCGGCGCATTATCCGCAGATACTGGATAACACGGACGGTGAAAATAGGTTAGATCTACAAAATACTGGGCTGGACAAGGCAAGTCGTTAGGTCCTGCTAGTGACAAGACCATAGGAACAATTATTTAGTTTCAGGTCGTTTCCCTTTTAGTTCTTCTGTATAAGTAGGAACAATTTTTGGGGCGGGCAGGTTGGACCCTGCCAAGTATCGAGGAAGGACCTCTCCCCTCTGCTACTTCATGTGTCGCAATGATTCAAACATCCGAACAGAATACCAAAACGCCACCGAAAACAAAATGACACATCGTCAAGCTCTTGCTAACACTTGTTTTTCTATTTTCTTTTACAATTGGTCTTACGTCGCACCGACACAGATACGGCGACGATGCCATAGGAAAGGAAGCGGCCGTGGCGTTAATTAATGTACAGCCCCAGTATTTGCCTGGTGTGAAAATGGAAAACCATGGAAAACCATCTTCATGGCTGGCGACTGTTAACAACAATGCTTCCGGTGGCGAACGGAATGTTTACATTTTACATTGTTGTGTAGCACATTATATGTTGTTTTATACAAAATCATAATAAAAATTGGAATTATGCATTTTATGCACTATAAAACTTAGCTTTCTTGTTGACGGATCATATCTTGAAACAGATAAAATATGCACAAATCCGCCCTTTACTTATAATACTGACTTTCAGTTCTGTACTCGTGGGGTTTTGGAGTGCTTTGTGCATTGCATCCTCCAGTTGGAGAAAGCGGAATTTAGAAACATAATCCACAATTAGATACAATGATAACGAATCACTGACTGCAGAATATAAAAGTAATAAAATTAAATTGAAGTTTAAGTTGCAAATACGTTTGGAACGTTAAACAAATATGCTCATTCACTCGTGGTCTGCCTCCTATCCGAACGTCCTACTGTATGTTCGATTCCCGGTCAGTCTGCAGAGTTTAATTGTTGGAAAGGTGCTCACTCAGAATTCCAGCACTTGTTTTGAACGGTTGCGTCACAACTATCTAGCTTTGAGCTCGGCTTCTAACAAATCTAGCAACAATTTTCCCATGCATGAGACTTCTTGTTTTACGTCGCACCGACACACATAGGTCTTGTGGCGATGATGGGATACGAGTGGGAATGAAGCGGCCATGGCCTTAATTAAGGTACAGCCTGGTGTGAAAATGGGAAACCACGGAAAACCATAATTGGGGCTGCAGGTAGTGGGGTTCGAACCCACTATCTCCCGTATGCAAGCTCACAGCTGCGCGCTCCTAACCGCACGGCTAACTCGCCCGCTTGCATGAGATTTACAGTCGAAGTGAGCATGAAGATTTTGAATCGCCCAGTGTGACAGCCTTAATTTGGTTTGCGTGTCGTTAGCTCCCTTCTCGAAGGCGATAGCAGCGTACACGCGCAGAATATCTGAATAATTCCAAACGACTCGATCTTTCATTCAAATAGGCTAATCCGTCTACTGGAGGTCACTGCGTGGTCTTTAAATCCACGTGCCGCCTTCTTTGCGATAAAACAACTCATTTTTAAATACATTCCTCCGGGCAGAGCTTCTAGGCATAAGCTTGTTAAATAAATCAACATGTGGGTGCACTTCTTCGCGAAATAATATGAAATAGAACAGTAAACGCCAAACAGTCAGGGTTACCAACTTCTTGCTGAGCGTCGTGACCTCATAACTAAGGGGCGGATTTCGTGATCTAAAATATATGAAATAGGCTATGTATGCATTTATGACCTAGAAAACATAAAAATATGTCCTATAAAATTCTAAATATGGCTTAATGAATAACATCTGCATTACATACAGAAACACTTTGCTGCAGGCTGCAATACGAGGATGTCATAGCAAGTCACAGATTTCTTGAAATGGATGCATCACCAAGAGTATTAGTTGAAAAGCCGCAAAAATTGGCAAATTTGTGAAACACACTTTGGAAATTTAAATGATACTGTCAAAATTTACAATTGTCAGATATTGTTTAAACAGTTCCCATTGAAATATTTACAACAATTTTTCACACGTTCGCTCTTACACTGTACATTTTCTCAGAAACCAGTAAGCGAATAAGGTTAATTTTTAATATGAGTATACCTAAGACATAAACAAAATATGTGAATCACTTTTTATCTACTGCACCAAAACATTTTTAAATAATAACTTTATTTTTTTACAAATTTGGATTACTATTATCTTTCAAAGTTGAAAGTAAATCAAATTTGAACATTATAAACGATTCACATTGTTTTATATATACTAAGAACATATAGAAAAAAATCAGTTCTATTGGTTAGTTAGTTTAAGAGAAAAGGGGCAATGTATAATCAGAATTACAAATTATGGGAAACTGCGAATAACCAAAACACTGCACTGTATATCTTTTTACTCATTTTTTACCAGCTTGTATGTTCTCCAGAACCATAGTCTTCATCTTCCTCCCTTTCCTTGTGTTGCTGGGCGCTTACTGCTCCGCTCTTCCTTGTTCTATGTTGTTTCACACTGATTTTAGTCCTGATATCAGCTTGTCGCATACGAAGGTTGTCCACTATTCTCAGCACACTGTCACACCGCACTCCAGAAACAATGCCCATCTTCTGAAGAATTTTTTTTGTCGTGATGTTTACATCATAATATTTAGAGTCTTCTTAATGAATTTGGATGCCTATCCCAGATCATAGAGTTCTGTGTTTGCGTTTGTCCATGTAAACATTTCTTTATATGGGCTTTATAGTTTCAACTACAGATGTTCTTGTGGGTGTACTTCTCTTACAGGCCTACATGCACCATGTGCCATCACCCTTTGGAAATAACATGTGCTGAGGATGGTCATCGGCAGTTTGAAGGCCTGGCACTTTCAACTTTAAATAGCAAAGAGAAAGAGGCACCTCTTCTGGAAAATAAAAACAATGGCTACATTCCGTGGACCAATCAGACTAAAACAAAATTGAAAAATATCATGTTACACCCCCTTAATATAGCGTTAAAACAGTGTTGATGCTTCGAAATCTTTAACCTAAAAGTCAACTATAATGTTGAATAGTTCATGAATTCATTAAGGTTACAATGCGTACTCCTAGGCAAGGACGGACTCTGCGAAACACGTGTTATGTGAATGAAGCTTTCATACCTGATCTAGTCTCCATTGTCCGGATTATTACAATTTATGACCACGTGCATCTTAAGACTGTTGAATCCTCGCCAAGTATCGTCTTGCGACATGACAATATAGTTAAATCACTTGGAGAAAACTCCTGGAAATTTGCCGATGAAAGGTTTCCACAAAGAATGTCACTTAGGCCACTCCACGCAGGTACAAAAGTCCCTTATACTTTTCCAGTACATTTTCTGATTTTCTACACACCCTAAATACCACTGATCTGCATGCTCACGCAATTTACGGAATAATGTCACTCCATTCGTACCGAACATGTTTTCACCGAACTTGCGAAAAAAACTTCGCAACTTCTCACTAACTGAGACTTTCGTTTTAGACATATTGAAAGCAACTGAATGATGGTGGTGGTGATTATTGTTTTAAGAGGAAGTACAACTAGGCAACCATCCTCTAAATAACACTAATCAGAGAGAAAAAATGGAAGGGGTCCGACACTTCAAAAAATGAAGATATCGGCCAAATGAAGATAAGGGCCACGAAGGGCGTGAAAATGAAGGACTCCCTAGCCCTCGCAAACCTAATAGCGTCGGGGTCGGAAAAGAACAAGAGTTGACCAAGAGAGGTCGGATAGGATAGATGAAAGTGAGGAGCCTGGCACAAGTAAGTGGAAGCAATGCCATGACTTAGCTAAGGGCCCCGTGGTCGTCACCCCACGCTCCAAAGTTTAGAGCTCTGGGGCCCCTTTTAGTCGCCTCTTACGACAGGCAGGGGATACCGTGGGTGTTATTCTACCGCCCCCACCCACAGGGGGAACAGAAAGCAACTGAATGACCGAACCTCCCTCAATAACCAAGGTCATTCAGTTTGTTGGAGGAGGAAGAGAGAAGGGCGAATGAGAGAGATACGAACGATGTCAAATAACTTGCAGAATCACCTCTGCTTCCGTGCAAACAATAGCCCGGTTTCCAGGAATTGGCCATTACCTGCTAAAAACATTCCGTACACTACTTTTCAGAGCTTACTCTGAAGTTTATAAAACGAAATTCAAATGAAAATCACCAAAATATGTCATTTTAATGAGATTTTGTTCAAAATATGGCACGAAACTAACAAAGACCTAAATATGCATTTATATGCGCAATGAAACCTGTTTAATTTTGATTATCATGCTTGGAAACATGTCGAAAAACTACACCATATAATGTTAAGGAAAAAATATGACTTGTTATAGAAATCCGCCCCGTACTGATAACTCTATTCTTTCTGTGATGCAGCCTTGTCGAGCTGCCTCCATCCAGAGCGGTTTTCAGCTTTGCTGAACATGATCTGAACAGGTAGACCATCTGCTTGCTGTCTGCTGCCTTCAACTTTGCCTTGCAAAATGGTCTTTTCCAAGTCCTCTTCTTAAAATGTGACTGAGGCAAAGAGAGACGTTTCTTGATGCTCAGTTCGTGTGTACACGTAGCCTAGACCACATCTCAATTTTTGTCTCTAGCACAATAATAGCATAAATCACGATCATTTAATTTTTTCTGTCGGCATACTTCAACAGTTAATATTTCTTATGAAGAACATTACAAAGATTATTTCTGAATTTTTTCTCAGCCCACTTACCACACTTTTGCCAATGGTCATTCCGAACCTCTGAGACGAACTACAGGTCTGTCAGCACTGCTTGGTTGTCAGTCAACCACCTTTTAGCTGAATGTTGCGCTATTGTCCAGATGGCAGATTACCTATCTATTGTTTACCTACTCTTGTCTTAAATTATTTCAACGAACTTAGAAATTCGTTGATAAATAGTGCCAACCCTTAACACCTATTTTTATAAACGAATGTTTGCCCTATTTTGTCCTCTTCAATTCCAACTTTATCTTCACATTATGGTCATTCCTTCTTTTAGATATTCTACTGAACGTTATTCGTATACTAATGTCATTCCATGCCATCTGACAGCTTGGAAAATATTGCTTGATGATGATGATGATGATGATGCTTGTTGTTTAAAGGAGCCTAACATCTAGATCATCGGCCCCTAATGGTACGAAATGTAATGACAATTTAAAAGTCAAAAATCTTCCGCTGACCGGAATTCAAAACGCAATGACGAAGAATTTAAAACAATGAGTGGATCCGACACGCAATGCCCCACATTCCCAGAAAGTCGTAAAACAATAGTATTACTGACCAAGGGACTGCTTCTAAAGCACAGTCCTGAATCGATGATGGATCGCTTACAATTTATGGCGAACTCTGTTTGCTCAGTTGATATGTTCTTCCCACCTGTCTTGTTGCTACTTTTTAAACATGACACGCACTAGTTACGGTGTAAGAACTGCCGGTGTGAAGAGTGTGACGCATGCTGTGCTTCCCTTCCCCATCCCACAATCGCAGGCCCTTTCAATACGATGTGAGCGGTACAAGATCTCTGATGACACATTCAACTGATCGTGAGATCTCGTAGAGTAAAACGAAATGTCAAAATTGACGAGTAGGCAGCCTAAATGGCGTCCAAATCATTTAAATGCTATCCTTTGCATCACTTTTTATAGTTAGTATCAAGAAAGACATTACAACGCCGGAAAAATTATAACATTCTTGAAAGTTTGCATGTGGGTTAACAGTTCTCTTGTGGTGTAGGAGCCGTTAGCTTTGCATCATTTCCGTATATCGCAATGATTAATGTGACCACATGCACAGTTACAGAATGGGAAGACCGCCAAGAAATAAACGGCGACATACTCTATTATGGATTATAATGTAAATGAGATGTAAAGAAAGAAAGAAAGAAAGAAAGAATAATTTTAATGTAAAGTAAAACTGCAATTATAATCCAAATCTTACAACAATCTAATCAACAAAATACCATTTAGAAGAGCAAACTCTGTGTACGAAGTTGCACTAACTGGCTTTAATTTTCCGATTTCCTTTCAACTTCAGGAATTCGAAAAATTCCCCGTTTACCCTTCCTTCCATTCATAATTCTATGTAGTGTAATGGAAACACTGGTCTCTTCTAAAACTACGCCTGTTAGAATGAGTACGACAGGGAAGAGCCTAGAGTTGAGACCAGCACTTACTTTCACTCATCAGATGATGAACTTACGGCATTATTAATTCATTTAATAAATAAATGTAATAAAGTTTATCACCTTGATTGATTCTTCTGACTACTTATAGCTTATGGCCACAAGAATGAAAACAGAGCAACCAAAATGGCGGAACTATCTATGAAAGTTGTTCAAGACATGCTCTGAACTTCCATCTACTGGACTACGGCGTAACTACTCAACTTCATTCACGGCCGACTGGATCCCTCGCTGCGACATAAAGCAACTTGAAAAAAAAAAAGTAATCAAATGAATTGTGTATAGTAGTGATTCAAAGTGAAATTTTTAAGTTAGTGCCGTAGACCTAGAGATTATTTCTTTCCAAGCTCTTCGGGACCCTTGTCTTTCTTCTGCCGAAATCTTCTTCATTTTTTAAAATGTTGGGACCCTTCTATTCCCCCCGCCCCCTTCTGATTAATGTTAATAATATTCAGTGCCGCCACCACCTTGTTCTTGTGAGGATGCTTTGGCGCTGACATGTCTGAGCCAAGCGAGCTCTACTTGTGCAGTTCGATATCAATTGGATACGTGCCTGCTCAGCCTTCCACAGCTTGTTTCCATATAAATGAGCCTCAACTCATCACACGACCTTTTCATAATGAAATCAAACTGTAACCTCATTGATAACACGGTTTGTCGTTTGATGACCAATACATGTCCAACAATAATGCACAATCAGGTGCCCGTAAACTTAAAATCTGAGAAACATCTTCAGAAGCTAGTGCCCCACACTTCTAACTTCAGCTTAAATAAGTAAATACATAAGAATAATCACATTTCTCTTTGGTGTTTGATATACATCGCACCGTCACAGAGACGAAAGGGCTGGGAGTGGGAAGGAAGTGGCCGTGGCTTTCACTAAGGTACAGCTCCACCATTTGCCTGGTGTGAACACCAGAGGAAGTAAAACTAGGAAGCTATCCTCTATTAACACTACGCAGAGGGAAAAATGGAAACGTAAGGTATCGGCTAAAGAAAGACAAGGGCCACGAAAGGCACGAAAATGAAAGACTGCCTGGGCCTTGGACATCAAATACCGTCGGGGTCGGAAAAGAATCAAATTGATCAAGAGAGGTCGGATAGGATAGATGAAAGTGAAGTGGGAACAATGACAGGACTTGCCGAAGGGTCCCGTGGTCGCCAACCCACGCTCCGAAGTTCAGACCCCCAGGGGCCTCCTTTTGTCGCCTCTTACGATACACAGGGGATACCGTGGGTGAATTCTACTGTCCCACCCACAGGGTACGTGAAAATGGGAAACCACAGAAAAGTATCGCCAGGGCTGCCGACAGTGGGGGTTCCAACCAACTGTATTTCGACAGCTGACAGCAACGCGAAAAATGATATTATTATTATTATTATTATTATTATTATTATTATTATTATTATTATTATTATTATTATTATTATTATTATTATTATTAATAATAATCATCATCATCATCATCATCATCATCCACAACTTGTTTCCAGTTTTAACCGGGTGAGGATAATTGCACGTATGTTGTAAGAATGTAATGAATGAAGACCCCATCTAGCGGCGAGGATAGGAATTGTGCCGGATGCCGAAGCCTGTCTCACTCCTCTCGAGCTATGATTAATGACTGACGGATGAAATGAAACGATAGTGGAGAGTGTTGCTGGAATGAAAGATGACAGGTAAAACCGGAGTACCCGGAGATAAACCTGTCCCGCTTCCGCTTTGTCCAGCCGGGATTTGAACCACGGAACCCAGCTGTGAGAGGCCGGCGCGCTGCCGCCTGAGGCATGGAGGCTCATGTGATAATAATAATAATAATAATAATAATAATAATAATAATAATAATAATAATAATAATAATAATAATAATAATAATAATAATAATAATACCGGGCGAGTTGGCCGTGCGGTTAGAGGCGTGCGGATGTGAGCTTGCATCCGGGAGATAGTGGGTTCGAATCCCACTGTCGGCAGCCCTGAAGATGGTTTTCCGTGCTTTCCCATTTTAACACCAGGCAAAAGCTGAGCCTGTACCTTGATTAAGGCCAAGACCGCTTCCTTCCCACTCTTAAGCCTTTCCCATCCCATCGTCGCCATAAGACCTATCTGTGTCGGTGCGACGTAAAGCCACTAGCAAAAAAAATAAATAAATAAATAAATAAATAATATATATACAGAACGAAATGTTAATGTAATTACATATTTGTTTTCCTTAGCAACAGTTAATATTTTGTGTTAGGATACTTAGAGTGATTAGAAACATATATTTTTCATACTTGCCCATATTTCCATGTATAGTACATATTTTTACATATTTGAGGAAATAGGTACATAATTTTAACGTTATATTTTTTTAATGCTCCATATTTTATGGTTTCAGAGTTATTCTTGTCAGGAAAACATACAAAATTTGTTTTAGTAGGGCCTCTGTTTGAAGGATAGATTCCGGTTTTTCTATGAATAATGGAAAGTAAGGTCTGCTATTTGCACATTCATTCTTGTTTTCACTGATCCATAGGCTATCTGTTTTAAGCATTAAATCTTTAACGGTACCCCTTTTATAAGTTTGAACTTTTGGTACAATACAGTGGTTTACTTTGAACCACAAGTGAAAATAGATTTACCTACATCTACTGGAGTGAAACTCGTCCGACTTGATGCGTCGTTCTAGCTAGCTTCTCCAATGCTCAGGCATAACAAGTTCGCGATCCTGCTATTTACTCATTGACAACTAGAACACCAACGCAGCCATGAAGGAATACAAAACAGCCGTTGACCTAGTTTTTCTTTGGCCGATATCTTCATTTTTCGAAGTGTCGGACCCCTTCCATTTTTTCTCTGTGATTATTGTTATATAGAGTATGGTTGCCTAATTGTACGTCCTTTTAAAACAATAATCACCACCACCACCACCACCATTCGAAAATTATTTTGTGCAACATAACGAGAGAAAATGTGTGACGGAAATGTAACCATAGCAACCGTGCAGGTATGTCTCGTGGCTGGTTTCCATCTGAAATTAGCAACCGTTGACGGATGGCCATGACCAGAGACATATTTATGGTCATTTGATTTTCGCAAACGGAAAGGTGGTTTATTGTTCTTCTTGTTGAACTCCGTCCAACGCCATTTTCAATTTCCAAATGTAATGATGTTTTGAAAATATTATTTCACAGTGCTTCAATAATATGCATTTCCCTATATTTCATCTAAATGTCTGTTTACGATTCCATTCATTTCGATACATTGTTGTTTTTTGCGTTCAAGGTCCTATTTACATTCCACCGCTGTATCTATTGAATCCAATTTACATGTAGGTTAATTAATTCTTTGCTACAAAAGGTTATAGATTTTGTTTCACTGAGCTAGTTGGCCGTGCGGTTTGAGTAGCTGTGAGCTGCTTGCATTCAGGAGATGGTAGGACCGAATCTCACCATCAGCACCCCAGAAGGCGGTCTTCCGTGGTTTCCAGTTTTCACGCCAGGCAAACTCTGGGGCTTTACCTTAATTAACGGCACGGCCGCGCTAACTCCTAGCGCTGTCCCGTCCTTTCGTTGCCGGAAACCGTACTGCCACATTAAAAAAGGAGTTTTTGTTTCCGACTCAAAGCTTTTCTGATACAGTTTAGCAGAACGTTTATGATCCGGGTCCCGTGAATGATGGTTTAATATTCATGTAAGTTAGCGGAACTTGTTTGACGCGCAAACGCAAGGAAATGTTGCTACTGTAACAGAGAAGGTACGTAAATTTCCTTCCTGCCCCCCATGTTGGGACCTACTGTAAGATGGCCGAGATACTATAGAAGAGTGTCGCCAAATACGGTAGAGAATGCTTTCACAAAGCCACGGGGTTGGAACGCTTGCACGTAGACACCTCCTCGGTCTGTTTTCCTCGCACTTGTTCTCACTTCATCCCTTACAGCCGGGCTCAGTGGCTCAGGCGGTTAGGGCACGGACTTTCTGAGTCCAGTTGCCAGGCTCGATCCTGGCTCAGTTCGGTGGTATTTGAAGGCTGTCAATACGTCAACCTTATGACGGTAGATTTACCGGCACGTAAAAGAACTCCTGCGAGACAAAATTTCAGCACATCAGCGCCCCCCCGAAAACCGTGGGACGTAAACCAATATATTATCATTCCTTTACTTTTCTTGATATCTACGCGGTAATAAGTTACTTTCTCTTTATTGGTATAATCCACAATGTACTGATGTCGATTGTGAATCAACAAAGGGTCCTCTTGGCGGTCTTCGTGAACAGTTCAACACGAAACATTAGTTAGCAATGAAATCTATCCTATGTATTTACCGCGGGGGAATTCCCCTCCCCTCGGGCCTTCTGTCTCACACCCTGACGAAGGAACCATAATAAACGAAAATACTGAAAATAGTGATGTCAGCGCAGAAGTTACGAGGCCATTGATCTAGATGCCGAGACAGAGACGGCGTTAGAAAACATCGAACAGTTCGTCATCTCCAAGAAAAGGAAACAAAATTGATGGCGATGATGAAGAGAACGAAGACGATGGTTTATGTAACGTATGTCTTATCAGCCGTAAAGGACATCGAGCGAAAAATGACGCGAAATTGATCGACATGTTTTGCCGTTCCCGTACTACCAGGGATAGTTGTATCCAGCGCACAATTCTGGATCTCTGGAAGAAGAACACGGCAGTAATGTACAGTATTACTATTGGTGTTATTTCCATAAAAACATGTAATGTGCATTACTGTGCACGGAGCAAGATTGGAGCTGGTGAACTAGTGTGTGTATCTACTTTCTTTGTCTTTCTTAACCCGTTTACCCTCGAGGGTTGGTTTTTCCTCGGACTCAGCGAGGGGTCCCGTCCCTACCGCCTCCTGGAGCGTGACACTTTGGGTTGGGGATACAACTGGGAAGGAGGACCGCTACCTCGCCCAGGCGGCTTCACCAGCCTTGTGGGGGGATGGGAACATTGGAAGGGACATGTAAGGAAGAATAAGGTATGTACCATCGCGGCATTTCCCTGGAGAAGGAGTGGGAAACCACGGAAAACGACTTGGACGATAGTGAGGTGGGAATACTCAGTTGGCCTCCCGAGGCTGAGTGACCCCATTCCACTCCTCGTAGCACTTTTAAAAT
Organism: Anabrus simplex; assembly: GCF_040414725.1. NCBI lineage: Eukaryota > Metazoa > Arthropoda > Insecta > Orthoptera > Tettigoniidae > Anabrus > Anabrus simplex. The sequence continues at coordinate 70,595,768 of NC_090277.1, forward strand.
TTCGTGGCAGAGCCTGGAATCAAACCCTGGCCTTGCGGGGTAGCAGCTAATCACAGTAACGACAGAGGCGGACATTGCACCTACTACCGGAAAACATCATATAAATCTGTTGCTCGGGTGTTCACAATTGAGCGCGGTAATGACCACAGGAGGTCGCGAATTATGCGGGAAAAGGGTCACAGATAAAACGCAGCAAAGATCAAACACGTGATAACGGTGGTCTTGGAGGTTTATTAGCAATATGGCAACATGCCGCAACCGACAGTTGCCCGCAGACATGTCGTCGTACACTAGCTTTTAGACCGGACATTAGCGGCGATTAGGGCTCACATTACATTTTAACCGCCTGAAACTAATAATTATTTTAAAAAAGCCAATTTGTGCAAGCCCTTTTGTCTTAGCAAAAACTTAAGTTGGTAAACTGTCAACCTTTACCTCTGTCGAAATTCACTAAGAGAGAATCAAAAAACTTACCATTTTGTAGTGGTTTTTTTTTTCAGTTTGTCGTCTGTACATTTTTTCCCCCCGCACTTTTAATTGCCAATCCCCGCTACTCTCCCTGATATCCCCAGAACCAGAAGTCAAGTCGGGGGACCTCGAAGGCCACGCATCTGGAAAATGCCTAGAGATAATGCGGTCGTTACCGAAGGTTTCTCGAAGCTGGCGAGCGATATGTGGTGTTGCCGGTGTAGTCACAGTTGCGTTCCTGCAAAGCTGGAACCACGTGTTGCACAAGGCTCAAGAGGGCTCATCTCTTGAAAGAAAAACGGACGGAGAATGAAGCAACTTGTGAAACCACTCCAAAACAGCCACGTACGCTGAATGCAATGGTTGTTCCTGCACAACATTTGGAAGAATTGAACCCCGGATGGGACAGTTCTGTGCATTCACTGCACCCTCCAGAGTAAAATGCGCCTCGTCAGTCGCAGGCCACATGTTGTCCACTTCCAAGTGCACCAGGAACCGAAGGGCAAAGTCACGGCGTTGTGCAACATCTTGGGGTTTCAATTTGTGAGCAGTATGAAGGTAGTAGGGATGTGTATGTTTAGTCCTCAGCCCGAAGGCTGGTTGGATCCTCAACAGTTCCGCCATAAGCTGTAATAGATGGCCTAGGCATCACTGAAGAGGCGTACTAGGGAAATGAGGAGTGAGGTAGTTTGGTAGTAGGGATACCAGTGTAAAATGCGCTGCAAAATCTTGTGAACTGCTTATTACCAGCTGACAGCTCGAGCACGGGTTACAGAACTGGGAGAATGTGCTGCACGGTCTGCTACAGCTAGCAACTTCAACAACACGAAAGTGCATAAATGTTTTGACTAGAAAATACACAGTGTGTTCAATAAGTGTAATTCCTAAATTAATAATAATAATAATAATAATAATAATAATAATAATAATAATAATAATAATAATGCAATTTTCGACCATACGTACACAAAACTGGAACGTGTAACAAATAAACTGAGATACACACATTGTCAATAATATATCTGTAATGCACTAGCAAAGGTTTCATCACTTTGAGAGGTATATTCTTGAAAATATCAGAAAAAAATGTATTGGCATGCAATCATTGGATGCGTGACCATAGACCACGTTGTTATGATAGGATGCTTTATGTGACGTAGTAGTAGTAGTAGTAGTATTTGTTCATTCAACATGTCCTTATATACATAACTCTTCTAATAACATTATTACTTGAGAAATATTAATCTTGTAACTAAACCACATATATTACAGAAGTAGTAGTATTATTATTAACATATTAATACTTAAAATAAATTGAACTTAACTATCTCTTGCACACATTAAATAGTTTATTATTATTATTATTATTATTATTATTATTATTATTATTATTATTATTATTATTATTATTATTATTATTATTATTATTATTATTATTATACAAAATCACTCATAAGTTTCACTTTGCATTATTTAATGCGAAGCTAATAAACATCTGTCTGTTTATTCTCAATAACCTCAAAGTCAGATCCTTCATTCGCTACTGATCTGCATTTAGGGCAGTCGCCAAGGTGGCAGATTCCCTATCTGTTGTTTTCCTACACTTTTCATAAATGATTTCAAAGAAAATGTAAATTTATTTAACATCTCCCTTGGTAAGTTATTGCTATCCCTAAAACTCCCCTTCCTATAAACGAATATTTGCTCCAATTTGTCCTCTTGAATTCCAACTTTATCTTCATATTGTGGTCTTTCCTACTTTTAAAGACACCACTCAAACTTATTCGTCTACTAATGTCGTTCGACGCCATCTCTCTACTGACAGCTCGGAACATACCGCATAGTCGAGCAGTTCGTCTCTCCCAAGTCTTCCCAGCCCAAATTTTGCAACAATTTTTGTAACGCTACTCTTTTGTCGAAAATCATCCAGAACAAATCAAGCTGTTTTTCTTTGGATTTTTTCCAGTTCTTGAATGAAGCAATATTGGTGATGGGCCCATATACTGGAACCATACTCTAGTTGGGGTCTTACCAGAGACGTATATGCTCTCTCGTTTGCATCGTTACTACAACCCCTGAACACCCTCATAACCATGTGCAGAGATCTGTACCCTTTATTTACAATCCCATTTATGTGATTACCCCAATGAAGATCTTTCCTTATACTAACACCTAGATACTTACAATGATCCCCAAAAGGAACTTTCACCCCATCAACGCAGTAAATAAAACTGAGAGGACTTTTCCTCTTTGTGAAACTCACAACCTGACTTTTAACCGCGTTTATGATTATACCATTGCCTTCAGTCCACCTCACGCATTATCGAGGTCATTTTGCAGTTGCTTACAACTGATGTGTTACTCTGTACAGAATAACATTATCTGCAATAAGCCCAACTTCATTACCAATTGTCTGTAATGAACTGAAAATGCCATATTTAGACACACGCCGTGTTCCAAATGTATATTATCAATCAAATAATGTAAATAAGTCGCACCGAACGGAAAACTACGAAATAAAATAAAATGAATAGCAAAGCAGAAACGGCGCTGCAAGAGATCGTTGGAAAACTGCACTCATTTGTTTGTGAAATTGCGCCCAAAGAGGTTGTAAATATGAATGAAACTGAACCAACTCATGGCTGCTGTGGACATATCTGTTGAAGAAATGAGGAAATTACGACAAGAAATACGAACATGTGCCACTACAGCAGGGACCAAAGTGTCGAATATTCGATAGTTGCCAGTTCTGACGTTAAGACAGTGTCACTTGTGAACTCAATAGTAAAACACAAGAAACTGCATGCACAAGGGAGGGAGATAATTCCTAGTGACGAATTTCATGAAAAAAAGAAGCCAATGCAGTCAGCTCAAGCGAGAGTTTTCGAAGCAACGGGAATGTCTAAGCGCGTTGTCAGTAAAATTAAGCGTGAAGCCATTAATGTTGAAAGAAAGGGGGCTGACTGTATAACATTAAAACTGGCAGACTTAATGTTTCTCCGTTTATAAACTTCAAAACACGCATAACGTTCGAAGTTTCGAATAAATTGCGCACAATTGTTCTCTTGCGTGCAGTTATGCCTTTGTTTCCATGCCATGACTCAGGTTATGAAGCCTGCCAGACAAGTTCAACAAATTACGCACACACTATAATACAAATGCTTATAAAAACACACTGAACGTATATAAAATAATCCAGAATAAACAAATTGTCCTAATGCTTCAATAAAAACAAACACACGGAATGAAGTAACAAAACCCGGAAGTAGAATTCATGTGTGTATTACCGGGCGCTTCTCAGTCCTGCGCCTTTCCCATCGTCGCCAGAAGATCTATCTGTGTCAATGCAATGTTAAGCAAATAATAATTAATAATAATTCATGTAGGAGCCTCTATGGCTCAGACGGCAGCGCGTCGGCCTCTCACCGCTCGATACCGTGGTTCAAATCCCGGTCGCTCCATGTGAGATTTGTGCCGGACAAAGCGGAGGCGGGACAGGTCTTTCTCCGGGTACTCCGGTTTTCCCTGTCATCTTTCATTCCAACACTCTCCATTCTCATTTCATAGCATCTATCAGTCATTAATATAAATCACTTTGGGAGTGGCGACCCCATCGTACTAACAGCCTATATCTGATTCATTCACTCCATCCCTGATCCGGTCAAAGACTGGAAAACAGGTTGTAGGTTTTCATTTTCAATAATTCATGTAATTACACTCAACTTGATCCGTCCAAGTACCGCTCCCAACATTTCTTGCTAAATACCGGTTGAGATACGATATCTCTTAGGTCACTGGGCAACGAATTCCATGTTCAAATTGTATTGACAAGTAAAGAATTATTGTACAGGGTGGATCTTGATTTTATATTTTGAGGGTTACGTTAGCTACAGCTCTGGTTATGAATGGTTCGCAGTAACTAGAAAGAATCTGTTAGATAAGAGGGTGTCTGCTTGTGGAGTCTGTTAGATAAGAGGGTGTCTACTTGTGGAGTAGAAGCAACCAATGATAGCTACGACGCTGGTTTAGTTTAGGCCAATTTAGCTCCTGGAATGCAGGAGTTATAAGATGAAATTAATTTGGGAATGATCATTATAAAGCGGAAACAAGCATTCTGAGCTCTCTGGAATCTATTAGAGAGGGTGCCACTTAGTCTGCCGTACACGACGTCAAACAGGCGTTATTACCTGTTGAACCAACAGCTTTCGGACCTTGAAAGGAAGTAACTGATTGAAGGGAGAAAATACTCGTTGGCATATAGTGGTTACGTGTCCTGTCCTGTCAAAGATTTTGTCCAGTATTAATCCTAAATCTTGAACTTTGTTTTCGAAAGGGATAATGATTCCAGTTAATGTTATTGGGGGGATATCTACGTTCGTTAAGTGATAAGGGTCTTGGATGTACCAATTATTATAGCTTGAGATCTGACGGGGCTCATTCACCTTTTGTGCTAGATTTTCTCTTCGCGCTGGACAATAAACTAGTGTATTGACAGACCGCTAGAATAAGGTCAGTTCTTGACCAGTTTGAATTTATGGTGATGCCCATGACATTTCATTCAGTATTAATTTGTGTATTAAGTAGTGTTTTGCTACAACCACTAAAATATTCCAAATTACATGTGACAACTCGCCTTCCGCTATAGGCAGTCGTATGTAGTGGATGACAGTGCGAAGCAGCCCGCTCTGAGCGCTGTGGGTGGGGGCGGTAGAATAACACCCAAGGTATCTCCTGCCTGTGATAAGAGGGGTCCTGCGGGCTCTGGACTTGGGAGCGTGGGTTGATGACTACGGGGTCCTTGGCTGAGTCCTGGCATTGCTTCCACTTACTTGTACCACTTTCCTCACTCATCTGTCATATCTGACCTTCCTTGATCAACTCTTGTTCTTCTCCGACCCCGATGATGTTAAGTTTCCGAGCCTAGGGAGCCTTTCATTTTCATTTTCTCGCACTTCGTGGCTCTTGTCTTTCTTTGGCCGATACCAAAGTGTCGTATCCCTTCCATTTCCCCCCTCTGATTAGTGTTAACTGAGGGTTAATGCGTAGTTGTACTTCCACCACCACTCTGAGCGCTGACGGGTACCGGCTCGCTGAAATCTAAACTGATGTTTTTGCGGTGCATCTGACGTCACACGATTTCCCAGTTACCGTGGCCCAGTAGCGGTGATTGGGGGGGGGGGGGGGCAAAAATACCCAGGTTCGTGGGATATAGAGGTGCCGGGTCAAAGGGGGGGGGGGGAAGCTACAACATTGTAAGTTCCTTCCCAAGCGAATTTCAACAGAGAGGTAAAGGTTGACAACAAAAGTGCGGTAAATCTTTCACCAAAGGAACAATAATTAGACATGAATTGCAATTAAAGTCCGTCTCTGCAATGTAATGTTTAGTGTGATTGGCTGCCACCCACGGAGGGCCGGGTTCAATTCCCGGCTCTGCCACGACATTTGAAAAGTACTACGAGGGCTGGAACGGGAGGTCAACCGAGTAGAGTTCGATTCCCACCTCAGCCATCCTCGAAGTGGTTTTCGTAGTTTCCTACTTCTCCAGGCAAATGCCGGGATGGTACCTAAGTTAAGGCCATGGGCGCTTCCTTCCCTCTTCCTTGTCCAACCCTTTTGCTCTTCTCATCCCTCCACAAGACCCCTGTTCAGCATAGCAGGTGAGGCCGCGTGGACGAGATACTGGTCCTCCTTCCCAGTTGTATGCCAACGACCAAAATGACTCACGTCCAGGACACTGTCCTTGAGGCGGTGGAAGTGGGATCTCTCACTGAGTCCAAGGGAAAAACCAACCCTGGAGGGTGAAGGGATTAAGTAGAAGAAGATTGCAATTAAAGAAAACAGAAGTACGGCGTGATTATACAATTAAAAGTGATTTAGTATTTGACTGCACTAAAGAGAGTGGCGAATGTGCACGGCAAGCGCCCCCTTCCTCACAGCACATGCAAAGCCGCGACGGTGCTTACTTCCGCTGATAATGTTGTTAGTAATTACAGAAAATAAAGGAAAGAATTCACCGATAAGACAACGAGGCTTGTTAGAATAATTCCTAGTTTCAACCGGCTAAAATGATATAAAAGTGTAATGTTTTCTCCACAAAGTGACGGCCGCTACTGTCTCTACCATATAGGGTACTGGAATTGATACCTGCTACTGGAACTGGCGTCTTGTGGAATCCATCGAAGCACTGATGTCACACATCTGTGGATATACGGAATGATGGGTGGCTTTCAGGATTCCCTTGCGAAGCCTGCAGGCGCCAGGTCCACCCCGAAAGTGATTGAACGAGTCGTACACACATTGTGTGTCCCGTAAACTTGCACCAATTTGTTCATGCGTTGCTCCATTGCACTACGTTCGACTGGCCGCTGCAGACTAACCTGCTTCAACTTCGCGAGTTCAACGCTACGTGGCGCTGCTCCATTCACAACATTTTGAGCTTATGGAATCAGTTGAAAACATTTCTTAACAGACAAAGCAGGGGCCCCCAGACTACGAAAAAAATAAAATTAAGCAATTTCCTGAACTGTGACGAGAACGGCTTCCTTCGAGAAGCATGGCGCGCTGGCTTACTACACACCCACCAGCTGATTTGTCACTGAACATCCAAACGGCATTACTTCACCAGTTTTCACAATCAAACATGTTTTTTGGCTTCTTTTCTTCCCTAAGCTACGAAATTCACGGATTCGACCAACCGACAGCATGCATTCCTAGCTATTAGTACACATACTGTAATGATATTACTAGATAACTCAAATATAGGAGGGCGCGTAATGTTCCGTCTGGTGTCATAAAGCACATGCAACAAGCACGAGCATGTGCACTGAATGAAATGGCGTAGTCCCGGGAGTGTCCGACCTGCGCGTCGTGATGAGGAAGACGACACAGCCCCCGTGTCAACGGAATTAACCAATGATTGTTAAAATTCCTGACCCTGCCGGGAATCGAACCCAAGACCGCCAATACACTAGCCACGGAGCTGGACACTGAATGACGGCAATAAATAATCACAAATATTAGGCACTTCTAAACACGGCGTGGTCTAAAACAACTGTGAAATTCAAAGAGCTCCTATCAAATACAAATATCGAAATATGTCTTCTAGTTGCGGGGGGAATCCGAATTTTTTTTTCTAACGTAACGCGACGAAATGTGTGACGGAAGTGACGTCACATTAGTCCTTACCGTAGGCCTTGGTCGCGAAAGATTTGTATAAAAAGAGTGTGTTGAGACAGAAAGTGTACCGTCAGTGACGTCACATTAGTCGTTAGTGCAGGTCAACGATGCTGCGACTACAAGTTAAGTTCGTTTGACGTAGAGTTGCAGATCTCCTTGATGTAACATTGAGTTTCATTGAGTGAAAAACACATTTACGATCATTAGCTTTTCGCTAAGTGAAAAGTTTCTTTTTTAATCAGTAGGGATGTTTTCGATCCTTGCCACCAAGTGAACCCTCCTCACTGTCACGAATTTGAACTCCCAAGACGAATGATCATATTGTCCACAGCAGTGGCGTTCCTCGCCTTTCGAAATTTCGCTAGCTACGTGCACAACATAAAACTTAAAATTAAAAAAAAAGTTCAGGATAAAGCACCCACTCGAGTACTAAACCTAAGAACCTAAATCTTAAGCTGAACTGATTGAAAACACGAACATAAATCATATAGCGCACGATTCAACGGGAATAACAAGAGTAACAATAAAACTTAAATGCTTAAAACAATAAGATATGATATTAAAGAAGGGACACGATGTGAATAACGGTGATGAAGCGATGTCTCTTATCGGAGGACGTTTAGGAAATGTAATGAACTGAAACCAGTCAAACATCGTGCTCTCCATACCAAACGTTCCACTGTTTATATTCAACAGGCGGATAAAGGAAATCAAAGATGAATTTGGAAAGTTAGACTTTTTATCATAAGCCTTTTAGTAAGAATTCCTCTGAGGACTGAAGAGGTAACAGTTGGTCTACAATGAGCCAGCCTCATCTCTCTAGTGGGCTTCGTGACCGAGACATGTTCCACGCAACAAGTCAGGTAGCTTTACAAAAACGATCAACCAGTTTCCTCCAGTCTTTATTGTCAATTAGGCCCGAGTATTGCTATAGAAAAATATGAGATTGGTGTGCTTAAAAGATGTAGAGTACTCGTGGTGATAATTAAGGGAGCTTGAATACCCCAATCTCATGAATGTCCCTGTGTCCTTGAAACATCTGTAGCTGTAAGTTTGACATTCATGGAGCTGTTTTCAGCTTCTGTTCTCCGTTCACTTTTTTACAACTTGTTTTACATCACAACGACCAAGATAGGTCTTATGGCTAGGACTGGAACTGGCCTTGACTAAGGTACAGCCCCGGCGTTTGCCTGGTGTGAAAGTGGGAAACCACGGTAAACATCTTCAGGGTTGCCGAGAGTGCGGTTTGAACTCACTATCTCCCGAATGCCAGCACGGCCAACTTGCTGGATCTCTACGTTTACTGAGCGAGTGGTCGTGCTGTTTGGGTCACGTAGCTATCAACTGGAATCTGATAGAGAGTGGGTTCGAAACCCACTGTCGACAAGCCTGAGGATGGTTTTCTGCGGTTTACCATTTTCACACCAGGCAGAGGGTGGGGCTGTACCTTAATTAAGACCACGGTCGCTTCCTTCCCGCTCCCAGCCCTTTCCTATCGGATCATCGCTATGGGACCTGTCTGTGCCGGGGCGACGCGAAGGAAAATCTACATTTACCGAACTAAATTAAGTGGCATTTATACTGTCTGTCTGTCTGTCTGTCTGTCTGTCTGTCTGTCTGTCTGTCTGTCTGTCTGTCTGTCTGTCCAACCTTTGTCTCGTTTCTCTACCAGGTCGGGCACGAAGTGAGAGCAATCATCGTAGCGAGAGTTTACGGCCGGATGCCCTTCCTGACGTGAACCTCATCAGAGGAGTTAATGAGATGAAAAGGTAGGGGGTGAAAACTAGTGCCGGCACATAGCCTACTCCTCTGGAAGAGCTCAAGGCTTACCGTCCCGATCCCACGGACGAGTGTCACTCCATGGGAACACTGGCCTTCTGACCCCAACTTGACAGGTATTTGCAGGTGCTCAAATACGTCAGCCTCGTGTCGTTAGAGTTACTGGCACGCAAAAGAACTGCTGCGGAACAGAATTCCGCCACGTCGGCGTGTCCGAAAGCCGTAAATGTAGTTAGTAGGACGTAAAGCAAAATGACACTATTATTATTATTATTATTATTATTATTATTATTATTATTATTATTATTATTATTATTATTATTATTATTATTGGGAATTGTATAGCACCACTCTGCCGGTCAACATTCCAATAGGAGTCGAATCAGCTAACTACATTATGATCCAGGCGGGCTGGCATTAGTACTTGTGTTCTTACGATTGTTTAAGTTTTAAAAGACAAATGAGTAATAAGAGTTCTTTGCATTAATCTTCTTGTTCACGGCCTTGGAGCCGGCAGTAATGTTTCTGTTTTAGTTGGTAGTGTGAGGAACACAGACACCAGGTTCAGAGAGATGAGGCTGCTTCCGTGTTCATGGCAACAGCCGGACTCCTTGTTTTTGTACGTTAAAAAAATATCAAACTTCCCTATGGGAAAATCAAATGATCATCCATCAACGGCTGCTAATTTCAGATGTCATAGCCTGCACGGTTGTTAGGTGACAATACCTTACATCAGAGCCTGCACAGTTGATAGGTAACAATACCTTACATCACAGCCTGTACAGTTGATAGGTAACAATACCTTACATCACAGCCTGCACAGTTGATAGGTAACAATACCTTACATCACAGCCTGCACAGTTGCTAGGTAACAATACCTTACATCACAGCCTGCACGGTTGCTAGGTAACAATACCTTGCATCACAGCATGTACGGTTGCTAGGTAACAATACCTTACATCACAGCCTGCACGGTTGCTAGGTAACAATACCTTACATCACAGCCTGCACAGTTGCTAGGTAACAATACCTTACATCAGAGCCTGCACGGTTGCTAGGTAACAATACCTTACATCAGAGCCTGCACGGTTGCTAGGTAACAATACCTTACATCACAGCCTGCACAGTTGCTAGGTAACAATACCTTACATCACAGCCTGCACGGTTGCTAGGTAACAATACCTTACATCACAGCCTGCACGGTTGCTAGGTAACAATACCTTACATCACAGCCTGCACGGTTGCTAGGTAACAATACCTTACATCAGAGTCTGCACAGTTGCTAGGTAACAATACCTTACATCACAGCCTGCACGGTTGCTAGGTAACAATACCTTACATCACAGCCTGCACAGTTGCTAGGTGACAATACCTTACATCACAACCTGCACAGTTGCTAGGTAACAATACCTTACATCAGAGCCTGCACGGTTGCTAGGTAACAGTACGTTACATCACAGCCTGCACAGTTGCTAGGTAACAATACCTTACATCACAGCCTGCACGGTTGCTAGGTAACAATACCTTACATCACAGCCTGCACAGTTGCTAGGTAACAATACCTTACATCACAGCCTGCACGGTTGCTAGGTAACAATACTTCACATCACAGCCTGCACGGTTGCTAGGTAACAATACCTTACATCACAGCCTGCACGGTTGCTAGGTAACAATACCTTACATCACAGCCTGCACGGTTGCTAGGTAACAATACCTTACATCACAGCCTGCACGGTTGCTAGGTAACAATACCTTACATCACAGCCTGCACGGTTGCTAGGTAACAATACCTTACATCACAGCCTGCACGGTTGCTAGGTAACAATACCTTACATCACAGCCTGCACGGTTGCTAGGTAACAATACCTTACATCACAGCCTGCACGGTTGCTAGGTAACAATACCTTACATCACAGCCTGCACAGTTGCTAGGTAACAATACCTTACATCACAGCCTGCACGGTTGCTAGGTAACAATACCTTACATCACAGCCTGCACGGTTGCTAGGTAACAATACCTTACATCACAGCCTGCACAGTTGCTAGGTAACAATACCTTACATCACAGCCTGCACGGTTGCTAGGTAACAGTACCTTACATCACAGCCTGCACGGTTGCTAGGTAACAATACCTTACATCACAGCCTGCACGATTGCTAGGTAACAATACCTTACATCACAGCCTGCACAGTTGCTAGGTAACAATACCTCACATCACTACCTGCACAGTTGCTAGGTAACAATACCTCACATCACTACCTGCACAGTTGCTAGGTAACAATACCTTACATCACAGCCTGCACGGTTGCTAGGTAACAATACCTTACATCACAGCCTGCACGGTTGCTAGGTAACAATACCTTACATCACAGCCTGCACGGTTGCTAGGTAACAATACCTTACATCACAGCCTGCACGGTTGCTAGGTAACAATACCTTACATCACAGCCTGCACAGTTGCTAGGTAACAATACCTTACATCACAGCCTGCACGGTTGCTAGGTAACAATACCTTACATCACAGCCTGCACGGTTGCTAGGTAACAATACCTTACATCACAGCCTGCACGGTTGCTAGGTAACAATACCTTACATCACAGCCTGCACAGTTGCTAGGTAACAATACCTTACATCACAGCCTGCACGGTTGCTAGGTAACAATACCTTACATTACAGCCTGCACGGTTGCTAGGTAACAATACCTTACATCACAGCCTGCACGATTGCTAGGTAACAATACCTTACATCACAGCCTGCACAGTTGCTAGGTAACAATACCTCACATCACTACCTGCACAGTTGCTAGGTAACAATACCTCACATCACTACCTGCACAGTTGCTAGGTAACAATACCTTACATCACAGCCTGCACGGTTGCTAGGTAACAATACCTTACATCACAGCCTGCACGGTTGCTAGGTAACAATACCTTACATCACAGCCTGCACGGTTGCTAGGTAACAATACCTTACATCACAGCCTGCACGGTTGCTAGGTAACAATACCTTACATCACAGCCTGCACGGTTGCTAGGTAACAATACCTTACATCACAGCCTGCACGGTTGCTAGGTAACAATACCTTACATCACAGCCTGCACGATTGCTAGGTAACAATACCTTACATCACAGCCTGCACAGTTGCTAGGTAACAATACCTCACATCACTACCTGCACGGTTGCTAGGTAACAATACTTTACATCACAGCCTGCACGGTTGCTAGGTAACAATACCTTACATCACAGCCTGCACGGTTGCTAGGTAACAATACCTCACATCACAGCCTGAGGAAAATCAGTGTCTCATTGGCCTGGTAACTGGCAGAGTGAAATGGAATAGAAAATTGGTTGAGTATTGTGAAAAAGCTTCTTGGTAAAATTGATTGTTCAATAAAAGAATGCGATCTAATAAATATTGTAAATGTTTGCTGTCATGACGACGAAATGAAGAAACATTTACTGCAAACTGAGAGAGTCGATGAGGTCATGGCAGGCAGGCGAAGTCACACTGATATCGTCAAGTCAAGTAGCTAATATTTGGGAACATTGAAATAGTTCCAGTTAATTTACACACTGCTGTGAGAGAGTTTTTCCTCTAGTTTTGGTTGAATGACCTCTCTAAATTGTTTCATGACATGTCTGGAAAGTTTAATATTATCGGGTTGGTAGTTTATATGAGACAAGGGGCATTTACATTGAGAAACTCAAATAGTAGAAACAGAGATCGAAGCAGTTCAACATCAAAACGCTGATTTAGGAGACAAGTATTCTGATGATGGCTTTCTGTGGTTTCCCTTGTTCATACCAGGCAAATGCCGGGATGGTACCTAACATAAGACCACAGCTGCTTCCTTCCCTCTTCTTGTCTATCCCTTCCGGTCCCCCCGCCCCCCAACAAGGCATAGCAGGTGAGACAGCCTTTGCGAGGTACTGGTCCTCCTGCCTAGTTGTACCTCCCCACTCGACCCAAAGTCTCATGCTCCAGGACACTGCCCTTGAGGCGGTAGAGGTGGGACCCCTCGCCGAGTCCGAGGGAGAAACCAACCCTGAAGGATAAACGGACTAAGAAAGAAAATAAATACAAATCTCATCGTAACCTTCAGCTTACGTGATGTCAAAAAAGCAAAGGCCATGAAAGCCCTTGGATGGTTGGAAGGTAAAAGCCTTCCACTATCCGTAACCTCGGCATTTGGTGAGGTAGAGTGGTTAGCTCTACGCCCGGACGCCTTTGCCCCCAGGAGTTAACCTGGTACTCATTTTTGGTGTAGGCTGAGTGAATCTCAGGGCCATGTGCACCCCCGGAAATGGAAATCTCGTTTCTTAATGCTTTTCTTCCTGACGGGTAATCGAACGCACGTCCTTTCGGGTGAACCGAGCACGCTTTTACCCCATCTTACCTGTTGTTTATGAACATCGATTGCATCCTGCTATTTTTGTCTTTATTATGGCTCTAACCGTACCTGTAATCAATACTCTACCTAGAGAATTCCTCAATATATGGTATTGTCCCTCTCTGGTTTCCGCTCTAGGTCAGTGCTAAGGAGTCGCAGGTTCAAACCTGGCAGAGGTATTCAATTTTGAAGATTGCAGAAGAGTCTATTTCGTTCTTCATGATGTTCACCTGAGAAAATTAATTAAAACTCAGCCGTGCATCACGCAGTTGTTTTCAGCGTAACGTGCTAGAGTAAGACGGAGGAGAATCGAAACTGACACGCAGGCGGTGTAAATGGTGTTTGTACGGGGAACAATGTAAGTATTAATGAGGTAGTTAACTCCTCACATCGTTATGAGAGTATTGACGGCTTGTAGTAGAGATGTAAAGGAGAGGGTGTAAGAGCCCAGTGTTTGGGACCGTCATCAGTACCACTTGATACGAGAATTGGGAAAAATTCAAAGGAAAGGAGCATCATTTGTTCTGGGTGATTTCCCACAAAGGAGTAGTGGTACGAAAATGTTGCACACTTTGGACTGGAAAGACTAGGGAGTAAGGAGACGAGCTGTTCGACTAAGTGGTATGCTTCTACCAGTCAGGGGTGAGTTCCCGTGGAATGGGATAAGTAGAAAAATAAGCTGTAGTGAAGCTTTTAAAAGTAGGAAAGACAAAGTTGGAATTCAAGACGACAAACTGGGGCAAATATTCACTTACAGGACGAGGAGCAAGGGATTATCAAGGGAAACGTTCCAAGTTCTTTGAAAACGTTTAAAAATGGCTAGAAAAACTCCCTTACTCAGTTGACCTCCCGAGGCTGAGTGGACCCCTCGTATCACTTTTCAAATTTCGTGGCAGAGCCGGGAACCAGACCCAGGCCTCCGGGGGTGGAGTTAATCACACTAACCACAGAGGCGGACTTTTTCAAATTCTTTGAAAGTGTAAACAACTGATAGGAAATCTGCCACTTGGGTGACTGCCCTAACTGCAGATCAATGTTGATTGATCGATTCTTTTAATCGACATCCTTAAGTACAGATGTCCGAATTTCCTTTTTATTTGTATATAAAAATATCTGTTAGGGTTAGTAGTTTAAAATTCCAGCGAACTTTCAAGTACTGGCATGACGGGGGAAGTTGGCAACACTGGACCGCACAGTAGAGGCTGATGCAGGAGGACAGTGCTCTAGTTTGTGTACTTTAAATCTCCGTGGTGATTATTTTTCTTCCACACAGTGTAGCAGTGTTATATAATGTTTGCCCTGCAGATAATCTGGTCTGGTTATCCACCAGATCTATGTGATATACAAGTAAATGAAGGGAACGGAACTGTATCTAACACATGTAAAACCTTTTAGCAGTACGAATATTTGGATTCCAGTAAATATAATGTCCTTCCATCCTTTTCTCGACAGCAGCAGGATGATGAACGTTATTGCCTACTAATTCTACATCACTTTAAATCAGCTTTCCTTCCTTCTTTCTTAAGCCGTTTTCCGTCCAGGGATTCCACCTCTACCGCCTCAAGGGCAGTGTCCTGGAGCGTGAGACTTTGGGTCGTGGATACAACTGGGGAGGACCAGTACCTCGCCCAGGCGGCCGCACTGGGAAGATTGGAAGGAATTAAGAAGGAAGAGGGAAGGAAGCGGCCGTGGTCTTAAGATAGATACCATCCCGCCATTTGCCTGGAGGAGAAATGGGAAACCACGAAAAATCACTTCGAGGATGGCTCAGGTGGGAATCGAACCCCGCTCTACTCAGTTGACCTCCCGAGGCTGAGTGGACCCCTCTGCCATTGTTAAAATTTCCTGCCAGAGCAGGGAATGGAACCCAGGCCTTCGGGGGAGGCAGCTAATCACATTAATTACTACACCACAGAGGCGGACTTAAATCAGCCATCTTTTTCCAATTCCTTGCGGCTGTGTTTACAAGTAATTACAGCCTAGTTCAACGGCCAGATGGCCTTCTTGACCCTAATTCTATGTGCAGGAATGTATTGCCTATTATGTATTTCTGCGAAGTGTTGTGTGTGAATGAAAATCTATATTCCGCATGAAGCCGACAGACTGTTCAGGGATACCTTCATTTGTTTGGTTTGTTAAACGAATCATCCTTGTTTCTGTCAGAATACTGTAGTAAGCCACTCCATTTCGTTGGCTTCCGGCGCGTTAAAGAACTCCTGCGGAACAAAATTGCCACACCACGGTTCTGTCAATGACTAGGACGTAGCAGTAGTTAATTGTGACGAGCCATGCCAATACACTCGGAAGTAGAGATGGAAGGCGCAAGTGTCTGCTACTCGCAAAACGGTCAGCGATCTGAACCCCTAAAATGTAGGCAACTCACCGACCTGCGCCTTGTTCAAATACGTTTGCATTCCTGCACATAATTCCCATCTCTACTCAGAAGGTATCCGAAAAGTTTCTCCGTGGAATTCGGCTTCACTCTGTGTATAAAAACCAATGTCCTGACAGACTGATAAACGCTGAGTGTATTAAAGTTAGAGGTAGCAAATTTTAAAGGTATGTTCGTATAAGTGCGTAAAGGATTGATGAGAAAGGGTTTTTACACAATTTTGAATTTTAAGCGTTATAATGAGTTATATTAGAAATTTACCTTTATTACTTTTTAATTTGACTTACAAAGGGTGCAAAGTGTTGTTGAACAAACATTTATATCACAAAATCACATATGTCGCAAGTAGTTCATAACGAAATGGGCTATAAATAGTTATCTATACAGTGAGTGCGACTTCGTCTCTAGTGGCGTCTTAGTCGGGTTAATTGTTAAGAGGAGTGTCAAGAATTGTTGCAGTAGCAGCACTGAAGATGGCCTGATAGCCGAAACCGGTTAGCAAATGCATAATTCTTAGTGAAACAGACAATTTCACCTTGTTTCTTTCTATACTTTGAAATGAGTGTTCTTCGTCGAGGTGTGCTCTCATTTTTCTGCTGACACTCATCATTCCTCGATGGCACTGCTGATACAAAGTACAAAAACAAAAGACGTTCATGAAAAGTAGTTTCCTATAAATGTTTCGCAGACGTTCCGTACATTTTGCGGATGACGAGGCCAAATTATGAACATTTAAGTGTAACCTATGCAAAGGTTTTGTTGTGACCAAATTATTTTATATTCAGTTAACCATATTTTCGGCATGTTAGTATATAGGCTGCTATTATTATTATTATTATTATTATTATTATTATTATTACGCTACGTTCTTCACTTTCCATTAAATTTTCGATCATAGTAGCAAGCGTTTTTGCAGATTTTTGTGGTGAAGAAAACACGTAATTTTCAAGGGATATTCATTTTTTGTTTATTCAAGATATTGGCCATCGTCTTCGCCCATCTTTCAGGTAAGTTGTGAACACCATGCCTGAGAAACTGCTTGTCTTTTGCGGCAAGTTCAGCCATTTTCCAACTTCCTCGAAACTGCTCAAGTGCTGCTCTGCGAGCTCTTGCCCCATTGATGCGACGAGGTGATAGATGGCGCCAGTTCGGGGCAGTACGGCGGGTGGCAAGGATGTCCCATCCAAGCGATTTGAAGGTGTATTTCACTGGTTTTGCTGTGTGAGACCGCGCATTGTCGTGTAATAACAAAATCACTTTGCCATGTCTTCTGGCCCTTTCCGGTCGTCTTTAGACCATTGCGTGATTTAAATTAATCATTTGTTGGGGATAGCGTTCAGTTTGAGTTGGGTCATCATCCACTAACGCCTGCAATTGCTCGTCTTCGCACTTTTGTGGTCTACTAGACTGCACATTTAAATCACCACATGTTCTAATCCATAGAGTGTGTTCACCATATGTTTCTACCACCAACAGCCTCTTTTCATTTTTTGATTAAATAAGAAAAGCAAATGTTCTTTTTCAGACACAAGATCACTGCGCGATACAACACAGGCGCTAGTCTTGTGTGTCAATGTCAGGCGAACAAACTGACGGACGCTGCGTACTGTTCGGTGGCGCCATCTTTTACTGAAGCGGGAATACACTTATGCATACACCTGATATATTTTAAACTGTATAACGTTTTAAAATAACTTTGTAAGATTAACAAAAATCGAAATATGATCTTTAATTTTGAATATTTTCAATATTTGAAGTCAATGTAAACAATGAAGATTTTCTTCTCCCTTACATAAAAAGTCAGGTTACTTTTCTGTTAACGTTCCTTACATTGACATAAATCTCTACGTTCGAGGCTGTTACTCTTTCCAGCATTCCCTGCCGGGAAACGAAGCCGGGGCCCTTGTAACCAAAGGCCAGCCATGGAGCCGGACAGGCTAGAAAGAGAACTGCTAGGGAATCTGCCACCCGGGTGATAAATAAAGTATCATCCTCAGGTGGTGCAGCTGTGACCTGCTGCCATTCTTATATTTCTGGCACTACCGGGAATCGTTACGGTACGGAGGCGGACAGAGCATGCGATATCAACCCCCTCTCGTTTTATGATTTGGGAAACCGTTCCTTCACGTCACGGACATCTTCCTGACCAATAGGAGCCATCGGGTACGCTGTTTTTTAAAATTAAACAATCACGATAACCACCGCCGTTAAGATCATAACCATGACGACTGCACATCTTTTCCACATTTGAGACTCGTCATTGATGAAAGTCGTGTTTATCCATGCACACAGTATGTTTCATAACAACAATAAGAAGGATAAGAATCTCCTTCAGCCAGCCTCTACTTATTTTCGTATCTATATATTTAAAACGCAAGGCGTTTTCTTTTGCAAACCGCCAACAACTCCCTACTGAACCAATTTTTATGAAATATGATTTAGATGAAATGTATACGAGTCAACACTATTGTTTTCTTTATTTCAACTATTTTTAGTATTTTATTTTACGAAATTAACATGCGCATAATAGGGGCTGGCTGGCCGAGGCGGTTCGCCCGAAAGGACGTGGGTTCGAATCCCCGTCAGGAAGTCGTAAAATTTAAGAAACGAGATTTCCACTTCCGGATGTGCACATGGCCCTGAGGTTCACTCAGCCTACACCAAAAATGAGTACCAGGTTAATTCTTGGGGGCAAAGGCGGCCGGGCGTAGAGCCAACCACTCCACCCCATCAAGTGCCGAGGTTACGGAAAGTGGAAGCCTTTACCTTCCACTCCAAGGGCTTTCAAGGCCTGTACGGAGATGACAACATGTGCATAATGCTACTCGCCCATATACGACAAGTGTGCTGTCTGTCTGCAATCCGTGAACGACTTCTATTTGGCTGATTTTCAAGTTGTTACTTTAAATTAAAGGTGCATATCCGTACACTGCGGTTTTTATTCATACTTTTCACTTTAATATGATATTTTTATTCTTCGGACGAAGCTTCCTCTCGGCTTCAGAAAGTAGTTTCAATCGAGATGAGGTCAGCAGATGGCACTGCCACAGTTACATTTTAACAAAGTCTATGTCAACGAGCTGGACTAACATAGCGCTGCCTGACTGAAGCTAATTGAAAGAAAGTCTGCCATGTTTTCAGTGGTCAAATAAGGAAGGATGTAAGACCCTTCAATGTCGAAAAATGCTGAAAATACGCATTATAGAACCACTATTGGTGCAAATTAAAGACCGTTAGCCAAGAGCTCAGAGTGCGATCCATGTTGCGGCGCGAGGCTATCTTTCTTCCTTTCTTTTTTTAAAATTGCTTTTAAACGAACGGTTTAATTAATAAACGCGGGCGAAGCCGCGGGTACATGATGCCTGCGCCGTGCGCGGTAGAGACTAGCAGGCCTCGTTATTGACCCTACCATCAGAACGGAAACGAACGAACGCCAGCCCGCAGAGGTACGCGAGGACAACTGGGAAGGTAAAGGCTTCCACTATCTGTAACTTCAGCACTTGCTGAGATAGAGTGGTTAGCTCTACGCCTGGTGTAGGATGAGTGAACCTCAGGGCCATGTGCGCCTCCAGAAGCGGAAATCTCGACTAGGCATTATCTATATAGCCAATGAGCAATTCATAACCATCATGATCAACATATGAAAAATTCAACAGACTCCATTGCAGTTATAATACTTCAATATAACATATATCAGTCAAAAATCCCCGACCCAGCTGGTATCAAACCCGGGACCCACTGAACCAAAGACCATAATGTTATTTGCTTTACGTCCCATTAACTACTTTTTAAGGTCTTCGGAGACGCCGAGGTGCCGGAGTTTAGTCCCGCAGGAGTTCTTTTACGTGCCAGTAAATCTACCGACACGGGGCTGTCGTATTTGAGCACCTTCAAATACCACCGGACTGAGCCAGGATCGAACCTGCCAAGTTGGGGTTAGAAGGCCAGCGCCTTAACCGTCTGAGCCACTCATCCCGGCGAACCAAAGACCAGCACGCTATCCATTTAGTCACTGTCTCCATTATTATAGCTTGTACGTTTATGCTGTATAATACAGTATATAAAAGTTTGTAAATGGACTTTTCTACATCCTTTATCGTGTACAGTTTTGACATATTATGTTTTAGACCCGCGCAGCGGTGGGCTTGCATGGTGGGTTCGAACCCCACTGTCGGTAGCCCTGGAGATGGTTTTCCCTGCTTTCCCATTTTCACACCAGGCAAATGCTACAGCTGCACCTTAATTATTAAGGCCACGGCCGCTTCCCACTCCTAGCCCTTTCCTATCCTGTCGTCGCCGTAACACCTATCTGCGTCGGTGCGACGTAAAGCAAATTCGAAAAAAACCACTGGAAACTCTGTTTCTTCAGCCTTTGTCATGTACAGTTCTAACATAAATATGTCTCAGATCTGGGAGTCATTCGATACTTACCTAGCAACAGCTGTCATGGCCATCCATCAATACTTCACATCACAGCTTGCACGGTTGCTAGGTAACACATTTCATTGAAACATGTAAATATTTATGATCATTTGGTTTTCCGAAAGGAAAATTTAATAACATTTCTTTTTAGATCGAACGAATATTTACGGAGCTCTTTAGAAGTTTCTGAAAAATATAATCATCGCGATTATCTTTATTATTATTCCTCGTGCGGTAAAAAACAACAACACGAAACTTAAAAGAGAGGAAACTAGGTTTCTATACAGTTAACGGAGGAATTTGACATTCCTTGTATGGGCCTTCATTATTGCTACGCCACTGTATACACCTGCCTGAAATGTAATAACAAGTTTCTAGAAATTAAGGACAAGCCCACATACATGGCGTTCGTAGATCATGAAGGGGCATTCAGTGATGTTGAGATTCTGAAGGTGAATTATTTACAATATGTACAAATATCAGTTAGCAGTGATAAGAATCGAGGGCTATGGAAAGAAAAGCAGCAATCCAGAAAAGAGTGAGGCAAGGATACATTACCCCCCCCCCCCCCCCGCCTCCAACTCCTTTTCAATGTTTATATGGAACAGGCGATATAGGGAATCACAATCCAAGGAGACGATTTTAAAAACCTGATGTTATTTTATCTCAGAACATCTGCAGAAATTGCTGAATGATATGGAAACAGTCTTGGGGAAGGAGCACACGATGAACATAAATAAGTCCAAAACAAAAGTAATGGAGTGCAGGTGATACAGGAAATATTATTAGCTTAGGAAATGAAGTCTTCAAGCAAGTATATGAATATTGTTACTTGGGTAGTAAAATAACTAACGATGGCAGAAGTAAGGGGGACATAAAAACAAGGAAAACCTTTCTTAAGAAAAGAAATTTGCTCACTTGGAACATTGTCATAGCAATTAAAAAGATGTTTTTGAAGACTTTCGTGTGGAGCGTGACATTGTATGGAGGATAACTAGCCCAGAATGACAGAGAGTAGAAGCTTTTGAAATGTGGTGTTACAGAAGAATGCCGAAGGTGAGAAGGGTACATCGAATCACGAATGAAGAAATACTGAATCGATTTGGTGAGAGATCGATTTGACGAAATGTGACCAGAACAAGAGATAGAATAACAGACACATCATAAAACACTCAGGACTTGTTCGTTTTTTTTTTAGGGAAGTGTAGGCGTAGAACGGTAGGGGTAGAAAAAGGTAGGTATATGACAAAATGTACGATGTAATACTTACCTAGAAATGAAAATATTAACATAGGATAGGGGGAATGGACAGCTGCATCAGACCAGTCTATGGATTGGTGACTCAAAGAACAACATTCTAGAAATTATCTTGGGTCATGTCCCATGAACTCGTAACAAACAAACAGATAAAATCTGAACTAAACCTATCTCGACTTGTGTACCTAATCCGAGATAATGATAAGCATTGAACTGTACAGATAATATTATAATTGTATTTATGTAGATGAAGGAATAAAATGAAATTAAAGGATTAGCAGGGGATGGATCGTACAGTGTCGTGCAGCCCGCTCTTCCATAATGTAACGAGAGTAACATAATTTGTAGGGGTTCTATACACAGTACCCCTAATGTTTATGCAAATCTCATAGCAGAACTGTTGTACAGTATAGTCGTTACTCGCTTTATTAATGCCGCAACATCCGGACTCCAGTTATCAGAGAAGTGTGTCAGTACCATGGAGCGGTCCTAGGTTGGACTCCCGGCACTGCAAGTGATCAACTAGAGTGCAGTGTCTAAATGGTGAGGTATTGCACAAGGATATGTACTCTAACAACATAAGATACGGACGGGGCATAAAGCAAGGAACTGCCAGGGCAATCGCCATGTCTGAATCAGGAGTGGTCCACGCAGCCAGAGCGCATAGAATGACAGCTCCCTGCGTATTCCAATGGAACGGCCGATAGATTACACTGCAACGTTTTGCAGGCAATTTGGGACACCCAGAACATCGCTTCTTTTTATGTAGGGGTAAAAGGGAGTACCTATTTAGAGGTGCATGAAAAAGGAATCCTATACAGTACTTCTTTTTCGCTCCGCACGTTCGAATTTAATTCATTTCAAATACTCGTATATTCTAGAAGGTAGCAATTGTCTTATTAGAAATTTTGAAATGCAAATGGGACTTCATCTATGAGGGGGAGGGAGGAGGTATGATTTAATTGTTTTTCTACTCTGCACGAAAGACAATATAAAGAGAAATTCACACTAACTAATAACGCACACTTCCGTTTTGCGTGCTGATGCAGTGAACTCACCGTTTAGGGAGGTAGCAAGCTTCATCCGAGGCTGGCGGTCTTCACTGCATACACAATCCACACAACACTGGACAGCTCGACCTGGGAGCCCAATGGTTCCGTCCGGCGAGTCTAGAGAGCGTATCGATCGCCCAATGACAGCGCATCATCTCCATAAGTCACGCCCACTGCCTTATACGTCATCACTTCTAGATAAACAAAGTACAGTAGCTATGCGTGGAAAAATAATATCTAGTCTGTGTCGGCACTTTCAATGATTTCGCTGAACTCGGTACCTTTGTGAGTGGTAGAATCTGGACATGTTTTGTCTTACCCCAAAAAGTATGAACTGTCCCCCCTTCACTATCATCAACAGTAATTTATAAGAAATGCCTTTTTTAACCTTTTCCCCTAGTTTGTTGGGGTCGACAAAGCACTTTCGATTTGGCTCAGTTTTACAGCCGGCTGCACACACTATTGGTTGTTTTTTGTGATGGTTGGTAGTGTGGTGTGTTGTATGGTCATCAGATGAAGAGATGCGTGTGTAAACACCGAGACCCCGAGCGTAAGGAACTAGTCATACAAAGTTAAAATTCTCACTCCCGAGGCCGCCTCAACCGAAGTCTGTTTTTGGACGTTAGACATGAAGTACACCTCATTCCTGCCATTGTTCTCACCTGATTGTACCAGGGAGCATTCTTGCTACATTCATGTGTGTATTAATGAACTTTCTCTTACATCCGTATTGACTAGTAATGATTTAACGGTTACGTGCCAGAAGCGACCAATCGTCAATCAATCACTTACAGCTGGTCTGTATAAGTGGCACATTGTCTATTGGCCCTTTACCTAGTTTTTTCTTACATAACTTCAGAGAATTTGAACATTTATCTTACCGAGCTCGATAGCTACAGTCGCTTAAATGGGGCCAGTATCCAGTATTCGGAAGATAGAGGGTTCGAACCCCACCGTCAGCAGCCCTGAAGATGGTTTTCCGTAGTTTCCCATTTTCACACCAGGGAAATGCTGGGGTTGTACCTTAATTAAGGTCACGATCGCTTCCTTCCCACTTCTAGCCCTTTCCTGGCCGCTCGTCGCCATAAGACTCATCTGTGTCGGTGCGACGTAAAGCAACTTGCAAAAAAAAAAAAAAAAAAAAAAAAAAAAAAAAAAAATTAAATTAAAAATGGACACTTATCGATAATTTCTCTTGGTAAATTATTCCAATCCCAAACTCCTCTTCCAATAAACGAATATTTGCTCCAATGTGTCCTCTTGAATTCCAACAGTCATCTTCATATCGTGATCTATCCTACTTTTAAAAGCACCATTCAAACTTATTCGTCCACTAATGCCAATCTTCGCCATGTCTCCACAGTTCGAAACATACCACCGAAGTCGAACAGCTCGTCTCCTTCTCTCGGTGCAAGCTACAGACGTGAAAATTACGGCATTGTCCTCTCTCCAAGATCTATTATGTTACCTTCCATTCTGTATATACTGGAATGTTCTTTGATTATGTAACATGAGCTCACGAAACTTCTTATTATTACCTTGAACGTTTTCAAATTGTAAATTCTTAGTGCATGGCTTTTACTGCCGGGGTGTTCGGCTCGCCACATCTCCCGGTACACCCCGTGGAGGTGAGCTACGTGCTTATACATTACACTGGTTTAGTTTTCAGCGACGGGTACTTGAGTTGGTTTTAGATATTGCCTTCGGGTGTGATTTAACTTCCGTCATAGAAATGTAGTCATTAATTGGTATTTACCACGGTTTTACAGTATCGTTGGGATTGTTCCCCGTAAAGTCTTATTTAGGCTGTATTTGCCGACGACTAATTCGCTGTACCTAATTAAATGTTGTGCACGGTTTGCGGTTATAGCAGTTCGCTATTTGAACAGAACAGAGAAGAATTTCATTCTCAATCCTGTAAGAAGTGCTATACTTTTATGGCTTATTTTCCAACTTTTTCTGGTTCTGATTTGGCTTGGATGATGTGATGACATAGCTTATTAACACTGGTCGCACGGGACGGCTGGCTAGTGAGAGCAGCAGACAGCCGGGTTGCATACTGTGGAGAGACTTGTAACCGTACGGAGATAATCTATAGTGTATAATTATGAAATAAGAATTTTGTCTCTACATTGTTCAGGATTTTAAAAGAATGGTATTTTTGTATCGGTCATGTCCACAGTAACAAGGAAATGTATTTTTTTTTTTAATTTTTCCGTAATTTCTGTGTCTGTCTGTCTGTGTGTGTGTGTGCACGCCCATCACGAGAAAACGGCTGAAGAGAATTTAATGAAAATCGGTATATAAAGTCGGGGAATGAGCCACTACAATCTAGGCTATAAATAAATGTATTCATGCTGAGTGAAATGGTAGTTTAGGAGAAGGCCTAAAATGTAATACTCAAATATTTATGTTATTAGTGGTCCTATCGATAAATACTACATAACTAAAGTCATACATAGAATTAAGTTTCCGATCATTTATGTCTTATAAATTTTCACCGTACCGGCTACGATAACAGAGATATTCATGAATTTGTATTTTGATTACTAAGTCCATATCAACATCGAGCCACGAGAAAATGGGTAACCAGAATTTAATGAAAATTGGTATAAAGAGTCGGGAAATACGGCACTACAGTCTAAGCTATAAACAATTTTATTTACCCTAGAAGAAATTATAGTTTAGGGGGAAAAAGCAAAGTTATCTCCGTACAGGCCATGAAGGCCCTTGGAGGGGTGGAAGATAGTCTTCCACTATCCGTAACCTCGGCACTTGATGAGATAGAGTCGTTAGCTCCACGCCCGGCCGCCTTAGACCCCAGGAATTAACCTCGTAGTCATATTTGATGTAGGCTGAGTGAATCTCAGGGCCATGAGTACCTCCGGAGTTGGAAATCTCCTTTCTTAAATTTTACGACTTTCTGACGGGGATTCGAACCCACGTACTTTCGGATGAACCGAGCATGCCTTTACCGCCTTGGCCATGCAGCCCCAAGTTTAGCGAAAGCCCCTAAAATTTAATTTTTAAATACCTGTGTTGTTGGTATTATCGAAATGTACTACATAACAAAAGTTATAGAGAATACAATTTCCGATCATTTATGTTTTATTCAGTTTTACCGTACCGACTATGATAAGAGTAGTATTTCAGAGTCGGAAGAAAACTAAATGCCAAGTCCTATAATATCGAAAGCGCATAACATTATGTGGACCATTGTTTGTGGTGATGTCTGTCTCTTATGCTGCCACTCATCTCCGATGGATGGTATACTGCTGCGTACCGAGCATAACAGCCTGCCTGAATACTGGCGCGAAACAGCTGGGGAGTTAGAAATCCTTCTTCTTTAGCATGCCATTCCTCTGGTTCATACATTTTCTGATACTGCTGGTACGTAACTCACTGGTTCATCATAGCATTCCAGCTATTCGACCCCTACTCTGACGCGCTGATTGGAATGAGCAATGTGCACAATTAACGGAATAATGGCAGCGGTTCACTTATGACCTGGTCTAGAATTACAATTTTGGCCTATTCTAAATTATAGCGCCAGAATTCACTAAATAACTCAAAATCCTACCCTGAAAAAAGCCTTTTCTTAAGAAAAGCTTTCTCTTCACTTTTATTAAATTCTACATTGATTTTATTCCAAATTAGCAGCGAAGAGGGGGTTTCTCCTATAGCTTCGAGGAAAAATTTGCCTCCAGGTCAGTTCGTTTTCTTCCCCGCTAGTGCAGTGAATTGAGAGTTTTCCGATTTATCGGATACTCCTATTAAACAGATCAGTAAAAGGGCATAGATTTTTTCCCTGGGAATCTACAAATCTACAAACTGTTCGTTAAAAAGTGAGAAAATGCGTGGTTTTTCATTTGATCGAGTATTTTATACGATGGCACTGCATTTAATTTCGACATTCCTACTGGCGTCATTGTAATGACCTATGTTGATTTCAGATGGGGAAACCACTAAAACAGTCTTTCTGAGGATGTAAAAAAGGCAGGTGGAGAGCGAGCGTCTGCCATTATAATGAAAACTCCCCAACTTGATTGTGACTGATGGTAAGCAAGAGGGTCTTTCATTACAATAAACATTCCGTAACCCAATCTTTACATAAGAAAAGACGTTTGGTGACTTCCCCGTCGCGTTTCTAGGGTAACGTTAAGAGCTATCCAATTTAATAGAATCTTACATCGTGTACACTAGCTAACCCAGAATTCCGCAGCGAAGCACGGGTACATAAGCTAAAACAAGAGGAATTATTATTCTTCCACCCCTTTTCCCACCACTGTGGGAACTGGGTCACACATATGAATTTGACTCTGTTTTACGGTCGGATGCCCTTCCTGGCGCCAACGCTATGTGGAGGGATGTGATTACTATTGTGTGTTTCTGTGGTGCTCAATAGTGTGGTGTGTTGTGTGAATTTAAAGAGAAAAATGTTAGAACAAACACAAACACCCAGTCTCCCAGCCAGAAGAATTAATCAGACGCGATTAAAATCCCCGCCGGAAACGGAACCCGGGTCCCTCTGAACGGAAGGCCTCAACATGGAATCAGACAATAACAACTAGAGGAGCCGTGATGCTCCACAGGTCAGATAAGTCGTCATATTGTTCTGTCTGCCCTTTTGAAAGGTTTGATGAACATTTAGTAAGAAGCCGCAGTTCGTAGTCATCACGCCGTCTGTTTGGTAAATGTCTATCATTATATTCGATTATTTATCCTGCAATTCTTCATGTACAGCTTCGTATTGTGTTCTAGAAGGCAATGGTATTTTCAACCGCAGTTCTTCGGTATAGAACGGTTGTCTTGTGAGCTTATAGAAGAGGCGTTTTTTGCCAGGCAGATAACTTTTTAAAAAGATACATGCCCTTCATTCTTTCTAGTGTAGCTAGGTTAGGTGTTCCCAGATAATGTCTAAGGCGCATGTCATGATGCGGTCTGTTTGTACTTAGACCTTTTTCTTTCAGCACATCTACGCTGTTAGGAACGCTCTGCCATCTGTTGAATATATCTGGAAGCTGGGAAAAGTTAAAGACTCAAAGAGTATCTAGCAGGGAGTAATATTCTTCGTTGATCAGAGGAGGTGTATACTCTCTGGCTAGTAATCAAACATGGCTGCTTGCACTGACATTACTAAGGATGAAAATCACGTATGTCAGGGTTAGTCGCTTAGCAACCTGCTAAGTACAAAATGTGTTGCGGGTTAGGGTAACCCTTCGCCTGCAATTATTGGAGTGATAATATAACTCAAAGTTGGCTGAACTCATGATTCACCGACAGGTAATTCCTGAGAGAATTAAAAAAATGAAGCTGATCGGTCGAGTGCAACGGACGGACGTTTTGGTAAACTCTTTTAATATATAGACTACTCATAATTATTATCTACAGCCTGCTAACCGGACTGGGTGATTCAGACGGCCTTCTGACCCCAACTTGGCAAGTTCGATCCTGACTCAGTCCGGTGGTATTGGAAGGTGCTCAAATACGTCAGCCTCGCGTCGGTAGATTTGCTGGTACGTAAAAGAACTCACAGGGGACTAAATTCCGGCACCTCGGCGTCCCCGAAAACCCTAAACGTAGTTAATGGGACGTTAAGCAAATATTATTATTATTAACAGCGAGGATAGGAATTGTGCCGGCTGCCGACTAGTGATGGGATATTCAATACCTTTTACTGAATGTAAACAGTGATCCTATTCACGACAAGTTAGTCACCGTTCCTATTGCATCTCCGGTACATCAGTACTTCCTTATTTAGTTACAGTACAATAATTACGTACCAATTAATAATAAGAATAATGACATACAGTAACTCAAATTTTATACACCAACATATGTTTTCCACAGTTCTCTGAAAGTGACAACTCTGTTATACACACAGAATTAGATGTAAAAACACCTGTGTTCACAATAAGTAGCCTACATATTAAGTGTAAATGAAATAAGTTGCTTTATATCGCATCGACACAGATAGGTCTTACAGCGACGATGGATAGGAGAGAGAAGAGAGTGGCCGTGGTTCTGATTAAGGTACATTTGCCTGGTGTGAAAATGGCGATACACGGAAAACCATTTTAACAGCTGTCGACGGTAGGATTCGAACCCACCAACCCCCGAATGCACGCTCACAGCTACGCGACCCTAACCGCATGGCCAACTCACTCGGTCATCTTCGGAAATATTTCTTTTTCCAATAAGAGAAGTCATATTTTGTATAAGCTACCCGAGATGTACAGTAGCCCACAGGTTTTCTGATTCAACATCTTATTTAAGCTTTTGCGTCAGTCGACTCACTCGCTGTCTAACGTACACCGGTGATCTCGTGATTCGGTTATTGAAGTCTTGTGCAATGATGCGACATAACGAACTGAGAGAATACCGAGCGGTTCATAGTCATAGGGTAGGCTAGAGAGCTGAGTTGAATTAATTGTCGAATGTCATCTAAGTTATAAAAATACTGATTCACTAAACTATTAAATAGAATAACTTCAAATCCTACCCACTTACTAGCTACTTTGGAAATATGTTTTGACTAACTTTTTAGTACTGCAAATAAACCTATTATTTAAACCTCCCTCTAAGAAGAAGGCAGTGAATGTATGTGGGTATGAGCTGAGAGCGAGAGTGCGTGCCCGCAGCGGCCGACAATGAACCGTGTGTGTTGCGTCTCATTGATCCGTGACTGTCTGCTGCGAGTCACTTGAATCGTGTGTCGTTCCTATCAATCGATACAATGCTTCGAATCATACACTCAGTAGCCAACACTCCTGCCGAACCCTATTGCACTCCTCTGGGGCAATGAATAATATATGATTTGCTTTACGTCCCACAAACTACATTTTTACGCTTTTCGAAGATGCCGAGGTGCGGGAATTTAGGGTCGCAGGAGTTCTTTTATGTGGCAACAAATCTACCGACACGAGGCTGATGTATTTAAGTACCTTCAAATACCACTGGACTGAGCCAGGATCGAACCTGCCATGCTGGGGGTCAGAAGGCCGTCTGAGCCGCTCAGCCCGGCAATTAATGACCGACAGATGAAACGAAATTATGGGCTATTATTGAGCGTTCCTGGAATTAAACATAGGGAAAACCGGACTACCCGGAGAAAAACCTGTGCGCCTCCGCTTTGTCCAGCACAAATCTCACATGGAGTGACCGGCGCCCTGCCGCCTGAGGCACGGAGGATTAAAAAAAAATGCTATTTGTTCGGGAAGTCGACCTAGAAAGATCTTTCGCCCCTACTTGCACCATATGTTGGGAACGTTAAGGATGACACAAACACCCAGTCCCCAGGCCAGAGATATTAAAATCATTTACAATTAAAAACCCCTGACCCAGCCGAGTCCGCCAGGTGACAGGCGGACGCGTTGCCCCCTACACCGCGGAGCCGGACAGGAACGGGGGTTAATAATAATAATGTGGAGCAGGGACCATGCGGATCGAACAGGACACAAATTTTAGAGTATAGAGTGCAAGATTATTATTCATCCACATAGGAAAAGCACAAGAGTGTGGTACATGTTCACGATTAACTAACTCTACTTTTGGGACACGTGCTCGAATTGAAATAAAATACAGTACACGCTTTAAACAACATTTTAAACATTGTATTTATGACTCCACGGGACGTTTGGGCTCGTTTCAGGGGCGTAGCAGGGGGAATGTTTACAAATAACTAAAGTCACAATAAACTAAACAAACATAATTGTAAAACCAATTTATCTGTTGAATCTATTTTCTACGAAGCCTAAGTTGGATTTTAGATTGTAATCTCAACCTACAGTTCGCCTTGATCATATTGTTGTTGCTCAGTATTTTAATGTGAGATGTTGTAGTGTACCAACATAATTCACTTCAATCAGTGTCATGCATGCACCCCGGGCTATCCTAAGTACTGTGTCAACTTGGTACCATCGATTACGCACTGGCAACGCAAAGCATATTTAAAGTTTTGATTGGTGAGCCTACTACTGTGTCTAGATTTACATATCTTCTTTAATGAAAAGAGCAAAATAAGTTGATCCCAATATACTTACAATATTTGCAATCTAGAAAATCTCTCCCGTCGAAAACAAACATATAATTCAGTCAATGTGGTTGTGTTTTCAAACTTACCTTTCATTTGAGTATCGCACTGTAAGTCAATTAGCTCTAGCTGCAGTTCTGGTCTAATAGTTCGCACATTCACTGAACAGTGTGTAGCGAACACCTGCAAGTCCTTTTAAAATGCGAACGAGAATACTGTGTATCCCCACTGGCCTTCATTCTTCCCCACCACACTCGCTTAGGAGCTCTCGTTCCTCGACAGCGGGGCTCTGACTTGTCCTTGCCACCAGGAACTCACTGAACTTCATCTCATATTGTCCCACTGCTCGCCTTCATTTCCTCTGCGCGTTACGACCAAATGACTTATTTTCTTGTAGTGCTGAATCCCTTGGACAAGGATCGACTGGCTTGTCAACTTAGCGACAATTACAGGGCATCCCAATTTGACTCGCCTTCAATCGAGCGATCGAGTTTGCACGTCAAGAAGACGCACAGAAAGCAACCTGCGAAGCGTTGCGTTGAGCCTGGGACAGGTCTGTTACCTGCTCGATTCCTGTCAAGATTCGTTACCAACTATCTTTTTATTATTATTATTATTATTATTATTATTATTGATTCGTTATGTCTAACTAAGGGGCGCGTTTGAACTTATTCTTCTCCTCTTCCCACTGTATGTTCATCTACTCGCTGTGTTCCTTTTTACCTTGTTCAGTACATCCTGTATTTAGTCGGGTGGGCTATACAGAAAACTTGTGTTTGTGAATTAAGGCTATGAATTTTATTCTACCTTGAATGGTTTCTTCATTAATGTCAGGAAGAGCATCCGGTCGTAAACATTACTGCCAAAACCAAACAACAGCCGCCAACTCATAGCATCACAATTTATTGAGGGATATTTTATTTTCCAATACATCTATTGGGTATTTACGTATTTGTCCTATCCAACTGTCCTCAGTTATAATCAGACCTCCTATTAATTTCAACTTTCTTAACTATATTACTTTTCCTTAATTTAACCGTATATATGCAATTGCTAATCCCAAAACCTGGACACTGTTCTTTGAGGAAAATTTCCAAGCTGTTCAAGTGTGTAACTTTTGTCCCCGGAAAATATTGAAATATGGATCCATTTTATGATGATGATGATGATTGTTGTTTAAAGGGGTTGAACATCGAGGTCATCGGCCCCTTATGGTACGAAATGGAATGAAAATTAAAAGTCTAAAATTCTCCACTGACCAGAATTCAAAACGCGAGGAAGAAGAATGAATGGATGGATGGAGATGAATTTAAAACAATCAGTGGATGCGACCCGCAATGCTTTACATTCACAGAAACTGACGTAAAAGAATAGGATTACTGACCAAGGGACTGCTGCTATAGCATAACACTGAATCGATGATGCTCAGTCTAAAGGGGGTCTAAAATCCAAGTTATCGGTACTGATCGCTAGGAAAGTAGAACCATGCTATTTGTCATTTGGCGGTACTAATCAAAAGTAGCAGAGACTTGCGGTATTCCACACATTATGGTACTACTCACAGGTTAGGAAATTCGACATATAATACAGACCTATGATTTTCTCACTTTGCGGCGCCATTTACAGGCAACGCAAACCCATGGTATTCATCACATAAGAGTACTAACCACAGGGACCTTCCACTATTCCGTGGTGTTCCTCATATAGTGGGTACTAATCATAGGCAAGGCAGAACCATGGTAGCTATCATCCCATGGTCCTGCTCATATGGTGGTACTAATCACAGGTACTGCAAAAGCCGACCGCACGGTGCTCCTGTGTGCTGCTAATCACAAACCTATTTGGTACCTAATGTAGTGGTACTACGCGCAAGGAAAAGCGACCCATGAAGTTCTCTGCTTGGTGGTACTAATCACAAGTAGTTTCATGGTTCCAAGACAAGCATCCCTTGGTCGCCCCTTATGACAGGTAGGGGATACCGTGGATGTATTCTTCGTCGGCGTCCCCCACACACAGAGGGTTGTGTGTTTGGTCCGCGAGAGGTATTTTATTTCCCTCAAGTCCGCCGGCAAGCCGGCTGGGACCCCCCTATCCGCCACCTGGGACGCGCCACGTGGGAGTATCACCTTTCCCCCTGTTACGCCAGCGTAGCAGGTTCGTGGGAATCCATTTTTATGACGGTGCACACCTTCGTTTCGGGGTAGTTCTTTTCTAAACAGTAAGTGGTATTACAAAACTGATAGCACAATTGCACTTCAATTTGGAGAGATCTACAGCTATGATCCTATGATTTATTGTCGTGTTTACCGAGCTCGATGGCTGCAGATGTTTAAGTGCGGCCAGTGTCCAGTATTCGGGAGAGAGTGGGCTCGAACCCCACTGTCGGCAGCCCTGAAGATGGTTTTCCGTGGTTTCCCATTTTCACACCAGGCAAATGCTGGGGCTGTACCTTAATTAAGGCCACGGCCGCTTCCTTCCCACTCCTAGCCCCTTCCTGTCCCATCGTCGCCACAACACACACCTATACGAGTCGGTGCGACGTAAAGCAACTTGCGAAGGTATTGTCGTGTTTCGATTGTTGATAAGTTAGATAGCGCTGCATTTCTCGATTATAATCAAATATCTCCAACTCGATTGTGACTGGCATTAGGAAAAGGGACCTGTCTTTATAATTAAAATTCCATCTGGACTGTGAATGGCGGTGCGAAGTGAGTCTGCCTTTATAGTAGAAACTCCCGAACTCGATTGTGATGGCAGGAGGAAATGTGGCCCAGCATTATTGTCAAAACTTCCGCAATGCCTACCTTACATCGGAAACTTAGGGCGGCCTCCCTGTTTTGTTTTTCAGATAGCGCTAAGGGACAATCTTACTCACAGCAGTTTACGGAGAAACCCGTATACAATGTAAAATACGGGTACATTTGCTAGTCTCTAATAGACGGTATTACCGCTGCGTTCCGAGTAAAACAGCTTATTAGCGGAAAGTAGCTGGGGAGTACCGTCCATCTGATTCTCTTAACTCTCAGCTCGCCTCACAACACCCTAGAGCTCATTCTTAACTTAGCCTTAATCTCCTCATTGCGAATGTCAGTTTTGACTTCCAGCTTATCCTAAATTCACTCAGCATCCATTCTCATAAGGAAACTCTGCCTTAAAACAAAGTGATGTAAAGCAGACCGCGCAGGTAGAGACACGGAGAAGTATCACAATCATATTGTCTGTGAATAATTAAAGCTGTTACCAGTTACAATGTTGAACTCCACGCTCCATCGTCAGGTGGCGGACTTGTTCTACTGTGACCAGTAACAGTTTTAATCATTCATAAAGAATGTTATATGCTTTACGTTACACCAACTACTTTTACGCTTTTCGGAGCCGCCGAGGTGTCTGAATTCTGTCCCGCACGAGTTCTTTTACGTGCTAGTAAATATACCGACACGAGGCTGACGTATTTGAGCACCGGACTGAGCCAGGATCGAAGCTGCCAAGTTGGGGTCAGAAGAATACCGCCTCAACCGTCTGAGCCACTCAGCCCGGCTCATAAAGAATACATTTCTTTTCTTAGCTTTTTCGAGTTCTGCACCGAGTTTTACACAAATTGTGTGTGACAAGCAACTGGTTTGTCTAACACTAGTGGTGCTTACACTAGGGTGTTCCGTACTGTCATTTCCTGCTGACGTTTCCTACTTAAAAGTTTTTTCCATACCGAGAACAAGCGGTTGCCAATGGCACACTGTAGCGTCTGTGAAAGATGTCGCTTTATGAGTTTAAACAAAACTTTAAGAAATGTAAGTAGAACTGAACACGGCTGTGTCTCTGATGGACCTGTTGAGCGAATTTGGTGTACAACTGTCTTTCAACATGAAAGTTCTACGACCTCCAACTACGAGGTATGTGAAATGTCTTCATCTGTTCAACAAATAAATTAGTATGAGTTCAGCAAAAAAAAAAAAAAAAAAAATATCCTCTGTGTTTCCGATTATAATGGCATTCCAGGTAACTCTTCCTTTTAAAAAATGAAAGACTTGCATACGATATTTAGGCTAGCGTTTCTGCTTTGTAGAATGAATAAGTAAGTCTGCTCCCACTCCTGTCTCAAGATGGAAGACTCCGCTTCTTCAAGACTCGCCATAGATGAAATGCTCACTCAACTAGTATGCGAGGAGGGACGGGGAGACTCCCTCGCGCCATCTGGCACGCTCTTTGGACAGCTTTGATGTGAACTCCCTTCTTTCGTACATATTACCGTTGATCAGTTAGCTTTTTGCTACACACTATACCAAGACTTCAAATTTTACACCATTTTCCACAACCAGTTTCTTGAAGAACTTCAATAATATAATAATAATAATAATAATAATAATAATAATAATAATAATAATAATAATAATAATAATAATAATACAAACATACATACATTATCATTATAGTCTGTTATGCCTTTCAGCGTTCAGTCTGCAAGCCTCTGAGAATTTACTAAACGTCGCCACAATCCTCGATTTGCAACTAGTGTTGTGGCCTCATTTAGTTCTACACCTCTTATCTTTAAATCGTTAGAAACCGAGTCTAACCATCGTCGTCTTGGTCTACCTCTACTTCTCTTACCCTCCACAGCAGAGTCCGTTATTCCCCTAGGTAACCTATCCTCATCCATTCGCCTCACATGACCCCACCACCGAAGCCGGTTTATGCGTACAGCTTCATCCATCGAGTTCATTCCTAAATTAGCCTTTATTTCCTCATTCCGAGTACCCTCCTGCCATTGTTCCCACCTGTTTGTACCAGCAATCATTCTTGCTACTTTCATGTCTGTTACTTCTAACTTATGAATAAGATATCCTGAGTCCACCCAGCTTTCGCTCCCGTAAAGCAAAGTGGGTCTGAAAACAGACCGATGTAAAGATAGTTTTGTCTGGGAGCTGACTTCCTTCTTACAGAATACTGCTGATCGCAACTGCGAGCTCACTGCATTAGCTTTACTACACCTTGATTCAATCTCACTTACTATATTACCATCCTGGGAGAACACACAACCTAAATACTTGAAATTATCGACCTGTTCTAGCTTTGTATCACCAATCTGACATTCAATTCTGTTGAATTTCTTACCTACTGACATCAATTTAGTCTTCGAGAGGCTAATTTTCATACCATACTCATTGCACCTATTTTCAAGTTCCAAGATATTAGACTGCAGGCTTTCGGCACAGTCTGCCATTTAGACCAAGTCGTCAGCATATGCCAAACTGCTTACTACACTTCCACCTAACTGAATCCCTCCCTGCCATTTTATACCTTTCAGCAGATGATCCATGTAAACTACGAACAGCAAAGGTGAAAGATTACAGCCTTGTCTAACTCCTGTAAGTACCCTGAACCAAGAACTCATTCTACCATCAATTTCCACTGAAGCCCAATTGTCAACATAAATGCCTTTGATTGATTTTAATAATCTACCTTTAATTCCATAGTCCCCCAGTATGGCGAACATCTTTTCCCTCGGTACCCTGTCAATCTACGAAACATAAACACAACTGCCTATTCCTCTCGTAGCATTTTTCAATTACCTGGCGCATACTGAAAATCTGATCCTGACAGCCCCTCTGTGGTCTGAAACCACACTGGTTTTCATCCATCTTCCTCTCAACGACTGATCGCACCCTCCCTTCCAAGATGCCAGTGAATACTTTGCCTGGTATACTAATCAATGAGATACCTCGATAGTTGTTGCAATCCTTCCTGTTCCCTTGCTTATAGATAGGTGCAATTACTGCTTTTGTCCAATCTGAAGGTACCTTACCAACACTCCACGCTAATTTTACTACTCTATGAAGCCATTTCATCCCTGCCTTCCCACTATACTTCACCATTTCAGGTCTAATTTCATCTATTCCTGCTGCCTTATGACAATGGAGTTTATTTACCATCCTTTCCACTTCCTCAAGCATAATTTCACCAACATCATTTTCCTCCTCCCCATGAGCTTGGCTGTTTGGAATACCACCAGGAAGATTTCCTTTTACATTGTGAAGATGTTCAATATATTCCCTCCACCTCTCCAGTGATTCCCTGGGATCTATTATGAGTTTAGCTGAATTACTCAAAACACTGTTTATTTCCTTTTCCCCTCCCTTCCTAAGAATCTTTATTACTGTCGAGAAAGGTTTCCCTGCTGCTTGACCTAGCCTTTCCAGGTTATTACCAAAATCTTACCATGACTTCTTTTTGGATTCAACAACTATTTGTTTCGCACTGTTTCTTTAATCTATGTACCAATCTCCGTCTGCCTCGACCCTTGTTTGGAGCCATTTCTGATAAGCCTTCTTTTTACGTTTACAAGCTGCTCTCACTTCATCACTCCACCAAGATGTTCGCCTTTTCCCATCTTTACACACAGTCCTTCCTAGGCATTCCCTTGCTGTTTCTACTACAGCATCCTTGTATGCCACCCATTCACTTTCTATATCCTGAACCTGCTTACTGTCTACTGTTCGAAACTTCTCACTAATCATATCCATGTACTTCTGTCTAATTTCCTCGTCCTGGAGATTTTCTACCCTTATTCGTTTGCAGACAGATTTCACTTTCTCTACCCTAGGCCTAGAGATACTTAGTTCACTACAGATCAGATAGTGGTCTGTATCATCGAAAATTCCGCGAAAAACTCGTACCTTCCTAACAGATTTCCTGAATTCGAAGTCTGTTAAGATATAGTCTATTACGGATCTGGTACCCCTAGCTTCCCATGTGTAGCGTTGAATAGCCTTATGCTTGAAGGATGTATTCGTAACCCATACTAGCACAGAAGTCCAGCAAACGCTTCCCATTCCCATTAGCTTCCATATCTTCCCCACATTTACCAATCACCCTTTCGTATCCTTCAGTTCTATTTCCAACTCTCGCATTGAAATCGCCCATTAGCACTATTCTATCCTTGCTGTTGACCCTGACCACGATGTCACTCAATGCTTCATAAAACTTGTCCACTTCATGCTCATCTGCACCCTCACATGGTGAATACACGGACACAATTCTTGTCCTAATTCCTCCAACTGCCAAATCTACCCACATCATTCGCTCATTTACGTGCCTAACAGAAACTATGTTGCGTGCAATGGTATTCCTGATAAGGAGCCCTACCCCAGACTCTGCCCTTCCCTTTCTAACACCCGTCAAGTAGACTTTATAATCTTCTATCTCTTCCTCGTTATCTCCCCTTACTCCATCCTCTTTACTGACTCAGCCAGTTCTACTTTCTTTCTTCCATAAGCCCCATTAATATTGATAGCTCCCCATCGAATTCCATTTCGTTCGCCAAGTTGTTTCCAAGGAGTCCCTCACCTGTGAAATGGGAGTGGGACTCCATTACTTCCATAGATCCGAGGCTTGCTTAAAATGTTCTAAGCTCGGTAAATTCATGAAGCAGGATGCTGCCCTACTTGCACATAGTCCAAGTGAGGATCTCTCCTATAACGGGTTATGTACCACCTAGCCACCTGAGCACAAGGAGGGCCATGACTCAGAATATGTCCGAGATGCCCACTCCCATTCCATAGCAACTGTTATCCCGACTCTCAGGACCACTTACTAGGCCACTCAGCTGTTGCCCATGGTTCACGAACTAGGACGTGACTACAGTAACCCACAAACATGAACCATAATAATAATAATAATAATAATAATAATAATAATAATAATAATAATATTGGTTTTATGTCCCATTAACTACTTTTATAGTTTTTGGAGCCGCCAAGCTGTCGGAATTCTGTCCGGCATGAGTTCTTCTACGTGCCAGTAAATCTACCAACACGAGGCTGATGTATTTGAGCACCTTCAAATAAAACTGGACTGAGCCAGGATCGAAGCTGCCAAGTTGGGGTCAGAACAATAGCGCCTCAACCGTCTGAGCCACTCATCCCAGCTTGAAGAACTTCGGACGTGGCTTTTGAAATCCCGTATATCGCGCTTCTTATTCAAAATAATGTCTGACTCCATGGCTAAATGGTTAGACTGCTGTCCTTTGGTCCAGGGGGTCCCAAGTTAGATTCCCGCCGGGGCCAGGGATTTTGACTTTCAATGGTTAATTCCTCTTGTATTCCATTTAGAGAGGGTTTCCAGCACGGCTACGTAGCGTTTCGTCCGAAGGCGAAATTCGTAGAAAAATGCTACACTTCGACCGCGATTCTTTTACATATTAGTAAGCAGGATAATGAGTTTCGTTTCGTCTGAGCCTGGCAACCCAACGAATCTGGAAGGGACGGAAGCGAGTCAAGCATCTATTGGCAAGTAGAACTACCACCAAATGAGACACGGGACAAGTAACGCGATTGAAAGGTGAACCACCTGTGAGCGAAAGAACAGAACAGCCAGACTGTAAGAATGGGTGAAGAATGTTTCCATGGAAAACAGAATTTTAAGGGCCAATGAAGCAGTCAGGAGACAATTGCGTCTCTTTCTTTATCCGGTAGGAATGATCCACAAGCGATGACATTCTCTAACATCTTGAGAGTAAATATCACTAAGATGTTAGCTGACAGTGACAGCTGCTTTAGAAGACAGGACGAGGCTTTAACTTTGCAGTGCTTCCATGAGCTGTAAAGATTCAATGAAATTTTTATATTTATATATGAAACTATATTTGTTTATTTTATTGACTGTTTGTCCCGAAAAGACTCAAAACCTACTGGACCGATTTCACTGAAAACATCACATTTCGTTCTTATCACACCTGAGAGTATTTACGAAGTGGTTTGAACAAAATCCGATAGGTATTTTTTATGACAAGTAATTTTATGTAATCCATATATATATATACATATAAAACGCTAACGGGTATATTGCACAAAATTCAAGCTCTTAAACCAGACAAAATTAAAAGGGGCGGTTTGTACAAAAATATTCCAAATCGTCTCAATAGTGCAGGAAAAATCTTGCATTTCTTCAAAAGTCAGAGAAGTATTTATTTTATATAATTAATTTAATTACAAAGCTGCACCAAGATTGGATTGACCTTGATGGACGGATTGTCGCTACATGTAATTAATCTCATAATAGAACCGTATTGAGGACAATATATTAAAATTATAAAATCCTTTTAATCACAACCACCTACTCAATACATTATATTACTCATTGAATTATAAAATAATCATGAGGTGTCTTAAATAAAGGAACATGTTTCGTTCGACATAGCGAACATCATCAGCCTTAATTTACAAGGATTAGGTCAGGGCCCTGAGCTGAATGATAAAAATTGTTAAAAGAGTGACAATACCATAATAAAAAGTAAAATGATAACATTAAACATGAAATTATAACAATATGTACAGATTAACAGCAAGTATGCAGAGGAATACTTTGAATGATGGTAGTCTATAGAGTTAAAACAAACATGAGGTTGTAAAAGTAAAAAGATATAGATATAGTAGATCCTAAATTATAAGTCAATGCGTGAAGCGTGGATTAATTGTTGACTATGGAGTTCTTAATTGAGCAAAACAAAAGTTAAAATAGAGTTTATTGAATAGTGCGAGTCAAGCTGAGTCGAACGAAACATGTTCCTTTATTTAAGACACCTCATGATTATTTTATAATTCAATGAGTAATATAATGTATTGAGTAGGTGGTTGTGATTAAAAGGATTTTATAATTTTAATAATGGATTGTCGCTAGGCGACAGCGACTTACTCTGTACCATGATAGTCCGGTAAGAAATGCTGTATATAGGAGGATGGGAACACGCTGCCATGTTTTATGAGATTCATGTAACTAGGCAACTCACTGTCTGTTATGGTAAAGAACATGCATAAATGCATCCTGCATTCAAGTAAATATTGACATACATTTTCATTACAATTGTATTTGCACTTTCCTTTGTCATAAGAATTCTTTTCAACAACAGAATTCTTTCGTCATGCTATTCTATTTTTAATATGAAGAAATCACAATCCTTTCATTTTCATTATTTTGAGAAAATTCATAAAAATGCTACCGAAAAGAAAATCAATCAGGACACAGGTTGCAATGAACATCATGCAAATAAAACATAATTTATGTAAGCAAATAGAAATAGTTTGATCAAATTTATAGAGATTGGAATCTAGAGAATAAAACATACTTACAGTAATTATTTCTTTGTTTTGTAAGTGAAATTACAAGTAAATATAATAAGGAAAATGTAAATAAAAACCAACCAAAAATAATGAAGAAAGATGTTAATGTTTTGTCGACCCAATTCTGGTATAAAGAAATAAAGGGTAGTCTGAAATTTCACTTTGCTCCTGATGAAGAACACAATGGAATCTTCGGAACAGAGTGAGAAATCTGCTGTTTGAAACATGGAAAAAACTACCACACCATGGAAAAAGTGTCTCACATTTTTCAGAATGGACACAATCAAATACCTGGATTACAACGAAGAAGGGACTTCGAACTTCCCAATGGACTAACGCTACTAAAATGAACGGTAATGTGACAGCAGGCCGCAGCATTCCTCCTGTGAAATAGAAACCCTCCCTCATGTTCTTGGTCCCTGCCCGAAAGGCCAACTATTGAGAAATAACAGGCACCATAGGATCAGGAGTAGTATTGCAGAACTTCTCAAAAAACTGGCAGATCTGAAGTGTACTGAACCTCTACAGACGGGAAGAGAAACATTGGTGTCGTTATCGATCCAACAATAAGGTTTGAGAGAAACAGTTCACCCGCCAGTTGGTGCCAGGTTGCTCTTCGGTGTGCGATCATCTATCACACAATTTTCAGTTCATTTTGGTATTCCTGTTTTGTTTTTAAAAGACATTTGTTTAGATGTTTTATGTAATTCACTGTCCATAGTAAATCAGAGATAACAGTAACACCACCTTCAGACCACTAAACTTCTCAGATACGTAGAAAAGTCGCAAGACACCATAGCCTTTACACTCCTTATATCACTATGGTGGAGGAGATCAAACATGGGGCAGGGTCAGTGACACATAATACAGAAGGTCGTTCAGGATCTCTGGAGACGAATTTGAAGGTCGCTGGTGGCACTGTTATAAACTTGAGCACGTCTAACTTGGGAGTGACAATTCACGTCCCTACTGAGAATGTGTGCATAGAGTTTCGTGACATTAGCTGCAACAATGCTGAAGCAGATTGACCCTGTCATACTACACAACAGCCCTTTCAAATGCTAAACATAGCTATTCTGCAATCCAAGGAATGTGCAGAAAGCATGACTTCTTGATATTAAAGAATAGGATCACTGCTGCATTGAATAAGAAAAGCAAAGGCCGACTCGCTTAATTCCAGAGGGGAAAAAAAAGAGGCAAATCCACGACCAGCCACCAGCTGTCAGGAAAGTGAAGGCCCTTGTCTCAGATGGTAACCCTGCCCCACAAAGGACTATCGCACGTAAGTTGGGGGTGTCTATTTCAACAGGACTGCAATTAGAAAAGCGGTATAAGCGCCCAGTTCACAAGCCCTTGCCTCGTCACATTTTGGAACATCGGACTAACACAAGAAAGCTGTACGAGGGCTGCCTGGCAGGGGACAGATGGAAAAATGTGGTGTCACTAGACGAAGCACATGTGTACCTTAGTGACTGTAAAAAACCACGCTCGATTCACTACTACCCTGGAGACAAAAAATTAAAATAAAATGAACATTGTATAAAGAACGCCAGGAAAGTTTTCCAAGGAGTTTCATGACCATCACTGGCTACTTCTACAATGGCAAGTTAACCATTCGCCGCGTCGCTAATACGTGAAGGTGAACTCTACATACTATCAGCAAGAGGTTTTAACACCCATTTACAACACAGACATCTCAGCAGTGTATGGGAGAGTG
Source organism: Anabrus simplex (assembly GCF_040414725.1). Taxonomy (NCBI): domain Eukaryota; kingdom Metazoa; phylum Arthropoda; class Insecta; order Orthoptera; family Tettigoniidae; genus Anabrus; species Anabrus simplex. Next base: position 70,638,566 of record NC_090277.1, read on the forward strand.
AAAAATCAGGTATGGCTACATAAAGATAAAGCATCCAGCCACACCTCTCACTCGACTCATCTGTTCTTAGAGAGAACAGAGATACAAACTGGAATCAGTGCAATTCCTTTCACTGACATTCCGGTGAAGGCACCCAATGGGTCACGCATGGACTTCTGTGCATTTGGACTCTTGAAAGGGGGCCTTAGGAAACAAGACGTCCATGCAGTATCAATCGCCTCTGGAAAGCCTGTAAGGAGGAGTGCAAAAACGCCTGCTGCAATGGAAATTACGCTGTCGGGCTATAGCTAGAAATGCTGGCTTTCAAAGTGAGCATGATCGTTGGTGGAGACATGGCTTTTCATAAGCTAATAACCAGGCTTCAAACATCGTCCACAGAGATCCCGAACGACCTTCTGTAATTATATTACAGGATCATTCTAGCCAAAGTAATATGAGACAATTTAAAAATATACTGTATGTTTATTTCATCTTTCATACATAACATCAGCAGGTGGTTACAAAGAAACTCTCAATCGAATGTGTACTCGTAACTGTCCAGAACATCTGTACCAATATTACAAATTTATAAAAATATAAAATATTTATGCACATTAAATTGTGAATAGAATCCAGTCTGTAACTAATTGTTATAAGTCAACGTTAAAAAATGGAATGTTCAAAATATTCTGGAAAATGGTTAATTTCCACATCAGATAAGGAAACTACTTTCCTTATCAAGAGTTTTATGTATCTGAAATGATGCGATCACACACATTAGTCTCTCTTAGCTGCTTTCTTCATCAACAGAGAGGTTGTACATCACAGGAGAGCATACTTCGGACACAGTCAATTTATGGAGCATTGCCTGTATTTACAGTGGATGTAATTTTAAAATTATAATTATACTTTTTAAAATATGTGTAGATAAAATACAAAACATCAAAATCATACCACGAACATCACATCATATTTGTGTAGCGGAAGTCTGGCAGTCACGTGACAGTGTCCTGTAGTGGAGAACTTGGTAGCTCGACGGTACTGCCTGTCAGTCGTCACTGGCATACAATACTGACCCACGAAGTCCAAACAAACTTTACAGTAAGACGCTGCCATGAGACAACAAAACTCATTGGAGATTGCCCCAGCAGGAACAAATATTATACGGAATAGAACAGTTCAACGGACTGTATACAATAAAACATACTAGACTCGCGGCTAACCTGCCAAGTATATGAAATCGGAGGAGCTTTCTATGCTCAAGCAATGCCCCAAGCTGTGGTACAAAGTGGGAGACAGTGTTCAACACTTGCCGAGGACCATAGCGAGCAGCGCCATGCGAACGTACATTCCGCATTCGGCCTGACGGAAGTACGCAGCTCGCGGGTCCGTATCCAACTCGGGGCTGATCTCGAAAACCCGCGGTAACGGATGCATCACCACCATCTTCCTCTTGGCTCGTGTCATCAGCTGTGGTGTTACCACAAACAGGCCACATGCCTGCAAACAAACAAAACATACAAGAAATGTATTCAGGTTCAAAAAGATGTCACCTCCAAGACCTTACCCACAACAAAACACCACATCTTAGTCCTGCCCTAAGATGTGTTATAAAATGGTAGCGGTCCTAACAGAACACTCCCGTTCATATCAAGCTATGCACCAACCCTAACACTGCAACTGCATATTGATTTTCCATTTGCTTAACCTAGCACCTCATTCTACTGAGAGCTTGGCAACTGCCCTGTTTAAGAGAAATAACAATGAATAAAGACGAATTAATAAATGTTGTCTGCGGCGATATAATAAAATGTAGTAATGGTCATTCTTGTATAACAAAAAAATCTGACTAAATTCTGCATATTACAATAGTTTTTATTGTTCAATGAATGAGCTCAAATCTATTCTTTTCACAAGCAAAGTACCATGTATTTAAACTAGAATTACATGTTATAAAATCCTGGCTAGTGGATGATACGGAGGACATCAACTTGATAACACTTGTAGAGGTTGCGGTGCTTCAGTATGGAAGAAGCTCAACTCCAGAGTGAGTGAAGTGTTAAGTGGTGGAACTCGTGTAGTTCAAAGATCCCATCGCAAGGTGGAGCTATTGATAGTTAGTCTTCATGCGACAGCAATACTGCATACCATAACATGAGACACCTTGAGCTTCTGTACATAATGTGACGAGTTGGCGGGGTAGTAGGATAAATTAACACTAGACTGGTAGCTTCTATACTAAGATTTATTAGCTAGCACTAAATAAAACTACACATAACTTTTGCTCATAACACACACACAGTTCGCACGCTCTCTCTCTTAGTTTCTCACTTGTTTTAACACTATACACTTTTACAAAGGTAAACAGTTATGTCACAAAGTTACACGTCACTTCACAGTACTGGCAGTCACTCGCTGACTGAGCTAATGACTTAACTACACTAACCCCAGGCAAGTTCACTCCTCTCTTCTGTAGTTGCGCCCGCCCTTCCAGAACAGTCTGGATGATAGATGTGTCCAGGAACCTCGCAAGATGGAAGACTCCAGATTAATCGTCGAGTAATTTCAAAAGTCGTCTCATGCGGTACCGCAGAAGGAAACAAGAGGGGGCCGGCTAGCACTTAGTCTTGTTCGTGATTGGCGCGGTCGAAGCGTAAGGGGATGGGCCAATGCGTTGACGCCCCCGGCCCGTAGCAAGTTGGCATGGCGGATGCTATAACCATTACACTGCCCCCTCCTTACCCTCCTTAAGGCTGCTCGTCCCGAGCTGCTCCACGATACGATGCCAGGCGATCCAGGTGAACAACCATCATCCTCCCTCGGGGAGGCCGCCGGATCCGGTAGATGACGTCATTGATCCTGGTGAAGATTGTATATGGGCCTTCCCATTGTGGCTGCCCATACAGATACTTGTGGAAGTGCTCCACGGTCTTCACGATGGCCAGCAATTCCCAACGTGTCACGCAGTAATTTCTCTCAGCTTCTGACAACGTCTTGCTGAAATAGGCGATCACCTTCTCTTGGCCATCTTGCGCTTGTAACAGCACCCCACTAATTCCCATGTCACTGGTGTAAGTGTCGACGATGAACTTCTTCCCAGGCTTGAGGTATCCAAGGATGGGTGCCGTACACAGTGACTCCTTCAGCTTCCAGAAGGCAGCCTCCGCCTCACTTAACCATTGGAAAGATCTCCTCTCGTTGGTGAGCCGTGCAAGAGGCTTTCAGACGTCTGCGTACCCAGCTATAAATCTGCGGTAGAATGTGCAAAGGCCAAGGAAACTCCTTAGTTCTTGCTTGTCCTTTGGCACCGGCCAGTTCCTTACAGCTTCTAACTTCTCCAGATCCGTGGCTACTCCCTCCCATGACATGATATGGCCCAAGTAGCGCACCTACTTCTGGAACAGCTGGCATTTTCCTGGATTTAACTGTAGGTGAATCCCACATAGGCTCTGGAACACACACTGCAGGTTCTCATGAGTTAGCCCCTCATTACGGCCTCCATCAGTCGCTCGAAAGTCGCTGGCGCATTGCAGAGGCCGAAGGGTATCACGGTGAACTGGTAGAGCCCTTGGCCGGTTGAGTACGTCGTCTTCTCCTTGTCTTCTGGATGGAGCGCTACTTGCCAGTACCCAGACTTCAGGTCCAAAGTCAAAAACAACTGGGCTCCAGATAACGTGTCCAGGGTGTCATATATCCGATGTAACGGAAAACGGCCCTTCTTCGTGACGTCGTTCAACTTGCGGTAATTGATGCAGAAGCGGAGTTAACCGCTCTTTTTCATCACCAGGACAACTAGCAATGACCACGGGCTGTTTGACTCCTTGATGACTTCCAGCTGCTTCATGTCATCTAGCATCTGTCGATTTCCGCCTTCTTCGCCAGGGGTACCCTACGAGGTGGTTGTCGGATTGGAGCGGCGTCGCCAGTGTTAATGCGATGGTACACACTAACCGTCTTTCCGTAGTCGCCTTCAGTAGCAGTGAAGATGTCCTGAAACTCATGGATAAGTTCCTTAACCTCCTTGAGCTGTCATACCACTAAATGTTTCCGGGCGTCGGATATAATCTTCCGGAGCTTAACCAATCCTTTGCCTGCTTCTAGGGCTTGTGCGTCTTCGTCGTCCACTGGCACAACACAAGTGACTGGTTCACAAATCTCAAGCTCGGTCCCACTGGGTATCCTCTGCTTCCGCGATGTCAAATTCAATATTCGTACCAGCATAAAGCTTTGTGCCGGAATGAGCGTCCTGGCCAGGTAGAGTCCCTGATCGGTGGTCGGCGATCTGGGTTCCATGAGCACGCTGTTCCCTTGTAGTGGTTCCTCTAACCGTGTCGTAACCATTATCTTGCTGCTGGCTGGTATCACTTCATCACTGGCCAATGTTAAACGCGCTACTCGAAGTTGCGTCCCTGGGTGTTGGAGGATTACCTCTTGTTTGCCGAACACTCCAGATTAATCGTCGAGTAATTTCAAAAGTCCTCTCATGCGGTACCGCAGACGTAAGCGAGAGTGGGCCGGCCGAGCACTTAAGTCTTGTTTGTAATTGGCACGGTCAAAGCGTAAGGGGGTGGGCCGATACGGTGACGCCTCCGGCCGGTAGCAAGTTGGCATGGTGGACGCTATAACCATTACAATAATTTAAATACACATTAATGCGACTATTATCGAGGGCTCTATTAACGCACTGAAATACTCTTTACATCCATCAGTTGCATTCTTGCTCAGAAAAATTACAATAGAATGCACCCATTAGAGGAGCAATAAAAACTGCGAGTGTGTGGTCAATAGAACACTTTTATCTTCAGGTTTTGTAAATCTACCCATGTTTTAAAATCCCCAACTTGACTTCATCAAATACAAGTAGACAGTTACGCCGAGTTTCTTCAACCTTTCCCTCCGTTTCATGACAGACAGTTGCCATAGCATGAGGATTTACACCATACTTAGACTTCAGTCCACAAGATAATGTTCTTAATAATGAAAGTGATGGCAGATGATGCTTTTCGCAATGTTCATATCTTTTCTGGATTTTATGAAGAGCCAACTTTCCAAAATAAATTCTGGCTCAAAACGAGGGTCATTTTGATGACCTAAAAATGTTTAAAAAGTTGTCTATAAAATTACATCAAAAATCCAGAAAAAATTATCCAAAAACTTTACAAAATGACAAATTTGAAATTAATTTTACAATCAATTCACTAATCAAGTTGGTATAGCCTATATTAAGCTTTTTGGTCTTTTGCCTTGTCAAGAAAACAAGGAGAAATTCTTTACTTTTCGCTGAGAACTTTGTTCCAAGTCTTCAGAAGAAAATCTCAACTGTTCACGACAAAGACTTCACCAGGTGGAAGTGTCCCTCCTGGAATGTGGATATTTCCAAGAAGTAAGTTTCTTTAGTGTGCAAATTGACAAAGCATTGTGAAGATTCTCAAGTCTCTGTATTGATTCTCACTTATGGGTGTGATAATATCCAATATCACAAGTGTAAATGCTTCAAAATCCTCAAACGTATACGATAATCACTCAAAAAGTACAAAACAGCCTAATAAATTCCATAAAATGAGCAAATAATGGCGTACAATTTTAGAAAATGACATAAAAATACACAACAGCAAATAATGACAAAAGAATGACATTTGTATAATGTGCGAAATACGATCAGTTAGCAATGTCTGTTGTGAACCAATTAAGAGACGACATATCATCAAAATCCTAGCCGTACTCGTAACACACTCCATGCTTTTGGGTCATGGTGTGAATTACAAGGTTTTACTTGTCTCGTTATATTTGAGTGTAATAAAGCCCGCCTGGCGGCCATGATCGTTATGGTTAACTAGTTTGAGTCCCATTTACACCATTACAATGTTCACCAGCGACCTCTCACCGCTGGATACCGTGGTTCAAATCCCGGTCACTCCATGTGAGATTTGTGCTGGACAAAGCAGAGGCGGGACAGGTTTTTCTAGGTACTCTGGTTTTCTCTGTCATCATTCATTCCAGCAACACTCTCCATTATCATTTCATAGCATTTATCAGTCATTAATAAATCATTTTGGGAGCGGCGACCCCATCGTACTAACAGCGTATATATGATCATTCGGTCAATGACTGGAAAGCAGGTTGTAGGTTTTCATTTTCACAATGCTGACCAGCAGGGTAGGGGAGGTGGTGGTATACAATTTCTATGACTATTGCGTGCCAAAAGCCTGCATTCAATTCAAAATCTCTCCACAGTGCTCATCTAGAGTGCTTCGTCTATCGGATTGGAACTTACAGCCTTGAGCAGACCCCCTGGGCTATTCAACAGCAGTAGGCCATGTGCCGGCACTGGGTTTCACCCTCTCCCTTCCTACCACCATGTCATTCATTTCATCTCTAACTCCTCTGATGAGGCTGATGTCAGGAAGGGTATCCTGTCGTAAAAACTCGCTACAAAGATTCCCTTCATACAGAGAAATGGAACATGGGTTAGACAGACCTGTTTTCAATGATGAGACGTTTTAAGTTTTTCACTTCCCAGCACAGTCATATCACTTCACTTCCAAAGTTGTTAGGTGACAAAGAATAATCAAAAATAAATGCCTGTGTCGGTGCGACGTAAAGCCCCTAGCAAAAAAAATAAAAATAAAAATAAATGCGATTTGATTCTGTCAAACTCCACTCAGTTCCATTGGCAGCTTTTATTTTCTTGGTTGGTAGAGAGCGATTTAGCTGGGCTCTCCTTGTACGGGGTTCAAAACACAAGTAGCTTGGTACTCCTGGAAAATTACTTCACCTGTAATGAACCAATTCCACTGTTTTTCCATCGATTTTTATTAGCATGTCGTGACTAAAATGTATATTGGAATTTTTCTGTTCTATTCACTCAAGTAATTTTGCTTAGGTCTAAAGAAGAGCCTACCATACCGAGATTTACAACGTGGCACAAAATAGCCTGGCATCTTCACGATAACATAACATTTCACCCTCTAATACAGTATGTGCGCCTACACAAGAGCACGCTCTACCGCTACAAGCTGGTAAGTGGTGTTGAAATATGAAACTGCATTCTCTGGTCTACGGAGCCTTATGGAAGTTCCAAAACTCGCCCTGCTGACCCTTACATATTCGGACAGACAACTCCTAAAAGCACTCGTACAGTGAGTGGATACTGACAGGCCCAGTAATGGGCTTCGAGCCAATTCTTAAAGAAATATTTCCCGCTTGGTACAGTCTATGAGACTAACTTTACGGAAATAAATGTTTTCATCCGAATGTTCTGTTGAGAGAGAAGCCAATCTTTTTTCAGTGTCAGCTCAGTTAATATGACCTGTAAGATTTTCAACCTGTTGAAGCACAAAATATAACACCACTGTAATATACCAGTAACAACAGAATGACGTGAATCAATCTACAAGAAAATCCTATTACTCATACTCTTATCAAGTCACTATTAAACATGCCCCCTGGCCAGACGATCACTTGCAAGCGAGCTAAGCGGAACAGGTTCCGAGAAAGCCTAGCCTGGCAATTTTCGTATGCAGACAGACAGTGCCCGCTTGTCTGTGCTGAGTGCAGTGAATTACATTACATATTAGTTTATTAGACTACGGAAAAGCCAACCGAAAACATCCCGCTTTACAAGAAGTATTTATGTATGACACACATGTAAAAAGCGAGTCCGAATCCTTGGCTGAATTGTCAGCACCGAGACCTTCGGTTCACAGATCCCAGGTTCGATTCCCGGCCGGGTTGGGAATTTTAATCTCGTCTGATTAATTCTTCTGGCTCGGAGACTGGGTGTTTGTGCGTCTCCCAACACAAATTCAGACAACACACCACTGAAACATACAATATTAATTACATCCTTCCACATACGGTTGGCATCAGGAAGGGCCAAATTCACATGTGACCCCACAGGTGTGGGAAAAGCAGTGGAAAAAGAAGAAAGAAGAAGACACATGTAGAGAGGTGTGTAGACAATTACACAACACATTTCCCAGCATTCCAGTAAGAAGAAGGCAGACTGTGAGATGACAAACTAAGAAGGAAGGGATTACCAAACACTGCAATTTCCAAGGATTCTAACTGATGAAAAAAACTGCTGAAATTAGGCCATCATTAGAGCATACATGTTGTTTTTAAAACGAAAGAGCCATACTTTTCACCACTTACTCTTGTTAATGTATCTTTAAAGGTTTTCATTCTGTCAAAAACGTTAATTATAGAAATCTGTAAAAAAAAAAAATGCACAATTAAACAAAGAATGTCCTCAAATCACTTTAAACCATGTGCATATATGCACAATATTAAACTTGTCAATGTTTGTGAATTGGTGATGTTATGAACAAGTGAGCCCTCAATTGTCATCTTAGTAACCTCGAGAAAGTTTCCCGTACTCGGCTTAAGCTGTTGATTGTCCATTACCTCCAGCGACTACGTTTGGTTTCATATGGTCAGTATTGGGGATTCCTTAGTTCAAAGGAGGGGATGCTCCCAATACAAGATTTAAAATTCAATTATATTTTACACTAGCAAATGTACCCGTGCTTCTACCTTGTATACAAATTTCTACGTGAATTACTGTACAGGCAGTCACTAAGATTATATTAAACTGCATGTCTCTTAGCGCTATCCGAGAAATAAAACAGGGAGGACACCATATGCTGTTTCCGATGTAAGATACGTATTAGGAAAGTTTTGATGATAATGGTAGGGCACATTTCCTACTGCCAAATACAATTGAGTTCGGGAGTTTCTACTATAATTGCAGGCTCACAAGGCAGCTACCATTCGCAGTAGTGACGGAGAGTTTTCATTATAAGGACAGGCCCCTCTGCTTAATGACAGTCACATCGAGTTGGAGAGATTTGATTATAATCGAGAAATGCAACTCTATTTAACGTACAAGGGATAGAGATAGGGCAAAATGTCATAGGACCAAAGCTGTAGGTCTCTCCAAATTGAATGGTGATTGTGCTATCTGTTTTGTGATATGACTTACCGTTTAGTCACTAAATACCTCAAAAAGAAGGTCTACACCGTCATTAAAATTGTATCCATACTTCGATATTTTACGGGGCCAAAAGTTACACATTTGAACAGCTTGAAATTTTTCCGCAAAGGAAAGAGTGTCCAGGTTTCCGGATTATCACTTGCAGACATACGAAGTAATTAGGAAGAAAGTAATACAGTTAAGAATGTTGAAATTAGATTACAACCAAGTCAGCCGGATAGGAAATATATGTAATACCAAGTGGATGTATTGGAAGATGAAATGTCCCTCACTAAATTGTGATGATACGAGTTACGGATATAGGCTCCATGCGTTAATGGGAGAAATGCACCGCTACGCCGCGTAATCTGCTGTAGTCTCACAATGGCCAACTAAATAATAACAGTGGAACTTCAGAGTGTTTTATATGACAGCTATCAACTTAATTCTTCCAATCTTGCAGAAAGTGGTTATATTTACAAGAAAAGCACTTTGCAGGAAATAGCAATAATGTGAAATGAAGAGGGAGAATATATGCTAGATCTATGCATGAGAAACAACATGATAGTGAGTAACACGTGGTTCAAGAAAAGGGACTCCCATAAAATCACAAGATATAGCTGGGATGATAAAATAGGTACAGTAATAGATTATATTCTGATCAAAATGTATGGGAAAATGTCAATGATATTAAGATCATTCCAAGTGAAGACCTTGGTGGAGACCTTGGTGGAGACCATAGACTGTTGGTTGCAGTTATTGCAGAGGAAAGACCTCCCAAAGTCTGTAACAAAAGAGTCCCAAAAATAAAAACTTGGCCAATAACCGAGCCAAGTGTAAAGGAAAGTTTCAGGGAAGGTGTCCGCAGGTTGATGCCGAGAGAAGAACTGAAATTGGTAGATAAAGAATGGGATACTCTAAAGAAGGTTGTGGTTGGTACAGCAGAAAAAGTATGTGGAAGGTATAACTCTGCTGTCACATGGCCTCAAAATCTACGAATCCATCCTTGAAAGTAGATTAGAAAATATGTTGAACCTACACTTGAGGAGGAACAACATGGATTTAGACCTCTTAGATCAACTATAGATCTCATTTTTTCCCACCAGAATGCTCTATGAGAAGTATTGAGAGAAAGGTAAAACACTTATACCTGTTTTTCTGGACATCGAGAAAGCATATGACCATGTACCACGCAGGCATATATGGGAATGTTTGAGACATAAGAACGTGCCCGATGACATCATAGCGCGAGTACAACGATTATATGATGAAACAAAGTATTGTGTCCAGGTCGAGGATGGAAGGTCAGGTTGGTTTGAAACGAAGAGTGGAGTCCAGCAAGGAAGTCTTTCACCACTTCTCTTCAAAATCATAATGGATGAAGTTTTGAAAGCGGTTAAGAGAAAGGATCCAACAACTAAGGCCCTGGTTTTTGCTGATGATGTAATGGTATGGGGTGAGACAGAAGCGGAAGTACAAACTAGACTAGATCTCTGGCATGAAGCTTTTACAACCTTAGGTCTCAAAATCAGCAAAACGAAGACAGTTGGCTTGGTGATGAGTAGAAACTCTCCAACTGTTCATCTAAGAATTGGAGATGAGGAGATGGATATTGTAGACAATTTCGAGTATTTAGGTAGTGTTCTGTTATCAAACAATACCATATATCAAGAGATTAGTAACAGAATACAGAAAGCTTCCAAATTCTATCACGCTGTACGTCAAATATTTTGGGATGAAACATTTCCATCAGTTTCCAAGATCAGCTTGTACAAAATATATTTAGTACCTATATTGACGTATGGCCTGGAAGCAGCAACACTTACTGGACCAACAAAGAGTCGTCTTCAGGCAACAGAAATGAAGTTCCTCCGTTCATGTCCACAAAAAACAAAAATGGATAAAATAATGTGGACATCTGACAACAGCTTGGATTGGAAAGAAGCTTGCTGGGGACTCTAGAAGTGAAGAGATTGCAATGGTATGGTCACATGAAAAGAATGAACCCTCACAAGACTCCTTGAACATACTTTGACCACAATGTTCCTGGGAAGAGACCGAGAAGAAGACCTCGTGATGTTTGGGAAAAACAGATAATGAAGGACCTTGAGATTAGAGATGTGAACTGGTGTCGCATGTATGAGCAGCATCTGTGGATGGATAGAACAAATTGGAGGAGGCTCATACACAACTGCACCCAGCTTGCTGGAGCGAAGAAATTATTATGATTTTGAATGCATAGTAGCCTACCTGTGTAAATAGTTTGCCGTAGGCATAAACTTTACAATTTGCAGTCCAGCTTTTAAATGGGAAATATTTGACCTAGTTACGGGATTAGATAAAGAGAAGTTGTTCCGCGACTGAATGGGAACTGGTTTCACGGTCAGTGGAAATTACCCCAGCTGTAGTATTCTAGTAACTGGCTGGTTGAATCTTGACCTAGTTTCTACATCGTGAACAGGGGGATGTTTTATTAGATGACATCCAGAAGCAGAACCAGTGACGGAAAATACGACATCACTTTTTGACGCCAGAGTGAAGACTCAAAGGACTGATCTAAGTCTTTTCTGAAGGCATCATCATCGAGATGGCGGGCTAAAACACGATAGGGGCTGGCTGTTCCTGAAATGGCTGGCGATGATAAGTCAATGAAATAGACGAGTACAGAATTTTCAGTGTAATTGTGCGAGTGTGAACGTGTGTTAATGTTGCAAAAGGGGATAGGTGAGTTTTAATATTTAACGACAGTAAATTTTGCTTTGTTTGGAAGGACTACATCCTATTTAAAGTAAATGTTAGGAAGCTTGTTATTGTATATATAATTGTAACGTAAATGTGGACCATTTGCATAAGGTCGCAGTTTGCTTTCTTACATTTTATTCTGATTTATTTAGTTCAGTGGTTAGCTTCATTTCTTTTACGAGTCAGTTTCTTATTTTAGCCTTATATATATATTTCTGATTGTTTTGCTTTGATGTTTGAGACGCAGTGTACGTCTTGGGGCTTAATTGTAAATGTAAATAAGGATTCAATTTAAAGTCAGGAAGGACCAGATTAAAGTATTATTAACCGAGCTCGATAGCTGCAGTCGCTTAAGTGCGGCCAGTATCCAGTATTCGGGAGATAGTAGGTTCGAACCCCACTGTCGGCAGCCCTGAAAATGGCTTTCCGTGGTTTCCCATTTTCACACCAGGCAAATGCTGGGGCTGTACCTTATTGAGACCACGGCCGCTTCCTTCCCACTCCTAGCCCTTTCCTGTCCCATCGTCGCCGTAAGACCTATCTGTGTCGGTGCGACGTAAAACAACTAGCAAAAAAAGTATTATTAATGGGAGTTCAAAGTGTACGGAAACTTGCCGTCATGTTTTCTGGGATTTATTGCAAGATGTGTGAATGAGTGTATGTGAGACAGTGAAGGTTGGATCCACAAATTTTGATAGCATCATCTGCACGACTATTTTGTATATCAAGATTGTAAATTAGTAATTGATTCAAGAGTTCCACGAACGCAGTTTCGTATTCCGAGTTCCAAATATTAGAGTAAATTTTCTGTAAATTTTTTTATTATTATTGTTACCATATTTTTGTGGTAGGTAGAGGTGAAAGAAGGTGCGGGGGTGAACAGGTCTCAAGCTACGAAATTAAAGTTAATTTAAAATTTAACAAGGTTATATTTTCTTTCCAAAATTCAGAAAAAACACGAATGGCAGGTACAGAGTAGCAAGGTAACAAATTACAATTACAGTATTCACAAGATTTGGGCTTCGAGCCCCTAACTCACAATTCTTGGGCAATTAGCCCAACTTTACCCCAAAACAAGTTTCAACAGAGGGGCAGAAAACCCCATTCATGCCCAGGAGCACTTGCTCCAAATTACACAGTAAGGCCTCCTTGAGGCGTGCAGAAAACAAAATTTTCAAGAAAGAGCAACTTGCTCTCAAAATTTAAGCCTGTCGAAGGCCACACCAAACTCCACCTTCAAGTTGTCCTCTAAGGACATAGACACAGGGGTAAAATACCCAACCTACTGAGGCCTATTAAGTGAGAAAAAGGTTAATTACCTGAAATCTAAAATAACAATTTGAGAGGAGGCGATCTGCACTCCTAATACATTTTGTTTAAAACCTAATCTGGCTCTAGGCCGCTAATGCAAGGGCTAATCCCATACTACAAAGGTGACTTTAGAAAAGAACAATTTACATTACATTAAGGAAGGATCGGTTGTGAGAAATAAGTTCACCTCAAAACAATATGAGTGGGAGCTCGAGAGGGTTAAGCACTCTTTATCCCAATATGTAGCTGTAAAAGAGAATAGATGCTAAGAGTCTTTACATTTTAGGGAAGGTTACATGGTAGAAACGCTTCGGACCCGCCCCGAGAGTTAAACTGCTGAGCTAGCAAGAAAAGAAGTTATTAAAAGGCCATTACCTTGGTGTTGAACTGCTCCCCGAAGAAAGAGGCGCTTCCCGCCCCCTGCTATGTACTTTACACACTGAAAGATGGTACTGAAGTAGCCCGGAGACCCTAAAATCAGCAGTTTATATACTCTCGCGAAAAGTTTGAGGCGTTTCAGGAAAGAAAACACCCGCCCACAATCATTTATTGGTTAGGGTTAAGCAGCATATCCAATTTGAAGAAGAAACCCCTTATTGGTCGTAAATTAATTAAAGAAATTCGGGATTGGCTAAATTCAAAACAAGGGGAAAGAAAGGGGAATACAGCCAACTTAAACAATAACAGAAAGAAATGTAACAAGAAACAAACTTTTGAAATAAAAATTTCTCCGAAAAAACAGTTCTTTCACCTTGCACTAGGGTGCACTATTGTAGTTCTTCAGTAGTGTCCTCTAGAAGAGAAAGTTTACACTTCTTACTACAGGTAAAACAAAAATACGTCGAAAACGACCCAGTTCAGAAACTTCAAAATTTCCAAGTAGTGACATCTTCTGGGTAACTTGAAAATTAATACATTAGATAAAGTTCGGACTTCCTCCAGCAGAGGATCTTCAACTGGCGCAAGGTTTGAATTAGCGGCGTGGAGGTGTACCGCCCGGTACAATTATGATTATTATTATCATCGAGAGTTTCTCGAGTTGTAGGACTGAGATATTTCAGTAACTTTCCGATGTTCAGACAAGATCGATTGTCTATGTCACAATTTCTTAGTTTCAGTTTATCATATTTATTACAGAGTTGGTCACTTTATTATTCATGTTTAACTTTGAGCGCAAGTACTTTGATTTGTGACCAGCGCGGTCTTGTTTCGTTCCATGCGAGAGTATGTTAAACTGACGTCATGCTTCGCCTTGCTTTATTTGTAGTTTATTTTAGTTGAGCTCACCGTTGTCCATATTTTGTTATATGTTCCCCATCATATCCAGGGTGTATATAATTTTAGGGCATTTTTTCATCATAGTTCGAACTGAGCACCCCTGGGAGCGCTGACTAGTCTGGGGCAAATTACCTTGATGGTAGAAAGGAGGAAGTATTATTGTTGTTTTTATTGTTGCCATTTCTGGTGTTCTTAAGCTTTAAGAGGAAGTACAACTAGGCAACCATCCTCTATATAACTCTAATCAGAGGTACAAAATGGAAGGGATCCGGCACTTAAAATTAAGGTATCGACCACAGAAAGACATAGGGCCACGAAGGGCGTGAAAATGAAAGACTCCCAAGGCCTCGAGTACTCTGATACTGTTGAGGTTGGAAAATAACAAGAGTTGACCAGGGGATGTCAGACAGGATAGATGAAAGTGAGGCACATGGCACAAGTAAGTGGAAGCAATGCCAGAACTTGGCTCAGGACCCCGTGGTTGCCAACCCATGCTTCCAAGTTAAGAGCCCCTGGGGCCCTTTTAGTTTCTTCTTATGACAGGCAGGGAATACCGTGGGTGTTATTCTACCACCCACAATGGTAGGTTTGGCTGCTGCTTTTTTCTTGGTACCTTGTCCTTTTCTGTTGGCCCAGTATTCCTTCATTTGTTATTATTATTATTATTATTATTATTATTATTATTATTATTATTATTATTATTATTATTATACTGCCTATCATTAAGACTACAATAGTGTCTACTAGAGCGCTTTAAAAAAATGTTGGCCTACTGCAGCTTACTTTGCAAATATAGCATTGCTATAATAATTTGTTTGTAATTGTTATAAAAAAATTAAAAAAGTTTCGTAAAGGGTTATTTGATATTAGTTAAAATATTTAAACCGAGTTACTTCTTGCGATTTACTGCTAAGATCCACAGTCTTTTGAAATAAATTTCGCTAGACCATGAAAGAAAGCTCTGTATAATCTATTAATGCCCCCAACAGAAGTACACAGTTCTGCCGGAACATATTTGAACTTCACAAAATAATAATTTAATAAAGAGAGCACTATAAAATAATTTAATAAATGCATGTAAACATTGCACGTACTCCAGCTCCTTACGGTCAGTTGTTGATGAACATGCCTCTAAGTAGTTCTCGTAGTATCCATCCGCAGCAGCATATTGCTATAGACACAGAGCCTATAAGAAGGTGGCAACAGAGGAGAAATATTTAGGCACACGGATTCTTAGGTAAACAGATAAGAAAATGATTTATGGTGTCATTCGTACTTAAGCCTAAAGAGGCAAGAAATTAAAGTGGAAGACAGTAGAAGAGAAATACAACAAAAATTATAGCAAAAGCCAGACAACACCTTAAGGTGTGAAATAATGGCCTACACTCCGCAGTACTGTAACAGAGCCCCTTAGTGCTCACGATTGTAACCTCCAATGGTACTACATGTACGGAACATGACGTAATTAGGTTGAAAATCGATTTTGATTACTCTTTAATATGTTTCTGCACATCACCTTCAGTGATAAAATAATAGTACACAACATGGTCCTGTGACGATAGCTGCAGTCGCTTAAGTGCGGCCAGTATCCAGTAATCTGGAGATAGTGGGTTCGAGCCCCACTGTCGGCAGCCCTGAAGATGGTTTTCCGTGGTTTCCCATTTTCACACCAGGCAAATGCCGGGGCTGTACCTTAATTAAGGCCACGGCCGCTTCCTTCCACTTCCTAAGCCTTTCCTATCCCATCGTCGCCATAAGACATATCTGTGTCGGTGCGACGTAAAGCAAAAAGACGCAAGGAATTTAGTACGGACAGGTAGAACATAACCTAATTTGCATCAGAATAACCTCCAGTGAGATTAACTAAAAACTAAAGTGGTGTGAATTGTTTTAGCAAAATATGAATTAATTTTGCAGTGCAGAGGGGAGAATTATTCAGGTGTGTGCGATCGTTGAGACGGATTTGCGATGTGAATTTCTATTGCCTCATTTATGGCAAATCAGTAATTAAATTAAAGAACTAAATAAGTTAAATGTAACAGAGCACAAGAACGATATGTTTTGACATGACCAATATGTATACTAACATACAAATCCATCAACCAATCACTCACTCACTCAATCACCATTCATCTACATTTAGAGCAGTTGCTCAAGGTGGCAGATTCTCTAGCTGTTGTTTACTTACTTTACTTACTCTTTTCTTGTTTGAGTCATCAGTCCATAGACTGGTTTGATGCAGCCCTCCACGCGACCCTATCCTGTGCTAACCTTTTCATTTCTGCATAACTATTTCATCCTACATCCGACCTAATCTGCTTGTTTTATTCATACCTTGGTCTACCCCTACCGTTCGTACCACCTACACTTCCTTCAAAAACCAACTGAACAAGTTCTGGATGTCTTAAGATGTGCCCCATCATTCTATCTCTTCTTCTCGTCAAATTTAGACAAATCTATCTCCTCTCACCAATTTGATTCAGTATCTCTTCATTCGTGATTCGATCTACCCATGTCACCTTCAGCATTCTTCTGTAACACCACATTTCAAAAGCTTCTATGCTCTTTCTTTCTGAGCTAGTTATTGTCCATGTTTCACTTCCATACAATGTCACGCTCCACATGAAAGTCTTCAAAAACATCTGCAGTGAAGTGAGCAAATTTCTTTTCTTAAGAAAGCTCTTCCTTGCTTGTGCTAGTCTGCATTTTATGTCCTCCTTACTTCTGCCATCGTTAGTTATTTCACTACCCAAGTAACAATATTCATCTACTTCCTTTAAGACTTCATTTCCTAATCTAATATTTCCTGCATCACCTGCCTTCGTTCGACTGCACTCCATTACTTTTGTTTTGATCTTATTTAGTTTCATCTTCTACTCCTTACCCAAGACTTCATCCATACCATTCAGCAGCTTCTCGAGATCTTCTGCAGTCTCAGATAAAATAACAATATCATCGGCAAATCTCAAGGTTTTGATTTCCTCTCCTTGGATTGTGATTCCCTTTCCAAATTCCTCTTTGATTTCCCTTACTGCTTGTTCTAAGTAAACAATGAAAAGGAGGGGGGACAAACTGCAGCCTTACCTCACTCCTTTCTGGATTGCTGCTTCTTTTTCAAAGCCCTCGATTCTTATCACTGCACACTGATTTTTATACAATTTGTAGATAATTTTTCGTTCCCGGTATCTGATCCCAATCACCTTCAGAATCTTAAATAGCTTGGTCCAATCAACATTATCGAATGCCTTTTCTAGATCTACGAACGCCATGTAAGTGGGCTTGTCCTTCTTGAATCGATCCTCTAAGATCAGACGTAAAGTCAGGATTGCTTCACGTGTTCCTACATTTCTTCTGAAGCCAAATGATCTTCTCCCAACTCAGCTTCAACTCGTTTTTCCATTCTTCTGAAAACAATACAAGTTAAAATTTTGCAGGCATGAGATACTAAACTAATGGTGCAGTAGTTTTCACACCTGTCAGAACCGGCTTTCTTGGGAATAGGTATAACAACATTCTGCCGAAAATCAGATGGGACTTCTCCTATCTCATACATCTTACACACTAAATGAAATAACCTTGCCATGTTGGTTTCTCCTAAGGCAGTCAGTAATTCAGAGGGAATGTCATCAATTCCAGGTGCCTTGTTACTATTCAGGTCACTCACAGCTCTGTCAAACTCTGACCTCAAAATTGGGTCTCCCATTTCATCAGCATCAACAGCTTCTTCTTGTTCCAGAACCAAATTATCTACATCTTTACCTTGATACAGCCGTTGGATATGTTCCTGCCATCTTCCTGCTTTGTCTTCTTTCCCCAGAAGTGGCTTTCCCTCTAAGCTCTTAATATTCATACACCTAGATTTCCTTTCTCCAAAGGTTTCCTTGATTTTCCTGTAGCTGTTATGGAGACTGAAAATTTTGAGAAATCGCTTTATTACAGTAATCAAGACAAAATTGAAGAATTAAAATCCAGGAAGTGGACAGGCACCTGCATCTGGCGCGTATGTCAAAACTTGCAGCTTTGAGTTTCAGCTCAAGTCGATCGAAGCAAAATGAAATGTTAAATTCAAGATGGCGGATAAAAGTCATTCCACTTCTCTCGCGCATGGCCGAGTTTAACCTCCAGATAATTCGTGGTCGAAGAGTGTGACCAGAAAACAATATTTAATAACCCACTAATCCAAAATATAAGTCTTCACCTAACATTTGTTTCAGAAACTGTGTAATCTGCAATAATACATTGATACTTTTAAGGCCCCAGTGCACATGTTTTCAAATTTGTTGTCTGGTGTTTTACACAACCTTTTAATACACTGTTATTATTTAATAAGCCCTAGTTGTAAAGGTTATCGTACTTGTTCTCTTGTCTTTCTTCACGCCTTTAATGCTCTCAACTTGTCTTTGGAAACGGTAGATGGGCTATATTTTTCAGTGTACCTGTACATACACGACGTAAAATGCATGCATGTCGGAAAAAGAACATTTCAAGTAGTACGTTTTCTCACTTGACACATTCTCTTTCCTTGTCCCCTGCAGAAACATCTTAACGAGGTTTTGCTGTGTTATTGAATACGGGGGCACTGAACTGATTATAGATAAGTACATGAAGGTTGAAGATAGCGTTACAGCTCTGGAGGTTGTTAGGTAAAACTAGTTCACAAAAACACATGGCAAACTTCTTCCATTAATGAAAGAAAAAAAGCCTAACAGAAAAGGTTGTACAAGAGAAGCTGCATCAGGGGGAATGGTTGTTATCTCTTTAAGTTTATCCAGGATTACAGACAGACTTTGTTGATGGAATGAAAATAAATCTAAAAGAAGACATTTTATTCCAGCATCGGGAGAGAGACAGTTCAAGAATATTCTTATCCACTTTGCCTGATTCTAAGTAAGTTACATATACAGTATGTTGCGAGGTCGAATCATGTTCTGTCGCTTGGTTCACATAAAACAACAAGTAGAGAGAGGTTTGTCTTCCCACCCCTGATACGGGTGACGATATTTTAGAGCCAGATGCCCTTCCTTATGGAGCTGATGAATATAAAAAGAATGATGGTGAACGAAACTAGGTAAGGAGGTGGTAGGAGTAGACTGTGGCTTAACAACAGGACACCCAATGGTGGGGTTAGCTCCATTCTGCTCACGAATATGACAATCGTGACTCGTGTAGTCTCTGGGAATTTCATCATTAAATCCAGATTGGTTGGTATTCAGAATTTCAGCAGACGAATAGTTATGGTGGGAACCAGCTGACAAAACTAATCTTTGAGATCATCAGACAATGGAAAACAATCTCAGAACGGTTTTAGAAAGTAAGTGTTGACTTGACTGAGACTGGGGTGAAATTCTCTCTCTCTTCTTTTTTTTAACATTTTTTAAAAGTTGCTTTAACTTCGAGAGCCATATTGCAACATTCATAATTATACATAAAGGAATAATTACATTGATTACACAGAGTTACAATAGCAAAAATAACAACAGTACATAATTATTAATCAGATAGTGAATAGATTTGTTTGTCTAAAATACTTAATGATGTTTTTACACTGAGTGTCTTTGTTCCAGATGTCACATTCACTATTATTCTGGTTTAAGTTACACTAATGTCCTTGTTGATCGTATAGATGGCAGTCTAGTAAAACGTGGTCAACAGTTTTTCCTTTTTACAGGTATCACATATTGGTGGAGGTTTCTTAAAGAAGATATGTGCACGAGTCAGTTTGCTATGGCCTATACGTATTCTAGTAATGAGTACTTGTTCTCGATGCTGGAGGAATGAAACATCAAATTTATCTGTAGATCCACGCCTGAAATCGAGGAGTCTTGTGGGTTGTTTCTGTGTCCAGTCTGTTAACCATTGTTCTCGGATCTTTGTAGTAAGAAAAGGAGCAACATCGGTGTGGGCAATTAGAAAGTTTGGATCATGTACAGGAAGAAGAGTTGCTTCTTTAGCTGATATGTCAGCTTGTTCATTGCCTTTTATTCCCTTACCTGAGGGAATCCATTTTATGATAACTTGCAGTATGTCTTGGGCTAATGTATTTGAGGATGATGCATTCTGAATGAGCTTTACTGTCGATAAATAATCACTAGAGTTTGTGATTTTTAGCATTTGCGATAAATGCGAAATATGTCGAAACTTTGTCAGTGTATGTGCCTTCATCTTATATGACCTGTACGAGTGGTTTTTAGCGATTTCGAATTAGCGATAAAATGAGAAATTGATTCAAAATGCGAAATTATACAATTTATGCAAAATAGATGCGACACTCACAGTTTTATACGAAATAAAAATATATCTTTTTAAAAACGATTCATTTTTCTTCAAAATAAGATATATGTTGTTATTTATTTCAGGAGAAATAATTATTACGGCGCCCATTGCAATCGTAAAGCAGTAACATGCTTTGACGGACACTTCCGTCCTGCTGCACGGAATATTTATAAGTTCATTATCGCAATTAGTTGGTCGGAGAGATTTATTCTCTCTGTTTTGCAGCCTACCCGATTGATGTCAGACGATACCTGAAGCTATTTTCTCTGAGCTGAAATACGGAAAATAAAAAGCACCTCATTTTGCCGCTCGTTGTAAACAATCATGGCGGCATCCAAGCGCGGCATGGATGAGTTTATTCGTAACTGGTTTGAAAATAGTGATGTTGAAAGTGGAAATGATTCTCTGGAGAGTGAAAATACTTCATCTTCTTCAACTGACAGTGATGAAAGTGATTCCGATTTCAGTTCTGAGATGATAGTGCCAATTGAAACTACGTGACAAAACCAGAATGCAACAAGAACGAGTGAGAAGTCTAGGTTTTTTTTTTTTTTTTGCTTTACGCCGCACCGACACAGATAGGTCTTACGACGACGATGGGATAGAAAATGCCTAGGAATAGGAAGGAAGTGGCCATGGCCTTAGTGTGAACATGGGAAACCGTGGAAAACTATCTTCAGGACTACCGACAGTGGGGTTCGAACCCACTATCTCCCGTATGCGAACTCACAGCTGCGCGCTCCTAACCGCACGGCCAACTCGCCTGGTGAGAAGTATAGTAAAATGTTACTTGGAATTATGATCTTGTTGACAATAAGCCTCTTTCTGTAACATGTAAACCAGTTTTTGAAATTCACTCTATAGTGGGGAAGGGGTTGGGTAATAATCCGAAAAAATGGACGTAGGGAATGAATTTCTAACCCCACAGTTCTGGGATCACGTTACTAAGGAAACCAATGCCTATGCCTCTACATTTCTTGCTAATTTATCTGCTTCCCTTGAAACCAGTAATACTTACGGACAAAAACATTGGTTTCCTGAGACGATGTGTATTCTTATGTAGCCTATGTGATTAATCAAATTTATGTTAAAGTGACGAAAAAATAAATGGTATGTAAGGGAATATTTCCTTTCACAAGTAGGCCAAAGGGTTAAATCATTCAATGTGTGGAATTCCTTTCACTGGCTAAAGAGCACTGCAAGGAACAATCTATCAAACAGCAAATACACTTTCAAGCACCACGTTCATTCTCTTTGTGTGTTGACCCTTGATCATAGTCGGTTATTCTTGACATTGGTGTTGAGTAGTAGTTCTGTTTAAAAGTACGGTAGCGATTTATTTTATTGTCTGGTAGCCATGGGTAGAAGCAAAGTGATGATCAAACAGCATGCCGAAAGTCACAAATCGGGACATCTTTATGTAAGCGATACAGATGGCCTATATTGATGTGCCGACTCTGCAATCAAAGACTTGAAGAATTAAAAAAAAAATGTTTTGCAGTCCTTCCTTTGTCATGGCAGCACTTCTGTCCATTTGGGCCTCTACGAACATTGTCGATGTAGAGTTATTTTTAGCAACATAATTGTAACTGATAAGCGGCCTCAAATGAAGGAGGACACCTTTTAAGCAATTGGCATGTTGTACTTTAATCATCATTGGAATTCCTCTTCCTTGTAGGTGTGTTGTACTGTGATAAATAAATACGTTCAGAATAGTATTTTTCACTTTGAAATTGTTTGTAAATTTGAAAATAAGCATATTCCTGTGTGTGCGTTAATACTTCTTGCAGTCTTATGTTGATATTTTTCTTATTTTCCATAGTGAATTCAAAACTGCATGCCGAGCGATGTGTGATTAAACAGTATGATTTTACTCCCAACTGTTGTGTGTGCAGTTTAGCAAATTATGCCTATTTTTAACCAATTTGCTACAAAACGCTAAATTTGAGAAGTTTAGATGCAAAAAAACGCTAAATTTGAAAATCAAAACACTAAATCCCTGATTTTTAAATGCTATAAACCACGAACTCTAATAATCACTAAGGATTAAAAAAACGTTCCTTTTTGGGGGAACTCTTTATGGATTCCATAGCTTTTAGGAAAGCATACAGTTCACATGTGAATATGGAGCATGTAGCTGGTAGTGCATACTTCATTGTGTGATTGGGGTGGACAACAGCACAGCCGCTACCATATTCGGTTTTAGAGCCATCAACGTATATAGGAGTGTGTCTGGGCAGACTTTCACACTTTTCATACAGCATTTTTTGAAATACGGTTCTGTTGGTTGTTTCGTTTATTGAATTCACTAAATCTAATATTATTGGTGGTGGTTCAGTTTTCCATGGAGGGAATGTGATGTCTTTTTTAGTTCTTAAAGCAATCAGGGAACTGAAGAATTATTTCCTGCAAGTATTGCGTAAACCTAATGTGATAAAGATGTTGATTCCCATAGGGAACCTGAAATATTGGTTCTGAACGAGTAAATTTATAATACCAATATAGTTGGTATCTATCTCTTCTTGTGATTGAGCTTAAGTTCTGAACCGCGCACCAAGCTCGATAGCTGCAGTAGCTTATGTGTGGCCAGTATTCAGGAGATAGTGGGTTCAAACCCCAGTCAGCAGCCCTGAAGATGGTTTTCTAAGGTCTCCCATTTTCACACCAGGCAAATGCTGGGACTGTACCTTAATTTTAAAAAAGACCACGGCTGCTTCCTTCCCACTCCTAGCTCTTTCCTGCCCCATCGTCGCCATAAGACCGATCTGTGTCAGTGGGGACATAAAGCAACTTATAAATAAATAAAATAAACTGTGCAACTAACAATCTTGTAAATTTCCTTGAAATTCAAAGCCAGCCCAAGGAAAGCATGAGAAGGATGATGTGGAAAATTCTGGGCTCAAAGAGGAAAAATGGGGAGAAGAAAATTGTACCAGAAAGAGTGGTTTTAACTGCTGAGAAAGATAAGACCCTTAAAAATGAGGATGGGTGGGACTAGCTGACAAATAAAATCTTCAAGTTCATCGGACAACGGAAAACAGTCTCAAAATGGTTTCGGAAAGTAAGTGTGGACATGACTAAGACTGGGGTGAAGGAAGAAAATATATCAAGGAATAGAGAAAGTGAGGGCAGAGATTGCAAAACAAAACTTCCAAGTGTGGAACATTGATAAGCCAAAACTGAGAAGAAAAACAAAGGATAATGCAGGCAGGATAGACCCCCGCTCATCTCAAGAGGACAGGAAAGATCAAAGAAGTTTACCTTTTGATAATCTTCTTCCGTAGCAAAGCGCTCTCGCTGTATCCTCGTCATGTAGAGCACGTCGGTGTCTGGCAACACGTCGTACAGACTGTGAAACTCCTCTTGACTTATGCCCTTGGAGGCCACAAATTGGACGATGTTGAGTGGCATGCCCAGATCAGGTGGACTTACATAGCGCAACTGGACATTGTAGAGTGTGAGAAGCCTGGAACAGCACACAACATATTGTGTCAATGCAAGAGCTGAAGTAAAGAGATGTCGCTCTATTTACATTGAGAACAAAGTAACTGGGTACAGTCTGCAACAATAACATGCAGTAGGCCTCACATCACAAGCTTATTACGTACAGGAGGTCATTTTCTGCAAGAGATTTCAGTACAGAGAGTACTACGAGAGGGAGGCCACAGGTAACAGGACACAAATGCAATTCAAACTTTACAGAGCCTGAATTACGTCAAAAAATAATCAGACATGTGTCTGAACGTTTCTGCGATTTGCTCTTATTTAACAAGAAAACAGCCCTCATAATTTAACAACCTTCATACCTCTGAACAATTTGCCTGAGAGCATCTGTAGCACTGTTGGTTTAGCGGTTAGTGGGCGACTCGGAGCGCCAGCCGCTCATTTTTATTTTTTTGTTTCCTTTCCCCTTTTCTTTTCTGTTTTATCCGTCTTGAAATGGCAGACATGAAGTGGTCTAGCCACTCAGAGCTTGACAACTTATGACCACTGCTGCACTTATGATAAGAGATGTTTAAAAAGAAAGGGAAAAAAGGTAATCACGGTATGAAATATTTTGAAAGTTTCATTTAGAATATCAATTGTACAAGTTTGCCAAGTCTTTTCTTGACAATTTTAGAAATCACTTTAATTTGACATAGGGTAATATTGTAAGTTATAATGTAACCAGAGTTGGGACGTTAAAATCCACAGCCTGTTTCCAGTCATTCGACCAGGTCAGGGATGGAATGAATGAATGGTAATAATCTTGCATGTGTTGGCTCAATATAAGATACCATAAGCACACTAATGCAATAAAATACAACAAGTTTTCAGCTATCGGCCAACACATGCAAGATTATTACCATAATTTTACCAGTATCGAACAGGACATGGACATCCTTGTAATAGCAAATAAGGGTCCTTTACTCAACATAATGGAAAATTACTACATACACCTAGACCGATATTTTAATGCCAATTACAATCTTAATGAAATCTCAGAGAAACCCAACATACTTTTCGATTTATTTATCACTTTTCTCAGAAACAATAATTCAGCCAACCAGAACTCAATCCTAAGTTTAATTAAAGGTACTTTTCCGAAACAGTTACCCTTTCTCCCACACCCTTCCGCTCTGCCTTAAATCACCCTTCCTCTCCCTTCCAAACCCCACCCCATCCCCTCCCAAGCCACCTCCATTCTACCCAACCCGCATGCGCCTGCCCTCCTCCCAGCCCATATTTCTCCTTCCACTACCAGTCGCACACTATCAGCTAAGCTACACACACCGCAGCGCAAGGCGAGTGTCCATTCCTTTGTGGTAATGTTTTCCTCTTTCCGCATACTTTGCATTTTACTCGCTTTTCTCAATTTTAATAGGTCCAATTTGTTTTCCGTTATGAACTGAAAATTCCACCAATTAATATCACCAAGTGCAGTGTCTACTTTCTTCTCAACAAGAATTAAAAAACTTCACATTCTGCACAACTCCAACAATCAACCATGCAGCCCAATCAACACGGCTTGGTTACTTAATTCACCAAGTGCCAAATTCTCCGCTTAAGCTGATACAGTGTATAGTTGACTCTTCTCCTAGAGAGTATCAACTACACATTTTGTTACTTGGACATTGTACATACTTGTATATTTTTATATATGTGTCAGTTTATAGTGTGTTCATTCTTAGTACCATAGCACTCGGTACCAGGACCTACTGAATTCCATGAGTCTATAATCGTACTAAACATTTTTTAACCTACAACACAGAGCACCTCATTTGTACTTTTATTCCAGATTTTTTAGCATGTTTAGTGTACTTTCAATACTCACCTACGTCACATGTAATATTTCATTTTCATTTGCAACATTTTGAGCGCCATAGCCCTTGCCTAATTCAACCACACTTCATATTGTAAATTATGTATTCATAAGATTCTTACTGCTTAGAAACATGTTTTAGGATTATGCCAAATATTGTGTATGTTTAATATGGCTGACGATGACCCCACGTAGGGTTGAAACTAGTCCCATGTAATGTAAATAACATTGTAAATACAACTTAGTATTGAACAGGTGGAAAACTCTCCTGTGCATTATTTATATGCTTTGTAATTCCTGAAGACCAAATAACTATTTTTATACAGGCAGAAAAGGTTATTATCGAACGAATAAATGCAAAGAACAAGCAAACGGTTATCCACGACACAAACAAATCTATATCGATCGACTGGGATACAGAATGCATCTCGTTCTTCCAGTCAAAGACTAACGGCCAGATGAATATAAATCAGAGCGATGTATCGAATATTCGCTGGTCACACAGCGTGTATCAGCGGCTTGCAGAAGCTTGTTCTCGTGCAAATTTTAAAAAGAAGATCTTGGTACATAAAATCGTAAAATATTATAGTTCATCCGTAAAACACATTGTCTTTCTGTAAATTTTTCGGACAAACCGTAAAAGTTGGCAGGTATGCAATACTTCCTCGGTGGGATATTTGGCTCAATGCAGTAGGGTATTTTTGCGAAAACTATAAAGTTGAGTGAGAAATTGTTTACACATTTGACAGTAGCAATGTGTCCTCTACAAAAAAAATTTCAGGAATTATTTTCGAGCAGTTTACTGGTAAATTAGGCGTACATAAAACTGAATTACGGAGATGGGACTGCAACACTTTCTTGCCTAGAAACTGATGGATTTGAACTGCACAGGGTTTGTAACTAATGAAAGACATAGGACGAGCAAGGGGCAGTGTGGCAGTTTCTGCGATAAGTAAATTGAACATAACGGATATGTTACAATGAGCAAAACAAGGCACTGGAGCTGTCCTGATTGACGATGAACCACAGCAATACGCCAGCTGGCTTGTTTATCGGTAACTTTCCGTTGCGTCACGCTGCGGTGACGTCATTGGCTTTCGCGGAAGTGTACTTGTAGTCTATTATTTTTTATTATTATTGTATTTTAAATTGTTTTGTATATGATTTAGGGAATGTTTAATGAGTGTTAGTGAATAAATAAATTATATAATTTAACAGCGTTTGAATTGTTGTGCTTTACTCCAAAGACCAAATGAGAACAAAGAAAGGAGTAAGTCACAATAAGCCGCTGACAAGTAGAGGCACGGCCACTCACGTGCCTCAGAAAACGGTGAACAATAAGTGGTCCGTGATTGTCCGATCAACGACAGGTGTTACAGCTAGTATTTTCTATTTTTGTAAAACCACAGCATAGAAAACTGAACAAACTACAGGGCAACTTAATTATATAAATTGAAAATTTGTGGTTAATCTCTTTTGTAATGTTTTTACCTTGCAAGGGAATGGACGGTCCTGCCATGTTTGAGGTCGCCGACCATGGTGATAGTCAGTCCATTGACTGTACCGATCTCCTCTCGAATTGTGAATATGTCCAGCAGAGCCTGGGTCGGGTGTTCTCCCACACCGTCACCTGCGTTTATCAAAGGCTTGCGACAGTGCTGGGCTGCTCGCTGAAATACATACAAATACTGTAAGTTTCACATTATCTTGTGCTACCACTCTCGGTGCATGGTCCGAGTCTATCGCGTCCTTAGTTTAATAATGCACTGAATGAAATTCTCTGCTACTTTGCTAAGAAATATTGGTGAGGTATTCCCCTCGACTATAGATCATTTATGCTGAATATGTCATTAGGAAAGCTCTTGATGGATGGACAAGAGGTACGTCTATTGGTGGAAGAACTATTAATTATCTCAGATTTGCAGACGACACCGTGCGACGATGAACTTGCTGAACTACTGACAAAAGTAAAAGATGTTAGTCTATCATATGATTAGACATCAATCTCAGCAAGTCCACACTTACTACCGATCGACAAGCACAGATCCAACTCGCAGGCAGATTAAGGGTCAACCGTGTGTGACATGGGAAGTTGAGTACATAAGATAAGAAGACTGATCACGCTAGGATGAGTGACTATGAAGCAGCTCTCCAAGGTCTGGCAGAACAGGGTTCATTTATAGGAAGGGGAGTTAGGGATTGGAATAACTTACCAAGGGAGATGTTCAATAAATTTCCAATTTCTTTGAAATCATTTAAGAAAAGGCTATGAAAACAACAGATAGGGAATCTGCCACCTGGGCGACTGCCCTAAATGCAGATCAGTATTGACTGAAGATCCACCTTGTTGAAATTTCTTATACGGTTGCTAAACATGGACTCTCCAGGCCTAAGACAAGCTGCCGCTTTGGTGCGGGCGCTGAATGCCACACATAAAATGGACCGGAAGAACTAATGCATCCATTATCAAAGAACTTAACCCTTAAACTTAATTAATCACAGATATTTTCCTTTAAAATGTTCACAGGTGCTCCTCCTTTTGAGTAATTGTCCCTTGACTACTTTATTAGACCATAGTATTATGATTTTACTTGTCATATGGTGCACTTGATAAAATAAATGAAAAATGTTAGTATGAGTTCAATGACCCCCCCCCCCCCCCTCTCTCTCTCTCTCTCTCTCTCTCTCTCTATCTCTCTCTCTCTCTCTCTCTCTCTCTCTCTCTCTCTCTCTCTCTCTCTCTCTCTCTCTCTCTCTCTCTCTCTCTCTCTCTCTCTCTCTCTCTCTCTCTCTCTCTCTCTCTCTCTCTCTCTCTCTCTCTCTCTCTCTCTCTCTTGGAAGTCCATGGCATATTTTTAATGGTGTTGTTTGTTATGTTTCTCACATTTGCGACAATCAAAGGAAAGTTGTATCCTCTGGTAAACATGACTTGGTCAACAATGACATTGTTTTCTAAGTATCTACTTTCTTCATATATTTCAATCTTACAAAGCATAACAGGCAAAAACTATTGGTTTTGCAAGCTGGACTGGAATAGTGACACCTGAAGTGGAAGACATAAGTGCAAATCCAAAAGGGCTTTCCAAGCAGATTATTCAGTCAATGGAATCTATCTAGGCAGGAAAATCATGCTCGAACAACCCCATTGAGATCAGCCTCCTAAAGGAAAGGATGTGTTACGTTTAAATGAGAGATGCTAAAACCAGAAAGGAGAAGTACAAAAATTTCAACAAGCCAAAGCAATAATGTGCAGAGTGTAACAGACATGTATGCAATGCACACTTAGGAAAACTTGTAACATGTGTCAACTGCCTTGAAACAGATAATTTAGAGTAATTTCAATGTACCACGTTGCAAAATATGACTGTATTACTCCCATGACATAGTTTACAATATTTCAAAATAGCTGAACTTACTGCACACTAAGAATATTTTCTAGTGATCATAAACTCTGTTTTAAATGGATAAGTTCTTCATAAACTTTTAAATTTCTTTCTTTAAAATAATATTATGTAGCGAGTTCGACGAACCCCACTATCAGAGTTCACGTTACAAAAATAAGCTTAGGAGTTCCAAGCACCTTGCTCCCCATATCAACCAAAAAATCCTCCAGTTCTTTGGACAGAGATGGTCAAAACCCAGAAAAATTAATCGTGGAAGAGAAGGTCGAGGGCATGAGACCAAGGAGAACAGCGAGCACACCAAGAAATTAACCAGTTTACCTTTTCAGCAGGTTTTAAGACAAGCTGGGAACCGTTAGAGATGGTGACACTTCGCTCATGGGCTCACGATGCTCAGCAATGAGTCAAACGCCTTGTGATGATGATCTTTTTTACTGAAGTTTGCAAAATGCTTAAACAAACGTAGCTCATTAACTCTGGAGTGCAATCTACTGTTTTGTTAAATACCCATTAAACTTAAGGATGGCAGGTGCGGAATAGTTTATACTTACGGATACTGCTCCAGGCTGGGGGTGCCTCAGTACAATAACATCAGCATAGCCAGCCATCACTGCTATAGAATCTGCAAGAAAACAAATGGAATTCTTTGTTTCAAATTGATGGAGAATGCATTTTTATCTCAAAGGAACAGAAATCTTATTCAAGGAATGCAGTCTCAACTTTTTGTGAAGTATCTGCTTTTTATATGGCTGGTTATTATTTTGTTAATTTCTAGGATGACAATTTTCTACTCACGCAATTTAAAACTGGTGGACAAGATCTTGAAATTGGGCAACATTTCACGTATATGTGAATCAAACTGATGCAAGGCTGGATGTAAAAGGATATAATATTTTTACCAGAGTACAAGAAATTTCATTTGAAAGGAAGAAGTGTTCTGAGGTGATTTATTATTCCCCATACTCGAAATTTCATTTGAAAGGAAGAAGTGTTCTGAGGTGATTTATTATTCCCCATACTCGCGAGACCTGGGCAGTGACCAGACAGGAGACCATAATCCAGATGAAGTTTAATAGAGGAGAGAAGAAAGGGCAGAATACGAAATTAGGATATCAGGAGAAATCTGACGTGGTCTGGACATGTTTTAAGAGGATGAAGGCCAAGTCTGAAGGAAAAACAAGAGGTAGACATAGACTAAAGCAGTCTGACTCATAAGAAGAAACCTGAATTGGAACACAGTTAAGCAGCAGCACTGCTTGTTCAATAGAGGAAGATAAGGTGCCATAATGTCCTGAACAGACCGTATTTGAAACTCAATGCTCCACATGTTGTTGTGCCTTGGTCACAGTGTTCATAACCTCCTTACGGAGAAATTATGGCTTTTTTGTTGTTGTTGTTTTCTGAAAAGAAATGCATTTAAAAATATATTTAGTATAAAGAGAACATGTTTCCAAATTTTCATGCTTGAAATAAAATCATTAATGCGCTCAAACTAAAATCTGAGGTCCTGTTATGTAAAATGTTATTTCCTATATTCATTTTTCAGAAGCTGGTATGTAGTGGATTCGAGACGACTGCTACATTCATTTATTTGATCCGTGCAATAGAAGTCAGTGGCGGTTTGTCGGCACCAACATCGTCATCAAGGCAATGCCTTGTCTTTCCCGTCCTCAGCTCCTCATTTCACTTCATAATGGAGACTCTGTGGCAAGTCTTGGTCGCCCTCGGTCTTTCTTCACCACAATTTTTCCTTCCAGCAGATTGATAAGAAAGGTATTGTGTTGCAAAATGTGGCCAGTGAATTTAGCTCTTCCTCTTTTTATTATCAACATCAGCTCACTCTTCCTTGTTCTCTTTTCAATCCATTTACTCCTTATCATTCATCTCCAGACCCACATCTCAAACACTTCCAGTCATTTCCAATCCTCATCTCTGATTGTCCAAGATCCACATCCATACAACAGAAATCACAAATTTCTTCCCAATTCCAAAACTTAAGTATTCAGCAAATATTCAGTGATCATTTCTTGTGAAAACATGTGACTTAGTTCAGAATGTGTTCAACAAAGTTAAACAAAACTATAGGGTTCAGAATAATAAATCTCTCATGTTACTTTATACATGAATGTCGCGATATGACTTTCTAAGTTAAAGCGACCATAAATAAACTTTATTTTAATTTTTTTTAAAATCTCTCATGGCCAAGTGAAGCAGTTAGGTCAGCTTGCCAGAGCAAAGTTTATGGGGAGGGAAGTTTGAATATACCCCATAAATAAGGACCTAAATCCCAAATCATGCCAACTCCAAAATTTAACAAATGCAGGAAAGAGGAAAAACATACTATTTATGTCTTGTTTATTTATTTATTTATTTATTTATTTATTGAATTTTTTAATTTTAAAAAAACATTTTACGTTGCACTGACTCAGATGACAACAAAGGGATAGGAAAGGCCTAGGAGTGGAAAGGAATCAGTTTCTAGATTCTAGGACCAGGCCGAGTGACTCAGACGATTAAGGCAATGGCCTTCTAACCCTAACTTCAAAGGTTCCATCCTAGCTCAGTCCGGTGGTATTCGAAAGTGTTGAAATAACCAGCCTCGTGTCAGTAGATTTACTGGCACGTAAGCAAATTCCTGTGGGACAAAATTCTGATACCTCAGTGTCTCCAAAAACTGTCAAAAGTAGTTAGCGGGACGTAAACTCAATAACATCATTATTACTAGATTGTAGGGATAAGATATTTTCTGTACTAATTGATCCCTCTTACCTTCAAGAGTTTCTCCTTTCTTGACTGAAGACGATGTCTCATCCATGTGAATGACTTTTCCTCCCAACCTCTGCATTGCAGCCGAGAAGCTGCAGCTCGTGCGAGTACTGACTTCGTAGAAGATGGATGCCATCACCTTGCCCTGTTATCAGAAAGAAATATAATGAACAATAGGGAATTGTTTAGTTTAGGTCAGTCTGGTAAAACATTACTTACAGCTTTTTATGGTTTTCTGTGGTTTCTTTATGTTTATCACTGTAAAGTTTATTACCTATACGTCAAATTAATTTAATATTTACACTATTAAAGTTCCAATGAGAAAGCTAACAAGGCAAAATATAAATGCATGGCAAACAGATGGAGAACAGCAAGTTTTCAGGTAAGTCCATGTAGACAGAGCACTTCTGACCAAAATGCTTCACAGCTGTTATATTTAGCCTTCAATTCTGACATCCTTGCGTGATCAGGTATGAGGTACCCTCTGCCCTTTCAAAAGTTAAAGTACTATAGTGCAAGTTATACAAATCCACACCAACGCTATGGGCAATTTTGATATACACACTGAAAATTATATGTAGAATATGTAGCTGAGCAAGGCACATGAGAGAGAACGTTTTTATCCAATATTTTCCCTTAGAAAGCATGAAATCTAAGAATAAGCAATCTGTAGGACAACCACTGCTGAGTAATTTGCACACAACTGTACAGGATATTTACACTTTTGAAGTTACTTTAGGCAGTACCGTGTCTATTCGAGTGATTATCTGGGATTTTTTTTTTTTTTGCATTTAACATAGAAAAAAAGGAGGAAGGGATGCAAATTTAATTTTGAATTTAGAATACCAATGGAATTCCAAAAATTTATCAGTATGGTCCTTCAGCATTTGCTGGCACAGAAGTAAATTGTGAATCTACACAGTCACCATGGGTTTGCTTTAAACTGTGAGATGCCTATATTATTTTTCTTTGCGATCTCCAGCTTCTGTAACAGTAGCATTTTGTGCCAAACTGAATAGCTGTAGATTTTTAATCTGCTTACAAATTTTAATAGTTCATTTTCAACTTTTGGATTCTGGTATGATTTTGGTCCCTGAAATGATAAGGGTTTTTCTTAACCCATATAGAGCCAGAAGGCCAATATATTAACATGTGAGCTGCTGCTAAAAATGCCAGAAACTGATTTGTCAGCTATGTTCTTCCATTTGCCTGTATCTTCAATTCCTGCTGTGCAATGGCAGCAAAGTATTACTGCTGGAAAGATTGAAGTCTGTACTCTCTGGACATATCTGAAACATTATTATTATTATAGCAACTTTATTGTGGCAAAGTTAGGGATCCTGGCCCTTTCTTACACTTAACCACTTCATGTATATAAATGAGTACTAATTTACAATGTAAGAACTGCAACAATTTACATTTTAATACATGGTAACAGTATAAAAACTGAAATGACCTCATTTAAACACATTAAATCTCTACAACCTAAAGTATAAACTAAACTAACTAAAGTATAAACTGCAACACGTTACAATAAACAATAATAGTCACCCTCATTCATGCATCCCATTTACACTCAAGAAAGACTGGAAGTGCTTGCAAGATGATGCTGGAAGAGGATTTTAAACTTTGTCTTAGATTTAGCTTCTCTGGGGTCATTGGGGAGTTCATTCCACCAGCTTGTGGAGGTGATTCTGAATGATCTGTTGTAGGTTGCAGTTCGATGTACAGGAATTTCTAGCGTACAGCCTGACCGGGTATTGAACAGGTGTACTGAGCTAAGGAAGTAGTTGCATGGAGTCTGTCTGTCATTCGGTCGTAACCCAGATAATTGTCTATACTATGGCGATACGTGGGCATATGGACGTATGTCGAATATGTTGCTGTCTCATGCCTTGCTCATTACCGATATCAATAAAAACTGAATCACAGTATTCAAGAATTGGAAACAAAAGTGACTGAATGAGCTTTATTTTCAGGGACCAAGGAAGTATATTTTTAAACCACTTCAGGGGATTCAGGCTCTGATATATCTTTTGGCACACTTTCATCACATGTTTCGCTTATAGCCACACCAAGATTTATAACTGTTTCACAATATGGAATAATGGTACTGTTTAGTGCTACGGGAGGAATTTCATACTGTTTTAAGACATGTAAGTTTTTTGAAGAGTCAATGATTATTGCTTACGTTTTAAGAGGATTAATTTTGAGATTATTACTGAATGCAAAATTACTTATAAGACTTAAATCTGCATTAACTTGTCGTACAACACTCTGAATTTTATCAGTTCTTGAGTGGTAGTAAATCTGCAGATCAGCATAGAGGTGATACTTGCAGCGTATAATCGATTTGGCAACATCGTGTATGTAATTGCAAACAGCAATGGTCCAAGTACAGACCCTTGGGAGATGTCGAGGAGTTAGTTAAGCCACTTAGATCTGTTATTTACTGTGTCACATTAAAAGCAATTTTTGAGGTATGAACTCAAAAAGTTTATTACCGCCTTGCTGAAATTTAATTAATCCAATTTCGAAAGTAGCAATTGAGGAACTACAGTAACAAAAGCATGTATATCGGTATCAGCAAACTTGTATAAAAGCTTTCTATCAACATACTGCAAGTTTCTTGCGTAGTAGACCTGCAGACTGCCACTTCGCAGCACTTTCTTGTTTATACGTATATTTACTTACCTCCAATAGTATTTTATTAAAATTTACTCCATTTTTCAAAAAGTTGTGAAAAAAACTGTGAAAGTTAAAAGTTAGATCAATATGAAATTTATATTAATAATAATAATAAATTTATTCAATTAATTTTTAAGTCCATGTTACATCCAATGATTCTACGCATTTGTATACACACTTCTTGCACACCATTTACGGTACCAGGACCGCCTCCATCTGGTCCATCATTGTTTGCAAGTCCTCCGTCCACAACTCGTTATCCAAGTTGCCTCGTCTGAAGTCGATTAGCACACTCTCACATGTTCTTTTTAGTACAATGGTCTGTAGGTAGGCCTGTAGCTGTTTGCTCACTTCCAATTTGTCCATGTGCTTCTTGAACAAGTTGGTAACTAGCCCGTCCCATGTTATTACCACAGGGACCATCGTCACCTTGGCCCCATTGTACATAAGTGAGAGTTCGTTGGCTAGCATCTCGTACTTTCTTCCTTTAGTGGTTTCGGTCTGTTTCAGGATATTTTTGTTTGTGATTCCAACTTCAATTAATAGGATTTCATTCTTTACAAGGTCATGTATCATCAGATCCGGTTTATTGTGTTCAATGCGAAGCTCAGTCTGTATGATGACGTCTGACTTTATTCTAATTCGCTGATTGGATATGACATTTTCAACTTTATAGTTCTTTATTTTCTTAGAATTATTCAGCCCATACTTTTTGGTGAACATGAAATGCAAGCATCTGACAACATCATTGTGGCGTTTCTTGTAGTCCAAATTAAGCATTCGTCCACATTGTGTTGCCAGGTGATCTAGTGTCTTATTGCCCTGGTTGCAGTGTGGGCACCTCTGGAATATACTCCCATGACTAAAGAAGATGTTTCTGTCTTGTATCTTACAGAACATTCCTTCTTCCTGTGGAGATATATTCCCCCTCATTAGCCATAACGATGACTGTTTTACGTCAACAAATTTCTCCTGTTGTTCACGGAACAATGTGGAATGCATTGACTTAGCCATGATTCGATCCATTCGCATCTGTTTTTGTTTCTGTTTAACTACTTTTACCGTGACATCGTTTCCTTCCTCAATTAGGTGCTTCCGTTTCAAATGTTCTTCAATCAGTCCAAGATGGGTTGCATTTCTTCTTTCACTTTCTGCGATAAACTTCGTTCTTGTGTTTGTTGCCAAATATTTACATAGTTCTAGTAAAATCAATTCGGCCTTCTCAGAAATATTTTGTAGTCCTCTTCCTAACTCATGTCTTTTCAGGTACAGTCGTTCCATATTACCTGCTGTTCTGACGATATTATGCTCTCTCAAGATTCCTCTCACCTTCAGATCAATGTTGTTAAATTCTTCGTGCTCGTACGGGATCAGGCCAATATAATAGTTAATAGTTGATAACGCGTACTCATTTATTGCTGCAAACAGGTTTCTCGCGTTCAACTTTGTTTGGCATACATTTGTTACCCGTGATTCGATCTTGTTGGCTATGATAACTTTATTCTCGGGTTTAATTACATTTCTCGAGTCTTCTAATATTCCTAGGTATTTGTATCCTTCCACGTCATTTACCTTCTCTCCAAAGATATGGTTCGAATTGATATTGTTCGCTGACTTTTGCTGATTGATTGTAAAACCCATGTTGTTGAGACATTGATTCGTCCACTGGCTCAGCTCGTTCAATGTCTGCACATCTTTGGCGAACAATTTAATGTCATCGATGAAAATGAGGTGGTTGCACTCAATTCTTCCATGTTCATCTGCTTGGATCTTCTCGCAGTTCTTATTTAGAATTCTGCTTAATGATTCCATAGCAATTACGAACAACTTGGGTGATAGAGCATCTCCTTGTAATATTCCTCTATTTATTTTCACGTCACCGACCACTTTATTTCCACATATTAATGTTGTTCTCTGTTTGTCAAGTGTTCTATTGACAAATTTAATGATGTTTTCTGGCATATGTATCTTCCGTAGGCATTCAATTAGGTATTCATGTGACAACGAATCATATGCTTTCTGAATGTCCACCCAAGCAGTACACAATTTATTATTGTACTTTTCATTTATGGTTTTGCTTATAAGTGCTTGTTCCTTAGCGCCTTGACATCGGTTGCGTGTTCCCATTTGATTACTTGAGATAATATTGTTCACGTCACAGAAATCATTGACTATTACCGTGAACACTTTGCTGATTAATTTGAATAAATTTGAAAGGCATGTAATTGGCCTCAGGAGCTGCGGTATGTTTGCATTCGGGACTTTTGGAATCAAATATGTTATCCCAGCATAAAGCTCTTCATCGATCAAGTCTGGGTTTTGGATTATTTCGTGGATTAGTTGTTCTAACCTCTCATGTAGTGCATACATTCTCTTAATAAAGTAATTATATACAAAATCAGGTCCTGTTGCTTTCCAGTTCGCAAGGTACTTTATACAACTGGATATGACCTCTTTTATCTTATCTCTATCCATATCTACCTCCACTTCCGCTGGACTTAGTTCTTGGATCAGTTGTTCATAATCTTGTCTTTCATCATATTGCCAAATTGTAGTCCAAAAGCGTTTGGTTTCTTCAAGATTAATATCTTCACTTACTGTAAATCTGTCGCCTTCAAGGTCACGATAGAAGGTCTTCCTATTAAACTCAAACTTTCGGTTTGTGTTTCTAGATGCTATACGATTTTCAGCTATCACTATCTTCTTCTTGTAAATAGCTATTTAATAATAATCATCCATAATTCACACATTTTTAAATGAAACAAACGAAACTCTAGCAATAATAATGGTGCTCAAATGTTCTCTATTCACCTGTGTGCTACAGAAAACAAGGAAAAGATATATACCTCCAAAAGGCGAGTTTCCCTTAGAATGCACATTTTCATTAAAACGTCCTTGACATTCTTATGGTAGTATAGCATCAAAAAGTTAACACTCTGCAATGATTCTTTTAGTTGAAGCCAGTAGTGTAAGTGTGATGCACCACGACTGCTGTAGCTTTTTGTGAATGTGATCATTTCTCGGTCGCCCTCTACATATTTATGACCGACCAGCCACTAAAACAGTAGACATTTTCACGACTGCACGTTTCACAAAAAAGATGAACAGAAAAACCATTGACGACCGAGAATGTTTACATAATCATCGCAGGAAAAATTATGCATGTATTTATTTTTATCCAAATTTCCATTTCAAAATTAAGGATGGTAAAATGATATCATGTAATGTGCCAATTACAATTCACAGGTATGAACTAAGCTGGAAGGTCATGAAGTGTAGGCTACTCTTAATATTCTAAAACATTTCATTTCTTACAGTAAAAGAAAAAGATCTATATCCTTTAATAAATCATGTCTTTAATGTGACCTGAGCACTAAGAGCTAACACAATGCGAGCAAGTGTTTACTAACTCTAAACGGTGAGGTAATCTGAAGTAAGGGTACACTGAGTTACAAAACATGAGGTAATCAAAGACTCCGAAAGAGAACGTCATCATCATAATAGGTATTCACTCGCTCGAGTGATGATTATGGGTTGACCGAGCGAGTTCGCTGTGAGGTTAGGGTCATGCAGCTGTGAGTTTATATTCAGGAGATAATGAGTTTGAATCCCACTATCAGGAGCCCAGAAGGTGGTTTTCTGTGGTTTCCCATTTTTACACCAGGCAAATTCTGGGGCTGTACATTAATCAAGGCCATACCACTTCCTTCCCACTCATAGCCCTTTCCTATCCTATCGTTGCCATAAGACCTGTCTGTGTCACAATGCTGGCATATCATATTTATTCAAGCCCGGTGGTTTTTTCTTCACCATTTCATTCGTCATTTCTATGAGCTCTTTTATTATACTCATGTTTTCATTATGGTTCAAAATGTGCCCCCCCTCCCGACATCGGGAGATGAGATTCTACATGTCAACTTCATATTTCTTCATAGCGAGACTTTAGAATGTCATCTTGTTGTTTTCTCTTTGTTCCCACCATCTCCCCCACCCGGCCGTGATAGCATTTACTTTCAAAGCATGCAGGCGACATGAGACCCATCAAAGTTGATGATTTCTGTCACAATGCTCACAGTACTGGCCTCTCTGCGAGGGGACAGTGAGAATGAGTTGGTAACCACAGGTTCCCACTTGTTACCTAGCTGACCTCCCTCACCTTTTTGACTCCTATGGTATTGCCCTCATTGTTTAAAAGGTTTTCCCTATGATCAGTGTTAATGGAGGAGAGCTGCCCAATAAAATTGTACTTCCTCTTAAAATAATAATCACCAGGCGAGCGCGCATCCAGGAGATAGTAGGTTCGAACCCCACTGTCAGCAGCCCTGAAGATGGTTTTCCATGGTTTCCCATTTCCACACTAGGCAAATGCTAGGGCTGTACCTTAATTAAGGCCACGGCCGCTTTCTTCCCATTCCTAGGCCTTTCCTGTCCCATCGTCACCATAAGACCTATCTGTGTCGGTGCAACGCAAAGCAACTAGCAAAAAAAAATCAGCACCACCAATTGTTTGACCATTTTACTTCAATAGCGATATTTTAAGGGTTACTGAATTGCTGAACTTGGTAGCAAATGTAAGATGGATTTACAATCATTAATGAAAGAATCATTCACTAAAATATGACTTGAGAAAGAACACATTGTGTACCTTGAGTATGTGATCCAGAGGTCGTTCTTTCTGCACGAAGACTCGTAGGGTCTGTGCGAGGTTGAAGATCTCGTTGAGTTGCTCCTTACTGAACATGTTGACAGCCAGAATGTGTTGTCCAGTCAGTCCGTGACTACACACCGTTGTCAGAGGTGCGGCAGACACAGGTGCTACGTACAGGTTTGGATTACTGTCGCTCTTAAAGCGTAACAGAGGCGACACACAACGCTGGCTCAAATCTGGGACCAGGTGGGTCTTGGAACTAAAATCCGACAGCATCTTAGAGTAAGAATCTGCAAAAAACAACATGGGACATGGTCATACACTAGAATCTCTCAAAATTCTGATATACCCTTCAATAATGGTCATCTATTACACATAATGAAACCAAGTGGGAGCAACGTTTGTCAGTATCTTTGTTCCGCTGTAACTCAGAAATGGCTGGAGATATTTTAATGAATTTTGGTGCATGCTTAGGTTCTAGCATTCCCAAGTGATTTCACATAGAGCGAAAACTGTAAGGATAAGATTTTTTAGATTTTAACTAAACCTCAAAATGTAACCAGAAGCATGTGCCCGTCTCCAATAGATAGTTCGCAGTAAACATTTTTATAACTTCTGTCCTCACAGTTTACAGAACATGTGAAAAATTGCACATGGTTATTGCAAAAACCCGAGACACTTCAGGCGAATAACTTACACAAGAGCGAATAAATATGATAGAAAGGCTTTTACAGACTATAAACATTTTATCTGTATTGATGGCTGAATTGTTACTTTAATACCAAGACTTAGGAGGATAATAAATACTGTTTTGGTATTAATGAAACAAAAAGGCTTTTATATGAGAATTATTTTGAATGAACATTTGTTTAGATATTGCCTCTGGAAATACTTTCTTGTAAATAAATCAGCCCACAATGGGCAAGTGTGTTCATTCCATAGAACATTAGATATTGTCATAAGTCCTCAGAGGTGCACAGGTCGCTTAGGGTTGTCAATTACATAAAATCAGTTTCATGGTCCGTATCGCACTTCAATAGATTCACAATTAAGTATTTATTATTTTCCACCTAGTCGATACAATGATTGCTTAAGGCAATTTAATGGTTAAAAGCGGTACATGTTTCGAATTTTATCAACATCTTCAGCCACATAACACTGTTTAGATGAAAAATATATAAAATTGACAAAGTAATGCTTAAGAGGAACATGTACCACTTTTAACCATTAAATTGCCTTAAGCAATCATTGTATCGACTAGGTGGAAAATAATAAATACTTAATTGTGAATCTATAGGGTTGTCAACTCGAAAAACCTGCACTACGTCATTACATTCATTCTGCGAGACTGCTGTTCACAATACACATTGCTTATCCTTGGAAAAGGTACCTTTATGCAGATTATTCTCCATCGGTAAGCTATGCTTGCACAGAGGACGTCAAGAAAGCTGCATTTTCCATTGGTACTCTAAATGAATGATTACCGTATTAGCAACTTGTGCAACCTGCAGCCTTCCTGCTCTGCTGACCTCTTCTGTTTCCTTGCAACTCAGACATGAATTATCGTTGTCTGTTACAAACAAATATAGCTCTATTTCAACAGTGTGCAGTTTAACTCTCAAGAAAACACAACAGGTTTTCACAATTTGATTATAAGCAGTACCTCTTTTTCAGTTTTCCCAGTTAATTTTGGGGTCACCAGAGTAACCTGGGTCATTTTTTGTTATTGGCTGGGAGTTTGAGGTCAGTTGCCCTTCCAAATGCAACGCAATATATTCAATCATTCTATAATGTGAATGAATTATTGCTCAATAGACAACTGTGAATAAAGCAAGCAAATTTTTTAATATAATTAATATAAATAATTGTAAAAATACCAAAGATGAAAGGAAGAAACTGTTGATAAAAGCACCATTCAAACATTAACCCTCCCAATTTATCATGGTCGGCACTTTAGCCCAGTTTTAACACCAGATATCAATCCTACGTTGTATGTGTACTAAGACACAACACAAACACCCAGTCCCCGAGCCAGACGAATTAACAATCACCATCAAAATCCTCGGCCCGACCGGCAATCAAACCCGAAGCTCTCTGAACTGCGCTGATGAGACTCAAGCACTGGAACCGAGCCATTTTGACTCATCACTTTATTCCATCTCAATTCGTAACAAAAGAGGTCTTGCTCTGGCCTGTGCTCATTTCCCATGTGTAGGTAAAGGTTAGCAGCGTGAAGATAAACCATACAACAGTAACAAAACAAATTTAATAAATTCATTAGTTATCAAATTATGAAAGGTTCTCCACCTCGTTAGTAAATTATTCATCACTCCCTGTAGTCGACGTTGAGGAATTCCAGCGATTTCCTGACTAACATTATGTTTCAGTTCTTGTGTGGTGTGCAGGTCTGTTACACAACATTTTTTAATTTACACCAGAGATGATAATCTAGCCATTTTTTACTAAATAATGAAAAGAAAAGGAAAAATAAGATAACTTATTCTGTGCAAAATAAAAACGAAAGGAAAGAAATATTGTCTAGGTTAGTTTACAGGCAGGGAGATAAATTGTGGGTCCGAGGGGGCTACAAATCCCGACTAGTAACTCTGATCTGTGGAAACACTTTGCAAATATCTGACATGGAATTATTTGTGGTGTGAGCAGGGGCAAAGTCCTGTTGAAATAAATGCCAAATCACGCTCCCTGTCAGTTAATTCTCCGAAAAAAGGGCTTAGCTTGGTATTCTCAACAGAACAGCGTGTGCCACAGTTATTGTATACGGCTCAAATGCATTAATTTGGCAGACTTTTGCGCAGAGCCATA
Organism: Anabrus simplex; assembly: GCF_040414725.1. Classification (NCBI taxonomy): domain Eukaryota; kingdom Metazoa; phylum Arthropoda; class Insecta; order Orthoptera; family Tettigoniidae; genus Anabrus; species Anabrus simplex. The sequence goes on from NC_090277.1 coordinate 70,680,751, forward strand.
GGAAATTCCTACTTTTTGTGCAAGATGACAGTGATCTTTTAGGAGAATTTTCCAAACAATGACCAGTGTCATTAATTTGGAGGAAAGGTAGAAAATATTTACATTTACAAATCAGATAAGGGTGTACAAAGTTCAAAGGAAGGCAAATCAAATATAAACGGGAATTTGAATTCTCAGGCAGAGCTTTGCCAGGATGTTGGTGGGGGTGTCTGGAGAAGGGGTTGCGCCAACGTGAACGTCGGTGGAGAGCTGGGCTGCTTCAGTACGCCATGAATGAGCAAGAGGTGCACACGTCTGTTGCGCAACACATCATTAGCAAATTCCTCGCAAAAGAGGGCACCAAACCTTCCGAAATTTTGAGACTGCTTTGCACACAGTTTGGGGAAGAAACACTTTTGCAGACATGAGTGTGTGAGTGGGCTAAAAAATTTGTGGCAGGAAAGAAAATGAACCTCATGAAAGGAGACCATGGACAAGAACCACTGCAGACAACATTGTAGCAACTCGTGATATTTTTGGTGAAAATTGGCAAATAAAAATTCTGCAAATTGCTTTAGCCGTAGAAATAAGTTACAGAAGTGTTCAAACCATCATCATAGATGAACCCCATTTCAGAAAATTGTCTGCCAGGTGGGTTCCTTGTCTCCTCAACCAGGAACAAAATACTTTACACCAGGAAGTTTGTCAGAGACTGCTGCGTTACTACGAGGAGGGAGAGGATTTATTGCATCATACTGTGACTTGTGATGAAACTTGGGTGCTTCATTACACCCCACAGTCAAAGCAAGCAAGCACGGAGTGGCAGCGAAGAGACGAAGCAGGTCCAGTCAAGGCCAAAACACACCCATCTGCTGGAAAAGGATTTGCAACCGTTTTCTGGGACTCCGCGGGTGTTTTGCTGGTGGAATTTCTTCACAAACAAAGGACAATTAATGCAGCCTATTACTGCCGCCTTTTAGATGAAGCAAAAGCTGTGCATCACAATAAGCGATGCCGGCAACCGATCCGAAGTGTCATTCTTCTCCATGACAATGCAAAGCCGCATACTGCTTCTTTAACGCGGGGAAAACTGGAGGAAATTCACTGGACACCTCTGGAACACTAGATTTATTGCCCTACGACTACCATTTGCTTGGACCACTCAAACAAGACCTAGGAGGACAGCAGTTCGATGAAGATGCAACTGTAGAAGAGATAGTGCGCAACTGGTTCTTTCTGTGAGGATGGCATAATAAAGTTATCAATCTGATGGAGAAAATGTGTATCGAAGGCAGAACACTATGTAGAAAAGTGATCGCTATATGTGTATTTATTTTTAAAAATAATACCGGTTTATATTTGATTCGGTGGCTCCATGGCGTAGAGGTAGTGTGCCTGCGTCTTACCCGGAGGCCCCAAGTTCGATTCCCGGTCAGGTCAGGGATATTTACCTGCATCTGAGGGCTGGTTCGAGGTCCACTCAGCCTACATGATTAAAATTGAGGAGCTATCTGACGGTGAGACAGTGGCCCAGGGTTAAAAAGCCAAGGATAACGGCCGAGAGGATCCGCCGTGATGACCACACGACACCTCGTAATCTGTAGGCCAAGGCCCTTCGAGACTGTTGCGCCATGGGGTTTGGTTTTATATTTGATCCACCTCATAATTTCAATCACCATCGCTGGCAGTTCTCTCCGTAGACTTACAGCACACAGAAGTGTAGAAATTGCTGCTCCGACAGTGGTAATATTCAGTATCTGCACACTTCATTTGGTTTAAATTTGGGAGAAGTTCTAGCAATGGAGTTTCTTCTTTATCAACACATCCACTAACTTTTGCTTTAAGTGAACAAACTGATCGCTTTCATTTGTTAGAAAACCAGTTCCTCAGCTTCTGAAATTCGTCTTTGCTTACCTTTTGTTTAGACATAGCTGAAAATGATGAAGCAGTCTAAACCAGCTACATTCAGCATGGCATGAAACATCTGACATTATATGAACGCAGTTAGTTCAACTATAGAACGTTTTTCACCAGTATCCAATAAAGACCAGAGATAACTATGCTCACTCATGTTATGCAAGTACTGGCACCATGGGTAAGAATGACCCAGTCTCAATTATTCAGAAACAACCCGATCTCTGCGAATTACCACTAGTTGCCCCGTTTCTAAAAACTGCCATGCCAATATCAACGCTCCCATTCAAAATAACTTTTATTTGGCATTTTTTAATGGTAAATATTTCAGATAAATAGTTAAAATAAAATTCCTTGGGTTCGTGTGTGCCTTTATTACTGACATGGCCGTACGTCTAGCCACATGAGACTTAATAAAAAAGGTCATATGCTGTAAACCATCATGAAGTCCTTCCAGCGAGCCAGGTATATATTAATTTAAGAGGAGCAAGAGTCCCATATGCAGCCCATATGAAGGATATGTATTGATATTTCTTTAAACCTCTGACCATGGCTGAATGACGTACTTACGTAGGTTTTAGTGAAGGGAAAATAAAAGGAGAAACACCTCACTCTCACCATTGAGCTCTGAATCGCCTCCAGCCCACACGTCCTTCTCCTGGCGATCCACTTCTTTGACAGTTCCTAACCTCGCAGCCTCTGCTGGGGACAGAGGAGCTTCCAGACTTGATGGTGGCCGACTCAACTCGGCTTGATGAGCTTTCTTTGTCTGCCATTCTCGGACGTCTTGGCCAAACCCAGGAGGGATCAAAACCTACAGAGAAGCGTACATGTAAACGTTCTTGATTACTTCCACTGACAATAAGAAAAGGCACCAAACAATCGCATTACTTGATCACATCAGAAGTGAATGATGTCAAAGAGGTAGAATGTTCAATGAGCACACAGCAAAATGGGCTCATATTTTGACTATTTGAAGTGTTTCTATGTTAACAATGCTGAGCCACTGGGCTCAAACAGTTGCTAGTAAAGCATCTCAATTTAAAATGTGTATTTTATCCACTGACTTGCTTCTAATTGGTATTACCTAAAAATAACTGATGATGAGATCTAATATTAACACATATTGTTTGCAGTGGAATGAAATTTAAGAAATATTTATTTTTACAAATTGTACAATTTAGTTTCTTCTAAATTAGTGGAACATCATTAATTATAACCAAAACTCTTAAAACTGTAACTGTAGCTTCTTGTTTAGAAAGAATTTGTTGAGTCCACATATAAAGGAGCTGCCACCAGTTGCAGATTTAACAATTTAACAATTAAAAATAAACGGAAAAATACATCAATCCCCGGGGTTAAGACTTTAAATGGTGAACCTTTGCGAAGCGTTAAGCAAATAGCTGATGGCTTTGCCACATATTTCAGCAAGGTATATGTAAGTAATATAATTATGAGGTGGAATCTCCCATGAAAACAAACTCTTCACTCCCAGTGTCACATGTAGGTGAAAAGGAATATATTCAGGCTATAAAGAAACTTAAATCTACTAAGTCAAGTTGGCCAGATGGGATTCCTCCTTACATAGTAAAGGGTTGTTCAGATATATTAATGGAACCATTATGTTATATATTTAATCTTATAGTAGATACAGGTGTGTTCCCAAAAATGGGGAAAACGTCAAGGGTATGCCCGATATATAAAGCCGGAGATCATTCAGATGTACAAAATTACAGACTCATTTCCATAATATGTGCCTTCGTAAAAGTTTTCGAAATAATTATTTATTTCTGGATTTTTAATCATGTTAAAAGCTACATTTGACCTTATCAGCATGGATTTTATCCTGGTAGGTCAACTATCACAAACCTATAAAATCTAGTTCAAGATGTGGTTAATGCTTTAAATAGTCATAAATCCGTTGATGTGATTTATACAGACTTCGAGAAAGCGTTTGACAAGATTGATCACAGTGTGCTTCTTAGAAAACTATCTGGATTTGGATTTAACAATCCTATGCTAAAACTTATCTCCTCCTATTTACATAACAGATACCAGTTTATCGCCTATCCATCAGACCAAATCTTTTGTGTTCAATGTTAATTCAAGTGTACCTTAAGGTTCAAATTTAGGACCACTGTTGTTTATGTTATTTATAAATGATTTGCCAGATGTTGTTGTAAATTCCAAATGCCTAATGTTTGCTGACGACCTTAAGTTGCACAAGGAGGTATCAAATGTTAGTGACTGCATTTCTCTAAGCAGGGACATTGAGAATATCTACATGTGGAGCGTCAAGAATAAAACCACATTTAATGTCAGCAAATGCTTCCTGATGACTTATTCTATGGCGAATGATCCTTTTCAGTGTGAATACTTCATGAACGGACAGAATCTAAAACGAGTCGAGTCCGTAACTGACTTAGGAGTTACAATGAGTAGTAACTTATCATTCAGTACACATAATTATTGAAATAATAGTAAATACAGCACTGAAACAACTAGGTGTTATCGTACGAAACGGGAAGGACTTAAATAACATTAAGACTTTATGTGTTCTCTATAACTCATTCGTGAGGTCAAAATTAGAATATGCATCCATTATATGGAGGCCAAATTACAAATCTTATATAAATAAAATTGAAAAGGTTCAAAACAGATTCTTAGTTTATTTATTACAAGAAGCATAATGCATATAGGTTGAGAATATCTATCGTCACTTATTAGAAGAATTTAGATACAATTCATTAAGCGCTCGCCGAGAATTATACAAACAACTGTTTCTACACAAAATTATAAATAGTGTTATAGATAGTGGTGATCTACTAGCCAGAATAAATTTTAATGTAAGCAAATCTAACTTGCGTAACCGGACGTACTTTTACAATCCCTTATCCAACATATTAATTCATTAAAATTCGCTATTAGTAAGGATGTGTAATACGTTTAATGACTTATTCAGAAACAACGACATAGATCTCTCAATGTCCCTAACAGACTTCAAAAAATGTCTAGAGATTTTCTTCAGTGAATATACTTAAACAATCTTAACAAACAGCATCTTCTAAAATGAAAATAGAATTCATTACACTGTCTCTTTGTCAATAACTCAAACGGAATTTAATAGTCTATAAACTCTGAGATATTTTTACACTCTTAATCATGCACCTGACCTGTTCACATATGTGTGTGCTCGTACATAAAATTTTAGCTCTTCCTACTTATGTAATCAGGAGTCAGCAATTGCAGCACTATCTAATCCTGATCTGTATATAACCTATTGTTGTTTTTGTCATTTTTTCCTCTAAATTTGTTTATTATAATTTTTCAAAATCTGTTGTTAATTTTTTGTGATATTTATCTGTTTTGCAATGTGTATTATTGTACTATATTTTGTAGTGTCTGTTGTAATTGGAGTACAACTCTGTTACAAACAGGTGTCATAAATAAATAAATGTACTGTACAGCTCATCATTAGTGGGCTTCTAACATCTGAAGCAGCAGTGCTCAGCTGCCTCCAGACAACAGCTATTCTTGTGGCTTCAAAAAATGAATATCACTTGCACAGAAACCTAACTACAGTAAACCACCACCACCACCACCACCACCACCACCACCACCACCGCCACCACCCACCAACAACAACATCTTCCGTCTTGAGCAACGAGCTAGAAACAAAAGCGCTGCCTGACTGAAGCTAATTGAACAAACGTCCGCCATGTTTTTGGTGGTCACAGAAGCAAGGGGATGTGGCTGTCGAATGACAAAAAATATTGGAAATATGCATTATATAATGACTGATGCAAAATTAAAAACAGTTAGCTGAAAGGTTAGAGTATTAATAATGACAGAGTGCGAACAGCGCCACTTCCTGCATATTACAGCATGAGGCCAGCATCAGGATCAGCTGATAGCAGACTAGTTTGAAAAGGATATGAAGAGAATTGTCCTACAGTGACATATGAACATCCTAACATGAGCTTTACCTTTCGTGGCTGTTGTGGTTAAGCGTAAATTACAACAAAAAGCTTGGACATAAATGAGTACTCATCAAGGACTCGTAATTTTAAAAGTAAAGGAGAACCTTGATGCATCGTTACCACAAATGTAGTTTTCCCGTATTCATCGTTTAATATGTTTGGTCTGAAAAATGTTCTATATAAACCCACGTTAAATTTTCCCGCATCTATTGTTCCTCAAAGCATCATCTTATCGCATCGATTGTCCAAAAGACTATGTCCTCAGCCACAATTATCCCGCATTGATCAATCAATTGTAACAAAAATATACACAAAAGCTTTTTGAATTTAAAGAGACAGCTTAATAGTCTAGCACAAAATAGCGGCAACCTGTTCGCAAGAATTTACGAGGGATTTCGAGTTGCTAGTCTTGAGCAAGAATCCTGTAGGCTGGAGTGCAGTGCGTAGGTTGTTCACGCCCAACCACAGTATAAGCCTCCTGGTGCCAACGCTTCTACTCGACCCACTAACCGATTTAAAGATAAGAATTTCATAATGTTCCGTATTCAACTGAGTTCACAATTAAATTGAAATAAGATACATATAATGGTTCAACCTTTTCAATACAAGTAGAATTAGAAACGTAATATTACATTCTTAGTTGATAACAAACGGTACCGGTTTCGACCACTATTCCGGGTCATCAGCCAATCACTTAAAAAAATATAAAAAGAACGCACAGGAAACCGATAAGTGAAATATAAATCTTTCACTAGTTGCAGTTCATGAAACACTATAACACTTAAAGGATTAGCACTGTGTGTTAAAAGCTCCCAAAATCCTGAAGAAATCGAGGATCAATCACATAAGTGACAGAATAAATATTTTTTCACCTAGTTTTATAAACATCTGGAAGCATAGTGCCCGGCAGCACGTTTTGCTGTTCTCCAAGAACTTGCATCTTGCTTCATAGAATTCACATAGGTAGGGCCGCAATTTCATAGAAGTGATGGTCACCTATCACGTGTCAACTCAATATTATTATTATTATCATCATTATTATTATTATGATGAGATTTATATAAAGTAAAATGTCCAAATACAGTACATGTATTTTATTATATTGCTTTCCCCTACTTTTTATGGTACCCGGCATTTATAAATTTCCCGCACCCATCACCATTTTCCCCCTCCCTCTTGAATTACAATGCATCAAGGTTTTACTGTACAGCATTCCCATGAGTACCGCTATAATTGTTTAATGTCGTGCAAACACATTAAAGGTTTTCGGCGACGGAAGGATGGGAAAGGGCTAGAACTAGGAAGGTAGCGGCCGTGGCCTTAATTAAGGTACAGCCCCAGAATTTGTCTGGAGTGAAAATGGGAAACCAGGAAAACCATCTTCAGGGCTGCCGACGGTTGGATTCAAACCCACCATCTCCCGAATGCAATCAGCTCACAGCTACCCTAACCGCATGGCCAACTAGCTCGGTGAAAATATTGATTATACTGTAGAGACATATACTTTTTTTTCTTTTTCCTTTTACCGTATCATACTGGGATAGGCAGCTGAAAGTAACCTTGAGAATTGTCCATAATGAAGTGTTACCTAGTTTTAAATATTAATGCAACTGACGTCTACAATGAACATCTTTTTTTTTTTTCTCCAATGTGTTTTACATCACACCACCACAGGCAGGTCTTATGGCAACAATGTCAAACTCGTTGGCTGAATGGTCAGCGTACTGGGGTTCGGTTCAGAGGGTCCCGGGTTCGATTCCCGGCCGGGTCGGGGATTTTAACCTTCATTGGTTAATTCCAATGGCTTGGGGGATGGGTGTTTGTGCTGTCCCCAACATCCCTGCATCTCTCACACCACACATAACACTATCCTCCACCACAATAACATGCAGTTACCTACACATGACAGATGCCGCCCACCCACATAGGAGGGTCTGCCTTACAAGGGCTTCACTCGGCTAGAAATAGTCACACAAAATTATATTATGGCAACAATGGAACAGGAAAGGGTTAGGAATGGGAAGGAAGCAGCTGTGGCCTTAATTAAGGTACAGCCCCAGCATTTGCCTGGTGCGAAAATAGGAAAGCAGGAAAACCATCTTCTGTGCTGCCGACAGTGGGGCTCAAACCTACTATCTTCTCAATGTAAGCTCACAGCTGCGTGTTCCTAAACGCACGGCCAACTCACTCGGCGTACAATAAACACTTCATAAATTTCATGAACACCAGTAAAATACTGTGTTCACCATGCCTGGTGTACGTTTGACTGAAGACAATAGGACTATTATGGAGAAACTTCAATGAATCATACGCCAACAAAACGGAACTTTCAAGGGCTAAGATAAACAGGTACCAAGAAATCATCATTTACAATAAGTCTGAAGAAAGGGAACATTATCAATCACTTTACTCTGAATAGCGCAGCCATACACTGAATATACAGCTGGCTGACATTCTTGAAGGTGTTAGAATCTACCTTTTCACTTCTTAAAACTCACCATGTTCAGTCACCACAATCTCCCTGTCACCTCATCGTATGTTCTCACTCCAACCCGCTTTGTTTTGACAATGTCACTAAGTATACAAAAGGAGTACTTCATTACCCCACCTATTCAATACAATTAATTAAACAGTTATGTGGCTAAATGAGCATAGAAATTACTCGGTTTAAAGGGACATGTTTCGCCCTGCTTTTATGGGGCATCATCAGCCTTATTCAATCTTAAAACAAGCTTGGTTTGTGGACATTATCACTTATAAAAATTGAACTGTTCATTTCTTTGAGTGTGGAAGGCTTTGCAACCTCCCTGAATTACGATGTTCAACTGTTGGTTATTAATGTCCTAACGGTTTACTACACATAGAACAGAAAATAACAAAGTTCACTCTAAGTAAATAAAATTATGTCGAGTCCATCCTCGAAGTTTTCACTGAGTCGTAATACTTTTAGTCCAGTATTTGTGTTGACAAAAGACTTGCAGTGTGTTTATTTAGATAAAAACTAGCACTTGCCCAATCCTGCGAGTTCCTAGGCCAAGAGTGTTTCCTTTGACCGTGACCTCCTGCATGATCTTATATAGCTTATCTTGAAACTGCCTTCCCATAACAACAAATTTGTATGAAGATTGCACCAAAAGAATCCTCCCCCAATTTAGAGAGCGAGAGAGAGAGAGAGAGAGAGAGAGAGAGAGAGAGAGAGAGAGAGTCAGACAGAGGAGCCACACTGTATCTCAAAATAAACCCTCTTCACTCAAACAAATAACTTGAGAATGGTTCTAATGCATTGTTGTTGTTAATATCTTTATTAATGGGGAAGCTATGGCTCCTTGCCCTCTCTTACACTTGACCATAATATAAAAATATGATCGTGATGGTATATTACATACAAAAAATTGTAAACTAAGTATGATAAAAATCCTACATTACAAAAGCAATTTAATTCATTTAACTACTGCAAATATATCTAATAATAATAATAATAATGTTATTGGCTTTACGTCCCACTAACTTATATTTCGGTTTTCGGAGACGCCAAGGTGCCGGAATTTCGTCCCGCAGGAGTTCTTTTATGTGCCAGTAAATCTACCAACACGAGGCTGTCGTATTTGAGCACCTTCAAATACCACCGGACTGAGCCAGGATCGAACCTGCCAAGTTGGGGTCAGAAGGCCAGCGCCTCAACTGTCTGAGCCACTCAGCCCGGCGCAAATATATCTATATAGTCCAATTTAAAATCTTAACAATAAAAACCATTTACTCACACATTCATAAATTACTCACTCAGGCAGATTTATACTTCAGGAAATAATTTAGCCAAGTAGACCTAAAGTTCAAGTTCGTTTATTTTCTAATATTCACTGGAACAGAGTTCCAGGGTGGCACCAGACACTTGGAATGACCAGTTCAAAATTCTGAGTTGGAAATATTTTAACCAGATTGAACAATGTGTAAAGTGTGACACACTATTTATACCAACTCCGAGGGGTGACTCTTACCTGGCCATCCACATACGCCACTTCTCCTCGCAACACGACCCTGTGAACTGAGCCGCGCACCTTCTTCCCAGCGAAGGGAGTCCACCGAGACTTGCTGTACGGCATGGCTTCAGGTATCACCCATTCTTCCTCCAGATCTACCTCCACGTATGTGTGCGGCTGCTCTGGCAGATTGAAGATGCGACGCGGGTTCCGGTGGAACTTGTCGATCAGGTCCTGAAACATGGAGGGCATGTCCACACTTAGAAAGATCTCAATACTGTCAGTCAAAAGATAAGTATTTTATTGTCTCTATAAGGTTCAACTTCTCTCTGGCCTGGATCTCCCCTTCTCACAGATGAAAACATTGTCAAAAAACAAAGTTTCTGCCAATCTAAATTCTCAAACAAACCTTAAATTTACATTTCCAGAGCTACTTCAAAGAATCATAAAGCATACCCAGTACAAGGGTTGTAGGACTTTTCATCAGAGCAAAAGGAACCATACTTAAATTCTTAGTTGAGTTTTTCAAAAGTGTGGGCATCTGCAAGAATCTATTTGTGATTTAGTCACCTTGGCAATAAAAGGCTCCATCCAAATTGTTAGATATCACTTTTATAGTACTGCATACAAGAAGGAGCAACTCACGATAAAATATGCATTTGATATTTATGCATACCTGCCAACTTTACAAAACCAAAAATCAGGAGATTATGATAAGAAAATCAGGAGAAATCAGGAGATGCAACTGGTGCTTATTCTACATGTCTTGCACAATACAGTACTATGATATATTTATAACACTTATTGTCTCAAAGTCCAACTGTAACTATATGAGGCTACAAGGCTACCTCCATATTCCCTCACAGGAAGAATGAGCGGTCTCTGATAAACCTTCCAAAAACAGTATGAACTCTTGCTCCACATGTGTAAATCAGTCATGCACTTCGATGCCATTACTTAGCAATTGCATCAAGCACCCGCACGATTATGCGAAGCGCAATGCTATTTGTATCAAATAACTAGTTGATGTACCCGTGTTTTGCAATCAAGTTCTCAGAAAGACTGTCCTTATAGTTTTCCCAACAGAAGTCAACATAGGTCATTACAATGACATCAGTACAAATGTGGCAATTAAAAGCAATGCTGTCATATGAAATATTCGATAAAGTGAAAAACAGCACATTTTCTCACTTTTAGCAAAAAGTATTATGGTGTTGATCTAACAGTTCAAAGTTCCAGAGCTAGAATGACCAGGCCACAGACAGCTGCGAACACTCCTGTGTCATTATTCCGTTTAAGTATGCAAACTGCTCGTTCCAGTCATTGCCTCAAAGTAGGGATCGAACAGCTGGAATACTATGATGATCCAGTGTGTCACATACCAGTAGTATCAGAAAATTTATGAACCAGAGGAACGGCATGTTAAGGAAGAGAAAGATCTAAATCCCCAGCTACTTCCCGCAGGCTGTTATACTCGATACGTAGCAGTAATCCCATCTATCTGAGATAAATGGCAGCAGAATACACAAAGCACATCACAACAAACAATGGTCAATGTAATGTTATTGTTGATCAATGTTATGAGCTGTCTATATTGCAGGCCTTCACATTTACTTTTCTTCCGACTCTGTGATATTAGAGCATCTAATGTAAAGTGAGTCGTCCTTTCTTTCATGACTCCCTCTTGTGTTGTTATTCAAGCGATTCACGACTTTTTTCTCATTCCTATAATCATCTTCACAATTTAATCACCATCACCACCAACATTATTATAGTCGATATGGTAAAACCAAATAAGACATAAATAATCCGAAATTAAAAATTAAATTTTTGGCATCTTCCCCCAAACTACCATTTCGAACATGGTGAATAAAATTATTTATAGCATAGACTGTAGTTCCTTATTCCCCGACTTCACATACCAATTTGCATTAAATTCGTTCACCCATTTTCTCGTACCTCAGCGCTGATATAGACTAAGCAACAAAAATCCAAATTCATTAATATCTCTGTATCATAGCCAGTACGGTAAAAATGTATAAGACATAAATGATAGGAAATTTAATAATATATAACTTTAGTTATGTAATATTTATAGATAAGGCTAATATAATAAATATTTGAGAATTACATTTTAGGCCATCCCCTGAACTACCATTTCACTCAGCATGAATAAAATTATTTATGGCCTAGATTGTAGCGACTTATTCCCCGATTTTATATACCGATTTTAATTTAAATTCTTTTCAGCCGTTTTCTCGTGATGCGCGTACATACATACAGACATAAATTACAGAAAATTAAAATGTGCATATCCTCTTGTTACTGTGGTCATGACTGGTACAGAAATATCATTATTTTAAAATTCTGAGCAATGTACAGACATAACTCTTATTTTATTAATATTGAGATAAATTAAAATTAGAATTGTCTCCAAATGGCTCCTATAGGTGGGCCGTCAAAAGGTTGCACTTGACAGTTGTAATTCATGTTGGCACCACTACAAAAAAGAAATGAAGAACGTCACCCATCAATCAGAATGACCAATCTACTACTTTTTATTTCAGATACAGTTACGCATTTTATTCGTATTAATTCATATTTAATTCCGTATAGTGCTTATAATCTTTTATTTTCTTTCAAAAATATGATCATTTAAAAATATTATAAGGTTTAAACGAGCCACAAAATAAATACAAACTATTTTAATTTGATTATTGTTGGCAATATTTATAGTATAGTGGTGCCATCTATAACTAGCTTGACTATCGTATTGAAGTGTTGCCGTTTTGCCTGTCGCTGCTAGCACGTGGTCAGGTGTGATTCGCACGTTTATGAAAGTTTTTTGTTTTCTTTGTGAGATAACTGTGAAATTTTATTTTAACGAGTGCAGTGCGATGTCACGGAAACGACAACAGTCATGAACCGCGAAGTGAAAATTCTTTGCACCGCAGAGTGGCCCTTAATAGTCAGGCATTAGAAAAAGTTAGCCATGTCGCAACATTCATTAACTCAGCAATGGCATTACATGGCATCATCAGGGACTGTCAGGAGTTGATGATCTGTCTAGACGAAGACGACGACAATGACAACAAAGGCAACGAACGGTAGTGATACCTTCCAGTATCGACTATCTACCAGTGTGAATCAGGTATGAAAATGTTTCTGAAATTTTGCAAATTTAATACATTTTACTTGAACCTTGTATGTTAGGACCGGTATATGTTATTGTAACATTTATTGGTGTATTTATAATAAGATTCTTGTCGGCTGATTTCTTCTGTACCTGTTTTCTAATATCATGATAATAAGAACTTCGTAGTAGAATTATCTCATATCATTTTGTGTGATGAAATATTTTATTGAAAACTTAATCGATGTGTTGGAAGTTTGATTTTTGCTGGCCGATTTCATTTGTATTGTGTATCATCGCGATGACATTATAAGCATTTCTCCCGTGTTTTTCAAAACTCACATGTCTTGCAATCAGCTGTTGTTATGGTGGCAACATCGCTTCATGTGCCATTGCAGTGCAACCAACATTGTGCACAGCTGTCATGTGCAACCTTACGCCGGCCCACCTATAAAATCTCTAGAAAAGTCACTTGTCGTTATCATTGAAATTCTGTCAATAAATTACTAAAAAAGACTCCATATCTAGCAACTGGTCTCTAGACTGATGTGAACGAACACAGCACACGAGAATGAGAGATTTCTCGCATTAATAAATGTTGATATTTCATTTGAAAGCAGCCAATGAGCGAAGGTCTTCCGGCCACTGGCGTAAAAAGCTGAAATGGTGGGATTTGAAAACAAATGTTTGAAGTTCACCAAAAAATAAGCTAAAATCGGGAAAAATAATAGAATAATCGGGAGGTGGAAAAAACTGTCAAAAATCAGAAGTCTCCCGCCTAAATCAGAAAGTTGGCAGGTATTTATTTATTTATACATCCATAACAGGGTATATCTCCAATTACAATGGATGGTACAAAATACATTTTGGTACCTATATGTACCAAAGAATATACAACAATTAAAAAACCAAGATTGCCATGACTAAATTAAGAATAATTTAAACATATTTTCAATATAACATACAAACATATAAAATAACTTCCTTCAGGCTAGCAACCCGTCGGAAGGACATTTGACTGCTTTCAAGTCTTGCAAAAAGTAAAATGCAAGACCGTAACGGGTCACATGGCCCAATACTTGGAAGGAAGATGATGATGATGATGACATATAAAATATCGAAGTTAAAGGAGAGAAAACAAATTAGCAGAGAAAAAAGAAAAATATTCATAAGAATAGTAAATACACAAACACATATACATTGGAAAAATAATAGTGGCATTACAGACATCATATTTCAGTGCTGAATTACCGTATTTACGCGAATAATCCCCGCATATTTTTTTTTAAATTCGAGGCACGAAATTGGGGCGCGGGTTTTATTTGCGTCAAGGTTGCCAACATGCTCCTGGCTCACCTAGTTTTCGATGCTGAGTGTACAGTTATGCTTTGTGCAAACTTAGATGGAAGAAAACTGTCCCCATATGTTATATTTATACAGAAAACAATTCAGACTTTTAATTCTAAACTAACTTAACATTTTTTTAAAAATAGTACCGTATTTTACGAGTAATTAAAATTCAAAATTTCTTCACGGCACGATAGAACGCGTCTTCCGGAACGTGCAGGGGTAGCTTTCCGCACTTTCACTCACTTCGGTGTGTCTATAGTGTGTTTCACAGTTGACAATAGAGTGAAATCGCAATTCTTTTGTATTCAGCGTTTTAAGGAAAGCCACAATATCAAGTAGCAGGCAGTACGCGGAAAAGCAGAATCTGCAAAAACTGGTGAGGGTTGGCATTTCTGAATTACAAGATGGCTGTTAAATCAAAATCACATAATTGGAAGTCCGATTTCTGTATTACAAAGACTTCGAATTAACAAGGTTTTTTACTGTATCGCAAAACTAACATCAGATTTTGCCGGTGTGTCTCTTTCAAGTGTTTACATTGCACGAAAAGAATTATCCACCATCGGTCGTGTTACTGTCCAGTAAAAAGAGACCACGTGTGAGAAGTGTTTTAGGCCCGTATTCACCAACATCAGTAACTTTTGCTGTTATCTTAGATTTTCAAAACTCGGATATGTCATTATTTCGGATAACGCTCACTTCCGTATTCACCACAGAATTTATTATCTCGGTTTACCAAAACTAAGTCTTTGTTTCAATCTCAGTTTGAACCACATTTTTTTCATAATGACGTACAGAAAACAAATTACTACTTGCTGCCGCCACTATCGAATTGTAAACAAGTTTTGATTCCATTCAGGGTTTGCAAATAATTTGCATAAATTATGTCCGCTATTGAGCAAAAACTGAGAAAGAAGCCTAATATGACTTTCCAAGAGAGTGAATTGTTATTGAACTTGGTGGCAGAAAGCATTAACAAAGGGAATAAGAAAAACCAATTATAGCCTACACATAGTACGTCTCTCAAAAAATAAAGTCAGTATTCCTTCATTCTTCATTAAGTCACCCAGTCGTGTAGCTATAATCGAGAATTTATTTTAGGCCTCCCTATGTGTTGGGAATTCCAGGTTATGTTTGGAAGCTTTAGATAATCTAAAATGTGTCGGACGTTTATTAATTGCATAATCTTGAACATATTACTCGTCGCTGTGATTTTATCTTTCAATTAGATATTCCAGCCGCTTACGGGAGTTAGATGTGGAGTGTGATGAACTTGGAAGTAATTTAGGAGAGGATTCTAGTGATGCAAGAGACAATGAATCTTCCCATCTACAGGGAATTGAGCCTATTGCCAGTTCAGATTAATGAAATACCTGTCACGTAAGTAGACCTACTTGCTCATTTTCACGGAATATATATTTCATAGCAGTGATATTTGCGTAAAGACCACGTGGACCTCGCGGAGTGATATGAAATATTTGTTTATGCCTCAGTTACTCTTCCAATGAAAGGAATTTTAGTTCATTACATTTTTTTTTTTTCAAAATGAGCCTTTCTAAAATGAGGGTGCGGACATTATTCGGGTAAATACGGTAATTTCCTCCAATAAATCATTCATTGTAATGTAAATATTGTTTTAACATTTTTGAAAATAAAGGAAGTGATAAAGCAAAATCTATTTGTCTGATGTCTGAAGATATTTTGTTATATACTTCACACATTTTTACAACAGGTGAATTTTTATGATGCCAGGTGCTTGAGAAGGGGCAGTAAAATGTTTGTCTCAAATGAAGAGTTACCCTCTTGGTATTGAAGTTGATTCTTTTAAGAAACTCTTGGTTATCTAATATTCCATTAACTGTCTTGTACAGAAATATCTGTTGAGCTAATATTCTACGTGTACTGAGATGCATTAAGCCAAATTCATTTAATAGAGTTCTATAAGAAACTCTTTGCTGATTTGATGATGTTATATTTTTTAAAATAGAAATATCACAAACATTTGTTTTGTGTTTTTTCTATTTGGTTAATTGTACACATGTACTAAGGATCCCACACAATATATGTACATTCAAGTTTACTTCTAACAAGATGACTGAATAAGATTTAAAAAGTATATTCGTCCCTGAGGTCTCGAGTATTTCTAATAATAAACCCTAATTGTTTAAATCCATCATTTGTAATTTTATGAATATGACTGTTGAATGAAAGTTTTGAATCAAGCATGTTTATGTGTTTTGGTATACTTCATCAGCTTTAGGCAGCCTATCATTGTAGGAAATACAAGTAAATAATAAAAAGACTTTGGGGTAGAAAGAATCATTGATACAAAGGAGAAAGAAAGAAGAGCAACTTGAACTTGGGTACAAGAGAGAGAAAAAACGAAAGATATTTTGAAAACGATCACCAGACAGAGAAGTGAATTGCAAACTTACGTGAAGCACCATCATAGAAAGGAGAATGACAGTGGACAGAAAGAAAAGGAAGGAAGAAATAAATGGCGAAATACAGTAAGACCTCGTTAAGACGTTGCTGCAGGCAACAAGGAAAAAGAATGTGTTAAGCGAGAAAACGTACTACTGAATACACGAATAAAAATTATTCAACAGGGATATGAAAACACATAAGGGGATTTTATGTTGTATATCCACGGGTACAGTGAAGTTTTATGAGAAGAGGGTATTAAAAGGTGTGAAAAACACGAGAGAACAAATATGAGAACTTATTCCGCTGGAGTTATAAAATAACAATAGTGGCACTGTAAAGTGTTAAAAACACCATTTGAACGGGGCCAATAAAAACAAAACAAAATGTTAGTAGAAGACTATTATTACGGACCAGTGGGTTATTAAACATTTTTTTTTTTTTTTTTTTGGTCACACACTTATACAATGAACTGGAGGTTATACTCGGTCATGTGTGACAGAATGACATCGGCCGCCAGTTTTAATTGAACAAAACTTCAACCAACCAAGACCGACATGAGTGATCGAGTCAAAACTGGAACGTGCGAGTTTCAACATTCACGTGAACTCTGCATGCTTAAAGAAGTCGATGCCAGTCGACTTGCTGACAGACTATGAACTTTAAAATAAGAATAATAATTTACACCACCTTTCTTGCTTGCTAGTTGCTTTACGTCGCACCGACACAGACAGGTCTTACGGCGACGATGGGACAGGGAAGGGCTAGGAGTGGGAAGGAAGCGGCCGTGGCCTTGATTAAGGTACAGCCCCAGCATTTGCCTGGTGTGAAAATGGGAAACCACGGAAAACCATCTTCAGGACTGCCGACAGTGGGGTTCGAACGTACTATCCCCTGAATACTGGATACTGGCCACACTTAAGCGACAGCAGCTATCGAGCTCGGTACACCACCTTTCCAATACTCAACTTTCCTTATATTTAGGATATAAACATTAAAACTGGTGGTGTAAGTTGGGAGATGTTTCGCTTAACTGTCGTAAGCATCATCAGCCGAAAATAAATCTGAGACTAAAGTTAGGTCAAGGCCCCGAACCTAGTGTCCTTAAAATACAGTAGAAGTCTGTTATAGCGAGAATTCATAATAGCGAAAAATTTACTCGCAATAACGGATTGTCGTTATATCCAATTTTTGTATAAAAGTCGGAAAACCCCCCATGCACATTAAAATCGGTATGAAACGGCAATCAGTTTGTTTAAAACTTGCGTTTCCGGAGATGATATTCACACTACGGCTTACCTGTTTGTTATTTTTCGTAATCCGATACTACGTGAAAGTATGTTTAATTTCATTCTGAAAAAAATATAGTACCATATTTCTCCGAATCCAAGATGAACCCCACTTTTTCTTTCAAAAAATTTAAATCAGGCTCAAAAAGAACTTTGTAAAATCATATGAATTAAACACCATCCGCAACATTGCTAAATTTAATGGCTTTAACAACTCCTTCATTAACCGCATCATCAACAAATTCAAACACCGTCCAAAAACCACTTTATCTAAAGACACAATAAAACCAACTGCTTTTTCCACCTTCACTTTCACTCAGGATGCTTATAAAATAACTAATATTTTTAAAAAACATAACATGAAAATTTCTTTTAGAACTAACAATAGAAATCTTGATATCTTACACAACTCTAAATCTCTAAATAAGTCTAATGCTTTTTCTAAATCTGGTGTATACAGATTCAAATGCAACAACTGCAATTCCTCCTACGTCGGACAAACTGGCCGCAACTTCAATATCAGATACTCTGAACATGTCAACGCCATTAAATACAACAGATTCTCTGCCATAGGACAGCACATACAAGACTCCAAGCATAGTTTCACCAGTATTAACAATGACATGAATATACTTAAAATCATTAACAAAGGCCCCCTCTTAAACATTACTGAAAATTGCTTTATCCACCTTGACCAGTACTTCAACCCTAATTTCAATTTAAACGACATTTCTGAAAACCCCAATATCCTTTTTGACTTCCTAATTCTTCTTCTCAAAAATTCCAAATTCCAAATTTTCCATGCCTTACAAAGTTCCCACCCACATTTTCTACCTCCAATAACCCACCCTCCTAACCCACCCTAAACTACCCCTCCTTCATTCTCCCTATCTTATCCTTCCTCAATACCATCTAACTTCAATCTCTTTTATTTTTTCTCTTTTTTCACTATCACTCTTCCTCTGTTAATTTATTCTACCTTCTCTATTTATTAAAAAAAAAAAAAAAACCAATCGACCTTCATTTCGGTTCTCCTCTTTCAAATTTTAACTCTTGTCTTGCGCCAACTTCGACTACTTCAATCATGTCCTAATAATTTTTTCAATTTAAAAAATAGCGCAATGTGCATATAAGTTTTCATTTGTTTTCCGATATTGCGCTTTTTACTACATTTTTTTCTCTTTACAATTGTTTTTTCAAGTCAACTGTTTTCCAAGAACTTAGCAGGAGCACAAGTTCTCATTCAATTATACTGATTTGCGTCGTATATTTTTTATATACGTACTTAACTTCCCGCAACCGAGACAAATATTGGACCTTCAAGACATTCTCCACTCTACTTTGGCGTTCGAGACCGCAGCGCATGACCTTGAATGTGCCGCGCTGATCACCGGGAACTGGCGGTTTGCTTCTACAAATCTATTCGTCTGCAACTTCAAGTTTATTTATAATCTTCATATATTATTTGATAGTGTTGTGACTTTGTGCCTGACAGAGTGTGAATCTGACCCATTTCTCCAATATTCATAAACAGTGTGTGATTTCGCCTACTTGTTTTTACAGCTGACGATGACCTGGACTAGGGTCGAAACCGGTCCCATTTAAATAAGAATGTAATTACTACATTTCTTTCTTTTATGTATTGAATTGGTTGAACTTCAATTATTTAATTTTTAATGTTAAATCATATAAATGCCTTGTTGTACAGTAGGCCTACGCATTTTTGGACGCCGAGCATTGACTTTCGTCATGCCGTATCTTTTTTTTTTTTTTTTTTGCATGTGCACAATTATTCTTCATTTCCGCGGGTTTAAGGACCATTAACTTAACATTAGCATCATAATACCGAAGAGAACCCGTTGAAATTTTTCTGGCAATTTCCTATTCCATGCGTCTCTACAATGCATTGATCCATCAGGAAATTATTCTTGCTGTCTATAAAACTGTTACTTTTACGCAGCGTCAGATATAACCGGCTACCGCTACATGCACGTCTCGCTTGCCGGGTTCGGCCAAATTCAGCGGCTAGCGATATATAGGCCTAATCGCGGACGTTGAAAGTCAACGAACGAGTTTATTGCGCCACGGTATGGCTATTTCGCCCTTGCGTTTTTCGTGCACACACCTTACAATTTCATCTTCGACTTCTTTAAAGCGTCCTTGTTGCGGACCACTGAATGCATTTTTTTAGCTGTTTGTATTCACCCTAACATCAAATATTGGCTTTGGTTAGGCCTATGCCGTATTTTCTTGCGGCTACACAATTATTCTACATTTCCAAGTGTTTAATAACTATTACCTTAAAATTGGCATCATAATATTGATTAGAACCCCTTGAAAATTTGCCGGCAATATCTTTTTCACATATCTTTACAATACGGCTATCTATCACGAAAATATTCCTGCAGTCTATAAACATTAATTTTACTATGCGTCGAGTACAATAGACGCGTTATAACTCTGCCACTGAGTAGCCATGGCTTTTCTAAGAATTCGAAGGGTTGCATGTTTTGATGCCATTCTGCAGATTTGAGAAACACTCAGGCACTGTACAACCGGTTATCGCGGCTAGCGATGTATAGTAAAGAGGCGGTCGTTTATTGTCAACGAGTTCTGTGCGCGTGTGAAAAGAAGCAGCGTGGTTACTGCGGTAGTTATCAGTGGTATCCATTAACTTACTGTTAGGCCGTGAATGCAACAACCCTTGAGTTTTCACATGAGATTCTGAGGAAAAAAGTCTTGGATTCGGAGAAATACGGTATCACTCCAGAGATTTCTGTGGCAAACACCTCAGCTTTCTTCTTCAAACAGCGTCACCTTACCTGACCGTATATGTATCATGAAAACATATTTGAAACACATGTAGAGAAATAACCTCCTCGCGAAAATTTTACATGTAAATTGCCGTAACTAGACGCGAGAAGATATGAAATATCCTCTGAAATCAGTGATGTACTCTGCCATATCTTGAGGTGTATCATATTCTTACTTAATTTTCGTAATAACATTAAAATTAAGATATCGTTTACCTCAGTCTTTACTTTTAACGAGTTAACAGCTGCTATCGGCCACGTTATTTACGCATTTATTACGAAAACGTGTTATCCTCTTTCATTTAAAATTTTCTTTAGAGAACGGCAGTCGATGGGTATTATTAATCAACTCCAACATCACCTCTGAATGTCGACGAGAGAGCTCGCAAATGCACAAAGTGAGATAACTATACCATACTGAAGATGATCGATCGTATTTTGTTGCAAACGTTTCAGTTTTCTTATTCAAACAAAGTCACGTATCCTAACTTAACCGTACTATACGTATGATGAAAACACACTTCAAGTGCCAGTAGAGAAATTATAACTTTATAATACCAATATAATACCAATATAAATGGTCCATTATTGGACTTTCTCGCTATAAATTTTCATAATAGCCTTTCCGTAATTTAACCAGATGCGACAAAATATAAACTAACCTCTGAAATCAATTAAGCACTCTGCCATATCTCGAGGTGTATCCCATTCTTACTTAATTGCAGTATTTGGCCTCAAAAGTAAGTGGTTGTTTAATCAGCCCTAATTTTTAACGAGTTAACAACCGTTATCGGACACGTTATTTACGCATTTATTACGAAAATATGTTCTCTTTCATTTCGAATTTTCTTTACGGAACAGCTGTCGATGGGTATTACTAATCGACTCCGACATCGCCTTCGAATGTTGACGAGAGAAATCGCTAGTGCACATAGTGAGGAAACGATGCTGAAGGTAATCGATTGCATGCAATGTCATCGCTGGGGTGCATAAATATCGGTAACGGAAAAAATCGCGCACGCTTTATCGCTCGTAATAACGGATGCGTCAGTGACAGGGTTCTCGCTGTAACCGAAGGACGATACACAGTTTAATATAGGATTTTCGAAGGGACAGAAAAAAGTCGTCGCTATAACGGAGTTCTCGTTATATGCCGTACTAGCTATAGCGGACTTCTACTGTATATATGGTACTCTAAGATTCAACATTTACATTATAGAAAATCAAATAGTATAAACACTAGTGTGAGAACATATAAGAATGTTCATCATGGCTAAGAGAAAAACACAGAATAGTGTTGACAGAGGTTAAAAACATAAAGTACAACATAGAGCTGGTAGTGAAGTAATTAAAATCATATAGGATATCATTGCTACCAGTCAGTCAATAAGAATATTCATACATAAAACTAGTGTGAAAACATATAAGAATGTTCATCACAACACCAGTTGTAATGTTTACATCCTAAATATAATGAAACATTGGAAAGGTGGTGTAAATTATTATTCTTATTTTAATGTTCATAATCTGATGTCCAATACGGTCTACAATGAGATTTATTACTTGTATTGCTGACAGACTTTAATTTTGTCTTCAATAGTAAGGAATTTCACAGCTTTTTCCATATTCATACAGTAATTAGGCTACCACAAGACAAATATGCATCACGGTGGTCAACTCCACACAATTATGTTCCAGGTGTAGGCTATTGCGTGACAAATATTCGCCATGGAAATTGTAAGTTCCCAAGGAGGAAATTAGATCTTTTTCCACCAACAGAGCATGTTAAAAATTAAATAATTGAAAAGGAGGTTCAACCTATTCAATACTTAAAAGAAGGAAATGCAGTAATTACATTCCTATTTAAATGGGACCGGTTTCGACCTTAGTCCAGGTCATCATCAGCCGTAAAAAGATGTACAATGTTTATGAATATTGGAAGTCAGTTTCACACTTTGATAGGCACAAAGACACGACACCACATTCTGTATGCACAAAGTCACAACACTATCAACTAATAAACGAAGATCAAAAATAACTAGAAGTCGCAGACGAATAGATTTGTAGTAGAAAGCCGCCAGCTCCTGGTGATCAGCGCGGCACATTCAAGGTCATGCGCTGCGGTCGAACGCCAAAGTAGAGTGGAGAATGTTTTGAAGGTCTAGAATTTGTCACGGTTGCAGGAAGTTAAGTACGTATATAGAAATATATGATGCAAATCAGAATAATTGAGTGAGTACTTGTACTCCTGCTAAGTTCTTGGAAAACAGTTGACTTGAAAAAACAATTGTAGAGAGAAGAAAAAAGCGCTTTTTACTACATTTTTTCTTCTCTCTACAATTGTTTTTTCAAGTAAACTGTTTTCCAAGAACTTAGCAGGAGTACAAGTACTCACTCAATTATTCTGATTTGTGTCGTATATTTCTATATACGTACTTAACTTCCCGCAACCGTGACAAATTCTAGACCTTCAAAACATTCTCCACTCTACTTTGGCGTTTGACCGCAGCGCATGACCTTGAATGTGCCGCGCTGATCACCAGGAGCTGGCGGCTCTATTCGTCTGCGACTTCTAGTTATTTTTGATCTTCGTTTATTAGTTGATAGTGTTGTGACTTTGTGCATACAGAATGTGGTGTCGTGTCTTTGTACCTATCAAAGTGTGAAACTGACCTCCAATATTCATAAACATTGTACATCTTTTTACGGCTGATGATGACCTGGACTAAGGTCGAAACCGGTCCCATTTAAATTGGAATGTAATTACTGCATTTCCTTCTTTTAAGTATTGAATAGGTTGAACCTCCTTTTCAATTATTTAATTTTTAACATCAATAATTTCAATACGGAACAATGAAGTTTTTATCTTTAAAAACCAACAGAGCATGTCAAAAAACAGATCAGTTGTAAGACTTTTGAGGCGTTTGCTCTATTAACCAGCGTTTCTGTTTTTTGACATGCTCTATTGGTGGAAAAATATCTAATTCCCTCCTTGGGAACTTAGAATTTCCATTCGAAATTGCTAGGCGTGCAATAATTCCATTGTAGAGTTTTATCTTCTGTATGCAGTTATCAGACTGTGCCTCTTATATACGGCTTCTGATAAGCTCACCTACATACACCCCAGCGTCAGTGGGTAGGGTTTGACACATCCCACTCTGATGAGATTAGTGTCAGACCTAAGATGAAACGCTGGTCAATAGAGCAAACGCCTGAAAAGTCTTGCATCTGATCTTTTTTTTTTTTAAATATTCACTACCCGTCACTGTACAACTAAACACGAAATACATTTCTAACTTCTAAATGGGATGCGATATACAAACAGGCTCATTGTGTTCTTCTGCAGTCTGACTGCTAAGTGGCAAGCAAAACTGACTAACGGCTTGCTCCCAGAAGGTGCAACTTACCCTGTAATAATAATTTCGTGTAGCTATTTCTAGCCGGGTGCAGCCCTTGTAAGGCAGACCCTCCGATGAGGGTGGGCGGCATCTGCCATGTGTAGGTAACTGCGTGTTATTGTGGTGGAGGATAGTGTTATGTGTGGTGTGTGAGTTGCAGGAGTGTTGGGGACAGCACAAACACCCAGCCCCCGAGCCACTGGAATTAACCAATGAAGGTTAAATTCCCCGACCCGACCGGGAATCGAACCCGGGATCCTCTGAACCGAAGGCCAGTACGCTGACCATTCAGCCAACGGGTCGGACACTTACCCTGTGAAGTTCATGAATCAACAGGCTTGTCCCGTTATCACGCGACTGCGGCGAGGTCTCTTACCCGAGTTGGAAATCACATTCTGCTCACAAGGGACGACAAATAACATTTTCAGGGCTAGGAAAAAATAAGATGGTACTAAACGGTAATAGCGAAAATTTGTGACGCGATGAGTACGATGAGAATCAGGACTTCGAATTTATGGTGTGCTAAGCGGGAAAACGTGTTCATGAGGAACGCACTAAGGTAATTTCACTGTATTTCCCCTTTTGTGTCCTACAGTATGCATGTTTTTCTGCATCTTTGCCATTATAAGTATTTCTCCAAAATGTCTGTGTTGTTTTCTCTTCCCTTTTTGATGGTTATCCAGCTTTGTATTCATCCTATACTTCCCACACCAACTCTCAAAGTCTTTCATGACGGCTAATCAATGAGTTCTGGTGATTAAGCTGTGAAGCAGAAACTAACCTCTTGGCGTCTGAGAAAAACTGATGTAGAACTGACGTTGACGAGGATGGAGGGACAGTGACTCCTTTATGCTGTTCACTCTTCCTGCATTTAGCTGTAATTGTCAAGTCATATATAGACAGAAAGAAGAAACAAGGAAAGGAACATGAAGGTCAGTGTGTGAAAACGAGACAAGGACAAGGATAATCTTCCATATGTCTTCAGTTTTCAGCTTCTGATCAGATGGTTTCTGCTTCCCAGGCATCAAGTCATTGAAAAGCGTCTTGACACATCTACAGGCTTGATGTAGCACAAGAAGAAAGCTGGATAAATAAAGGAAAAGAGAAGAAACATAAGCAAAGATGGTGATAAATATTAGGAAGACGGGACAAACACAGCTTCAGACCACTTTATTGCACAGCTCAGAAGCATGGACGAGGGGAAAGAAGCACGACAGCAGAAATGAAATACCTACATCAACTTGTCAAGAAGACTACGAGAGAGAGAGAGAGAGAGAGAGAGAGAGAGAGAGAATACGGAACAAAGCTGTAAAAGACCGAGCAAGTTGGCAATTTGGTCGCGCATCCGGGAGATAGTGGCTTTGAACCCCACTGTCGGCAATCCTGAAGATGGTTTTCTGTTATTTCCACACCTGGCAAATGCTGGGGCTGTACCTTAACTAGGGGCACGGCCGCTTCCTTCCCACTCCTTGCCTTTCCTATCCCAACATCGCCATAAGACCTATCTGTGTGGATACGACAAAGCAATTCGAGGGGGAAAAAACCTGTAAGAAAAGAACTTGAAGTAACATCTGTAGTGGATGATACTGAAGAGAAGTCACTTTAATGGTTTGATCACCTGGTCCATGTGGATGCTAAGAGGTAATATAAGCAAGTCTTTGAGGCCAGACATTAGGGAAATAGAAGAAAGAGACATCCACGGATGAAATGTAATCAGATGGTCATGAAATTGTAAAGTAGCAAGGAAAAGGCCCATGTGAAGTACGGCACAGAACAGAGAAGAAGAAGACGGAGAAGAAACGTCACCAGAGATCTTTTACATGCTGGCGTGTGACGAGCACCTGCTATTTTGGGATCTGGAAGCCAAATGATCTATAGATGGAGCTGATAAGTTCATTAATGTTATTTTCAAATTCCTCACAAGTTTGAGATAGCGTCACAGTCTAGGGCTACCGTGCCTGCCTCTCACCTGAAGGCCCCAGGTTTGATACCCAGCCAGGTCAGGGATTTTTACCTGGACCTGGGAGTTAGATTGAGGTCCACTCAGCCTACATGATTACAATCGAGAAGCCATCTGGTAATGAGATGGTGGCCTTGGTCAAGTAAACCAACAATAACAGCCAAGATGATTTGTCTCAATGACCGTGCACCACCTCACAATCTGCAGGCCAGTCGCTTGGTAGAGCTGTAGTCCCACGTGCGTTGTGAATTCAAAGTGTTCTGGTTTACCACAGTATCAACCATCACCAATTGGATACAGCATCTGTAGGCTCACCTCCATTGTCAGCTTCCCTTCATGAACAGCCGTTAGGAGCAGCGGCAAGATAGTCTCAAGACCTGGGAACCCCGGGGGAGGTCTCTCGCTCGTCTTTTCTTCTATCGTGTGAGGAGCTACAACGTAAAACAAGAACACAAGTCAAAGAAACAGTCCAACACCACAATTTTACCAGAATTATTAATAGAAATTAACAATCAAGTAATACAAACACAATGATATAGACTGTGGGAGGAGGAGACAAGGAAATACGCCCATCACTTCTCAGCCCTGGATGAGCTCGTTCTTCATCAGGAGGGTGGACATCAACACTCTTCACAGATCCTCAGTCTTCATGTTGGAAGTGTGGGATATGAAGAACTCAGGAAAAAGAAAGAGGCAAAAAGGTGATAGCACAGAAGGAGAAAATGATCCTAACAGCTCGATAAAAGTACCAGAAAGGAACGTACACATCCTTTATAAGACGACAGGATGACAGGACAGTGTGCTCCTTCCTACATGGCTCTCTCTGTACTGACCTTGATACTGAATGTGCTCCCAGGAATTAACCTGGTACTGGGCCAAGAACGTCTCAAGAAATGGTTGTCATGGTTGATAGTGTCGTGTTGGGCAAGCACAAACACCTAGTCTCAGAGTCAGAGGAATTCACAACCCAGAGCCCCTAACCGAAGGCTTTAACACCGACCATTTACCTAAAGACTCAAAACAACAACAATAATGATAATAATAATAATTAACAATAAACACAAGACAACAATAAAACAATGAGAAGTGTGTCAACCAGAATCTTACAGGACCATATATTATTTCACTTTGTGAACTTTTCTGGGTTGGATAGGTTCTTTTCTTGCTAGAGGTTTCACGTCACGCAACATATCAAAGGATTTTGTGGTGCAAGGATGTGAAAGGGCTAGGTTTGGAAAGGAAACAGCCCCAACATCTGCCTCCTGTGAAAATAGAAAACCATAGAAAATTATCTTCAGGGCTGCCAAACCGACCATCTCCCGAATGCAAGCACCCTAACTGCACAGCCAACTCATTCAGTTTGGATGACTTTTTAAGCTCCACTGCCTATGCAACAATACAAAAAGACAATTTTAGCATCTTGATTATACTGTACCTATTTTCTCCACTTCAGCTGCATTTCCTCTCAGTTTTGTTTAAGGTCTGAAATCCAGCTACAGTTGGTAACCCAGTGGTTCAGTGGCGCATAAGCTTCTGTGTTGCTTCTAACACATGTCAGGCTAATGCCATTAAAGGCACTGCAAATCCATCTCACCGCATCTAGAATAGATATTATCTTCACTAATTAATTAACAGAATGTATGTCGGTAGTGCACTTTAAAATGTTCCATCACACCTTGATCCTGGAAAGACACCGTAAGAGAAGGACGTCATATGTTGTTTTACATCTTCATCTTCCGATTCAGTGTCTTCAACCATTCCTCCAAGCTTTTCTGTTAGAACACTCACAACCACTAGGTCTGATATCGTAACATTTCTGAAGCATCTTATGAGCTTTTCCTACCACCAATGGCTTTTCAAGTTTTCAGTCTACAAATCCGCA
Organism: Anabrus simplex; assembly: GCF_040414725.1. Classification (NCBI taxonomy): domain Eukaryota; kingdom Metazoa; phylum Arthropoda; class Insecta; order Orthoptera; family Tettigoniidae; genus Anabrus; species Anabrus simplex. The sequence goes on from NC_090277.1 coordinate 70,708,850, forward strand.
CATCAAAATGGTCCTTTGACTGTTTTCTGCTGATGCATCTTTCGTCCTTCAGTTTTGCATCTTATTTGGCAAAGCACAAGGAAACAAACCCATTTCATCACAGTCTGCAATGTTTTTCTGCTGGTAGTCCGCAATTAAACTTTTGATTTTAACTTTCCAGTCACTGACAACTTCAGTATCAACATCAATTGCTTCTCTTCATGTCTGGCATGAAAACTGTCCGATCATACATTCGATGCTATAAAATCTTCTTTGTTTAGTCTCTCCACCACCAGTTCTGCTCGAGCTTGTCGATTTAACCCTGAAATGGGCAAATTTTTAGATTCTACACCCACAAATCACATATACATTATTGTATTTATGTCCTGTTTCTAGCTTTTATCTTCTTCTTCAAATCACCGCTTCTTTCCTTATTCAGCCACTCTGTTTTTATTTTGTCCAAGTTTTCCACATTTAAACTTTTGCAGCAATTGTTTCAGTACTCATTTTATTTTGCTTATAACACGTGAAAATTATTGCGATAAGAATATAGTTGTATCTTGGGAATGTCTGAGTCTTAAAGAAGTGGTGCCGGATGAAATTATGGCTTGAGTAGAACAACTATATCGAGAGACACAGAGCTGCGTGCAAATTCAAGCAGGCAAGTAACCAACAGTGGAGTCCAACAAGGAAGCTGTTTATCACCACTTCTCTTCATTACTATAACGAAGTTAAAAAAGCACTGGAAATGAAGGATCAGATAACAAATACACTTTTATTTGCTGACGCTATTACGCTATGGGATGAGACAGAAGGAAAAGTTCAAGCTAAACCATATCTCTGGGCAAAAAGAATTTGAAAGAATGGGAATGATCTTCAGCCGAAGTAAAACTGTTGGTTAAATGATGAGTCAAAATCCTGAAGCAGTACACCTGCAAGTGCAAAAAAAAGATGTAGATAAGAGTGATAATACCATAAACCAAGAAATAGGCAATAGAATACAAGCTGCATCAGAATTCTACCACTCCATTCATCAACTACTTTGAGAAGAATTGTTTCCCGCAGCTTACAGACACGCTGTACAAAACATATCTTTTATTAATTCTAACATGTGGACTGTGGAGGCAGCAATGTTGACTAGACATATAAAAAGTCGCCTACAAGCCACAAAAATGAAGTTTCTTTGCTCAAGTCTCCAAATGACAAGGAGAGACAAAAGAAGGAATGAAAATATCTGGCAACAACTTCGTTTGCAAAAGAAACTGTTGGAAATCTTAGAATTAAGAAGATTACAATGGTATGGATATATGAGAAGGATGGCTTTGATTAGGACACTGAGAGCATACTATGAAAGGAATGTTGTTCATAAGACACTTGCGATGGCTGTGAAAAGCAAATTTTCGAAGACCTTGCAAAATGTGATGTAAATTGGCAGCAAAGAGCAGAACATCAGCTGTGGATGGACAGGATGAAGTGGAAGAGCCTCGTAAACACTCACGTCTGGCCTGCTAGAGCAAAGAATTGATGATGATGATGACACTTCATAAGGTCTCTTTCAATTCCAAAGATGTGTTGTTTTTCACTTTAATCATTTTTCTGACAGCAGATATCTGTACAGTAGAACCGTGATAATTTGAAATCAGTTCATTTAAAATCCTGCCTAATTCAAAGAACCTCTCATTCCCAGAAATGTGATATACAATTTTGGATGTTACTTAAATGGTTTCATTTGAAATACAGACAGTTAGTAGTTCAAAGAACAATGTCGGTCCCATTACCAAAATTCAGACCTTTAATTCAAAATGGTTTTTAAATTTTTTAAAATATTGTCTTACAGAGTAATTTAAATTTTAAATTTCTCTGCCTTATGATAGAACGAGTCTTCCATCAATCAATCAATCAATCAATACTGATCTGCATTTAGGGCAGTCGCCCAGGTGGCAGATTCCCTATCTGTTGCTTTCCTAGCCTTTTCCCAAATGATTTCAAAGAAATTGGAAATTTATTGAACGTCTCCCTTGGTAAGTTATTCCAATCCCTAACTCCCCTTCCTATAAATGAATATTTGCCAGAGTTTGTCCTCTTGAATTCCAACTTTATCTTCATATTGTGATCTTTCCTACTTTTATAAACGCCATTCAAACTTATTCGTCTACTAATGTCATTCCACGCCATCTCTCCGCTGACAGCTCTGAACATACCACTTAGGGCCGGTTCTACCATCTGCTGGTAAAGTGGCTGGCAGCTGCCCGGGAGGTAAACTACCTGGAGGTGTAAATCGGCTGGTACTTTGGCTTGCGTCCAGCCACCTCCGCGCAAGCGCTAGGTAGCTACCAGGAGCTAGACACCGATATACGAAGTTGGCTAGACTGATTTTCAGCGACTTCTCGCTTTCGAGTGTGGTGCTATCTATCGTCAGATGCATGAAACTAATTTCGATTGTCTTATTTCCCTGTGCTTGGGTTTGCTTATTATCACCAAAAAGCCTAATAAGGGGAGTTTTAAGAGGTATGGACAACGATTTATGTCAAGCTTTCGTGATTTTAATCTATGATCTTCAATATCAATACCTAATCGGGATTAAAATCTTGAGATTACATTTTCTTACGCCCGTTATAACCTGTCATGTAAGGCAGCGTTTTGAAAAGTATTCTCGTAGTAGATTGGTCAAGTCGCTCGCTCCATAATAGAAGGTACGCAGGTTTTCATCGTATTTCTAATTTACATTTTAAAATGTATTTTCGATCCCTGCCGTTGTTCTTAACTCTCTTTCACGCGCTTCCATATACGTAGGCCTATGTACACACACATCTTCTTTACGGACTTATTGCCTTTATGCATTCTATCTGCAGGCTTCTGTGAATTGATTAAGTATCTCCACGATGCTCTATTTGCAAATAGTTCTGTGACCTCGTTTAGTTCAACCTGCTTCCATTTATTGATAAAGTATTTCATTCTAATGTTTAACTTTATGAAGATAAAGTTGGAAGGTACTGTAAATGTAAAGAACTAATCGGGATAAATATCCATTCATAGGAAGAGGAATTCGGGAATGGAATAGTTTCCAATTTCTTCGAAATAATTTACAAGAAGACTATGTAAACAACTAATAGGGAATCTGCTACCTGGGCGACAGTCCTATGTGCTATTAATCATAACATCACTTTCTATAAGTAGCATGCATATAAAGCAATTTCCTAGTAGACATAATATTGCGATTAAATATTTCAATGAAATTAACAAAAGAACGTATGAACAGAGGCATACAGATTAACACAACGCAAATAATGGAAATAAAAAAGATTCGTCATAATGAAAACTCGAACCTGCATACCTCGTATTACGAACTGAGCGCGTTGGCCATTACGCTACCAGAACACTCGAATAGTTAGGGTACGGTACATACTATATATTAAGTTATACCTCGTGTCTGAAAACTGAAAAAGTAGAAAACTAAAGCCCATTTGAAATGATTTACAAATAGATTTTGATTTTATATCCTTTTAAAGTTTCTTTACGAAAGCTTGACTTATATAATGTGTTCCCTAACCTACCGATGCGAGAGGCTGGTGTGACCGTAGCAACACAATGGAAGCATTAATGTTCAAGATCCTGCAATACAATATCGGCCACTGTTACAGCATCATGCTTTTTTCAGTATACTAAGCTAATTTAAGTTGTATGTCACCAGAAATACAGCTAATAATGTTCAACTCTCAAAACTTGCCCGGCAGGTAAGGTCTTATCGGGCCCTCGAAGTGGCCGATAAATTACGCCCCCGGTAACTACGATTTATGCTGCCGATAGCGCTACCTGGGGGTGGTCGAACGGAAACAGCCTTTTACGCGGAGGGCAAATTACGCGCTACTTTACCAGTAGGTGGTAGAACCGGCCCTTAGTCAAGCAGCTCCTCTTCTTTCTCTCAATTCTTCCCAACCCAAACATTGCAACATTTTTGTAACGTTACTCTTTTGTCGGAAATCACCCAGAACAAATCGAGCTGCTTTTCTTTGGATTTTTTCCATTCCTTGAATCAGGTAATCCTGGTGAGGGTCCCCATACACTGGAACCATACTCTAGTTGGGGTCTTACCAGAGACTTACATGCACTCTCCTTTACATCCTTACTACAACCCCTAAACACCCTCATAACCATGTGCAGAGATCTGTACCCTTTATTTACAATCCCATTTATGTGATTACCCCAATGAAGATCTTTCCTTATATTAACACCTAGATACTTACAATGATCCCCAAAAGGAACTTTCACCCCATCAATGCAGTAATTAAAACTGAGAGGACTTTTCCTATTTGTGAAACCCACAACCTGACTTTTAACCCCGTTTATCAACATACCATTGCCTGCTGTCCATCTCACAACATTTTCGAGGTCACGTTGCAGTTGCTCACAATCTTGTAACTTATTTATCACTCTATAGATAATAACATCATCCGCAAAAAGCCTTACCTCCGATTCCACTCCTTTACTCATATCATTTATATATATAAGAAAACATAAAGGTCCGATAATACTGCCTTGAGGAATTCCCCTCTTAATTATTACAGGGTCAGATAAAGCTTCACCTACTTTAATTCCCAGAGATCTATTTTCTAGAAATATAGCAACCCATTCAGTCACTCTTTTGTCCAGTCCAATTGCGCTCATTTTTGCCAGTAGTCTCCCATGATCCACCCTATCAAATGCTTTAGACAGGTCAATCGCAATACAGTCCATCTGACCTCCAGAATCAAAGATATCTGCTATATCTTGCTGGAATCCTACAAGTTGAGCTTCAGTGGAATAACCTTTCCTAAAACCGAATTGCCTTCTATCGAACCAGTTATTAATTTCACAAACATGTCTAATATAATCAGAAAGAATGCCTTCCCAAAGCTTATATACAATGCATGTCAAACTTACTGGCCTGTAATTTTCAGCTTTATGTCTATCACCCTTTCCTTTATACACAGGGGTTACTATGGCAACTCTCCATTCATCTGGTATAGCTCCTTCAACCAAACAATAATCAAATAAGTACTTCAGATATGGTACTAGATCCCAACACATTGTCTTTAGTATATCCCCAGAAATCTGATCAATTCCATCCGCTTTTCTAGTTTTCAACTTTTGTATCTTATTGTAAATGTCATTGTTATCATATGTAAATTTTATTACTTCTTTGGCCTCAGTCTCCTCGATCTCGACATTATCCTTGTAACCAACAATCTTTACATACTGCTGACTGAATACTTCTGCCTTTTGAAGATCCTCACATACACACTCCCCTTGTTCATTAATTATTCCTGGAATGTCCTTTTTAGAACCTGTTTCCGGAATGTGATGTGGCAGCACTTTCAGAGTTGCTGAGTTGGAGTGAAATCTTAGTTAACTTTGTATTCTTGCAGTTACTCATTTTACTCAAGTTTCAGTGTAAAGTTCGTAGTTACATTTTATTAATACTGTATTTTAGTTTAGGCTACCCGTATTCCATTTTTTGTGCTGAAAGATGGCTAAGCAGCAGTATTCTTCCAAGACAATAATAATAATAATAATAATAATAATAATAATAATAATAATAATAATAATAATAATAATAATTGTATGGCCTCAGCTACCGTATGCAGATATTTCGATTTGACGCCATCTGGCTGTCTGCTCGTCAATTTCGACGTTCCGTTTTACTCTAGGTCCGTTAGATGGCAGACAGAGTAAACCGGACCTCTCTTGGGCGTCTATGGCTGAGATTTAATTAATTTTGTCGGGTAAATACCAAATGTATCACCAGAGATCTTTTACATGCTGACATCATACAACATGGGAGTGTCGAATGGACTTTTTTCTGCCCTTCAAAAATCCGACTACCTCTGCCGGGTTTGAACCCGCTATCTTGGGATCCGGAGGCCGACGCTCTACCACGGATCCACAGAGGCAGCTTTCCAAGACAATGAGCGAGGTTGACAAAGGACAAAAACTGATATACCTAAAGAATTTGGAACACCTGTGCCCACGCTTTAAACATTTTTTTCAAACATCCTGACAGCACAGAAGTTCAAGAAATGCAGAATGCAAATGCGCATTCAAGGAGCTAAACACTCCAATTCTGAAGTAGTTTTGGCATGTTCAAGTGAACAATATCCCAGTTGATGGTGAGGTTATTAAGCGGAATGCAAATAAATTGGTGGTAGCACTTTCCATGCAAGTACCAGCTGTCTAACAATGCCTGAATCAAACTTTTTGTGGAGTGTAATTATCTCGTCTCTGCGGTACGGGTCAACTTCCCAGCAATCCCTTATAAACTAAAGAACAAACCTAATTCAGTAGCAGGCTGCACCTACCGTGGTCTGTTGCGAAGACATCAATAATGTCCAGGTTGTCCCACAGAGCTTGTTGGTCCTCTTCAGTCCCCAGTATGGGCCGCACACTGCCCTTGGAGTCTCCCAACCGCTCCAGGTCTTTCTGGGACAGGAACAAGTGGTGGGGACACACCTCACACGTCACAGGCAGACCCTGGAACAAGCAATGTATACATGACAAGTTTCTGATGTTTAAAACAGGAAATAAAAGCCAAGTTAGGAATAAACTGAAACTGGCTTCAGTGGCAGGGTTATGTGAGGCGAATTGGTTACCTAGGAGAATAATGGACTCGACCATGACGACGATTGTTAATTGAGGCCCGAGGATTGTGGAGACGCTTGTACATTGTGCAACACTGAAAGGCACAACAGACCAAGTGCTAACAACTTGTCACAGTGCTATGCTTTACAGAAGTTCACACATATGTACAGTTCTCAATGTAATCTGTATTACGATCTAAACCAATAGAATTCAAACTTTTGTTCACACACCCCCAAATATCACTGTACCTGCATAGCTGTTGGTATGTAATACAACTTATCTACATATATCATATTTCGAAATAACAGTGCAATAACATCTCAAAATAACAATGCAAAGACCAATAAAAATAATTCAAATGTGAATACTGTAACCTCAATAATATTCATGACAACTAGAAGTCAATAGCTGAAACGTTATTTACTTTAACAATAATGTCTGACCACTGTATACAGAAAAAACAAATGTTGCATTCATTTTAAGTAACTTAGTGAGATCATCTCCAAGAAAGAAGCTCTAAAATATTGGGCTTTTCACTTCTGCAAACCCACTTATCAGTCCACGGCCAGCCAAATATTGACGCTACAGCTCTGTAGTACGTGAGGCCTTGAAGAATTAAAGCTGAATGCTTGGCTCTCACAGACAGGATCCAAATGAAAGAGAAAACATTCCTCACAAAGATTCTCAGCCCGTGTCAAAATTCTGAGGGGGAATCTCACCCAAGGTCAAATGCAGAGCTGTACTCTCACTAATGCTTAGAGAAATTCACAGCTGTTGTGTATAATGCCCATCAGCTAGATTTTGAGAAAGAAATGCGAGCCAAACATACAGAGTCAGTTGTGTAATCAATACACCAATGTCAGTGAAAAGAATGAGGGGATCAATATTCCCTCATCTTTATACTCGTCTTCAAGAACCTCAGGGAGAATTAATACCACAAGTTGAAAAGAGAATGTTTAATTTAAAAAATCTACAACCAATGAATCAAAATCTGGCAAAATGCAAAAGAGTAGTTACAAATAATTCATTCCAAATACCTTCTTCCAATCCTCAGAAAAATAATTCTGTCACTGTTAGACTCTTGGACCAAACATAATGCCAACTCTGTCTTTCAGTAAGACTACAGAATTAAAAGTATTCCCCCAGGAACAGCCAATGTGATTCAACTACCTAATAAAGAATTTTTCTGATAATGGAAAGTATTTTTCAGAAAATTGTACAACAATATAATTGACATGTTATAATTCTCATATTTTGGTCCATATTGAATTGTACAATAAAGTCAAAGAAATATTAATGTTTATTTCTTCCACCTATTCAATACATAAAAAGTGATTTAGTTAAGAATTAAAATCTGTGAATAAAATTATAGGGACATGTTTTGCCCTTATTTGAGGGCATCTTCAGCCTTAATCTCAATCTGAAAGATAATAAATCATGATCCTGATTGTTCTTAATTGTGGTTGAATTAAAAAAAAAAAAAAAAATTACAAATGAATGTTTGGATGATGTAGGAAATATGCTTCAAAAGGTGAGTGAGATGGTTGACAGTAGTTCAGATATTCTTAAAATTCAAGTCTTACAAACAAATAGTCGTAATTTATACACTTTCTTGAATGTCCTTGTCTAAAAATGTGGTAAGAAGTTGCATATTGGTAGTTCTATAAGAAAGCAACTACAAGTAAAAGGAGTCTTGAACAATGGAATTCACGCAGACGAGAACAACGACAGCAGTGAAATTACGCTTGAGAAAGTGGAAAAGATAGCAAAGTAACTCCAAAGTAATAAAGCAGCAGGAATAGATGCAATTATACCTGAAATGGTGAAATATAGTGGGAAGGCAGGGACGAAATGGCTTCACAGAGTAACAAGATCAGCATGGATTTTAGATTGAATGAAAATGGTATTAACACTTATATCTCAGAGATTAACATAGCAGGCAAGGTGTTCACTCGCATTTGGAAATGAGGGTGCAATCAGTGCTCGAGAGTAGAGAAGGATGAAAACCAGTGTGCTTTCAAACCAGAGAGGGGCTGTCAGAATCAGGTTTTCAGTATGCGCCAGGTAAATGAAAAATGCTATGAGAGAAATAGGCAGTTATGTTTATTCTTCATTGATCTAGAGAAGGCATATGTCAGAGTAAGTAAATAAGGGTAGCAATAACAGATAACTTAGATAATTTTTTCATGAAAATGATCAATGTAAATAACAAAACAAATGTTTCACAATTTAACATGCTTTTTTCTTAGAAAATTCAAGTGATCCATTAATTCTGCCAGTCAGTGTAGTTGCACATCTTAGTCTCCCTCTGCATCTCCTAGTTGGCTAAGAAATTGTTTACAATGTTATTAAGGAATATGTTCGCTATTATTCCTGATAATGGCGAGCACAAGGTTAACCCTTCCTTTTAATAGATTTTTGTCGGTGAATAGAAAACCGCTTCGGGTTAAGGTTGTTCTTGATACGTGATTTGTCCATAAAAGTCGGGAAAGGTACGGTACCAAACTCGCACAAAAAAACATTAAAATCGGTACGAAACATCAATCAGTTTGTTTAAACATTTTTGTGGATGTTTTCCGAGCAGCGGCTTACTCATTAGCATGTATTTTCTAATTCCACTAGTCTGAACATGCATAATCAGTTTCATTGTATAGCATCACTCCAGAGGCTTGCATTTCCATTTTGTTACTTCAAACGGCGTCACCTAACCTAGGTTTACCGTGCATGTATTATGAAAACATACGTCAAGCTCCCTGTAGAATAATGCTAACCTTTTCACTATAAATTTACATTGGAACAGCATTTCTGAAATTTAACAAGACGCAAAAGTACATAATATAACCTCCGAAATTAGTTACGTACACTGCTGTATCTTGAGACGAAGTATCGCAAACTTATTTCATTTCAGTACATAGTATTAAAATTAAGCAATCGTTTACTTGAGCCTTTATTTCTAAGGAGTTAACAACCTGCTGCCATTGCACTTATAGAGAAAACATGTCCTCCCGATGTTTGTTTACATCAGTCGGAGTTATGAGCTGCTGGCTCGCTCAAGATCCACTCGCTTGTGCGTAGCGAGGAATCGATACGGAAGATGATCGATCGCATTCAATATAAATGCTGGAGTAGATTAGTAGAGTGTATGAAGATGACGGATAAAAACCAACACGCCCCAATAATTTGCCGTAATATCGGATGAATCAGTAAAAGGGTTCTCATTGTAACCAAAGGATATTGCAGATTAATATAGGAATTTTCAAAGGTCCAGTCATTAAAACGGGGGTTCTCTTCTACTACAGCAGCCGCGGTTAGATGTGCATCCGAGTCCGACATCTCACTTTAGCCATAAGTGCTCGTGCTCTAAACTCCTCTTCTGCCTCGAATCATGCTTAGCAAGCTTATGGCATCTTTTCATGGATTCTTAATGTCCCATAACCAAAACGAATAGAAATAAATTTGAGAATTTTAACATTCCTTAGCGCTAAATGTGGGTTTTGCCGTACTGTGAATTACGTTAAATCGAATATAAAATTGCATTACTCTTATGGAATAATTTTTGGGACTTGAAATTTCTTCCGTTAAATGCGGGTTTACGCTAAATCGATGTCACACAAAATCGGGGTTATACTGTATGTTTCTTTTGTCAGATGTTCATGGTGCAAGAATTTTTTTTTTTTTTTTGATGTGTCGTATTTTTATGATTGTCATAAAGAGCAAACAAAGAAATGAATTATTATGACAAATAACATATCTTTATTATGGTCATTGTTCCAAATTAAATTCCCTAGTACAGTGGTGTATCATCATCCGTATGTCTCAGGATCAAGCTTGTGCTATCACACTACAATTCTCTTACAAAGCATCGATGAAATGAAATGGCGTATGGCTTTGAGTGCCGGGAGTGCCCAAGGACAAATTCGGCTCACCAGGTGCAGGTCTTTTGATTTGACGACCGTAGGCGACCTGCGCGTCATGATGACAATGAAATGATGATGAAGACGATACATACAACCAGCCCTAGTGTCAGCGGAATTAACCAATGATGGTTATAATTCCCGACCCTGCTGAGAATCAAACCCAGGACCCCTGTGACCAAAGGCCAGTAAGCTAACCATTCAGATATGGAGCCGGACAGCATCGATGATGATGATGATGATGATGATTTCAATAACATATAATGAAGGGGAAAAGAAGAACACATCTGAGCCAACAGTATCTCTTGTTGACTAGACTCAAAACACAAACCTTGGCTTTGGCTGCTCGGATGATCTGGATCTCCTCCTTGCGGGCCACGTGGCAGATGTGAATTGGGCGACTGTGGAGGGTTGCCAGCAGTAACACAGCAGCTGTCGTCTGACTCTCGGCGTGCACACAAAGAGGCGAGTTCTTGGGCCAACTTGTAAAATGCTGCAAAAGGTAAAAGAACATCAAGTTTTCATACAGCTCAGTGTAGATCTCTTTTTACTTTGTGTAGATCTATTAGGTTAAGAAAGTGGCAAGTGCACTCATTCTGATAATGGTAAACGGAAGGTAAATCTCTGTAATATAAACTAATCTCTGACAATATGCTAGGTGGTGGTGATTATTGTTTTAAGAGGAAGTACAACTAGGCAAACATCCTCTATATAATGCTAATCAGAGAGAAAAAATGGAAGGGGTCCGACACTTCGAAAAATGAAGGTATAGGCCAAAGGAACACAAGGGTCATGAAGGGCATGAAAATGAAAGACTCCCTAGGCCTCCATACGTAATACCGTCGGGGTCTGAAAAGAACAAGAGTTGATCAAGGGAGGTCGGATAGGATAGATGAAAGTAAGGAGCCTGGCACAAGTAAGAGGAAACAATGCCAGGACTCAGCTGAGAGCCCCGTGGTCGCCAACCCACGCTCCAAAGTTCAGAGCCCCTGAGGCCCCTTTTAGTCGCCTCTTACGACAAGCAGGGGATACCGTACGTGTTATTCTACTGCCCCCACCCACAGGCAGTGATAATATGCTATTTCCTTTGAGTGATTGCTCTCACGAAGTGTCACCATGAGCTTGTGCTTAGTTCTCAGAATATATTTTAAGGGATCATTGGCACCATAAGGAAAGTGCTACTGAGATGATACAGAAGAATTTGGCAAAAGGAAGTGACGATTCTACCACTCCTATCCCTTTATTCCATAAATTACTGACAGTGTCTTTCTCTTAATTTCTTGCTGTTGATGTTGATATTTATCTATTTTTCTAAACTAGTTTTGATGTTTGGTAGTTGCTGAAGCCAAACTGTGCCACCTGAATCAATCGCTTTTAGACAGGAGTATGTTCTCCATTCAAATCTGAATTCTTGCTCCACTATTTTCCAACACAACAATCACTGCTTCAACCACAGCTCTTCCTTAAAGAACTCTTGAGAGATGTGACAGAAGTAGAGTTAGAAACCTGAAGGCATGCATTCTTTCGGTATATATTTACGAGCACTGTTATTATAGAGTAGGGGAATTGTCTGCTGATGTTGGGAGTAGGGTGCTTCATTTACCTGACCAAATGGTCCTACTATAGTCTGTGGGGGGGGCACTAGAAAACATCCACAGCCTCTCTTGCTTGTCGTTAAGAGGTGACTGAAAGGGTGTGCGGGAGTGTGGGTTGATGACCACAGGTACCCTAACTCAGTGCACGTCCTTGGTCAATTCTCGTTCTCTTCTCTCCGCTGCAGTACTAGGTTTGTGAGGCTGAGTCGTGCCCTTCCTGGTCATTTCCTTCCTTTTACACTACCTTAATTCTTAAAAGAGTCGCACCTTTCATATTTTTCCCATGACCAGTTGTCCTCCCCACTACCATTCCCACAGATGGTTAAGTATCAAAATCCCAATAAACTTAAAAGTATGTGCTCTCAAGATACCGGTGCTATAATCGAACACAGACTCTTTTGACAAGCGAGGACCTGAAAGTGTCCACACTGTTGATGTTGACACGACCTACCTTTATCCAGACCGTGAGGTCCTTGAGCGTCAGGGTGGTGTACGTCTCGTTGAGGTACATCTTGAGTCCCGCTGCAGAAGGAGCAAGGTCGGGAATGATGCCGTGATTCTCAGACGAGGCTCCCATGAAGAGGGCGTAGTCGCACCGAGCTCCTGCGTGGGCCAACTGCAATAGACACAGGTAATAGTAAACAAAAGTAAAAAAGCTATTCTCTCTAACAGCACTAACATCGAGGGTTTCCAGGGAAAGGCATACGACTGGGAATGTAGTTGCTGTGGCGTTCCTACCACACGGCCAACTTGCTCTATCTCTCCAACAAACTATGACATTCTCAGCCCAGGTAATTAAATGATGTTTCTTATCTACATATTCAGGGGAAAAATTAAAATGAGAGAATATGCAAAAGTCATGAAAGGTGAGAAAATTAGAAACTTCTCAATGGACTAAGAAAAGATCAGAACATTGGGGCAGAAGTTCAAAGGCTGGGCAAGTAATGGAACCAATACCAGACTCGGGACACATCTCATAGCAAGAGCCCTCAAAAGAGTTGTTGAAGATACCAGGAGAATTTGGATGAATGATGAAACATTTCAAATGAAATATAACGAGTGGTAAGCAGTGTCCATTCTACATGATCCAGTACTGCACCCAAGATGAGCATGGCAGGGAAATTATTCTACTAGTGCTCAAGACACTAATTCAACCCTAACAAAATTACACTACGCCCTGAATTATTTCACAAGCTGAAAGAAATGGCTTTGTGGTGGTGGTGGTTATCGTTTTAAAAGGAAACATCCTCTATTAACAATAACCAGAGGCAAAATGGAAGAAGTCCGACACTTCAAAGAATGAAGATATTAGTAAAAGAAAGCAAAGGATGTGAAACTGTAAAACTCCCTAAAGCTCACAAACCTGCAGAGGAGAACAAGATCAGCAACTTGATAACATTAAGTAACATCACAAACTCAATCCCAAGTTGAGAGCCTCAGGAGGTTACCTCAGGCAGGAGCCCTCCCCCCTTCAACAAGAGGAACTGAGCACAAAAACTTAACATCCCATATCTACTAGATTACATGCAGTGAGATTTTATACACAGCATGTATTCATTGTGTTGTACTATGCAAAGCATTCTTTTTATACAGAATGCCGCTTTAGATTCATTCGCAAATTTCCTGGCATCCTCCCTCCCCAAAGGAGTGTACAGTACGTAAATTAGTAAAGAAGTTCCGCACCACCGGGTCCCTTCTTAACAAGAAATCATGCAAGAGATGAACCGTTTTAACAAAGGAAAAGCTTGAAGAAATAGGAGCTCTCTTGGAAAGAACTCCATCAAAATTCCTGTCGCGTCTCGCCGTACAAGCTTCTGTCCACAAAGCAACAAATGACAAATGAAGAAGCTACAATGATATGAAGATATCAGCATTTGCTTGCAATGAGATTACTACTACGAAACCTGTACTACCTTGGGGCCCAATTTCACTCAAACCAGCCAATGCCATGATAAGCTAAACAAGCTTCTGCTACAACAGCATTGTGACACTAACATAAAGACCGACTCGACACAATCTACCGGGTGTGTTGCAACACAAACTGTTTGAACCTCAACGTCCAATCTACGCACAAACTGCAGTTAAGCAACAACCACCATGGACACCTCTTAAATATGTGACCACTTAAACAAAGAAAGAAAGAAAGAAAGAAAGAAAGAAAGAAAGAAACAAACAAACAAACAAACAAACATACAGTATACATACTACAGGGCCTTTTTTTTTTTTTTTAGCTCGCTACGTGTGTCAGGGGAACATGCACGGACACTTTAAAATAGCGTAGTTTCGGTAAGAATACTAATCGTGTGTTAACGAGTGATGTATACAGTAGAACAGCATGTATTCATTATGTTGTGCTATGCGAAGCATTCTTTTTATACAGAATGCCGCTTTCGATTCATTCGCAAATTTCCTGGCATCCTCCCTCCCCATAGGAGTGTACAGTACGTAAATTAGTAAAGAAGTTCCGCACCACCGGGTCCCTTCTTAACAAGAAATCATGCAAGAGACAAACCGTTTTAACCAAGGAAAAGCTTGACAAAATAGGAGCTCTCTTGGAAAGAAATCCAACAAAATCCCTTTCGCGTCTCGTCATACAAGCTTCTGCCCACAAAGCAACACTGTTAAAAGCAAAACCGTACAAACCCACCTCTGCCCAATATTTAAGAGGACCTGACAGTTTCGCTAGGGTTTGGTACTGTAACTGGTTGCTTCAGTCAGTTCATGATGAGTATGTTGACCCACAACTTTTATAAATAGTATAGTATAATAAATGTATAAATAGTCAAAGCAATCGCTACTGGTGTACAGAAAATCCCCACCATCTGCATGTCCGTCCACTTCATGATGTAAAGATAGGAGTTTGGTGCGCAATAAGTGCTCGCAGAATTAGAGGGCCTATATTTTTCCATGAAACAATACAAATAAATGCTGATCGATATATAGACCTCATTCTCAGACCATTCTTTCAAGAGCTGATATTAGAAGAAAGGAGTAATGGTTACTTCATGCAAGATAATGCGACGGCACAGATTGCTAATCCATCTATGGAGGTAATACGCATCGAAGAGTGTGGTAGTTAATTATCCCCCTATATCTCCTGATTTAAATCCCTGTGATTATTACCTGTGGGGGATGCTGAAGGGAAAATTGTATGTGAACAACCCTCATACAAGAGAACAAACAGAATATTATACAAGTTATTCCGAACATCACACAGTCTGAGATTCGCCGAGTGTCTGCAAACCTATTTACGAGGTGTCAGGCGTGTTTGACAGCTGAGGGACATTTTGAACATCAGGTGTAATGCCAGGTAGGTTTTAGACTAATAGTTTCACTAGAAATAGATTTCTTTAAGTGTGAATTGCCGTGAGTAGTGGGGAGGAAAAGGGAGCATTATACCGACTAGCGACGGAGTGTCACTGCGCCAGCCGTGCCGTGCTCTGAGTGGTGCTGCGGAGCGAACTAAAAAAAAAGGACCCTGTAGGATTAAGAGAGAATAAAAACGCAAACAGTGGATCGGTAAATGTAAATCTCCAACCCACACACACACGAACAAAGCAGTACAATAACAAACATGTAGACTGTCGAGCAACATTTATCGTCATCACACCCTGGATGGGTAACCACCTGACAGGTTGTCTTGTGGTATTGACTCTAAAATGGTGAACTGCAGGGAAGATGAGTGTATTGTGCTGCTGGGAAGGGACAAGCAGAATAGTTGTGGGGCTGCAGTAAGGATACCTTCATTATAAGATGATGCAGTTCATATCTGATGACATTATGTACATTCATTATTCTGAAGAAGTAGTGTTATCAGTTCCCAGCCTTGGGCTGTCAATCACAGATATCAACATAGATGTTATCAGAGCCAGGAAAACGGGAGCTGCATTCAAACCGTGCCACTGAATGTCAGCTTTCTTATGGCACATAGTATACAAGCTTGGGATTGTCAATGGTTTATACAATGACAGGCCAGTGTAGGAAAAGGAGACAAGAACAATCTGCACACTGCTGCTACACTCAGATTCAAGAATAACTTACAAATTTCATTTTCTGTTCCATATTGACATTAACAATATTTACACCCAACATACTTAGAAAGTATTTTAAGAATTAATTCTAAGAATTTTGCATAAACTTGTGGATAGTTAATTCAAATTTGATCAAACTTGTTTTGATGGAGGAAGCCTTTCGATATTTTAATGTTAGTAAGTTCTACAAAACCAATTTGTGTTCCATATCACAGTAGTTATTTCCGTAACAAAAGTCAAAAGTCAGGGTAAGAAATATTTTGAAACACTTCTGCCCGAGTAACATAAAATATTTATTTCATACTACGTTGAATATAATACTAACCCCTAAACATAAAATTCAGAGTATACTTGGATTTTTAGGTTGCTCCAGTGGATATATTTCTGCCAGATGTTACACTTCCCCTCAGGTGGTTAGTTATTTACAATTTGCTTTACGGTGCACCGACACAGATAGGTCTTATCGTGACGATGGGACAGGAAAGAGGGAAGCGGCCGTGGCCTTAATTAAGCTACAGCCTGGTGTAAAAGTGGGAAACCATCTTCAGGACTGCCAACAGTGGGGTTTGAACCCACTATCTTCCAAATGCAAGCGCACAGCCAAGTGGCTGGGTGGTTGTTATTTCCGACCTAATCACCACCAGATGTCTGTCTCAATCGTGAATTTTTCTTGCGTATGATGGAGTGTGTCAAAGAGTTCAATATTAATTTAATGGAATACAGATACATGTGGCACTTCATAGAGTCAACGCCCTTCTTGTTCAATATTAGAAACACAATGTCTTACTTGTGCTCAAATACTTTTTGTCTTTATCTACTTCACATATTTGAGTTCAAAATGGACATCACGAATAGTAAAGCTGATACGCTGGCCACGATCATTACGCATCAAGTCTGGTTCGAGTGCGTGCCAAAAGCCACCACAATGTTCACATGACACTGTTGATGGTTGGGTGAACAGATCCTTGGTGCTATTCGACAGGTCACCCTCTCCCTTCCTACTATCGTATATCACGTCGTTCATTGAATGTCGTCTCATCAACTCCTCTGAAGAGGTTGATGTCAGGAAGGGAACGCAGTAATTTAAAAAAAAAACTCAGTATGAAGATTTATCTCATTTCATTCTCCACCCCATAGAGAAACGGGACACCGAGCAAGTTGGCCGTGCAGTCAGGGGCACGGAGCTGTGAGCTTGCATACGGGAGATAGTGGATTCGAACCCTACTGTCGGCAGCAATGAAGATGGTTTGCTGTGGTTTCTCCATTTTTTCACCGGGCATATGCTGGGACTGTACCTTAATTAAGGCCACGGACAGTTCCTTCCCATTCCTAGCCCTTTCCTACCCCATCATTGCCGTAAGATCTACAATTGCGTCGATGTCGATGCGACGTAAAGCAAAATTGGAAAAAAAAAAAAAATGAAAAAGAGACAGGAGAAGGGTTTGACACACACATTCATAATTTTAAAATAGGGACTTTGCAACAGCTTATATTTCACAGTTAAGTTTGTTATCACTGCCACTGTACTTCATTAAATATTCCATTTTAGCAATTCAAAATTAGACACCAGAGCACAATCGTGTAAATACCTGTACATTAAGAGGTATGGGCTAGAACACTGACCTGTTAGTGATGCCAACTTTCAAAGGATGTTTGTTTAACAAGAAGGGAAGGTTGAACGTGTCGTGTAACACTAGGACAGTCACTCTTTAGTAAAGGAAAGACGAGAGTGTCTGCATGCTTCTTTGGATTTCACATGCATCCTCCACGTTCAACAGGAAAATCACGCTTGCAGGTGAGATTTTCTATGGTCTTAGGCACGAAAACTCTTCTGTCTATTGCTTTTGGTAATACTGACATGCTGCCTGTCCACAGTCATTCAGTTGTTCATTGCTTGATGTTTTCTTGTCATGTTATTATTTAATATTAATTTTACCGAAATAGACTCTTGCACTGGACATCACTCCATGACAAAAGCCACCGGAGGCAACCCTTTATTAAATCAGAGGTAAAAGAACAGAAATTTACCACATATGCTGGGAATTTTTCTTTAGCAATGAATGTCACTCTCAAGATTGTAGAAAAACGTTGCTTTCGCATCACTTTTTCAAGAACTATTTTCTAACAGCAAAATTACAACGCACGGCACTACTTGTTTTCCTATTTGTGGGAGAAATGGAGAATTTACACAAAGAGCATTTTGAATTCGTAATAATCAGTGCTGTTTTTGTATTTCCATAGTGTATGTGAGAAAGCTGTAGAATGTACAGAAAATCCATAGTAGTTGGCATCTCTGTGCCATTCCTCACACGGTCAGTTCAAGTGATGAATGGTGCGAAAAGCTGCTCATCAGGTCAGTTAGAGCAAGCGTTTCAGTGGACTTGGCAGACTGATATGCACAATAATAGTAACTTCTAGCTCAGCGAGGAAAGCAACGGGAACCACCTCATTCTTGCCTGTTTCTCAGCAATGCACAGTGTATCTGTAACAGCTGATGGCAGAGCCATTGAAGTTCCCACCAGCCTTCAAGCTGAATACTCAACATACACACATTCAGGAGTCTGTTGGCAGAAGTTGAGTGCCATAAATACCCTGTGTAACAAAATTCCACCTCTGGCCGGATCTGTTTGGAACCTAAGCCACTCTTATCATTTCCTGTCATTCCACCAGCTCCCTGGTCCAGACAACTATTCCATTCGTTTGACATGTTCACACCCTACTAATGTCTCTGGGTTATTTTGGAACATATACAGCCTTGCTTCAGATCAGACTTTTAATATTTTATGTCTACCTTTTCTGTTCACAGATATCTTTGTGATTTCTACCACCTTCCTCTATTAAACTTGGTATGAATTTGAACTTTCCACTCTTTTCAATCCTTCTCTTTCAAGCACTGTATCTTCTTCCACTGAAACTCCCTTTTCTTCGCAATGAACTTCCTCTGTATTAGCCTAGATCATCATCATCATCATCATCATCATCATCATCATCGCTAGCTCTCAGTATTGCCATGGTTTTGTTGTGATGAGCAAGAAGATATCTACTCAAGAGGTGCACTTGACATTTTAAGCCCGTATCACGTGCAACAGAGCAGATTTCAGGCTCCAATAACAAAACTAAGGCAATGCACACAACGAACATCACACCATGGCTTAGGAATGTCTGGCCATGAAAATGAATTCCCTCAAAGTTAAAAAAACTCAAAACTGAGAATGTCAAACAGTAGACAACACCTCAGAGTGGCCAGACCAATACTCCTCCATGCAGTGTCACCTTCTGTCCACCTTTCAGCTCTAAGTGTGTAAATGGCATTGATAAGGAACTTCTGAATGTATAATTGAACATGCCTCAAAATATTCATCAAAAGTAAAGCATGTTGATGTTACCGATGAAGACATGATGGGATATGAGAAATTGGTGACAAGTGGACAGAACTCCTAACATGTACCAACTTTTTAGAGAAACTCACGATCATGAAGCAAACTTTCTTGGCAAGAAAAAAAAAAAACTCCTGAAGGTGGAGGACAAAAAGAATGTGATGTGTAAATAGTAAGTATGGAATAACTAACCTCTTAATGAAATTTGTCTTTCAATGTAGTTTCTGAATTATTCTACCGATGTAGCTTTCAAATCCCAATGTATGTCAGTATGGTAATTTATATTTTTGAAAATACTGATGAAGAACTCTAAATAATATAACCTCACGAATTCAGTTCAAAATGCCCCTTCCTGGTGATTTGTTAACAGCCTCGCTATATTACTTTCACACTGAGTGAACACAAAACTGAGATTACCTCTTTGACGAGAGCAAGCGCCTGGTGATCAGTGATGGGTGGCACGGTGTTGGGCATTGCCATGATCATGGTGACGCCTCCCGCCAGAGCAGCAGCAGTACAGGATGCAAAGTCTTCCTTGTGAGTAGCTCCTGGTTCTCGAACATGGACGTGCACGTCTATGAAGCCAGGCAGTTTTACCATCTGGCGGGACGTCACACAGTCCGTGTGGGTCTTCATGATGGGAGCTCCTCCGATCATACGAAGTGCCTGGATTAACAAACAAGCACCAAAATACATCAAAATTGGGGGCCAAACCGTAAACAGCATACTGATTCATCCAAAATATCTACAAGAAATGCACTTCCAAACATACAAAACCAAGACATTACAATATGGTCATTGACAAGAATGTCTCCATGGATTGGAAAACTAATTTTTAACAGGAAAGCATGCAACAAAAATGATGCAAAATTCTAAGGAGAATTTCACAGCACAAGACATTCACAATTACATTAGCTCCCTCTGTGGATCAGTTGAAGTGTCGGCTTCTGGACACCAAGACAGCGGATTCAAACCTGGCAGAGGTCATCCTATTTTTGAAAGGCGAAAGAAAGTCCATTCGACGTGCCATGTCATACGGTTGGCATGTAAAAGACACTTGGCCACAGACGCCCAGTTTACTCTGACATCCAGTAGGCACAGACTGACGCGCAGGCAGCCAGATGGTAGCTGAGGCCATATGTTACAGTGACATTACAAAATGCAGATAAAAATGTTATGAGCATTTCTGGGGAATGAACCCCAACAGACTTTCAAATAATCAAATTCTATTCCAACAGGAGTAAAGTCAAAACAGAAAGGGATTGGCTAAATGGAAAACTACCTTAAATTGGTAGAAATTACACAAAAAGACATCAAAACCAGGGAGAGCTTCAGATCCAAAGTTCACAAATGACGAGTTGACCAAGGAGAGAAAATCTGGCCATCACAGGTAAAATGACGATTTTGCGTTTTTTGTCTATGCAACTTTGTGTCTTCATAATGGGTCGTCTGCTGCTATTCGTTTCCGAGAATATGTTTTTCTCCTGCAATTCTTAAAGTCTGCTGGCTCTGTGGAGATGTCACTGATGACTGATCCAGCCAATTTTTGCATGAAACATGTGACCAGACAGGTCTCATCTAAAGGCGGATGGAAGACGTAGCAGGATCTGGCGTAGTTTCCCCTTTTCAGGGTTTCAATTTTTTGTCCGCCACGTGCCTGCTCAAACAACGAGACACCTTCTGCAATAGCTTTGTGCCAAAGAACACAGTTTTGTGCAATTGTTGCGTAAGTGTTAGCATTTATGTTGGTGATTGTATGTGGATAATTTGCAGGAATGAAGCTAAGCTATGAACTATCGTACAGTGCAAGGAGAACCCGCACTCTTCTCTGTACTCTTTTTGCTAGAAGAGATTCTTGTCATTTCTGCGTACCGCATGCATTTTCCTTGGGAGACGGCCTGATGCCATCTGCTGCAATTCTTATCGTATTGACCCTTGCGATAGTTTACTATGGTCACAACTGTCAATTTCGGATAGCAAATAATGACATGTCCTATCAGCTCACACAAAGGAGCTTTCAAAAGGGTCCTATAGATCAGGCACGTCAAGGTCACGAGCTGACGGACAGCACGAGAAACAGCTGTTACGAGCGCAAGCCTCGAGTTTCATAACTACGGTACATGTATGTATTTAACACATAATGTAATCAATGTGTACCAGAAAAATAAATATTTACTTTAAAGGTTGCCATAAGCAATGAAGTACAAAATAATAGGCAGTTACTTTAATATGCTCAACTCTCCTAAGCAGGATTATGAAGCAAATAATACTACATCACTTCTATAGCTAAACATCAAGCTTTTAAACACCACGATAAAAGTAGCATGTCTTCAAGAAACCATGTTGATAGTACAAGCCGAGGGAGGGGAAGAGAGCTGCGCCCCCGTGCACGGGCAAGCTTTGACACATCATCTTTCTTCTTTGAAAACATTTAAGAACAGACTCTGTAAAGAATGTTCATTGATTGACTGACTGAACGTAATCACAGAGAACAAGTAAAACGTTATTACTGATTTGATGAACACTGTGCTTTGAGGACAAGAGATCTTTTGGAGATAAGTATCTGAAATATTTGCAAACTCCTTTAGTTTTGTTTGGGTCGTCAGTCTGTAAAAAAGGGTCTAATGCAGCCCCTGTGTTAAATTCTTGTCTAGTATGTGCAGCCTTATCCTGTATCAATTTCTTCATTCGTATACAGGTTTTAGTGAACAAGTACTGCACTACTTCTGCCCCACGGCTGTTCCCTACAACCGGTATCACGTTGAGGCATTACTGCACTAGTTGTTTCATCTCATCCTAGTTCTGGGGGGTCAATGGAGCCTCTGTGGCGGTTTTCACCAGGGGTACAAGAAGTCACCACGTGATTTTTTAGGATCGACTGACATTCAAAACTTGCTGTATGGTAGCCAAGTCAGCAAATAAGCCCCTACATTAATCCCAACCTTCTCTCAATTTGTGTGAACAATAAATTTAATTCAGACACAAAATACAAAAAAGTAACCAAAGAAGGCTGAACAAACATTAAGAACTTCAAACTCAATCACAAAGCTTTTACTTTTACAGCCATGCTGACAAATGATACAACAGCTGAAACTTGAGGAGTCCCAGTTTGTTGTATATTTTTCATAAACTGTCATACAATTTAACGATGGGAGGTGAAGAAGGGGCACATCTGTATGTCCATCTCTGTGTCTGTATACAGTACCAAAAGTGATTATACATTGCTCTGCCTCTGTTATGTGTTATGTGCAGCTGTGGCACACAGTCCTCTTGAGCAAGGACCATGAAGTAAATACAGAGGTTCACAACTCACAACTACAATGACATTTGCAGTCTTCTAACGGGCACAGGAGAAAGAAACTTGAGCACCAAACAGTAGACAAAACCTACTAAACTTTTCTTTGCAAATCAGCACTTCATTACTGACTCATCCCCATTTATGACAGCTCTAATGGTTTTCTTTGGGTTATCTCAAAGAATGAGTCAATGAGTGAGCATTTGAAAGAAAATTTTTCTCCCAAAATAGTATGTACATTAGAGTATTTCAGAAGTAGATATTATGTGTGATGTTATAGACAAGGCTGATGACCTAGATGTTAGACCCCTTTAAGCAACAGGCAGCATCATGTTATAGACAAAAACAAAAATCAGCATTTCTCCCTTATCTAAAAAAAATTAAAAGGTTATAAATTATTCAGATCCACTAACGACTTCTGCACCACCCTGTGCACTCAAAGCGAGAACTCGGAAGTTGCTATTTATCATGTTGAAGTGGGAACACACAAACAGAAAGTGTGTGACACTAAAAACTCTGATCTGCAATTGACGCACATGCCATGAGATGGGCAGCAAAGAAATTGTCGCATTATTTGCCGATGGTGAGAAGAAAAAGCGTCAGGGAAGTTAGCAGCACACGATCAGTAGGCCTACCTTTAAAAACCACTTTTAGTTTTCATTACACCACCAATTACGATGTTATTACGTACCAGTAATATCGCTTCTACCTGCCGACACACAGTCGCAAAACAAAGAGCTTCTCACACATCCCAGGGCCGATTTTCTAACCTACAGGTGTTAATGGGCCGGCGCCAGATTGTGCAATAGTAACCCTAAAATAAACTGTGTGGCCATGCTGATATCAACGGCAGCTATTTCTTCTAAACGTGAACTCAAAGGCTCCCGTAACCTCGAAGACCACTGAAGTGAAAATCTGTCAATAAATCTTATTGTCTGTTACATAAGTGACGTGACAGCTAACACCACCAGACAATACCAATATGACCCTTGATGCCCTTGACTAGGGTTGCCATCCGTCCAGCATTTCATAGACAGGACCTTCTTTTTTTTTTCAAATCATCTTTCTGTACGTGTCCGTGCTTAGTATTCGAAAGCAATACCCATGTTTATTGTGAGTTTTTGAAATTAAAAAATAAAAACTTACAGGGGTCATGCATGACGTGTTATATTGCCCGACTGGCAACTAAGCACAACATGGGAGGGTAACCGCTCGGGTATTACCCGTCATCTCGAGTCCTGGTGGCTGAAAGAGATGCACTTCGCCGTACTGTGTTCTTTCTGTGAAGCCTAATATTGTTTTTGTGTTACGGGTAGGCCGTGCCTCACTCTCGAATTTCTTTCAATAATACAATGAGTAGTAGATCCTGCTGCTGTGGATCAGTGGTAGTGTCCAACTCTTGGTCCGAAGTTCGTGGGTTCGATCTCGGACGAGATAGTTAAATTTTTAAAGGATAGTCATAAGTCTTCGCACGCTGTCACTGTTGTTGGCATGTAGATCTTTCATGGCGCACACAGTGTCATCCGACATACGATAATTATATCAACTCAGCCACAGGAACCGTCCGGTAACATTCCGCTTTCGTTGCTAGACAGTAGTCAACCGTAAGTTCGGAACTGGTTCGCAGGCCGCGAAGATAACACCACTTCACGTCCACAATAATGCGGTGGCTAATGGCTTATTATTATTATTATTGGTGGTGGTGTTGTCCGACTCGTTGGTTGAATGGTCAGCGTACTGGCCTTCGGTTCAGAGGGTCCGGGGTTCAATTCCCGGCCGGGTCGGGGATTTTAACCTTCATTGGTTAATTCCAATGGCCCGGGGGCTGGGTGTTGGTGCTGTCTCCAACATCCCTGCAACTCACACACCACACATAACACTATCCTCCACCACAATAACACGCAGTTACCTACACATGGCAGATGCCGCCCACCCTCACCGGAGGGTCTGCCTTACAAGGGCTGCACTCGGCTAGAAATAGCCACACGAAATTATTATTATTATTATTATTATTATTATTATTATTATTATTATATACCGGGCGAGTTGGCCGTGCGCGTAGAGGCACGCGGCTGTGAGCTTGCATCCGGGAGATGGTAGGTTCGAATCCCACTATCGGCAGCCCTGAAGATGGTTTTCCGTGGTTTCCCCATTTTCACACCAGGCAAATGCTGGGGCTGTACCTTAATTAAGGCCACGGCCGCTTCCTTCCAACTCCTAGGCCTTTCCTATCCCATCGTCGCCATAAGACCTATCTGTGTCGGTGCGACGTAAAGCCGCTAGCAAAAAAAAAAAAATATATTATTATGTCACTGAAATCCATTATGTCTAGCCTACACGATATCAGGAATGGCTGCAACAGGCGTCTGTATTCCATGCCAGGAGTCCGGCTCCATGGCTAAATGGTTAGCGTGCTAGCCTTTGGTCACAGGGGTCTCGGGTTCGATTCCCGGCAGGGTCGGGAATTTTAACCTTAATTGGTTAATTTCGCTGACACGGGAGCTGGGTGTATGTGTCGTCTTCATCATCATTTCATCCTCATCACGACGCGCAGGTCGCCTACGGGTGTCAAATCAAAAGACCTGCACCTGGCGAGCCGAACTTGTCCTCGGACACTCTCGGCACTAAAAGCCACGCGCCATTTAATTTCCATGTCGGGAGCGGCTTACTTTAGGCCTAATTCACCTCTCTGAATAATACTGACAATTGTAATTCAAAGATTTACCCCATTCTCAAGGCGACACCTTACACAGTCTACCATGAAAGGTCTTCTGAAGAAGAATTCCACCGTCTGCAACCAGAAATTGCAGAGAAGACAGCATTTGGATTCGGTGGGCTGTCATTCAAAATATTATAACGGATCAGGGAGTCTGAAAACCCAACAACAAACGGACACACAAAAACTCCAACAAATTAAACATGAACAAACTTCATTCTTCTCGACACACAATGTTAGCTCCCTGGCTCAAACTGGACAGTTAAAGATCATCACTGACATCAAGAACAAAGACAAAATTCTAATCATTGCACTTCAAGAAATTAAGAACAGCGATCCAGATCGTACGGAATCACAACGATACAGACTTTATACAGGAATCCCATGGAAGAGTCATAAAAAAGTGCCCACAATTTAGTAAAAGTTTTCTAATAAATCTCAAAATCGTAGACTCAGTTAAAGAATTTAAATCTCAATTCCCCAGACTTGTAACACTAACTCTGAAACCTGCAAATAAGACCTACACAATATCGATCTTGAAGCATCACCTCTATGCTCCACCCACTTAAATCAATCTGCTTCTTCTTTGTCACTGAGGTTTGTTTTCCGTACATAGGCTAATCATTAGAATGACTTTTGTTCAATATTGTAATTTATACTGTGTGATATTCTTTCTCGGTCTGGAAACCTCAATCACTTGAGGAAAAATAAATACCGGTAAATAAATAAATAAATAAAAAAATAACACACGTCCCCACCAGTCAAACAAATAACACACTAAAGGGACAGAAGAAACACGAAAACTCTGGGATCTTTCTCCATCAAACACTGAAATTCTCCTTGGCGATTACAACGCACAATTGGGACACGAAAGAAGATACCGCGATATCACTGGAAAATAGCCACCAAATGAACGAACAAACAAGAAAGGTCAAGGATTGACTGAAATTTGCAGAAAAAACAACCTTCCCTCAAAATCAATACGCATTAAAAGGAAACCCCACAAATTAAAAATCTGGAAACATTCTCATTTCAGAAAAGGTGAATGGCAGCTAGACGACGTTTGCACGGATACATTTTACCGTCGACAAATCCACAATGTCAAAGCCCTAAGGGGAGTGGACTCAGGGTCAGACCACTACGTTATAAAGATCAAAATAAAATTAACCCCAATGGTAAAGAAAGAGCCCCCAAATAAAAAATAGGAGAAAACTCGACCCAACTATGGAGTAGTACAAGAAAACAGGGGAAGGATCTATCAACACTAGAAGAATTGACCACGAAATTAAAATCGATAGCAGAAGCGTCAGCTCCAATGAATCCCAAGGAGAAACACGAACTGTTCTGTGGCAGTTGGATATAAAAGTGCTGGAGATATTGAAAGAGACGCCAATTTTAAAACAGATAAACAAGCAAATAGGCCCAGCGCTGTATCACACAGCACAAAGTTCAGGCAACATTTGTACTTCATACATTGTGTGAACAGCTGTTTAGATTGCAGATCTAAATTAAATAACAGCAACGACTTGGCCGTGCGGTTATGTTCGAATCGAACCCACGGCCACTACTTTCCCGTCCTTGCGTCGCCGAAAACCTTCCTTCTCGCAAACATAATAACAGGCAGGGATGTCAGACTCCTCTACATGTCGAGTCCAGTGTTCGTTCATTTCCAATTAGCCTTTGTGTCCTCATTCTGAGGGCCCTCTTGTTCTCACATTCTGGCTACTTCCTCAACCGTTGACGTTACTTCCACCTTACCACTCTCCGTTGATTGCAACTTCATTAGTCTCGCTGCACTCCAATTACTACTGAAAACTGCCATCCTGACCAGCTGTCCCGCGTCCCGGACACTTTTATCCGGGACGGTTATTGTCCCATATTTCCGAGCGTCAGTTTTTACACCTCTGGTATATATTTTCTTCAAAACGTTCTCTTTTTTTTTTATCTTTTTTTTTTTTTGTCTTTCTGTCTGAAGTTTCCATTGCAAAGAGGATTTACTCTGGTATATTCATTTGTAAAGACCGAAGAACCTGCGGTTCATTGCTTACAATTTTGGCAAGTTTTGGGTTGGCCAGCCTGGCGGATATAATCGCAAATACAGTAGAGACAATACGCGACACTCAGCGAGATATCGAGGGAGAGCTATTAGAGCTCTATCTAGCGGATTGACCTGAAAACTACTGATTCTATCATAAGAGCACGTGTATTCTTGTGTGAAGTTTTTGTGTTATTTATGCGTTTTCAGCGAGCTGACATAATTAAATAGTAGCGTGTGTCATTACTTGATATCTCCTCTCAACATGAGGGGAAAGGTATGTGCTGTGTTTGGCTGCAGTAACTATGAAGTAGAGAAGAATGCGCGGTCTTTCTTTCGCTTCCCTCGTGACAAGAAAATGTAAGTAATATTGTGTTTGCATATATATTCTTCCAGTGACAAAGAGATTTTTATAGTACTTCATAATCTTCTGACCTGCTCGACCCATATTTTAACTGGCTTATAATATAATACGCATATTTTATTGTATAGTGCAGCAGTTAACCTTCAATATCGATGTGTTGTTGTAGGTGTGATCTGTGGGTTTGATTTAATTCAGGAAAATACATATGCATATGAGTGTGGCTGGTTGTGTTCCAAGTTACCCCATTTGGAATGCCGTAATGCGTTGTCAAGCACTGAAGAAACTATGGGTGGTTTAAGAAATGGACATATTTTGTTGAAACAATATGATGATGCAAATTTGCTTTACCCTAATGTAATGGCATTATGACAAGTATTGCTTATAGGGAAAATTGTCCAGTTCTTAAATGTAAATTCATTGAATCATATGTGTAAAGAATGTGCTGATATTTTTCTTGACAAGTGTTTTAATATGATACAATGCTTTTAAATGAGAAAAAAAGAAAAATCTAGCCGTGAACGTTCAAGTAGAAATTCTAAAGCTAAAAAAAGTAATGCATAAATGAAAGATCAAGCCCTTTCACAGCAGTCCATTTCACATCTTGATTATATGTCTAATTTCAGTCTTTAAATAACAACCTGTTAAATAATTCTTCATTCATTTATCCAGAATTGCTTTAGCAACTTTGAAGTTAATATCTTAATAACACTTTCTTTCTAGACGTAATTTATTTATCCATTTCCGTATATACATTTCCATTGATATTTGAATTTAGCGCGAATTTTCAGGTCAAGCCACTAGGAACGCCACTTGCAACTTGGATCCCCATTTTAACAAGGCTAAAGCCGGAAGTGTCGCGTATTGTCTCTACTGTATTTGATAATGGGTAGAGACATGATTTTTTCGCATTAACGATAAACGCGACAAAAAAATATTTTGAAGCGATTTTGCGATATCTTTACGAATCATATGTTTCTGGTTAAGAAAATATGAATATTATGTTCGCGAATTAAAGCGATAAGGCCATTTTAAAGCGAAATTCAATTATTTCGCGATAAGCGCGATATTACAGCGAAATCTGTAGAGAATAACGAAGTTGACATTTTGTTCCAAGATTATGTATGAAAAGAAAAGGAAGAGAGAACAAAGATTCATCAACAGGAAAGAAATATGTTATCATTAATGTTCTGTAAAATCTCTTTAAGACATGCCATCGAAGAAAAGCGGTTGTTCTTGTAGTGGCTAGTAATCCCACCCCAGCCTGTCTCCTCACGACACTGTGCAATCCTGGAATCCCTAATGACGTCTACAAGCAGCACAATTGACTGGTGTATTTCGGCTTCGTGGTTAGGTAAAATTAAGAAAGTGATCACAGACAGTAGTGAAGATGGGTCGCTCGACAAGTGTTACGGTGCACAGCAGAGCTAAACAGTTTGCGAGTGAAGCTTTATACGTTTCGGAAAGCAATATTTTAGTGTGTAAATTTTGTAATGTTCGTATCGAGTGGGAGAAAAAAGATACTGTCTCGAAACATTGTTTAAAAAAAAAGGAACGTTCAGAACGTAAATTTAGCATTCCAAGAGTGAAACGGCAGGCAACAATAGAACTCTCATTATATATGCAAAAGTAAGCTAAGAGTGAAAAAATAGAATTTATTCACGAAACAGCGATGCTACTCAAAGCCACCATACCGCTGGAGAAGGTAGACGACCCTGCAATTCGGAAATGGCTCCAGAAGTATGTACCAGGTATGTACAGTCTATCAATTAAACCTCGAAAATCAAAGATCAGTGATAGTAAGACTAGGTTTTCTAAGACCTCTTTCTGATAAAGATCTTTTCTTTTTTCTATTGGTTAGGATCTGATTATTCTAGAATTTCATTAAAGCGATACGGCAATATCTATTTCGCGAAATAACGCGAAAATTGGTATCCTTCTCGCGAAATCGTTCAAAAATTAATGCGAAAAAATCATGCCTCCAATAATGGGTAATGATGGACAACTGCCGTCAGAGCGGCATGCGCCATGCCAAATTTCTGTCGCAAAGGAATCTGGAAATATTTTGAGTCAGCCAGCAAAAAATTACAACTTGAACACTCTACAGGTACCGATGCCTATCATATAATGCATACACTATGTGAACAGTTACAGAGTAGAGTTGAAGAGATATTCTCTGCTTCTTTTGTATCTACTGCATCTAGTGAAATTGCTGCTGACAGAAGGAGAAAGCTTTCTGAAAATTCTGTACAACTTCTAGAAACTGCATTAGGTTATCTAAAATAAGTGATGAAAATCCTCTCAAATCAACACGATTTTTGACTCTAGCAAAAAATATGATATTAGTGCCCTTATTTGTAATGATGTTGATGCAATTATAACACCTTGTTTATTAGTGGTACAAGTAGATACTAAGTTGCCTCTAAGTGAAAAGTGGTTTAAAATATTTCCAAAGTGTAGGGGAATATAAAGTATCAAACTTTGAGGAAATGGTTTTATTTTGTTCTAGCATACCTGACTCAAATTCTTTCATCAAGAGGGTATTTTCATATGTGAATGTAAAATGGTCGGATGTGAGAAACAGATGTTCTGTTGACTTGATTAAGTCTGTGCTCAATTTCATGAATAAACTACTGCAGTGTGTTCCTGAATGACGTATTGTTAGCTTCAGTATGTGTATTCCCACTGCCCTGTGATGTCATAACTTCAGTAAAATTAAAAGTTGCCAGGCACTGATTTCCTCGACAACACACATGTCCCTTAATTTGTATTCAGGAATCTGGTAACCCCGATCCTCACTGACTACAAATGATCCACCTTTTCCAGTTTTATATTTCCTATCTTCTTAGGTTTCTTCCCTGTTGACATCCCTTGAAAATGCTCATTTTCATAGCTGCATCTCTTTTCAAGGCCGCGGGGTATGAGGACAGTCTGTTTACTGCTTACCACCTTAATGAACCTTGTATGCCGTGAACAACAAAGGTCTAGCCTTGTCCTGTTCTTGGGAATACTTCCATATTCTCCAACTGCTAGCCTGAAAAAAGGAAACTGACACATCCACATCGCTGGTGTAGTGACTTGCTACAATACGTCATCCAACACTAGCCGGATGTGTAGGCGACTGTGATTGATTAGGAAACTGTATCAGACTTGGACCCGTCTGAATACCGAGTATTGTCATGACTAGACATTATCGGTTATACCTCTCTCAATTCCTCCGTATTCTGATGGGCGATTTTATGAGCAAGGATTTGACGAAGAAAAATCACACTCGCCACAGAACGTCTGTCATCATCACGGAGGCGCCATAGTGAGGCATACCAGGCAGTTGTCCGAGTAGTACCTTTCAGTACCGTCCATACCTACTGTCAGGGTGGAAGCTGGCCCGCAGTGTCTTGAATAAAATAATACTGTAGCATTTCAGCATATTCTAATCTATATAATATAAACACCCTTCTTACGATTCTTCAACTGTCAGCAGAAATGACACAAACATTTCAGACGAATTGAGAAAAATTACGATCGGGCAGATCACAGGAACCAGACAGTAAGAGAACTACTCAAGTGGTCCCATGTGGCCAATAATAATAATAATAATACTAATAATAATAATAATAATAATAATAATAATAATAATAATAATAATAATAATAATAATAATGTATACAACACAAATTAATCGAGCAAGTGGCCGCGCGGTTTGGGTCACGTAGCTCTCAGCTTGCATTCCGGAGAAGTGGGTTCGAGCCCCAATGCCCGCAGCCCTGAAGATGGTTTACCGCGGTTTCCCATGTTCACACCAGGCAAATGCCGGGACTGGACCTTAATTAATGCCCGCCGCTTCCTTCCCACTGCTAGCCCTTTCCTATCCCATCGTCGCCATAAGACCTACCCGTGTCGGTGCGGCGTAAAGCAAATTGTATAAAAAATAAATAAAAAATCAGTCTGTCGGTAAACTTTGCCCCAAAGTGTATTCGTATTCCTATTATACAAGTTGAAGACACGTTCGCTTTTCATCTTTTGTGTGTCAGTTACATGGTCTGAAAATATCAAAACATAATTTTACGAAACTCAACACTGATATAACGGTGGTATAGTGGACAGGAATGTCGATGTTAGCACGGCAAAAGCGGGGCGAAGTACAGTGGTGAACTCCGCCCACCATACAATCTAATCTCAGCAGTTGACGTCTCCAACAAGATACGGGGAAACCCATATACAAAGAACAGGAAATTCAAAATACTTATGGATTTGATATTTTCTAATTTTAGAGGAGCCAATTTCATTCGTACGCTTATTTATCTCTCTGTTTAATCGCTGGGTGTCTCAAGGCAGTTAAGGAGAAACTCAATGCAGAGAGCAAAGCTGTGTCCATGGATAATGAATTGAGGCCTGGGTTCAATTCCCTGCCGGGCAGCGTCTTGTTAAATCCTTTGGGTGCTCATTTACATACAACACACCACACAAAGTAAGGTTAGCAACGGGAAGAGCAATCGGCCGTAAAACAGGGCTCAAACCACATACAGCGCCGACGCCCAAAACTGGAGAAAACTGTTACATAACAGAGACATAAAGTTTAAGTTCGAACCTTTTCTCCCGGGAACATCAATAACCTGACTATAAATATTCGATGTTTTTTATAAACTCGAAACTGCAATAGTACTTGTCTTTTCTTGATGCACTATTTGCATTTTTATTTATGTCCTAAGTACAATTAAGGTCTTTTAACAGTGAATAATAACAAGGAGAATAATGAAGCTAAACGAGGGCGCAGATCTAGTTGCAAATATAGGATTGTAGATGCATCTAGTTAATTGAAGAGAGGCTTGCAGACTCGATATGCTGTTTGAGTCATCACTCCAGAGACTGGTTTGATGCAACTCTTCATGCAACCCTATCCTGTGCTTACCTTTTCATTTCTACACAACTACTGCATCCCACATCTGCTCTAATCTGCTTCTTGGTCTACCCCTACCGTTCTTACCGCCTACACTCCTCTCAAAAACCAACCGCACAAGTCCTAGGTGTCTTAAGATATGTCCTATCATCCTATCTCTTCTTCTCGTCAATTTAGCCACAACGATCTCCTCTCACCATTCGTATAGTCTATAAAATGTGGCTTTTTACTGTGTCAGATGGGACAAATTGATGACAATCCTGAAGAAACATGGAGTTGATTGGAGGGATAGAAGGCTAATAAAGAATTTGTATATAAACCAGAGAGCAAGAGTGAGAATAGGAGATGAGTTGAGTGAAGAAATTGAATTAGGAAGAGGTGTAAGACAGGGCTGCTCTTTATCACCGACACTGTTCAACATCTATCTTGAAGAAATAATCAATGAAAGTTTTAATGGAAATAGTGGAGTTTGTGTTGGAGGTAGGAGAGTAGAATGTATAAGATTTGCAGATGATATGGTTGTGATGGGAGAAAGCGAACGTGAAATGATACAAATGTTAGATAAACTCAACATGAAACTAGAAGAATATGGAATGAGAATTAATAAGAAGAAGACCAAAAGTATGATAATTGGAGGAAAAGGTAGAAGTTGTCATATTAGTATAGGAGGAGAAGAAATAGAGCAAGTCAGTAACTTCAAGTATTTGGGAAGTATGATCAGAGATGATATGTATTGCACAACAGAAATTAAGAAAAGAATTGCCATAGCAAAAGAAGGCTTTAGGAAAAAATCAAAATTATTTTGTGGACCACTAACAAAGATTTGAGGAAAAGACTTGCTAAGTGTTACATTTGGAGCATAGCTCTGTATGGCGCAGAGACTTGGACATTGAGAAAGAAAGATGAGAGAAGATTGGAGGCACTAGAGATGTGGGTATGGAGGAGAATAGAACGAGTAAGGAATGAGGAGGTATTACGAAGAGTTGGAGAAGAACGAAGTATGTTACAAACCATTAGAAGGAGAAAAATGAACTGGATCGGACATTGTTTGAGGAGGGACTGTTTACTGAAAGAAGGAATAGAAGGAATGGTGAAAGGCAAACGAGGAAGAGGAAGGAAAAAATATCAAATGTTGGACAATATCCAAGGAAATAAATATTCGGACATGAAAAACTTGGCGCAGGACAGGCAACAGTGGAAGAGGTTCATCCCATGACAAGACCTGCCATAAGGCAGAATACCTAGATAGATAAGGTAAGGGGTTGTCTGGTTTAGTGCGGCGGGAGGGACGACTGTTTCGCCCTGTGATATTCATTGGCTCGTGACGACGTAGTCAATAGGACCAACCCTTGTTAAAAAAAAAAAAAGCTCTGTTTCCGTTCTATCAAGATTTCTTTTACCAAGTGCATTTTATATTTAACGACGGTTTAAAATGTCTTCAATTCGTAAGACGGGTCGGGAAATAATAGGTAATACAGTGAAACCTATTTCGGCCGGCCAGATTATAAATAATCTATAATCGATCTTTTAGATGGGTGGTCTACTCGCAAGACGATAGTGTGTTGGAGACGAAATCTATCCAACCTTCTGTTTCTTGAAGAGAAATTAACTACACTTAGATCTGAAAGCAAATTTGAGGACTTTGTTTTAGCAACGGCTGCCATCGCCTTTTTTCTTTATTCGCATTATCCTCCTATTCCTTCGACTAACGGCTACGCTATCTATGTTTTCTTTCCGAACTTCCCTACAGCTTTCGAAGATGCACAGTGAATGACACTTCAAAAAGTAATTGTATGGTATCGAACTCTGATATGTACATCTAAAAATAAGTGATATCACTGACGCACATGTCCCTAACCACGGTTGACGTCTGACATATGTCCACTTGATATGAATCTTGTTGACACCTCGAGACAAGTTGTCCAGATAAAGTGTTACTGATCACGGCAGTTCCGATAACTGTACAGCAATACGTCTAAACGACCATCTTACAGTCAAACTGTTCAAGATATAAAAATTATCACTTTACATAACTGTTCGTTACTAAATGGTATTGATGTTTGATTTAACGGGCACGACCTTTAAGGTAACGCCGAGCCCAGGAACCACTCTTTAAGGGGCTCCTATTCCCTTATGTCTTACAAACAAAGAAACCAAACACATGTTCAGTACTTAACATGGGCCGTTCTGATCCGTTAAAATGTTACATAACCCTCACAAAACTCGGTACTAACTATTTGAGGAACGGTCTTAGAATAACGTTAGCAAAGTTTAATTTTGTTCTGCCCATTCCAGTTTTCGAACTCGGTGCTAAGCTATGAGCTTCATGTTTTAGAGATACCGTATAACATTTGAGTACCCTACGTCGACTGTCACGAGTTCCTGACCAACTAGCAGATATCTTGGATTCAGGAGGTCAAATGGACTGTATCGCGATTGACCTGTCTAAAGCATTTGATAGGGTGGATCATGGGAGACTACTGGCAAAAATGAGTGCAATTGGACTAGACAAAATAGTGACTCAATGGGTTGCTATATTTCTAGAAAATAGATCTCAGAGAATTAGAGTAGGCAAAGCTTTTATCCGACCCTGTAATGATTAAGAGGGGAATTCCTCAAGGCAGTATTATCGGACCTTTATGTTTTCTTATATATGTAAATGATATGAGTAAAGGAGTGGAATCGAAGGTAAGGCTTTTTGCGGATGATGTTATTCTCTATAGAGTGATAAGTTACAAGATTGTGAGCAACTGCAACGTGACCTCGATAGTGTTGTGAGATGGACAGCAGGCAATGGTATGTTGATAAACGGGGTTAAAAGTCAGGTTGTGGGTTTCACAAATAGGAAAAGTCCTCTCAGTTTTAATTACTGCGTTGATGGGGTGAAAGTTCCTTTCGGGGATCATTGTGTATAGGTGTTAATATAAGGAAAGATCTTCATTGGGGTAATCACATAAATGGGATTGTAAATAAAGGGTACAGATCTCTGCACATGGTTATGAAGGTGTTTAGGGGTTGTAGTAAGGATGTAAAGGAGATGGCATATAAGTCTCTGGTAAGACCCCAACTAGAGTATGGTTCCAGTGTATGGGACCCTCACCAGGATTACCTGATTCAAGAACTAGAAAAAATCCAAAGAAAAGCAGCTCGATTTGTTCTGGGTGATTTCCGACAAAAGAGTAGCGTTACAAAAATGTTGTAAAGTTTGGGTTGGGAAGAATTGAGAGAAAGAAGACGAGCTGCTCGACTAAGTGGTATGTTCCGAGCTGTCAGCGGAGAGATGGCATGGAATGACATTAGTAGACGAATAAGTTTGAGTGGCGTTTATAAAAGTAGGAAAGATCACAATATGAAGATAAAGTTGGAATTCAAGAGGACAAACTGAGGCAAATATTCATTTATAGGAAGGGGAGTTAGGGATTGGAATAACTTACCAAGGGAGATGTTCAATAAATTTCCAATTTCTTTGAAATCATTTAAGAAAGGGCTAGGATTCAACAGATAGGGAATCTGCCACCTGGGCGACTGCCCTAAATGCAGATCAGTATTGATTGATTGATAATGCTTATGTGCAAACATGTTGTGCGCCAAAGCCGACAAAACGCAAAACAAACCTACAGTGGCACTTCTAAATTTCTATTTCGAGTCCTAAAATTGTTATACTTCTTTAAATTTCGAAATTCCATTCATGGAGTGATGCGATCTGCAGGCGATAGTTCAGCGCCAACGTAATACATTATTTTCCAACATCAAAATGTACGAAAAAGTGTAGAATAGTCAATTTCAATTTATAATCTTGTTGATTCGGCCCGGGACAAAAAAAAAAAAGCGAGAGACAACAACGGGACTGTCATTCCCATTTAACAGTAAGTAGTGCTACACGTACAAAAGATAATATTAATAAACAGGAACATCGTGTTTTTCAAAATGCACACATTTTGTTCCAAAATACATGCAACTTACCTTTTATCTTTGTAAAAAAAAAAAAAATCTACTGGGTGAAAAAGTGTTTACGTAAGCGAATGATTTTATTTTGCTTCGGATTCCTCAATTCGCTCTTTTGAAAACGTCTTTTGTTTGAAGGGATCTTAGGAGGGGTGTTATCAGGTTCTAAGTTTCTCGGGTGTCTGGAAATGCCTCATTAATTCAGGCCAATTTAACAAGCCTTCGAGATAAGGATCTACGACTAACAAGGGACAACAACGTTGAAGCCGATTTTTCCGTACAAGAGTACGCTGATTTTTGATTCATTAAAGGAAACAAAACTTGAGTGAAACAGTCTTTGTTGTATGTCCGGCGCTCCCTTCTCGCTCCGCCAGCCAGCTACACGCGCGCCAAGTGTCATTCTTCTAGCCTCGACGCGCAGCCCTCAGTGCGCGTGCCTGAACCATCGTGTGTGTACTATAAAGAGGAACTCCCAGCCTGTCCAGACACGCTCTGGGACCGGGATCTCCAAGAGGCTTTTAACATTCAAGAGCTCTGGTTGGGGACACGACGACTGCTCTCCTCTGCTTCAACGCAACGCATATTTTTTCTTCGGCCGGGTGACTGCTCAACTTTACTTATCACCCTGCCGAGACAACAAAGCATATAGGCTGGCACCACGTAGGAGGTCGGCCTTCCCACAATGCTCTACACCTGCCTTGCCCGCAACGTTCCTCTCGTCTTCTCAGACCAAGATGTCCTCGCTGCTCTTCGTCCGGCGGGTGCCTATGGTGCCTGCCGGGTAGTCGACGACGAAGCTCAACCACTATCCGATGTACTTCTCTATTTATCCACTCCAGCCGACGTCTCTACCATCATCAAGAATGGCGCACGCATCCACAACCATCTCTATACAGTTGAACCTACTCCAGAGGATCTTTTGGCTGAGCTACCGGACACCGACGACCCTCCGCCTGGAACCATCGATCCGCCCGCTACGACCACACCACCTCCCTACTGCTCACCCCCGCCCCCTTTGTCCTTCCCTCCTGTTACCTCAGCCACTACTCTAACCACTGCTACCTCCACCATTACCACCTCAGTTCACACCTCCTCTTCCCTTCCTATCACTACTACTGTTACCACTCATCCTTCCCCTCTCATGACATTTCCTTTCCCCTTACCTCCCTCCACTGACCCCACACACCCCCAGCGCTCATCACTTCCGTCATCTGAAGAGGGATATTCCCATCAAGATACTCCTGGCAACTTGGCACAGCCACCATTGGTCCCACCGCCTTCCACCAGCACTACCACCTTTAGCTGTGTCGTCTGCGGTGTGGAGCCCAGTCTTCCATCAGCATCTATCATCCAAACACTCCGCCAGACAGGGATACCAGTGCGCCGAGCCTTTCGGATCTATAACTCCGCTGGACCCACCTATCTCGTCCGCCTTCATCTGCCGACTGCTGAAGACGTTGAACGCCTCATCGCCACCGGGATCCACCTCAACGGCCGTCATCATCGCATAGAACCATCTCGCTCACCTCCACAACCTTCATCTCATCCCTCCACACCTCGAAGTAGTCCCCGGCCGGCCCCACCTCCCCAACCACCTCCTCCATCATTTCATCCTTATCTCTTCCCGCCCCCATCTCCTTACTTTCCCCCACCTCCCTCTTTTGATATCCTTCGCCTTCTTCTAACTTCGCTTGTTAGCTTCTCCTCCTTTTATAACACCCTTGCCCTTCATTTATTTTCCTCTCACCTTGTATAACCCCTCTCCTCTTTGTTCACAGCTCATTTTGACATAATCACAACTGTATTCTCACTTCAATAAAGAATAAATACTTAGGAATAGACGCAATTCCCCTCCCATCTCCTAACTTTCCACATCCTTTACCCACCTCCTTCTTCCATCACATCTCCCCAACCCGCCCGCATCTCTTGGCCAGAGAGAGGGCGACACCCTCTAGGTGGCCCGCCCCACCCCTTCAGGGTGGGGAATGAAAGCATTTAAGCAGCAGCTGTCCAGATGCCCACTTGCCCCGGTGTCCAGCTCCAGAATACACCCTACGTCGAGCACGGAGGCTACTCCTCTTGAAAATGTGCTTCGACCAGGTGGACTGAATTTCTGGCAGTACGAGGTCTCACCTCTGGTCACCGTTCCTCTTCCGCTGCCCATATCCAGTCATATTATTACATACCGTTATATTTCCCTAATTAATGCAAGCTCCCTTGGTTTCGCCAAGTAAGAATTCTTCCTACATTGAACTTGCTTTTATGAACTCAGCAAGGAAGGACTTTCCAAAACATTTATGTCAGTACTTCTGATAGTTTTTGACTATCGACTTTGCTATCACAAGGACTATCTTTTCAAGATAGAAGTGGATGTAAATACTGCAAACTTGTATATAGCGTACAAAAGATAGACTCTTTCTCAAGATTCCTAATTCATTTTGCTTCAAGTTAAATTTCAGTTTTATTTGTGTAAATAGTGTATTTTGCATTTGAAGCGAATAATAAAGTTGTGTTTTGTAAATCTCAACCTTGGTTACAACAGTCTTCATGGCATTATTTAGATATCTTAAGTAAGCGAGCGAGTGTGCGTCTGAAATGTTTAACACAGGTAGATGGAGGGAGTATGCCTCTTATCCGGAGGCTCCGGGTTAGATTCCCAGCCTGGTCAGCGTTTCTTACCTGAATCTGGGGGCTGGTTCGAGGTCCACTCAGCCTTCGTGGTTACAACTGAGGAGATACTGACGGCGAGACAGCGGCCCGGTCTAGAAAGCCAAGAATAGCGGCCTTGAGGATTCGTCGTGCTGACCACACGACACCTCGTAATCTGCAGGCCTTTGGGCTGAGCAGCGGCGGTCGCTTGATAGGCCACGGTCCTTCGGGGTTGTTGCGCCATAGGGTTTGGTTCGACTGTTTAGATGGAAGGGGTCCAAATGCACCTGGAAGCCGGATTTTGAATTTTCTTGTTCGTTGTTGAGTTATAAACGGAAAACCGGCGGAAAACGTGTGTTGCGATATAACGTACCGTTACTAGGATTAAATGCATAGATTCACTGTCGCTATATAACGTACATAAGTACAAGTCAAGGAGCCATTTCAAGACCATGGCGAAAAGCAACCATTTTCGGACCATGATAGGAGGAGCTGAATCTTTATACAGGTAAAGGCCTGCTTTCATCAATTATTTATATTAATTTTAATCATTTTAATTAGTGAGTTACTTCGTTCGTTCATATTTACCCGATATTCATTTCACTCAAAATTTTAGGGAATACGAGGATTTTGCTATAACCGCAATAAAACGTGAAGCGTTGTAATGTATTTTATTTAGAGGAAACATATGGTAATCTTAAACAAGGAATAGTAATACATATAAGGTCCGCGAGACAGGAAGTCATTTTCGTTCATTCCGTGATATCCGGAAGTGTTTGTCTGTGTGCTGCCCAGCTAAACACGCAGAGAAATGAAGCTGTCAGACATCTGCAACCAACTACCCGGTGTTCTACAAGTCTATCGACACGACGTGTATGTGACTTATCAACTACATGACGGAGCTTTCGAAGGACGATTGTGGCAGGAATATGAATCCTCCTTCCCTCTACACTGCAACACGATTCTCAGTCACGAAACTGATGCCAAATACTATCATGGCAGGACATGGCGCGTGTGAAGTAGTATTCATTCCTCGGATTCAAATCGTCCCTTCCGTTATACCATTTCAATTTGAACGTCTGCAGTTCGATCGAGTTTCGCTATTTGCATCAACAAGGCACAGGGACAATCGCTTGAAGTTGTAGGACTCGATCTTCAGAAACTGTGCTTCTTCCATGGTCATCTGTACGTGGCTTCTTCAGCTCTAAATGGAACGACGCTTGATTTTGCCCGGAAGCTCATGGACTGTTTTTTAATGTAATATGGCCTTTGATATTGTTTTAATTCCATTTGTACCATCCACCAACCTGGTATGTTAAGCATTGAAAGTAACGATATAATGTTGTAATTAATGCAATGCATGTAGAAACGACGTGTGTTAGGACCCATTTTATTCTATTTTGCTTTTAAATAAATGGTCTGAAAACATCTAAAGGTTGAATTAATCAATGCGGGCGAAGCTAGTCTACAATAAATGTGAAACATACATGATTTAAATAAATTGTATGGTGACAGGAACAAATGGCAGAAGTGATGATAACATAAGAAGAGATTGGACTGAACAAGTGAACAGGGAACAATACCGTATCTACGAAAAAAAAACCGATCGCGGCGATGAAATGAAGAGAAATCTTTGGAAGTGATTCGGGAGCAACCGTTTTTATTAACATAAAATACAGTAGTGAAAGACGCGACAAAAAGGAAGACTTTGCCGCAGTTAACTTCAGACGGATGAATACGAACAGAAAATGAATGGTCATGAAGGACGAAGAAGGCAGAAAAGAGTGCGAAGTCTCATCTGTGTCCCCATAGATTATGAGTTCTTAGATGTCTAAAGAGATCACTTCTATCCTGCAGGTGAGCCACCTCAGACTGTCAACATGACAATGACATATTCGTGTTTGTGCACATTTGTCAGTGTTGACATGTATAACGTATCGTATAAAATATCTAAGTTATCGTTCGTACAGCTGAGTGTGTATCAGTTTCCAGCTGAAGCCTGACCTACTTATCTCATGGTGTGATCTACCTTTTCCCGTCAAGACCAGCCACGAGCTAATCCCCTTCTCAACACATACAATAGCATTAATATTTTTTAAGTAAAACAAAATAACGATCGGGATCAACAAGTGCCAAAATATTTCGAGATTCTACAGTAACTACATCGAAAGGGATTAGTGTATGTTCAACATTAAAAATAAAACTATTTTCTTTCATTAACAGCCCAACTTTAGAAGCACATTATAACGAAAGATTTTTGTAAATACAATGTCTCAATTAGTTTTTGTTAACGGTACGCAGGAAACTGAAAACTGAAACTGTAAACAGATGATGATTAGTTTTGTTATGAATTAAACACCAAGATGCTGCGTTAGCACGTCTCTATTGCTCATTTCCTGCAAAACGATGTTTCTGATTTATTAACTCTAAACAATGAGGCATATTGTCATTAATTCCTTATTTAATGACTACAAATTGACCAGAATCATGTGTCTACGCCTGATAGTTGTTCGGACAAAAGTTATCTGCATGCAAAAAAGTTGATAATATGTTTTATTGAAGTAATAAAAATTACTGATTTAAAAATATATTTTCGGAAGTGATCGGTTTTTATGTGGTTTCAATAGCAAAACTTGAAAAGGAAAATGCAAATATAATAATGAATTAATGAGTTTGATAATGCCCATGTCAGCTCTGAAATATGTGATTATATTGTAAACATGTAATATTTTTTCATTCAGAAAGTTTCATTGCTGTACATGTAAGCAAGGCTGAGATATAACACATTTAAAATGATCACTTTTTGAATGTTGTAACGTCTTCAAATCAGGCTACTCTTGCTTGTGATTTTTCAAGGGTGGAAAGTGGTCGAATTTATTTTGCTGAAGATCAGTAATCATCAGCTAAAACTGGTTTTGATATGCAGAAATTAATCTCCCCAGCAGTCTTTTGTCTTCCTTTCGAGGATTTCAATATTTCTCGCTCAAAAAACTTTTAGCGATCGACATGTTGGCCGGGCGACTTGCATAATAATACATTCATTGAAATAATAATAATAATAATAATAATAATAATAATAATAATAATAATAATAATAATAATAATAATAATAATAATAATAATATGGTCTCAGATACAGTGTGCAGACATTTTCATTTGACGTTATTTGCGCTGCTCATGTGTACATTTAAACGTTCTTTTTTCTCCACTAGAGTACAAAGAAATGGATGTCTATTATTTGATCTACGGCTGTGTAATGAATGAATGAATGAATGAATGAATGAATGAATGAATTAATTAATTAATTAATTAATTTTGTCGGGCAAACAGCAGAGATATTTCACATGCCGACTGGACAAAAAACCTGACTACTTCTGCCGAGCGATCTTGGATGCGCTCATGTATCGCTACGACGGCAGGTTTGATGCATGTATCGATGTTGATGATGATGATGATGATGATCGTTGCTTTAAAGGACCTAACATCTAGGTCAGGGCCCCTAATGATACGAAATGTAATGACAATTTAAAATTTCAAAATTCATGCACTGACCAGAATTCGAAACTTGATGATGAAAATGAATGTAAAATAATCAGCGGTCCAACTCACAACATTAAAAGTTAAAAATAATTCCAAAATTAATCCACTGACTAGAATTAAAAAAAGACGATGAAACAACGATTATGAACTTGTAACTATCAGTAGATTCGACTCGCAATGCCGCACCTTCCCAGAAACTATCTTAAAACAATGGTATATAGTGACCAAAGGGTTGCTTCCAAAGCACAATCCTGAATCGCTGATGCTTGTTGTCTAAAGGGGTTCAAAATCCTGGTCTACGGCCCCTCATGACGGTACTTATTGCTAGGAAAGTAAGAACCATGTAGCGGTACTAATCATGAGTAACGTAGACTCACACTGCGGTACTAGCCACAGGTAACGCAGACCTCTAGTGTTCTCACATAATGGCGCAAACCCATGGTGTTCCTCACAAAGAGAGGCAACGTAAGCCCGTGGTGTTCTGCAAGTAAAGGCGTGTTCCTCGCGTAGTCTTATGGTTCTTGGTTAGTCGTCTCTTACGACAGGAAGGGGTACCGTGCGCCCACAGGGCTAACGGAGGACGTTTTCAACATTCCTAGAAGAAAGTTTCATGGTACGTTCTGTTCCATGTACTATGTAGAGAATGAGATCTAACACAGGACTCATGTAACGTGTCCTGGAAGTTACCTGCCCTGTAGACAGAGCCGGGTACCTGACTGTGGCACTGAGTTCAGTTTGGTTAATAAAAAGAGTATCCGTTTGTGCAGTGCAGTGCGTAAATTGCTAAGACCAGGGAATCACCGAGATGACAGGCAAATCAGATTTTCTTATAAACTTATAGCCTTCTGAATACGTCAATTTTCATTCTAGCAATGAACGCGACAAAAACAAACTAAGAAGGATTGTTTACACTAGATTACTTAACTGAAGATATCCACCAGCGAAGTGGATCTGAATGCAGCTGTGGGATATTCGAAGTCAACATCTACTTACTCCGTGGGTGCTTCAT
Source organism: Anabrus simplex (assembly GCF_040414725.1). Taxonomy (NCBI): domain Eukaryota; kingdom Metazoa; phylum Arthropoda; class Insecta; order Orthoptera; family Tettigoniidae; genus Anabrus; species Anabrus simplex. Next base: position 70,752,808 of record NC_090277.1, read on the forward strand.
GGTCTACTATAATAGAAAAAGACCTATAAGTTCTAAATTCGATTTTAAAAGTTCTGCTAAGATGTATGAGCATGGGAATTTAAATAAGGAGTATTTCTATAACACTCTGGTAAACGAGGAACAAATAAAGAGAAAGTGGATGAAGTTTTTCGAGTGACTGAAATGGTACGTTCGTAAATTCTTCACTTCTTATGACGCGGCATTTACTACAGGATAAACGACTGGGAGAATATTCATCAACTTAAAGAACATGACAATAACTCATCACAATAATGTTATATGCTTTACGTCCTATTAACTACTTTTACGGGGTGCCGGAATTTAGTCCCGCAGGAATTTTTGTACGTGCCAGTAAATCTACCGACACGAGGCTGACGTATTTGAGCACCTTCAAATACCACCGGTCTGAGCTGCCAAGTTGGGGTCAGAAGGCCGTCTGAGCCACTCAGCCCGGCGATAACTCACCTTTATGTATGGTGTTCCCCTACGTTAACAAACTTGGGAAGTGGCTGTAGATTTGTGTCAGCAGTTGAGAATACAAAGAGTGGTTTCTGTTAAGATTTTAGCAGAAAGAGGTCTACCATTCAAAATTCAAAACGAAGAGAGGGGTCTGTCCACATCGGCAAAATTCTTGGCATCATCGAATTGCGCGCATTATGATGGCTTGCTATGTGACCATCACAACAGACAGGAAATGCTGGACGTGGCATTTCTTCATACATTTCATAAACAACTTGTAATGAGTTTACAAACATGTTTTAGATTCTATCGTATAAGGCATCAAGGAAGCCAAGTACGATAGTTTAAGTGCTGACTCAATGCCGGATATCACATGCACACAGAGAGACAGTTAAATTTCATACTATTTTACGTAAATAAAGTTGGTAAAAGATATAATATGCATTGTTGTCGAAGGACATGGCATTGAAACGTCAACAAATGTGATCTCCAGTACCTATGTCAACTTGTGTCAAACTCTAGCAAATAATATAGAGGGACATTCTTTTCTCTATGACGGGCATTGTAACTTGGCCCAGTCGCCAGCGCTGCGAGCTCGTCTCCCGCCAAGCACTTTGCCGCAATGCGCTTCTCGGTGCCCCAAGTTTGCATCTGCTGACAACTTTATCAGCGTATTTCTCAAGTGTTCAGTCTGTTGTTCCAATGCGAGCGTGTGTGATAATGCCTTCATAAGTAAAGAAAATACTATGTGCAGGGCGAGCGCTGGCTACATTCCCTTCTTCGTACACGGAGCACTGAGCCACAGTCCAGACGGCTGATTCCCGTAAGAAACTAACACTGCTGGGAAATGAACATGAGTTGTGCATGAAACGTGAAATCTTCCAGCCCACATCCTTTCATGTTTTCTTCTGACCCGATTACACCGCTATGATGCCTCATCAGGCCTGGTAGCATGCTGAGCATATATCACTCGGTCTCTTTCTTCTTGGAACTAATACCATGTAGATTTGAGCTGATCGCCACGCGGGGTGGGGAGCAAACTTCGCCCTCCTTCACGCCCCGAAAAAAGTTCCAGCGGTTCAGTGAGAAAGCGACTCCGAGCGATCGTCCACTGACGACGAGGATAACAGAGCGAAGTGAACACTGAACTATGTACCACGATAGTCTAACTCTGTGGATGGCGTACCTCCAAAATCTCACTATTTTACCTGTGTACCTCCGAAGCGTGAGACTTCCGTAGCTTATCCCGTTTGCTGCACGCATTGAGGCAGCCGGATTTTCAACTGAAAATTCCACCCCAGCAACACTACGGCTGCAAGCAGCCTGTCCCCCAATAATAACAAAATTGTATTGCATATACAGTGGCTCATGCTACATGTGACGACGAGGAATCGAACAGAATGATGATAAAAATTGACATGGGCCTATACTAGAATCCTCGATTATTTATCATCTTGTGTAACATGTACATTGTAAAAACAGATTCATCCATGTCCATGTAACTAAAAACATAACTTAAAACAATCATTTTCACTTGCCACCAAAAATGTATTGGTCTGAATTAACATAACGCAGTTTCTTGATCCTTCGTGAACGTTTCAGCAGTTGGTAGGTCCTCCTTTCCTGTTTATAATCTCAGCTATCCTATATGGCATCGATCGTACCAAGGTTTCCGTAGTTTCCTTTGGTATGTTATTCCATTCGGTGAGTAAGGCTTCTTTGAGGTTAGCTTTGTTTGATATTGCATGCTTTCTCACGTTTTGCTCCAAATAGTGCCACAAATTCTCGATTGGGTTGATGTCGGGAGATTGTGGTGGAGTTTCCATCCAACGCGGTGTATTATATAACAGCCACTAACTTCGTATTGACGGCTGTGTGTTTGGGGTTATCTTGCGTAAACGTATACTTTGCGAGAGGCCCATTTTTGGTACACTTGATGGAAGATGTGTCTTGAGGATGTTCATGTATGCTTTGTGATCCATAGTCCCTTCAATAAAGGCACCATTCGCAATCGTACAACCCCACACCATCAGGGAACCACCTCCATGTTTCACAGCAGCTGTCAGATTCTTCTCTTCAAGTTCAGAATTTGTTTTCCTTCACACAGTCACTCGTCTGTCTGACCTGAAGAGGGTAAGTTTACTCTCATCCATAAAAACGACTGTCTTCTAGTCCGCATAGCTGTAATTTTTTGTGCTCTTTAGCGTACGCAAATCTCTTCTTCCTGTTAGCCTTACTGCTGTACGGCTTTCTACGGGCTGTTCTGCCCGCACCTTTCCGGATGGTTTCAGATGACGCTTGCACTTCTACATCTTGGTGCAACGCAGTTGCTATCTTCGGCGCACTTAGCTGCGGATTTTGGGCCACTTCACGCACAATTTGCCGTTTGTTTTGTACTGATAACTTCGAGGGGCGGCCACTTCTTGGTCTATTTTCTATTGTCTTTGTTCTTTTGTACCTGTACACAATATTTGTAACAGCTGTAACAGCTTTTCCAATAATTTCACTTATGTCCTTGAAAGATTTACCTTTTAAACTAGTCGCACTGCAATCCTTCTTTCTTCCACGATTTTTTTTTTCTTTTCCGTTTTCCTTCCCATTGCTAGCTGAACGCGGAAACAATGCTGAATATTAGTCCGGGCCAGCGGTGTAGGGGGCAACGCGTCCGCCTGTCACCCGGCGGCCCCGCTTTCGAATTCCCGGCCGAGTCAGGGGTTTTTAATTGTAAATGATTAATATCCCTGGCATGGAGGCTGGGTGTTTGTGTCGTCCTTACAGTAAGTAGGTTGTCGAGTTGCAATCCAAGCGGCGAGGTGAACGGATGTGCGTGCGTGTACGGGAGTATAGATCGAACAATACAGGTGCGCTATGGGGAGGTGGCATTGCTATATTAAAAGAAAATACATCCAGGATGTGGACAGTCCCCTTAATATAGCGCAAATGGTGGTTATAGGTCTTCTAGTGACCCTGGCCCTGGACCACCTTGAGAGGACTTTGAAAAGCTAAAGGAGGTACTGAGAGAGGCCTGTCAAATGGACAAGATCAAGGACCTTAAGATCTACCTACAAGGAGAGGTCAGCCTGAATCACTTAGTTTCCACTGTCCTTGTCCACCGTCGTCTTTTTGAATTGTAGTCAATGGATAGATTGGAATTATTTTCAACTTTCAGTATTGAGAGTTCTGGTGAGCGGATGAATTTTGGACTTCTAAATTGTCATTACATTTCGTAGCATTAAGGGCGGATGATGTAGCATCTGACTGAAGTCATATATAGCCTCACACTGACTCTGTGTTCAGATGGCTGATTTCAGTAGCGACACGCAACTGTAATTTCAAATAGGATGCAATGCAATTAAACGACCTTCCAAAACAAAACCTCTCACTGCGGTTGAACTGGATAACAGCTGATGCGCTCCTGTTAGAAAGTATCAGGAATTGTAGAGAAATGAACCTCATGTTAAACCTAAGAAGTGTTATTCCATGAACCCCTGTGTGGTTGTTAGGCCCACTTTGCTGAGCAACAGCAACCAACAAAAAGATTGCGGTAAAATCTACTTACACAATCCGACAGCACACTACAGTGGAAGCGGGGAAAAAACTGCATGAGATGTTTAATTCTTCCTTACATTAATCAAAACTTCAGAAGTTCGTCACCCCCACCTTTATGTCATGGTAGTACAAAAATATTAAAATTGACAGACGGTTGAGGCAGACTAAAAGAAATCAGTGAAGATCTAAAAGAAATTGGCATTAATGAAGAAACAATTCAAGGCAGAATAAAATTCAGAACCTTAATTCATAAACACAAATTTTTTATAAAGCCCACTCTTCTAAATAGAGGATGGACTGAACAATGTAAAAAGGAAAACAGCGAGAGGATGAAAAAGATATTGGGAAGAGAAGAAGAAAAACAAAAAAGTGCTACTAAGTTCAAACGCGCTCATTAGTTGGGCATAACGTATCAAAAAGTAATAATAATAATAGGTCGAGCGGGGATGGTTAAACTGATTAAGACTGGTAGAACCAAGCAATATCAAGAACTAAAAAGATGCGTCTGGTATCTTTCTGTACGGCTGTGAAAGGTAAAGAAAGGTCCAACTGTTGACAAAAGACGCAACGAGTAACACTGACAGCATTTGTTTCACCGGCCTGGCTCTCCACGTTATACTACGTCTCGTCAGGGAAGGGAGATCACGACTCTCAGTAATGAGTAGGACAACTGATGTCAAGTTTCTCCATGCAGGGGATACAATCATATGCGGCGTACTGATCAGTTAAAACAAACAATATTGTCGTTTCAACACAATATTTAAGTCGAACGGTACCCTGGCCTTTTTGTTGCAAAAAATATTTTCATTCCCATAAATGACGTTACTGATGATCTTTACTGAATCCATCTCTACAAACAGTTATCAATTCTCTCCCTTCCAGAAGACATGTCTTGACCTACGAATCCTCTTGATTAAAAGTCATTATCCTGAATTTTAACGACTATTCTATCCGCGAGATATGTCCATCGCTGTTTGTGAATTTATAGATGAAGTGCATGTTAGTATTATTTATAATAATGATGGAACCTAGAAGAAAGAAGCACTGACCTCCACAAGAAGTTTGGCACACTTGACGTCGGTGACGAGAGGCACCGAGTAGTCGACGGCGAGACGTCGTGTGCGGTAGCCGTGCGTCATGAAGGACGAAACACGACGCGCCCCTCCATTGCGCATCGGCAGGTTGATGACTAGGTCGAAATGTTTACTGGCCAAGAAGTCTGCTAGGCGCGTGAGCTCGCCGTTCGTTGTGTCGATATCTTCGAACGTCCACTGCACCATCTCCACCTAGGAAACAATCAACACAAGCATGTTAATGACAGCACCCACAACGATGGAAAAATGCGCATTTTCTTGCCCTGTGGGAAAAAGAAAAGAAAAAGAGAAAGAACTAAAAAATGTGGAAAATTTATAAATCATGATTTCTTCGCATTTAAGAAGTAATAATTTTACAGTATATTAAGGACAGTAAGTTGACATTATTAATCACACTTAATTGAAATTGTCATCATCGGCGATAGTTTAATGAACTGTGAAGCCTTAAGGTTTCCGGTAAGTGGTCCTCTATAACTAAATTGGCGATGAAGCTCTCAACATAACACAGGCCTAGTTTCCAAGCTCCAGAACAATTTCATCTTTCACAACAAGCAAAATGTGTAACAGAAAAAGTGGGAACCGGAAGGTGGGAAAATTAGGTGATACTGGAATACAATGACACGTGAAAGAGATATTGGAACCATGTGTATGGTTAATAATAATAATAATAATAATAATAATAATAATAATAATAATACCATCCAACACCACTCCTGGAGAACGAGTCGATTAAGCTTTATTGGGACACTGCTGTAGTGACAGACAAAACAGTCAACCATAACAGACCAGACATCATACTGGTAAAGAAGAGAACTGAGGCAACTTGCGTTACTGACATTGCTATCCCCAATGACACCAACATTGACAGGAAGTACCATAAAAAAAATCTCCAAGTACAAAGAACTTGCAGAAGAGATCAAGAGGACCTGGAAGATGAAACTGGTACGGATAGTCCCTGTGATTCTGTCAGTCAATGGTCTCATTCCACACACACTTCACAAGAGTGCGAGAACCGGGTCTTCCACCGCTCATCTACAAAATTATGCAACATTCTGTCCTCCTGTCAACATGCAACATTGTGCGATCGTTCCTCTCGCAAGAATGAAGATCCCGTGATCTACAGTTTTGTATATAATAATTGTGTTATAATGTGTAAATACTTCAATTATTGTAAGGCACTTGGTGCATCCAGTTCCTCGTTACTATCCATTTCCTGTGGAGAAGTGTATGAATAATAATAATAATAATAATAATAATAATAATAATAATAATAATAATAATAATAATAATAACGTCTCTCGCGTTCCTTTGACATCAAAACAGGAGTCCGACAAGGTGTTGGGCTATCCCCGATACTCTTCAACTGTGTTCTTGAAAGGTCATCAGAACCTGGATTACAGGAAACCAACTACAGTCCATTGAGAATAGGAACCAAATCCAAGGGGATCGCAACAGACTGCTTAGCATTTGCCGATGATATTGTTGTTCTCTCAAACGACATAGAAACCGCTAGAGCTCAAGTTGAAATTTTAAAGGAAATTGCCGAACAAACTGGTTTGCAGATATCGTTTGAGAAAACAGAAGTAATGACTAACATCAAAGAGGCTCCACCAAAACTCCATACAAAATACGGGGACATCACCCGAGTAGACAAATTCAAATACCTGGGTGAGATCATCATGAAAAATGGACTGGACAAAGAAGCACTTCAGGAGCGAGTACGCAAACTGGAAATAGCCTACCAAACATCCCGCACAATCTACAACAAAAAATGCCTTTCCCAAAACACCAAGATACGTCACTATGAAACAGTTCTGAAGCCAGTAGTTCTATATGCAGCCGAAATTCTGTCTCTAAATGCCAACAAAGGACTCCTTGAAGAACTGGAGAAAAGAGAACGCAAAATTGTGAGAGGAATCTTGGGATCAAAGTACAGAAATGGAATCCATCAAAGGAGATCCAACAAGGAAGTCTACAGCAAAATAGAGAAAATTACCGACACAATCAGAAAAAGACGGGTACGATTTTACGGTCACCTGAAAAGAATGGACGGAAGAAAGTTAACTAAAGAAATCTTTCACTTTTTTTATTCAAACCCCAAAATCACAATTCCCTGGTTTAGAAATACCAAAGAAGACCTGCAAATGCTACATATCTCAGCTGAAGACGCCCTTAACAGAGATCTCTTCCGCAAGAAAATATTGACGAACGGGCTAAACCGAGACGAGCAACCGAAGAGAAGACACGGTGCCCCTTGGACAGAGGAGCGTAAGCAGGCCCACTCACAAAGAATGAGGGAAATTTGGGCTCTAAAGAAGGCCAAGTTCAGTGTCAAATGCAACAAGACTTAACGTGGTCCTTGATGGCCCCAGCGAATTATATAATAATAATAATAATAATAATAATAATAATAATAATAATAATAATAATAATAATAATAATCTCCATGATCATCATTAACATTTTCTTCGATGTTTGACCCTCCTGGTGGCGGGGTCCGCTACATAGATTCGTGCTCTTCAGATGTTTGTGAAGGGTATCGGCCGATGGCTGTTCTGCTCGTCCTTTTCGTCGCCTACCGGCGACTTCTAACATGCAACCCGTCTTCGCGATGGTGTCGGTCCTTGCCCTTTACTGTTAGTACGTGTCCAAACAACCGTAGACTTACCAAGCAAATAGTTGAATTTTATGAAAACCGAAGTAAAGCTAAAAGGGACACAATAAAATGGATTGGCGAAATTAAAACAGATCTCAAACTGGCAGGAATTACACCTGAAGACATCCAAAGCCGGGTTATCTTCAGAACCAAAGTTCATAAGTGGCAAGTTGACCAAGAGGAAAAACCAAAGAAGAAGACCGGAACAACATGGTCTTAAGAGAGAAAAGAAGCACACAGCAAACGAATGAAGGAAGTGTGGGCACAAAGAAAGGCAAATGCCTGTCTCTAAGTACTTTGCGTAGTCCTAATGGCCTCATTCGCAATATATATATATATAATAATAATAATAATAATAATAATAATAATAATAATAATAATAATAATAATAATAATAATAATAATAATACACATGGCGCCCCACTTTGACACCTGAACCTTAATTAAGGCCACTCCTAGCCCATCGTCGCCATAAGAGCTATCTGTATCGCTGCGGCGTAAAGCCGGAAAAGCAGCCATTTGTTATGGTGGTTTATCTCCAACAGGTTGCACAGGACAACCGCATGTACAGCGTGGTGCGTTCACAATCTTATCAGTGTGAGCATAACTTAGTGCCGATGGTGAGATAAAAGGTAAATAATACAACTTCCAGCGTTCAGACTGCAAACCTTTGTGAATCACACAATCGCCTCCTGTCCGTAAAGTAGCCATCTCTTCCCTTGCGTGGCCGAGTCCATTAGGTGACCATCGCAGCTACTGCTACTGTACTGCAGTGATACTAAGTTACAGTATTTTACTATAAAAAGCAGGATTTCATTGAAATTCCTAAATTTGGCCCACTCTGTGGAAGAAGAAAATGGAAAATGGATACAATAATGAACTACAGTCGAACTATCCGCAGAACAGCAAGACTCACAAAGCCGGAGGTGGACGGCATGCGGCCGAAAGTGGGAGATCCTGGTGGACAAAGAGGATCGGGAGACGAGGGATATTCGTATCTATGGAAAATTGGATACAAGAATTGAAAAGTACTGGCACAAACGCAGGATAACTGGAGAAAAATAGTAGAAAACGCCAAGGTTCAATAAGGAATAATCATAATAATAATAATAATAATAATAATAATAATAATAATAATAAAATTCAAAGAAAACCAGAGTTTCCCAGAAAGGCCTTAGCTTAAAATGTGAAAGACGAACTGAGGAAGAAAAGAAACAACATCGGGAACCAACGAGACGTTACTGGATAAAGCTCGAGGAAGAAAAGAGTTGGATTAACGTCGTCCATAGCTGGTTGTAAAGACAATAATAATAATAATAATAATAATAGGAAGCAAGTGGCCGCACGGTTCGGGAGATGGTACGCGCCCTTCCCTTGTTAGGCACGGTAACGTCTTAAGACGTGTAATGGAACGTGGTTGGAATGCTAAGACGCTATCGGTCGATTTTCTATCCAATGCGAAACACATACCTTCACATTGTTTTCTTTCCTGACTCAATGAGTGGCCAAGAGTTACGGGAAGGGGTGCCGTGCATGACCCCTGAGCGTTGCGACGCGAGTTAACCGACTTTGAAAGTGGGATGATCATCGGCGCACGGGTCACAGCATTGCACGCGAATTCGGGTTTCCGAGATCAGCGGTGTCGAGGGTGCATCTTCAATATCGTAGAAAGTTACCACCGCAGAACCATACTGGGCGCTCGAAGGGCTACTGTGAGGCAGATGACCGCCCAGTTGAATGTTGGGAGTCAGGCACCCATTTCTATCAGGATTGTAAGGCGGCAACTGCACCGCATAGGCTTCACCAACTCGTAGAAGAGGTTGTACTCACTGCACTCTTCGCCGTGTTTATATGGAGTGAGGGCATATGCCATTGTTGGTGATTCGTCCGTCGGGTGGAGACGTTAAGCCTTGAGCAGACCCCTAGGTGTTAGTCGACAGGAGTAGGCTACGTACCAACACGGGTTTTACCCTCTCTCTACCTCGTTATTACGGTCGTCTCATAACCGCACAAGCACGTCACCGAAGGGCGTCAAATAGAAATGCCTATGCCAGGTGAGCCGAACATGTCCGCGGACACTCCCGGCACTAAAACACACAAGCTATATAAATAATTAATTTTAAAAATAAGAGCAGATTATAGACGTTACTTGAGGGTTTTGGCTGTTGTGAATCTTAAGCTCAATAATTCACTACGAGTGGTAAAAGAAAAAGGCTATTTGGCTTTTATTTGATGAAATTTGATTAAATTCAAAAGGAATCAAGATAAGACGTAAAGTCCAAATGCCAAAAATGTTGTTATGAAGTAGACGTCAAAGTCATCAGAATGAAAAATCCTTTAGCGAAATGTGCACACATGGAAGTTGAAGACCGTGAAGGTGATGCAGGTAAGATATTTAATTATTTTTCCATTTTTGTTCAAAGATATATACAGAAATAGTTCGAAGATACAAAATACTCCAAAAAATTCTGCTTATGTGATTTTCAATAATGTATTAAATTAATTTATACAAATACATTCAATAATAATGTTATCTCTCGTATAACTTATAAACTAGAAAACCGAATACATCAAAGACCTACATTTAAAAACAGAATACCGCTATTATGCTGTATCGATGCCCGCCAGCGCCACTTTTGCCTGGAAATTTTCTATGGAGTTTCGTGGCTTTTGCTGACGCACTCACTCACGAGGCAGTGATGGGAATTAAGCGGTTCTGGGTCAGGATCGCGAGTGTTCATTATAAGAGAGAGGGATATAATAAGAAGCGCGCACAATGTGTTTTCTGGTTCATTTTTAAAAACAAATAATATATATAAAACCCAAACCCCATGGCACTACAGCCCTTGAAGGGCCTTGGCCTACCAAGCGACCGCTGCTCAGCCCGAAGGCCTGCACATTACGAGGTGTCGTGTGGACAGCACGACGAATCCTCTCGGCCGTTATTCTTGTCTTTCTAGACCGGGGCCGCTATCTCACGGTCAGATAGCTCCTCAATTCTAATCACGTAGGCTGAGTGGACCTCCAACCAGCCCTCAGGTCCAAGTGAAAATCCTTGACCTGGCCGGGAATCGAACCCGGATCCTCCGGGTAAGAGACAGGCACGCTACCCCTACACCACGGGGCCGGCAAATAATAAATATATTACCGTGAATCCATCCGGGAAATACAACTTAAACAGGCACACCTGGCCCTTCACTTATTCTTCCGCCACTCCCGCTACCGGTATTGCAGCATCTTCCAATGAGAGTAATGAAAAAACAACAATTTGCTTTACGTCGCATCGACACAGATGGGTTTTATGGCGACGATGGGGAGGAAGCGTCCGTGGCCTTAATTGAGGTACAGCCCCAGCATCAGCCTGGTATGAAAATGGGAAACCACGGAAAGCCATCTTCAGGGCTGCCGACAGTGGTGTTCGAACCCACTATCTCCCGAATGCAACCTCACAACTGCGCGCCCCTAACAGCACGGCCAACTCGCCCGGTGAAATGAAAATAAATCAGAATACTTTCGGGGCAAGAAAAGTGCTAGTGGCACCAATGCAGAAGAAGACTTTGCATGAGCAATAACACTGTTTATATTGGGGGAGGGGGGGAAAATTTTCCGAGTGCTGAACCTTCTCAATCTGCGCGGCTTACGTAACAACTTCGCCTAGCTTACACCCCTCCAAACAGAAAAGAAATTAGCGGGTCTTTATTGGAAACCACTAACGAAGAGGAAAAGAAAACTTGTTCCCTTATTCTGAAAAATCAAATTGTGTCTAGGGTTTGATGACTGGTCAAATGTTCACAATAAACCTGTAATATGCCCCAGGCGATTTTTATTTCATGGACACTATTGCTGACACGTCTGGTCATATCCACGCTGCCAATTATCTGACAAAAGTGGCTGTTAATAGCATTAAAAAAGTGAGGACGATGGAAGCGCAAAGTTTGTTCTGTTGGTACAGATAATGCTGCCATTCAAAAAATGCGTCTTCTGCTTGAAATGATGACGATTTGGATGTCATCACTTATGGATGCTTGGTTCAGATACTAAACCTGCTGGAAAATAATATTCTCGTTCTCCCAAGTGAAGTGCGTTGCCCAACTTTGTTACAAACTTATGAACAAAATCATAAAACTACTAACAAAGTTGTTCCAACCCAAGTTATGCATTAAAACGGATATGCTTAATCGCTTGAAGGCTATTGCTAGAGCCCTGCGCGGATATACAATATATTATCCGCACGCGCGAATGGATATCGGCGGATATTGTAGACATTTAACTAGAGTATATTACACGCAATGTACTGGTACCAGAACCCCTACAGTCACAGGGTTATGAGGGATTTTCTCTTGCGACAACTACCGACTATTGACCTTTGTTCCTTGTTTCCATGAATTGCGGGCAGGAAGAAGTTAGGCTTAGGTCAGAATTACGGCTTTAGGGTCTCAAGACTATTTATATATCACCATTCTCCCATACCACTGTGAAGGGTCGCCTAACCAGAAGCAAAAACAAGAGTATACCTATTTGAAAATCAATAAACTTTTATTTAGAAATTATCAGAAAAAATATCCGCACTGCCATACAGTCTGCATCCGCCAAGACACTAATGTCGTGGATATCCGCATCCGTGCAGGGCTATTGCCCTTGATGCCGTTCAGAAAAACAACTGTGACATTTCCAAGTCAGTACATGTGTGGAAAAATCTTCAAGCCGAATGTGAATCCACAAAAGACAAACATATCACAGAAACATCCAAACATCCAAAAACAAATATAATATAGCTCTAACACCAACTCATTTCTTCGCTTACGGCTGAATCCAAAAGAAAAGAATTAGACACTCGACTTTACTGCAGAACGAAACGAAACAGCATTTGGATTTGCAAAGTCAACACAATCGTCAAGTTCACTTCCTCCATTAACTCCCATATTTCACAGACAAAAGCTTCGTGTTTCCAAAAGTTACTTTTTGAAAAAGAAGTCACACCACAGGTTACAATCTGCGAACAGTGGAGAAGTCAAATGAATGGCAATGGTAAGTTTAATTACGAAGTTTCGACCATTATTGAAGAGTTACTCGCAGCACAGACTTCTTTAGCGAGTGTTGAAAGAATCTTTTCTTAGAGCATTCAAAAGAATGTAATCAATCAGACAGCGATAACTCTCTAAACTTGTGTTTCTCTTCAAAAGTACTCAATAGTAACGTGAAAATGCAAATGCTAAACAGAACAGAAAAGTGAAATAGTGTTTATACATATAGTCATTTAATATTTTGATGTTTAAATCATAATTCATAAATCCCGTGGTGCATTTTAAACACTACTATTTTCAATTCTGTGTACCAGTCGTTAATTATATCGTGTTTAGTTTATTATCATTGCAATAACGAAGCGACATTTTTGTATGAAACAAGTACAGAGTTCTCTGAATATTATAACACCACGGCTCAGACGGCCTTCTGACCCCAACTTGGCCGGCTCGATTCTGGCTCAGACCGGTGGTATTTGAAGGGGCTCGAATATGTCAGCCTCGTGTCGATAGAGTTACAGGCATGTAAAAGAACTCCCGCGGGACAAAATTCCGGCACTTCGACGTCTCCGGAAACCGTCAAAGTAATTAGTGGACCGTAGAGGACCCGTGCTGCTCCACAGCAGGTGAGTTGCCTGTCGTCATATTGTTTTGCCTGCCATTTTCAATGGCTTTATGAACATTCCTAGTTCGTAGTCTGACGTCATCATGTCTGGTTGGTAAAAATCTATCCATATACTGTACTCGTTCTCTTAAATCCTGCAGTTCTTGACGTAGAAGGCAATGGTATTTTTGATCGCAGTTCTTCTATATAGAAAGGTTGGCTTGTGATTCATAAGTTAGTCTCGAAGGAGCGTTTTTTGCCAGGCAGATACATGGCCTTCACTCTTGCTAGTGAAGCTAGGTGTTCCCAGATAATGTCTATGGCGTATGTCATGATGGGATCTCTTAGCAGCATGTAATGTCTAGGCACGTTCTGCTGAATATATTTGGACGCTGGCATTAGAGAATCAAAGAGTATTTAGCAGGGAATAGTATTCTTCCGTGATCAGAGCAAGTCACAGATAGTAATCAAACAAGGCTGCATGACATGGATGAAATTCACGTTAGTCGCTTAGCAACCTGCTCAGTACAGAATGTATTGCGGGTTACGGTAAGCCTTCGCCTGCAATTACTGGAGTGATCATTTAATGATTTGATTTTATGATTACTCAAAGTTGGCTGAACTAGAGGCCTATCAATGTCTCGTGATTCACCGGCAGGTAATTCCGGAGATAATGAAACTTAAATGAAGCAAATCGGTCCAGTAGAACGGACACAGGGATTTGGCAAAGTTGTTTTTAGTAAACCCTTTTAATATATAGAGTATTATTATTATTATTATACCAAAATTTGTGATTAATATTTAATTTGCCCGTATAACTTAATGTTGAGGAAGAGTATTTACTTATATTTGAGTTGAGAACTCGCGTATAATTAGGAAGAAGCCACAGCTTTTTATATTAAAACTAAACTAATTATTTGAAATTAAACAAAACACAAGTTTAAACAAAAACTTATTTTTGTCGGAAAACCTGTTTTCTTTTTTAACCCTGCTTTTCCTAAAGAACGATGAAAAATATCAAGAGCATTAAAAACGCATAATAATTCTTGGAAGATATCAGTACCGGTAAGTCCTCAGAACAAGAGAAAGATGGAAGACGGCACTCTAAGATAAACAAGTGGAAGCAACGTTAAAGTTAGTAACGGACCCCGTGTTCGCCCTTGGGGGGGGGGGGGGGGGGCACCCTTTCCATCGCTGTCAACGCAGGAGAAAGAAGCCCCCACATACAGGACAAATGTTACTGACAACATTCCAACATGGCCCCCCATAATCTCACTTTTTATTTCCAACACTCCATTAAACGTACAAGGAAAGTGGAGCAACATTCTAAAAAATTAGGCTGCAGGCACTTCGTCAGCACAGATAAGATAAGGTAGGTTAATTTCATTCATACAGCACCTGTATCTCGCGAAAGAGCGTTCTTCTTCACGTCGCGATCACGCGAAAGTCTTCCTGTGGTATAACTGGATTTAGAAGGACCACTGCAGGAAAATCCAGTAACGATAAAACCTGTGCAAGCTGTTATATCCGTTCCTGATGGGACAACCACTTGTCACTGCATTTTTTCTGACCACTCATATCGACACCTAGGCCTCTTCCTGCCTCTGCCTGGTCATTTGCACTTTCATAGTTTTTGCATTATTGCTGATCTTGATTTGACCTGATATTTCCGATATGAAGACGAAGTATCAGGTAACTCATCACATAAGTAATTTTTGGTGGGTCGAACGAAAGCCAGCCAAATCAGACCAAAACACAATTACTCCTGGAGTAACTGAAGGCATTGTGATAGGACCCCTCCTGTACATGATTTATGCTCTCGACTTACACGACTGTGTAAATTCGACCACACAGTAATTTACAGAGCCATGAAAAATAACGATGACATTGTGCATTTCCAATCGGATCTGGATAGTAAAGCTCTGTGTGTGATGTGTAAATATATAAGAGTAAGCAGAGCATATTACGAACTGAGGAGGAAGTAAAGCGCTATGAACGCCTGGTTGGTGCGGCAGGAAACTAGAAGACAGCCCTCCTCTCGCCACCACCTCATATTATAACCTTTAAAACTTGGCCGATATAATCACACAGTTACTCTAGTTAACGTTCTTCTCTTGACTACCACAATACCGTCACGGATATTTTGCTTATTTTTTACTGTATTGCAAAAATGTACAAAAACAAAATTGTACGTGATATTTTAAATACATTTTGCTACGAGCATCAAATCAAATCAACCGTAAGAGAGATACATCGAGTTTTATGTTCTAGGCTTCAGGTCTCTATGGTCTGACACCGTTCTTAGTCGGTTCGAGTCCCGTTGGTCGAAAAAAATGTCGGCTTCAAAATGTTAGCCGACAGGGCACGAGAACTGGTGGTATACAATTTCTGATCACTAGATCGCGTGCCAAATGCCTGGATTCAACTGCAAACCTCTCCGCAGTGCTCATATGGCATAAGGGCATATGACGCTGTTGATGGTGATTCGTCCATCGGATGGCAACGTTAAGCCTTGAACAGACCCCTTGGTCTTATTCGACAGGAGTAGGCTGTGTGCCGGCACCTCGTTTCACCCTCTCCCTTCCAACTATCATACATCACGTCATACATTTCATATCATTATCTCCTCAGATGAGGTTGACGCCAGGAAGGACATCCGGTCATGAAAACTCGCTACACTTCATACTCGACCTCACGGGGAAATGCGACAAGGATTGGTAGAGCTCAGGAAATAAGCGTTATCGAATCGTAGCTGCGCCTGCCAAAACGAGTATGTGAAATATATCTGCTTAGAACTTCGGTCCATAAGGTTCTGTCATCTAAGATGGTACGTGGTGATTGTTTTAAGAGCACGTTCAACTAGCCAACCATCCTCTATTGACGCTAATCAGAGGGAAAAATGGAAGGGGTCGCACACTTGGAAAAATGAAGATATCGACCAAAGAAAGATAAGGGTCACGGAGGGCGTGAAAATGTAAGACTCCTCAGGCCTTGGCACTTTATACCACCGAGATCGGAAAAAAACACGAGTTGGCCACGGGAGGTCAGACATGATAGGTAAAAGAGAGGAGCTTGGCATAAGTACGTGGAAGCAATGCAAGCAATCAGCTAAGGGCCCCGTGGTCGCCAACCTACGCTCCCCCCAAAATTGTGCGAGTTAATATGAAAGAATTTTCGTCGTTATTTCTCATAGTCACATGCAGATACTCCCATAAATATTAGGTCAGTCTGATTTTTCACACACTTTCATTGCCTAGTTATTCGTACACTATAATGATGAAATGGCGTATGGCTTTTAGTGCCGGGAGTGTCCGAGGACAAGTTCGGCTCGCCAGATGCAGGTCTTTCGATTTGACACCCGTAGGCGACCTGCGCGTCGTGGTGAGGATGAAATGATGAAGACGACACATACACCCAGCCCCCGTGCCAGTGAAATTAACCAATTAAGGTTAAAATTCCTGACCCTGTCGGGAATCGAACCCGGGACCCCTGTGGCCAAAGGCCAGCACGCTAACCATTTAGCCATGGAGATTTACTGCACTAATGTATGGTTTCCTACTAGCTCTTCTCCGAAAGAACTCGTTCCTTCGCAGTGCTCTCGCACGGTTTCAGTACCCACTTTCTTTCCACACTCCTCTCAAACAGCTGCTTCCAGTTTCGGAGCACTAATTTTCGGATTTCGTTTCCCATTCTGAAGCATAACCGCTCCTCTCGTTCAGTCAGCTTTCTTCGTCTGCCTGTTTGGGGAACTGAAACAATTCTGCCTTCATTTTCGAATCGTCTTATTATATCTCCAATTGTTTTTTCTGGTTATGTTAAGCATCTGCGATATCTTTCTATGCGATTTACCTCGAGCATGATGGAATATCACAACCTGGCGTTCTTCAAACTGGTATTGTGTTGTCTTTTGCACCAGTCCGCAGCACTGCAGCAAATGTTTCGGCACGACGTGTCTCGCGGCATTCTGCCCTGTCTCTGTCAATGAACACAGCGGCAATCCCGACCTTTGAGGCGTGTCATTTCACCCATGTGCATAATGCCGTTTCTTTTACAGCATACTGTACATCAATGCTCCTTTTCGGCCTAAGCAAACAATTGTAGTTTCATTACTTGGACACATTTGGTTTCACACTCTGCTCATGGGTGCGTTATTGTCATCACTTTTTCGCAGATTTTATCAGTGGCCGAATATTTATCGGAGTGACTATAGCTATTTTGTAAGTAGGACGCTATCAGACCCGAGTGACCAGCGCGCGCATACTCGAGCTTGTGCTCTTACCCACCTTGTTTGCTGTCATGCTAACGTTGCGATACAATGTCCCGCATCCACATCTATAGAGGCAGTTGCGCCACAGGAATCGGCGCGAAATGGCGCAAGAAATTGCTTTATGTGTTTTTAATGTTGTGAATCTTATCTCGTGAATGGGCATAGTGAACTTTTTAGCCAGAGACTCCATTGCTTCCCTCCTTTTGTCTCTGTTTTTATATTCGGTAGACATAACATCCCGAAGACAAGGGAGGGTGTGTGAATCCTCAATAATTTTTAGAGTAGTTTCCATCGCAAAACAATAGAACACGAAACACAACACCAACACTTTTTTTTTTTTTGCTAGCTGCTTTACGTCGCCCCGACACAGATAGGTCTTATGGCGACGATGGGACAGGGAAGGACTAGGAGTGGGAAGGAAGCGGCCGTGTCCTTAAGGTACAGCCCCAGCATTTGCCTGGTGTGAAAATGGGAAACCACGGAAAAACATTTTCAGGGCTGCCGACAGTGGGGTTCGAACCTACTATCTCCCGAATACTGGATACTGGCCGCACTTAAATATGCCTATGCAAATACGGTAACTGTATATAAGAACACCATGTAGAATGTAATTGTATACTTGTATATTATAATTTTAAGTGGTGATGGAGGCACTTTTGTGTATGTGGGGGCTATGCCCTTTCTCCATTCACCATCCCTAAATTGTAACTACAATTAGTGGAAAATAATAATAATAATAATAATAATAATAATAATAATAATAATAATAATAATAATAATAATAAGCGACTGCAGCTATCGAGCTCGGTGGCGGCTATCCGCACACTGACATCGGCGTGTCCCGGGACTTTGTCTCGCGACACGTCCAGACTACATCATGTTGCGCAGCATTTGTATCATGTGTCCCATTTCGAATGGGAGACCTGCGACATGCAACTTTTGTATCGCGACAGTCCCAAACACGGAAAAAATGTCGCAGGACATCTCTGGAACTTGTCGCGATACACGTGTTCCGCAACTTTGTCGCTTGGTATGTGCTAGCCCGTAAGATGCTTGTTCAAATGCATTATCATACTGCGATACAAAGGAGATGACAAAACTATTTGAAAGTCGAATACTGAAGACCTCATTTTTGAGGTTGAAAGAAAACCAGTCATTTTGGATTCAAGGATTGAAGCTTACGCAAAGTAGAAAAATTAAATTCTTGGAACAGATTTTTTTAAGAACTTTCTTCCAAAATTCGAAAAAATCGAATTAGAATTATTTTAAACGTATTTCATTAGGAATAATTATGTGTTAGCGTGCAACAAATATGAAACCGTCAGTAACCAAAGATTAACTAAAATAATTTGTAATAGATTCAAATTACAAGATTAGCAAAATAACGGACAATTGTACAAGATTTACTACGAAGAGAAAAACTAACCCCTATGACATGATTTACCTCGGTGTGACGACCAATTTTTCTTCTGCTGGGAAACGCTTGTTTAGTCTTGTGTCGTTTTCAGTTATATCTTCTTTTATGTAGTCACGCAATTCCTAAAATGACGATTTCGACATGCGAAGATAATTGAAAACTTTACTGTCATTCTCGCTTAGATCGCAACAATGTACACTGACTGACAGAGCAAATGCAACACCAAGAAGGAGTGGTTCGAAAGGGATGAAAGTTGGGCACGGACGAATAATTGATGTTTATTTCAAACCGATATGCAGGTTACACAATGCGCACGGCATCGACTCAGTAGGATGTAGGACCACCGCGAGCGGCGATGCACGCAGAAACACGTCGAGGTACAGAGTCAATAAGAGTGCGGATGGTGTCCTGAGGGATGGTTGTCCATTCTCTGTCAACCATTTGCCACAGTTGGTCGTCCGTACGAGGCTGGGGCAGAGTTTGCAAACGGCGTCCAATGACATCACACACGTGTTCGATTGGTGAGAGATCCGGTGAGTACGCTGGCCACGGAAGCATCTGTACACCTCGTAGAGCCTGTTGGGAGATGCGAGCAGTGTGTGGGCGGGCATTATCCTGCTGAAACAGAGCATTGGGCAGCCCCTGAAGGTACGGGAGTGCCACCGGCCGCAGCACATGCTGCACGTAGCGGTGGGCATTTAACGTGCCTTGAATACACACTAGAGGTGACGTGGAATCATACGCAATAGCGCCCCAAACCATGATGCCGCGTTGTCTAGCGGTAGGGCGCTCCACAGTTACTGCCGGATTTGACCTTTCTCCACGCCGACGCCACATTGGTCTGCGGTGACTATCACGGTCAGAACAGAAGCGTGACTCATCGGAGAACACGACGTTCCGCCATTCCCTCATCCAAGTCGCTCTAGCCCGGCACCATGCCAGGCGTGCACGTCTATGCTGTGGAGTCAATGGTAGTCTTCTGAGCGGACGCCGGGAGTGCAGGCCTCCTTCAACCAATCGACGGGTAATTGTTCTGGTCGATATTGGAACAGCCAGGGTGTCTTGCACATGCTGAAGAATGGCGGTTGACGTGGCGTGCGGGGCTGCCACCGCTTGGCGGCGGATGCGCCGATCCTCGCGTGCTGACGTCACTCGAGCTGCGCCTGGACCCCTCGCACGTGCCACATGTCCCTGCGCCAACCATCTTCGCCACAGGCGCTGCACCGTGGACACATCCCTATGGGTATCGGCTGCGATTTGACGAAGCGACCAACCTGTCCTTCTCAGCCCGATCACCATACCCCTCGTAAAGTCGTCTGTCTGCTGGAAATGCCTAGCATTCTTAGCTATACACGTGTCCTGTGGCACACGACAACACGTTCTACAATGACTGTCGGCTGAGAAATCACGGTACGAAGTGGGCCATTCGCCAACGCCGTGTCCCATTTATCGTTCGCTACGTGCGCAGCACAGCGGCGCATTTCACATCATGAGCATACCTCAGTGACGTCAGTCTACCCTGCAATTGGCATAAAGTTCTGACCACTCCTTCTTGGTGTTGCATTTGCTCTGTCAGTCAGTGTATAATATAATCCATCATCTATTCAGTCGAGAAACAGACAGAGTGTTTTCGCATTTTTCTAACTCATTAATAGAGCAAGGAGAAATAATTGATCATAGGACGCCAAGCGACTTTTTTGTTTGGCTTTACGTCGCTCCGACACAGACGGCGACGATGGGACAGGAAAGGCCTAGGAATGGGAAGGAAGCGGCCGTGGCCTTAATTAAGGTACAGCCCCAGCATTTGCCTGGTGTGAAAATGGGAAACCACGGAAAACCAACTTCAGGGCTGCCGACAGTGGAATTCGAACCCACTATCTCTCGAATGCAAGCTCGCAGCTGCGCGCTCCTAACCGCACGGCCAGCTTGCCCGGTCAAGCGACTATCCATGTGAATTGAGCAATTCTTCACAAGTTGCGCCATCAGTTGCGCGGTACTTAAATCCTACTAGCGCTCAATATAGCCGCTCGTGTAATGTGATGCAGCCATGAAGCGAACCTCGGTCACTTACTGGAAACCAATTTTGGGCTAACGCCGGACAGGCATTTCTACCGCAATCAAGTCAAGAGCTGTCTGTATTTGGATGAGGATTAAAGGTCGATAAGTGATAAGGTTGGAAAGACATCACGGCATGCACTGATTTAGCTCAATGTTAGTAAGTATTGCCTGTCCCGTCGGAAAGAGGATACTATACACCAGTGGCGTGCACAATGAACCCCAGACCTGCTGGGATTAATAACTTTGCATTAACATTTTCTTACTATTCCTTAGAACATTTTTTTCTTAAAAAACTGCGAACATCTAAGCCAAGCGCAGTACAGTGCAGCTGTCTCGACAATCCGCTCACACTACCGCAGTTCAGCTTCTCCAGTGAGCCGGCGCGAAAGAGAGCTACCCCAGCGAAATTTAAGTCGCTTGGATGACGCATGCACTTGAAGCTTCCTTGTCCTGGGCTATGGGCCCTCCCCCGACAGCAATTTACGGTGACAGGCCAGCTAGCTTAGGTAAGGCATGTTAATGTTAATACTTGACACTGGAAGTGTTCAGCGCCGCACGCTAGAGGCTACAAGAAAAATATCGACATGTTAACAGCATAGCCACTTGGACACCGTCTTGCTAATAAAAACAGAACCAGTTTATGAAATCAATTGTAATACAGAAGAATATATTTTATTTTTGGATTTAGGAATGTACAAAGTTTTTCGAGCAATTCATTGATGGCACGTATAGAATATGTTTTCCGATAGCACAGAAAAATATTTAGGTTGCCCAGTATGAACACAGAGTTAAGCGCGAAGTAAAATAATAATGTATTTGGTTGTCTGCGATGGTGGTATATCGTGAATTTTTGTAGTTTTCCTCTTGGATTACAGGTGAAGGTTTCGCGAGTTCTCTGGCATTCTTCGTTAATATAACGTGTGTTATACGTCGTGACGAATATTTTCCCTCCTTTGTCGTTGATGTGCGTACACTCAGTAAGCGAGTGAAATAATAAAACTTCGGCGATGGTAAAATGCCAGTTAAATTTTGCTGATTCCGTTTAGGTTAGGCTTTTTAAGTTAAAAACTAATAGTCGCAGTGTATTTTTGTGAAAACCATGACTGTACATTCACGAAAAGTCACCGGGTGAAACTAAGTAGATTGTTTTAAAACAGCAATAGATTAAGTTATGATGGTGTTGTAGCTGCCGTGAATATCAATCTGGAAATATGTGCGAATGGGTGGTTGAAAATACTCTTTAAGACCTTTCTCACGTAGACCTTTCCTCGAAAAATGCAGCCTTATAAAATGGTAATGTTCACTGTACAGAGTGTAGTGGGGGCTACGATTGCTTACATTTAAAAAACATTTTTTGCAGCTGGGGTAACGAATGTGTTCACTGTACGCCACTGCACAGTAGATTACAGCACGAAACAGGGATCCGTGTTATTCCATTGCATGATATTGCGGAGAAGATCGGAAACAGTAAAGAGAATTTATCAAAGCTTGTCTGACTGTTAATCTGATTGGGAGTCCAATGATTTGGGCGATTCACACTGAACTAGTCGTAAACAAGAGAAAAGATCCTATATCGTAAGAAGTCAGCTTGTAAAAGATCCGTGTGACATATTTAACGTTTACCTGACAAAATTAATCAAAATCCAGCAATACATCGTCTCTCTGCCATTTGGTAGGGTAAAACGGCACACCGAAATTAATATGCAGGCAGTCTAAATAGCGTTAAATAAAAATCTATACACACGGTAGCTGAAGCCATATTATTTATATAGTACAAAGGAAGACACTGTTTCATTAAACGGATATTCTTCTCAAGTATACGAAAAGTTTCGAACGATCTGCTCAATGTCGCACCGACACAGATAGGTCGTATAGCCGTGGCCTTAATTAAGGTACAGCCCCGGCATTTGCCTGGTGTGAAAATGGGAAACCACAGAAAATCATCCTCAGGTTTCGAACCCATTATCATGCGAATGCAAGACTCAAACCGTACAGGCACTTGCTCGGTTTTCTTCAAATACAAGTAGTTGTAAATTTCTAACAGTATGTGCAGGTGCTGGAGCGTTATGCAGATAGCTGTAAAATGGCGCCGATGAAAGAATCGAATCACCTGCTGTGCTTCGATACATGTGACAAATCTACCAAAGCACGTGAACACGACCGAGTGCAGAAAACTTTACGAAGTACAGCTGGCAAGGCCACACTTAGCTGACTACCGGTGGCAGGATAACGGACAGTAACACCGGTAAGGTAACTTGTCTGCTTTCAAGCATCCCTCGTTTGTACGAGTTGCATATTCACATGGATAATGCGTTAAGTCATCCCTCCACTTTCCTCAGATCAAAGCACGAAATAGGGATCAGTGTTATTCCATTCCAGAATATTGTGGACATTATGCAGTTCTGTGCACTCGGCTCTGAAACATCTCCGATATTCCCATGCCCGTTCTCCAACGCAATGCTAGTGGTCCGACAAAACAACCCGTGGCATTTCATAAGGTACGAACATTTTTAAAACCAGTGGATTGATGCTAGAGTGTCGACATCCAGATCCCAAACCCGACAGACGTAGTCGGACTTTCGACGGGCATGTCGCAAGATGTCGGCATGTACAATATCTCTGGTAACCCATTTGGCGTTCACTGAACAAAATTAATTACAGCCTCAGTCACAGGTCGCCCAAGAGGGATCAGTGTCCTGCTTTCTGCTAGATTTGTTCTTTGTTACCAGTATGGTTATTGCTGTAAATATTATATATGTAGCTTACTGAATCTTATTTAATAATTTTCTATAAATGATTATGCATGTTACTGCAACATTATATATGACTGTATGATATATTTTGAGTATATAACATCCTCTACAATTAGTTGTTACTGTTAGTTTCTTATTTGCGTTTTTATGTTCTTGTCTCTTTGTAATTTTCACTATTAGACTACAGAAATTGGAGCACTGGTCTGTTGTACACTGTGTTAAATAAATACATAAATAGAGTAAAACGGAGTGTCGAAGCTGACAAGGAAGTAGCCTATCTAGATGGCTTCGAATTAAATTGAACACAATAGCTGAGGCCGCGGACACACAATCCAGTTCTGCTCCGCCACTGTGTTGAGTCTTTAGTTCGTTTGCTTGTTTCTCTTCGTTAATCGTTGTGCTATTAAGGAATTTACTGAAACGGAGAAAAGTAGGCCATGTGCTTATTGCATGGTTATAATTACAGACAATTTAGAATCAGCAAAAATGATCTTACCACATGGATTTGTTTGAATTTTTTTTAAAAATTGTGTATCTGTTTTACGTCGCACCGACACAGATAGCTGTTATGGCGACGGTGGGATAGGAAAGGTCTAGTGGGAAGGAAGCGGCCGTGGCCTTAATTAAGGTACGGCCCCAACATTTGCCTGCTGTGAAAATGTGAAACCACCGAAAACCATCTTCAGGGCTGCCGACAGTGGGGTTCGAACCCACTGTCTCCCCGAAGGAGAAAACGAAGAAGTGCAAAGGAAAATAATTTATGAAAGTTATGTAGTAGAATTTAGTGAAATGAAATGAATTGGCGTATGGCTTTTATTGCCGGGAGATCCCAGGACGGGTTCGGCTCGCCTGGTGCAGGTTTTTTGATTTGACATCCGTAGGCGACCTGCGCGTCGTGATGAGGATGACATGATGATGAAGACAACACATACACCCAGCCCCCGTGCCAGGGAAATTAACCAATGATGGTTAAAATTCCCGACCCTGCCGGGAATCGAACCCGGGAGCCCTGTGACCAAAATCCAGCACGCTAACCAGTTAGCCAAGGAGCCGGACAGAACTTAGTGTTACCATATTTTAATAATGTGTCTTGAAGCGTGTAGAAAAGTTTTTAACTTAGTTTGGTTGTATTTATTATCAACGAAAGTAATTGTTCTATATTATATATTTGGTATGTTAGTATTAATATTCAATTATAAATTATTTGTTTACTGTACTTATTATAGGTAATGAAGTAGTGAGAATTGTAAATCATGATTGCATACCTGATGAGGCTCAATTGGTTGTAGAACAAGCAATATTTCGCGCAAAGAAACGGTCTAGAGAAGAGCCTCGTTCTCCATTCCTCAGATTTAATCTGAATAATTTCAAAATTTGCATAATGAAGGATATGGACTTGTAACACACATTCCTCAGTTCGCACATATTGAACATTCAATGTACTGTGGAAGGAATAAGGAGCATGAAGTGCAGAAAGAACCGAAGTTAGAATCAGAAATCATCTCAATGAAGAATTGTTGAAAATGTTTGACGGAAAGAGCTTTCTCCTTTCAGATGACGACACAGACGACAAAATGTTTAATTTATCCAGTTTAGCTAGGGAAATCTTGCTAGAAAGAACGTTGTTTTTCGTTGACAATACATTATTATGGGTGTAAGCAGTCAATTCGCCCAACTATACACGATACGCGTGGACCTGGGAAGCAGTGTATTTGCACGCAGTGTCTGTGAAGGCAGGTTCAGGAAATACGAATGACAACTTTTTACAAGGAAAACGAAGAAATATAAGAAAATGAGCTACACTTACATTTTGAGTCTATCCCGCTGGAGATGAGGAACTGTTATAACGTTAGACACAGAACAAACACTAGCACTGCAGGGTGGAATAACAAAATCAATAGTAACACTGGAAGGCCTCACCCAAGAATAAGAGATCTCATCACCTGCCTGAAGCTGAAGCAGAGAATCCAGATCATTCAGATATTGGGAAGAAATAAAAGACAAGAAAGTGCTTCAAAACGGATGAAAGAATTCCTCGAAGCACGAGGAGGTACAATGAGGATGGCAATCTGGAAAGGTTTTTGGACATAGGCCTAATGTCATTTGTCCTCAGAATGGAGTAAGCGTGTCGTTCGTTCAAAAAAGCATACGAGGTAAAAAAGAGTATATTATTAGCAGTACGTATTTAAAATTATGACTAATGTTATAGACAGTTATAGATAATTATCATCCTAAATTAATGCGTGAATAATTAGCAGTAAAATCGACAAACTCCTTAAAAAGTGCAAACAACAAAAAGAAGCTACTTATGGAACTAGGTCTTCATTATTTTAAAGGCAGAGTACGCTTAACTGTGGGTCTTCCGACCGCATCATGTGCGGAGCCACCTCGAAAACAAGCGAGGTGCTCTGAAAACGGGGACACGCACTTGCACTAGTAATTACAGTACAATACAGATGTTTTATTTTACAAAGGCTTATCTGTAAGAAATAGTGTCTGCAGTGGAGGCACATTAGGACTATTAATGGGGTGTCCGCAATCGCGACGACACCGCTGAGGTTAAACGATTCTTCTTCTTCTTCTTCTTCTTCTTCTTATTATTATTATTATTACTATGAGCTCACGCGGCAGCGCGCCGTGCTCTCACTGCTGGGTTCCGTAGTTCAAATCCCGGTCACTGCATGTGAGGTTTGTGCTGTACAAAGCGGAGGCGGGACAGATTTTTCTCCGGGTACTCCGGTTCTCCCTGTCATTATTCATTCCGGAAACACTCTCCAATATCATTTCAGATTTCTTCCAGTCAAAACCAAAACAGTTCTACAGGCGAGCGAGGCATTCAACTGCTACCTGAACGCTGGCAGAGAAGGTCATAGAGAGTGGAGGTGAATACATTGAGTGATTGTGAGTTGCAGTGCGTGACAGTGACAGAAAAATAAAATATAAAATATAAGAACCGCACGAACTTATGCATCGACCCATTATTATTATTATTATTATTATTATTATTATCTGTCTTTCTTTATTCTTTTATCGCCCGGACTTGGTTTTTCCCTCGGCCTCACCGAGGGATCCCACATGTACCACCTCAAGGGCAGTGTCCTGGAACATGAGACTTTGGGTCGGTGATACAACTGGGAAAGAGAATCAGTACCTCGACCAGGCGGGCCCCATGTGCTATGCTGAACATAGGCCGTATGGGGGATGAGAAGATTGAAAGGGATAGACAAGGAGGAGGTAAGGAAACGGCCGTGACCTTAAGTTAGGTACCATCCCGGCATTTGCCTGGAGAAGTGGGAAACCACGGAAAACAACTTCGAGGATGACTAAGGTGGGAATAGAACACCCCTCTACTCAGTTGACCTCACGAGGCTTGACTGAACCTCTTTCCAGCCCTCGTACCACTTTTCAAATTTCGTGGTAGAGGCGGGAATCGAACCTCCGGGGGTGGCAGCTAATCACACTAACCACTACACCATAAAGGCGAATATTATTATTATTATTATTATTATTATTATTATTATTATTATTATTATTATTATTATTATTACACAGCGGAGTCCGACACATATGGGAACGGGCCTTGTCGGATTACAGCCTATTCAATGATAAAGGTTATTTAAGTGAAAGCGTTTAATTTATTGAAAAAGAACCAATAATGTGTGCTACTAAGAATAAAGACATTTTATTTGATGGCCAGCAATTTATAACCATGATTAATTTCTGTAAAGTCCATCTTCTACATAAAAGAGTTAATGTTTGCAAGTTTTTTAAAGAGGTTTTTGGAACTTTCTCTTGCAGTCTCCGGAGCTCGTTGAGTCGGGCAACAGAGACTCTACCGTACTTTTCAAATCGTTCGGATACATCCTGAATAGCATTTTGTGTGCTCACTGCATACCTAAAGCACAAGTTGAATATTTACAATGCAAACGCACGGGTATTATCTTAGTGGTGGAGCCAGTTTGTGACGAGAATTTTTTGAGAACTGTACTAGAATTGTAAATCCAACTCGTATGGTTCCATATCGCCTAAACCGAATAATTCGATTACGATGAATCACTCGACTCTTCTATCTACATGTATGGTTGTAGTTACACGCATATCTGCGCCGATTACGAGTGGCCTTCAATAACGAAATTAATCTGAAATGAGGTGCGCTCTCTCAGTATTGCATTGGACAAACCATATGGAAATATACGCAATCGCATAGCTGCGATAGGCAAGACACAAAGAAACTTTGGTCTCATCTTCACGATAGACTGTTATGCCTTTGAGTGTTCAGTCTGCAATCCTCTGTGATTTACTCAGAACATCCTAAAGAATCCATTTCCAACTGGCTCCGTGCCCTCGCCTAAATCTACAGTTATTTTGACACTTCTACAGTACTCTATTATTCTTCTAGGCCGCCTATCCTCTCCCATTCGCCTCGCATGACTCCACAAGCGAAGCCGTCCACATGCCCAGCTTCATCCATCGAGTTTAATAATAATAATAATAATAATAATAATAATAATAATAATAATAATAATAATAATAATAATAATAATAATAATAATAATAATAATACATTGTAAATAGAAAATAATTTAAGAAAATATTTGATGGTAAATTTTCAGAGAAAGCTGGGAAGAAAATTGTTTCGTGTGGTCCTAAAATTACCTAATCGAATGAATGGATTATTGAATCAATTAATGAAGATGATGGATGATATACTGCGTTTACAGTTTTTCAGAGATGCCGAGCTGTCGAAATAGTGTAAACCTATCGATACAAGGCTATGGCGTGTTAAAAGCCTCTTCAAATTCCACCGAACTGAGCAGAGATCGGGCTCTCCGACTTGGAGTCCGGATTACTCAGCCCGCTGAGTCTATTGTTATTCAAAAACTAATTTCAAAAAAGGGCATAAGAGAAAAGGAATGTGAATTTCGACACAGCAAGACTCCTATCGGCGATTCTTGCCACAGGATATGGCAATAGATAAGATTACGATCGCCTCAGATAAAGGTTGCCGGGTACACGGATACCAAGACACATCATTGGTTGAGCCCACGTCAAGCTGTTCAGTCATGAGTCCACTGTCAGTGAGTGTTTATTTGTGAGGATTTACAGCATTATGGGAAACTTTGGCTCCAGATCCTCCAGGATGCCAGGCAAACAGAAGAAGAGGTGGAGTGGACCCAAGAAAAGTGGCCCTAGGGATGCACGAAGTCGGCCTCCAGTTAAACCACTGCCTAGACCAAGAGATCTGGAGAAAGAAGCCTTGGAGGAACTGAGAACTGCTCTCGACAAAGATCTGAAAACCTTCATTCTCGACAACCTGCTACTGTCCGTCCAGTTCTTCCAGAATTTCGAAAGGTGAGTCCTAAGTTTTCTTTTCTGCCAGTCTGATACGATGAAAACAAATTCGTTTTGACGTTCTTAGCGGGCTCTACTTAGACGTTGCTCACCTGACATCAACTAGAGCAAAATACTAGCATAATCAACCATACACCTCGCTTAGTTCATCAACAGGAGTGTAAATAACAACATGACATTTCAGATTTCTCCCACAACTTCGGATACGATTTGCACGGAATATATTAATTTATGAGTCCTAATTTTTCGTAACTCTAATACCTACGATAAAAACCTCAGAAGCCTATCCAATAAGTGTGCGTGTCGAACCTCTGTCCCTTTTCTCTACAAGGACGGGTACGAAGTGAGATGAATCGCCGTAGCGAAGTTTTTTAGACCAGATGTCCTTCCTGATGTCAAGTTCATCAGTGGAGTTAATGAGATGACATGATAAAAGTATGACAGTGGGAAGGGAGAGGTTCGATTTCGGCCAGGTCAGGGCTGACGGCTGGTTCGATGTCCACTCAGCCTACGTGATTACAATTGACGAGCTATCTGACTGTGAGATAGCGGCCCCGATCTAGAAAGCTAAGAATAACGGCCGAGAGGGTTCGTCGTGCTGACCACACGACACCTTGTAATCTGCAGGCCTTCGAAATGAGCAGAGGTCACTTGGTAGGCCTTGGCCCTTCAAGGCTGTTGCACCCATGGAGTTAGTAAATAATACATTAGAGGTAGCAGCGGCTCCGTCTGCGAGAGAATCACTGTAGCGAGTGGAGCATGTTGAAATCTCAGCTGTTTGGCAAAAAGCTCCCTTCCAGTGTGGATACTGATATGGTTTAAAATTCTTACATGTAAACATTATCAGAGACTACAGTATAGTTGTGATTCTTCTGTCCAGTACAAAAGAAAAGCCCAAAAAGAGGAGAAATCCGTGATAAAAAAGGACGGTGTTCAGTTGCGATTATCAATTTACTGTTCATTTGAGGTCTTCAATCAACAAGACTATATTTCACTGTCTTTTGTGCAAGTGGCCAGGACTTCCTACATAACTCAGCCCAACATTCTCTGTCGTATGAAACGAATGAGGGAATTTTTAGGCCTAAAAGCGTTGGCGAGATTTTGGGAAAAACTAGACAAAATATTATTATCGCTGGTTTTTAAAAGTGGAAATATGACACCCGGTTGTGGTTTCAGTCTATTATGCCGTTTTTCACTTAGATTTTCCTGAAAAGTTTGATTTGCTTCGAGATTTTAAGTTGAAAATGACTTCCTTTAATGGAAAAGGAGAATGGTAAATTATATGATTTAAGGGAACTGAAAAAAATACAGTTTATTGCTCTTGTATACAGTCCTACATGCATTTAAAGAAATAATAATGAACATAAAACACTCAGATGTTCACATGGTGTTGCACATCTAGTCTTTACATTATAATATCTAGTAATGTACGAATGGGGGCTTCTACGCACATTGTATGACGGGAAAGCAACTAACTGTAGCCTATATATTCATTAGCTGTTACTACTATAAACTCGTATAACTCGTAGATAGCACTATGTAAAATTCCAGGCTTGAAATAATAATAATAATAATAATAATAATAATAATAATAATAATAATAATAATAATAATAATAATCACATGGCATCAGCTACTGAGTGCAAACAATTTGATGTCATTTGGCTGCTTACTCGTCAGTTTCAATCGCAGAGTATGTTTATGCCTGAGTTTTTAAAGGATTTTGTAGGGGAAACACCAAATGTGTCACCAGAAATATTTTACTTGGCGACATCGTACGGCTTTTTTCCGCCCTTCAAGAATCCGACCATCACTCGACACTCCACCGCTGATCCACAGAGGGAGCAATTTCGCGCAAACAAATATATATGTAATTTAATCAATCACGTTAATCTCTAAAAACTGAATATTCCTTACCATGCGCAAGCAATTGGAGAGGTGGATTCCAAAACGCACTAAGTCAAAAAATAGTATTTTTCAGGAGAACCATTTTTTAATATATTTAGGTATTATTCATAATGTTTGTATCACGTCCTTTCGTAATTGCTTCTTAAAGGTAGAATGATAATTATTTTTATAATACAAACGTCCATTCCCGAGTGCTACCTTCATTGGAACTAAACAGCTTGACATCAGGGTTATATTAGAAAATGTTCTTCATCCCAGCGTCCTTAGCTAGTGATGTGCAGTGGCCCAGAGCTTCATCATTAAAGGCTTTGTCCTTTGGACTGAGCTGCACAAACGTTAATAGTTTCTCCACATCCTTCTTCTTTTACTCACTTATCTTGTTCTTCTCTCCGATTTCTTAGCAGGATCTCCAGAAAGAGCCTGATGTATGTGAGAAGAAAATTGTCTTGCTCAGGTTTGAACATACAACTTACTGTGAAAATCAACACTGTCTTCTTTATCCAAATCCCCTGCCATGCATCGCAGTCTTTGCTAGGAACGCCATGGGCACTGCTACTTTTCCGAGCATACTTGCATTTGTTTTTGTCCCAATTTTCTGGATTCAGTTTTCTCTTCCTACTCTTCTCATTTTCCTCTGCATTAACTACACGTCACACATTGTTCCACATGAACTGTTGTGGTACTACTACTGCTCATGTGACTAAGAACATTATGAAATATTACATCAACTGCCTTAGTACCTCCATTTTGCCACCTGATTATCTACGTGACTAACGACCGCTTGGCAAATATTCTTCCCTCAAATGATACGTCTATGCCTTCCAAACAACAACAACAAACGCAAAATGTAAAATAACAGAAAATTGACTTAGTGCGTTTTGAAATCCACCTCTTCAATTACATTATACACGCCAATATTATCAGTACTGTAAGAAATAAATCGAGAAATCAATACTACCTTCTAATTAAAATGAAGAACAACAGTGTATCAGCTTGGTCTTTGTTAGCTTACTTCTAACATTGGGATCATGCACGTACGACCTGCCAATATACGCATTCACAATTAACTTGGCCATTCAGTGAAAGAAAAATGTCATCCCTTATATTTTCTAAAACACTGATTATAGTCCTCAAGGCAAGGTACAAAAATCTCCCTCACGCTGACAGGGGGAGGGGGAAGGGTGCAGGGTGGATATAAACGCCAATCCACATGGCAAGTGTCGGGCAAAATATTTTTATACGGACGAAAATGATTTTTTTTTTTAAACATACGTTTGAAATGATACGCCATGGCCCTTCATGAACCTCTCTGTGCAGGCACAAAGACTGGCACTTTCCATCACAAAGGTACATACATAATCATTATACGCCGTAATGCCTTCCAGCGTTCAGTCTGCAAGCCTCTGCGAATTTACTAAACGTCGCCACAATCTTCTATTTGCAACTAGTGCTGTGATCTCATTTAGTTCTATATCTCTCATATTTAAATCGTTAGAAACTGAGTCTAACCATCGTCATCTTGGTCTTCCTCTACTTCTCTTACCCTCCATAATAGTCCATTATTCTCCTAGGTAACCTATCCTCCTCCATTCGCCTCACATGACCCCATCATCGAAGCCGGTTTATGCGTACAGCTTCATCCATCGAGTTCTTTCCTAACAGCCTTTATTTCCTCATTCCGAGCACCCTCCTGGCATTGTTCCCACCTGTTTGTATCAGCAATAACAATATGTCTGTTACGTCTAACTTATATCCTGAATCCACCCAGCTTTCGCTCCCGTAAAGCAAAGTTGGTCTGAAAACAGACCGATGTAAAGATAGTTTCGTCCGGGAGCTGACTTCTTTCTTACAGAACACTGTCGATCGCAACTGCGAGTTCACCGCATTAGCTTTACTGCACCTTGATTCAATGTCATTTACTGTATTACCATCCTGGGAGAACACACAACCTGAATACTTGAAATTATCACCAATCTGACATTCAATTCTTTTGGATTTCTTACCTACTGACATCAATTTAGTCTTCGAAAGGCTAATTTCCATACCATACTCATTGCACCTATTTTCAAGTTCCAAGATATTAGACTGCAGGCTTTCGGCACAGTCTGCCATTAAGACCAAGTCGTCAGCATAGGCCAAACTGCTTACTACATTTCCACCTGACTTAATCCCTCCCTGCCATTTTATACCTTTCAGCAGATGATCCATGTAAACTACGAACAGCAAAGGTGAAATATTACAGCCTTGTCTAACCTTTGTAAGTACCCTGAACGAAGAACTCATGCTACCACCAATTCTCACTGCAGCCCAATTGTCAACATAAGTGCCTTTGACTGATTGTAATAATCTACCTTTAATTCTATAGTCCCCCATTATGGTGAACTTCTTTTCCCTCGGTACCCTGTCATATGCTTTCTCTAGATCTACGAAAAATAAACACAACTGTCTATTCCTCTAGTGACATTTTTCAATTACCTGGCGCATACTGAAAATCTGATCCTGACAGCCCCTCTATGGTCTGAAATCACACTGGTTTCATCCAACTACGTTTCAACCACTGATCGCACCCTCCCCTAGAAGATGCCAGTATCCTTGTATACTAATCAATGAGATATCTCGATAGCTGTTGCAATCCTTCCCGTCCCCTTGCTTAAAGATAGGTGCAATTACTGCTTTTGTCCAATCTAAAGGTACCTTACCAATACTCCATGCTAATCTTACTACTCTATAAAGCCATTTCAACCCTGCTTTCCCACTACAGTTCACCATTTCAGGTCTAATTTCATCTACTTCTGGTGCTTTATGACAATGGAGTTTACTCACCATCCTTTCCACTTCCTATAACGTAATTACACCGACATAATTTTCCTCCTCCCCATGAGCTCGGTTGTTCGCGACACCACTAGGAAGATTTCTTCTTACGTTGAGAATATTTTCAAAATTTCCTTCAAAAACTTGGCGGTGGTTAGTGTAATACCATTTATATTTCAGGGTAAAATACACTTTTTACAAATCTTCCTTGCACTGAATTTGATTGTTGCAGCACTGGTCGTTCCTGAGAAAAGTGAAAGTGAGAAAAGTTGCAGGAAAATACACATAGTCTACACAGTATATTTTTAGATTCAGCACAGCTTATTCCATTCAAAGAATGAAAAACAGGACAGTTTAGTAGTTGTGTCGGTTAACTCTGCTCGTGTGTATTCAGTGTACTGCTGTTATTCCTAAGGCTAGAATGTTTGCATACTCAATTAGAACTGAAATTAAATCTTTCCATGAACATATAAATGCTGGAAAGGTTGTAACATACACTCTGTATTCGGCTTTTTAAAGGGCGTCATGGCGTATGATGTCGGGACGAGACATCGAT
This sequence comes from Anabrus simplex, assembly GCF_040414725.1. NCBI lineage: Eukaryota > Metazoa > Arthropoda > Insecta > Orthoptera > Tettigoniidae > Anabrus > Anabrus simplex. The sequence continues at coordinate 70,787,313 of NC_090277.1, forward strand.
GGTGTTCATTTGATAAAATTCGTACAGTGCGCAAGTTCAGTAAATACATACATATTAATGGCCGCTATTTTGAAAAGAAACTACTGAAAAATTAGGAAAGGATTGTATTTGAACCAAAATTCAGCTCTGGCGTGACTGAGTGAGAACGAGAACCTCATTTTAAGCTATACGCGATTATTTTGAGAAATAATTCGCACATAACACATTTACACATCAATGTTTTGAAATTAAACATAGCAACGTGACAGTTCCCTGTGAGAACCTTTGTGTAACTTAGGAAGGCAAACACCATTTGTATATGTAGAGGTAAGGTTTCTTCTAGTCTCTCTGCTTTGAAGCCTTTTTATTTATTTTGAAAAGAAACTTTAACATTTCCACTTAATAAGCAAATGAATGTAGGAGTACAGCGAAGTGTGAAATAAGCAGGTTTTAGATATTCTGAACAAAGAGTAACAAAAGAAGCAACTAGAAAGCAAGCCGTCAAGCTCAGAGCTTTACACAACTTTTCAAAAATCGCACAACCATTCGAACGGTAACTGCAGCCTTGAAGCTTCTAGTCTCACGAAACTGTTGATATTGTAATAACAGCCAAGCGACTCATGTGCAGTGGCCTGCATTCGAACCGCGACAACCCTAGAGAGGGGGCCAGGAACTATGCCACTCAGCTACCACGCTCCCTATCGATCGGTATTAAGTGTACTTTCTCCGGTCATTAGGGGTCAGCACACGTGGATTTAGCCATATTTTGCGGCCAGATACTCTTCCTGACGCCAACCCTACGTGGAGGGAGTGGTTGGTAGTGTATACGAACAAAAATACCCAGTCGCCGAGTCAGACGAATTAACCTGAAGCGAATAAAATCTCGTGCAAGATCGAGAATCAAACGCGGGATCCTCTGAACTGAAGACCGCTACGCCAGGGAGCCAGGTTTCAACGCACTCCCTTAGAAGGCAAAACTCCGAAGCTCTGGCTCATCTTAAAATCGATGGGGCGTTTAATAATAAGAATAAGAAGAGGAAGAAGAAGAAGAAGAAGTCGTGTGGCCTGATGCAAGTATTTCTAGTTGAGGCCAATGGGCGACCTGTGGGTCTGGGTGTGGATGAGAACACGACTCATCGTCCCCATATCCGAATGACGAATCACGAACAGCGGCATATACTCTCGCTCTATATGAATACGACGAAGAAGTTTTACAACTGAACCCAGGATTTTGGCACGCAATGGGACTCGAACTGCCTAAGCTGTGGTCAGACGATGCTGGTATCGCCTTACGCAAAGGTGTCGGAATTATGTCCCGCGGAAGTTCTTTTAGCAGGGGTTCTACAACAATAACGTCAATATTCTCCCCGCCAAAGACCTTCACCATATTCTTAGAACACGAAAATCCTATTGTAACACAAGCTCGGTATATCAGCACGCAGCAGGCTGCTGCTGCTTGCTTAACGTCGGCGACGGAAGGGTGGGAGAGTGCCGCGGTCGCGGCCTGCTGTGTGTCCGGCTCCTTGGCTGAGTAGTCAGCCATTGGCTCGGAAACTGGGTGTTTGTTTTGTCCCAACATTTTCCTCTACATATTCAGACAATACGCCATAGTGATTACATCCCTCCGCATAGTGTTGGCGTCAACAAGGGCATCCGGCTGTAAAACAGGGACACATTTCGCACCCACGACCCCACAAGCGGTAGAGAATCATGTATCCTGTACAGGCATTGACGCCATTTGCCGGCTCCATGGTTAAATGGTTAGCCTGCTGGCCTTTGGTCACAGGGGTCCCGGGCTCGATTCCCGGCAGGGTCGGCAATTTTAACCATCACTGGTTAATTTCGCTGGCACGGGGGCTGGGTGTATGTGTCGTCTTTATCATCATTTCATCCCCATCATGACGCGCAGGTCGCCCATAGGAGTCAAATCAAAAGACCTGCATCTGGCGAGCCGAACTTGTCCTCGGACACTCCCGGCATTAAAAGCCATACGCCATTTCATTTCATTGACTGCCTATGCGTTTCGTTTTACTCCACGGGGTGACGGAGCGATCTGTGCCCCAGTTAATGTTGTCGGGTAAACACCAAATGTCAACACCGCACGAGTGTGTGACCACCTCTGCCGGGCTTGAACACACGAGAGCTACGCATTTGTTATCATCACTGTGTCTATGAACGAATAAAAATAAGTAAAGACATAAATAAGAACGTGACACTTTAAACGTATTCTGTCTTCCAAAAAATGTCGCTAGAATTCAATGTCACTGGGAAATCATCTCTAATCTAAACTATCTCAATCTACTTTAGCCTTTAATCTCTGGATAATGATTTGTAAGCTAAAATGACGGAAAAAGCAACTCCACGCCGACAATACTGTTTCCTTATTTGATAAATGCAATGCAACCAGACGTGCGCACAATTGGAGATTAGGCTACACATCGAACTTGCTGACGTCATACCGGTTATTGGTGTCGGTATTCTCTTTACCGCCGACTAACAGCTGTCTCTTTATCTACGCAATCGGTAACACAAAGCTTTAAAAATAAGTAGGAGCAATTTTATAGCCAATTAATGGCGAACATAAAAATAACCTCATACCTTTCATCAATTTATTGGCATTATTTTTTCCTAAAAGTTTAAAGTTGCACTAACTCAGAATAGTTGTATTTTCGGCGGGGAAGCGATGGTCCATTATTGGAGGAAGAACAACCATCCTCTATTAACATCAATCAGAGGGAATAAATGGAAGGGGTCCGACACTTCGAAAAATGAAGGTATCGGCAATAAAAAGGCAACGACCACGAAGGGCGTCAAAATGAGACTCCCTAGACCACCGGGGTCGTAAAAGAACAAGAGTTGAAATGAAATGACGTTTGGCTTTCAGTGCCGGGAGTATCCGAGGACAAGTTCGGCGCGGCAAGTGCAGGTTTTTGATTTGACGCCCGTAGGCGACCCGCGCGTCGTGATGAGGGCGAAATGATGAAGACGACACATACACCCAGCTTCCGTGCCAGCGGAATTAACCTATGATGGTTAAAGTTCCCGATTCTGCGGGGAATCGAACCCGGGACCCCTGTGTCCAGAGGCCAGCATGCTATTCATTTAGCCATGGAGCCGGACGGTACAAGAGTTGACCAAGGGGGGTCGGATAGGATAGAGGTGAGGAGCCTGGGACAAGAAAATGGAAGCAATATTGGGACTCAGCTAGTGGCCCCTTGGTCGCCAAGCCGCGCTCCTAAATTGAAAGCCCTTAGGGCCCCTTTCAGTCGCCTATTATGGCAGGCACGGGTTACTGTGCGTGTTATTCTACCACCTCTACCCACATTGGTGGGCGGAGGGAGGGGGTGCGACGAAACTGATTTAATTTATTTAGCGTATGGCACATAAAAAGCATTACATTAAGTTATCGCATACATGAAATTATACAAAAGTTCCAGCTACTGAAGTATAAATTCCTACATACATATCTATATACAAATTTATATGTAGCACACAGCTTCCGTTGTTAGCTGCTAGAAAGTCCTTGAAGCCCCACAATATGCACTCGGTCTGTTTCTCAGCACCACACCACAGTCACGTTTTGATGACGATATTTGTGGAGAGCATCTAAACATATTCCATGGCCAATTGCGGATACGACTGGGGGCTGTCCACACAGAACGGGGTTCATCAAGTCCAGGATATATGACATGTTACGACATTGTTCAGGGCAGTGTTGTTGCGAATTTTGGTTCCATGAGAGGCGAATGTCGAACTTCCCTTCTGACTAAATTCTGGTTGTGGAAATAGCAGGGTGTCTTGATCTGAGCTGTTTCCGCTGCACATAGTGGGGGACATAAGTATTCATACAGCCTGATGTCGACACGAAATTACTGTCTTATGTACACAGTTCAGATCACTAAAACATAAACGGAGATGCTTCATCACAAAACATCGTAGACAACGTAAATAAACGGAAATATTTTGTAAATAGAAACGAAATACGTAATTAGTGTGGATTAACCCAGTGACTTAAGTATTCATACACGTGGTTTGTAGCTCAACCGTACAGGCACTGGATACATCCCCCTCCCTATTCAGTGCCCAGCATTTGTTAACAAGACGTCGATGAGCAGTGCACAGCACCGGTTCAGAGTACAAGCTGGTATTGCTATCCGAATGGTGCGCAAGACCAAGGAAACTACGGTTGCTGAGAGATCATAATTGCCGGGCTGAGTGGCTCAGACGGTTGAGGCGCTGGCCTTCTGACCCCAACTTGGCAGGTTCGATCCTGGCTCAGTCCGGTGGTATTTGAAGGTGCTCAAATACGTCAGCCTCGTGTCGGTAGATTTACTGGTACGTAAAAGAACTCCTGCGGGACTAAATTTCGGCACCTCGGCGTCTCCGAAGACCGAAAAAGTAGTTAGTGGGACTTAAACAAAGAGCATTATTATTACGGCTTCATAATCAAAATAAATCATATTTTGACTTCCCAGATGTAGAATATAGGCCTACAAGTCACGCTACAGTCCAAAGTGACATACAACGATTTAAAACAAACAGAACCCTTGTAAACATCGACACATCAGGCCTACCATACAACCTGGCGACTTGAGAAAGAAAGATGGTAGTGAAAACAGTCATGAAGAATCCGAAGATAAGTGCGACGGAAATAGAAGAATATTATGGTAAACAAGCCATAAGTACTGTACAACCATCAAAAGAATCCTTCATCGCGAGGAGTATAAAGCTAGTGTCCCCAGGAAGAAAACCTCCATTAGTAAGAAAAATCAAGTAGCCAGATTGAGTATGTAGGAAAAGAGAATGGATTTTGGGACAGAGTATTATCAGTGAGGAAAGTAAATGATGGACGAGTGTTGGTCTGGAGCCACGCTAGTGTGAAGCACGTGGCTCCATGGCGGATATGGACAGATTTTGTTACGGTATTTGAACATACTGAAGAGTGCGGACAAACTGCGCACTGGGGACAATTTATATTTCCAGCAAGATAATGAAACTAAACAAACTGCGGAAATTGTCCGTCTCTGTCACACCCTGAAAAACTAAGCCCAGTCCCCAGACCCAATCCAATCGAGCATTTGTGAAACGAGCTAGGGACAAGAGTAAGGAATCACGACATTACGAGCAAACAAAGGTTGAAGAACTGTTGCTACAGGAATGGAAGACAATTGGATCCCAAATAGAAAGGAAATTGGTATGTGCCATGCCTAAACGGCTTACGCAAATCATCCATAACAAAGGAATGCATACCGAGTATATTTGATGGAGGTGTTACAGAAACAACATATAATGGAGTCTGTTTCCCTCAAAGTACGCAATGAGAATTCTGTTCGAGAATTTATTCGATAGATGGAAGTAAGCCACTTCTGTTTTAACTGGGTTGGGTTGCAGTCTCCACTGGCGAAAGTACTTGCCTAACGTATCCAAATCTGAAGTCAGGACTTGTACAGTTTCTTCAAATGTACTGTTCTGAGTAACGATGGCCCAATCATCTGCACAATCAAACTCTTAAGATTTTGTTGCATGGGACTGAGGACTCGACTAGGATTCGGAAGAAAGTGGCCGAGGCCTTAATTAACGCACAATCCAGCATTTGCCTGGTATGAAAATGGGAAACCACGCAACTGAATCTTGAGGTATGCCAATGGTGGTATTCGAACCCACGATCTCCCGAATGCAAGGTTACATATTGCAGCCCACTCACCTGATAATAATGCACCTGAAATCTTCACACACTACCGACAGCATGATCGCAGAAAGATATTTGAAGAAGTGCAATTTAATTGTGACAGAAGACGAAACAGCAATGTGTTGCTCATTAAACTACTTTTTTTTTTTTTTTTTTTTTTGCTATTTGTTTTAGGTCGCACCGACACAGAAAGGTCTTATGGCGACGATGAAATAGGAAAGGCCTACGGATGGGAAGGAAGCGGCCGTGGCCTTAATTAAGGTACAGCCCCAGCATTTGCCTGGTGTGAAAATGGGAAACCACGGAAAACCATCTTCAGGGCTGCCGACATCTCCCGATTACTGGATACTGACCGCACTTAAGCGACTGCAGCTATCGAGCTCGGTCATTAAACTTCTAGTGCGTCCAACTGGTACAAGTTCATATAATGCATGATCTTCAAGGAAGTACAATCATTGCAGTATGATTAAGACAGGAATAAATTGTGATGTAGACGGCGTCAATGTAGCATTATATCCGGAAAGAAGACCAAATGACGAAATGTCTGAGCTGACACGACTCTGAGCCCTGCGTCCGATCCCCGACGGGGACTGGCTACCTGTGCAACTCGAGTTCCAATCCGGCTCAGTCCAATGATACACAGCAGCCTCGTAAATGAAACATTCCGGTACATCGGCGTCTTCAAAAACAATAATATTACGATCTACACCGTGGAGTTTTACGACCTTCGCTTACGTTTACTCGCTGTACACAATCTCACCTAACCCCATGGCACTAGAGCCCTGACCAAGCGACCGCTGCTCAGCCTGCATCATGTGGTCAGCACGACGAATCCTCTCGGCTTTCTATCATCATCGGACAGCTTTAATCACGTAGGCTCAGTGGACCTCGAACTCGCTCTCCGATCCAGGGAATCGAATCCGGGGCCACCGGGTAAGAGTCAGGCACGCTACCCCTAAACCACGAGGCCGTCTCACAATCTCACCACGGGCTTGAATTCTATCATGACGATTCAAGACAGTGGTCACAAGCAAGTACCGTGGCTATTAGTCAAATGATACTCGGCCGATAAAAGTATAAAAGTAACTTAGTTCGAAAAACAAGAGACATTCCGCGTAAAAAACACAAAAATATTAAGTGTTTAAAAATAATACAACTTGTCCATAACGAGTCTTCCTTACATCGAGCAACACCCGAGAGTTCATCACAGCTACTCATCTGCTTCTGCGAATTCGCCCCACAGACTGCACGAAGGCCAACACGCTTATAATGGAAAAACAAGTATTTGAACCAAAGTTTCTTATTTCGAGTATACTAAATCAAGGTTTATAATTTCAAATTCCCTGAATTTACTGAAAGTTTGTAGCAAGCATGAAATAAGCACGGTACCGCCCAGACATATCCGTCACGTTTCAGTGTCGCATCCGATCACTTCTGTGCAATTTGATCAGAGCCCATGACAATATCGTTTCTCTGAACCTGACTGCTCGGCGCTGTGTGTGGAATTCTTGCATCAACTCGTTGAACTGGTTCGTAAAATGTTCCTGTTCTTTGTGATTATTCGACGAAACTGAGTTGGCAAAATGTTCCGACATTTCGTCTCAGCATCAATAGTTACCTGTACAGGGTAACGAGTACCAACTTCAGTTCCCTCACTTGACGCTGATCCTCTTCCAGAATTGTAGAAATCACTAGCAATTCCATGTCCGTAAACTTTACCATCTCGAAAAGTCACCGACTTCCTACCACTGAAACAATACAGACAAGCATGTTGAGCGGTCACTGAGACGGAGCTTACGTCAGAGACATTGTAAACAACCAGCGCAGTTGTTGCTTTCTGGACCTCGGTCACACGAGTCTCCATACAAAGGTTTATTTCATTAGTCGAAAATGCAAAACGATATTTTATGAAATGTTATATTTCGGCAAGCGACCTTCTTTCGCACACGGGCCGATGACCTTGATGTTAGGCCCCTTTAAACAACAAGCATCATCATCATCATCATCTTTCGCACACACTTATCGCAAGGACTTAATGAAGTATTTACCTCTACTCTGCATCCCGAACACGATGAAGTAAGAAAGAGAGGCTGACGACTGGGACAGAGGGCTGGTTGCCACAGAAATACTCACCCACTTCTAGTCACAAAATATTTAAAAAAAACTTCCATTTGAAAGTGGTAAGTAGTGAGTGCAAATAATGTGCACGAAGGATAAATAAATAAATAAATAAATAAATAAATAAATAAATAAATAAATAAATAAATAAATAAATAAAGTTTTCACGTCCCACTATTCTTTCACGGTTTTCGGAGACGCCGAGGTGCCGGAACTTAGTCCCACAGGAGTTCTTTTACGTGCCAGTAAATCTACCTATACGAGGCTGACGTATTTGAGCACCTTCGAATACCACCGGACTGAGCCAGGATCGAACCTGACAAGTTGGGATCAGAAGGCCAGCGCCTCAACAGGCTGAGATATTCAGCCCGGTTGCACGAAGAATATACTTTTGCTTATTTTCATTTGTGTCTTTATATTTATGTCATGTTTATTTAAACAAATTCGTACCCGTGAAGCAATTCATTACAGCAACTCATGGTGACCACATTCAGGGACAAAAAGCGGGACCTGACCGTCGCGAACTTGATCGCCGATTTTCCTTGTTCCTGTTAAGCGATAAAAATCGTACTTTATCGCTCACTTTAACATGATAAAACGTATAAAGACACTGATTACTAGATGCAATAACAAATGGAGTAATGTGTTTGCCAACTTTCAGTAACCTATTATTACTGTAATTAATGCTAACAATTTGTTTACATTACAATATACAGAGTTGCATTAACACGTTGCAGTGTGAAGTTATTGAGATAGGCTTTCGTACTCTTCACTCGAATGAATTGCCTTTAACAACTTTTAAGTTTCCAAGCCGTATGTACAAAACTCTACACAGTTATAATCCAAATTATACCTTGGTATTAGCATCTGTTTTACATTTTTAGGCCTTGATTTTTCATTTATACAAAGATTGTTTATTAATGAAAATACCCCTTCTGTAGCAAGCACGCGTAACACAAATTAAGCAATATTACCTATGTTCCTGGAGCCAATATTCCTATCTTCAAAATTAGTGAATATTTCCGCCCACTTCAAATGAGTTGGTGTACAAACTGAATTCCATATCCTTATTATAAAGACTGTAACATATTCCCTGACGTTACAAATCTCATAAAAAATCACCGTCATGTCTTTCCCAGTGCACTTAAGTACAAAATCTAATGGCCTTTCTACATCATTCCATTCAAACACAGTATTAAGACCTGCCCTATTAACACAGTGAGTTCAGAAAAATTAGAAGTCCACTGAAGTATTCCAAGCAAGTGGAGTAAAATGCTTCAACATTTCTTTTGAAGTGTAAAACGTTTTCAATGGTATTTAGTTGTAATTTAACAACTGATGGTACAAACACACAGTCCAACCTACTTGAGAGCTTTTCCCGGGATTCTAAAGTACTTTACAAGCACCCAACATAAGTTGCCCCTCTAATAACTGAATAACACTGTGAAAAAGTGCTGTCTGAGCATGCACAAATTTCAACTACACCTAAGACAAGGGATCACAAAAGAACTGTTTGATTACAGTTGGGCACCTGCTTTGTGATTCAGAATATGATTTCAGGGCTAGTTACAACTTTGATACTCGTTCAATGGAAGGTACAAAGGAAAGCTGGCTTGTTTTACTGAAAGCAAGGAATTTGGAATACTTAATCTCGACGGAATTACAAAACTCCATCAAGGCGGCCTCATGTAGTGTAAATGTGCAACTTTCAACACAAACCGGAAGACAGTCCACAGCAGTTTATAGATCATTGGTGACAACGTGAGCAAGACTTCTGCACGAAGAACCTTTACCAGATGAACCACCCAACTACTTTACTTTCAAGATGAATAATGTCAACGCTTTCCCTGCCTGTTCTTCAAAATCTAAAACGTTTACCTGTATCCCTTGTAAATAAGATAGCGAACCAGAAGGGTGGGCAGTTTGGTGGAACAGTCTGTGTGTTCATATGTTCAGAAGTCCTTTTTCACTTCAGATGGACTAATCACATTAGAGACAATAGCTTCATACTTCGTCTTAGCACACGAATATTTCGATTCGTAAACACTTCTGAAGCAGTTTAGACGTGAAGTCTGCCGAGCGAAATGCCCAGTTATGGTTAACAGAATGGAAAAGGGAAACTGCCCTCAGAAGCTGCCAGTTTCTGTTCACCAGACCTCAGTTCAGCTCCTCAAAAGAGCTGGATGCAGCTTCACTGTCTGCGAGTTTCCAAATGTACAATATCGCCTTTCCCGCCGATGAACGTCGCTTTTCTATTTACCTGCTACGAGCAGGAAAACTGCAGTTCGGCATTTATTACACATTTACCTTATACTTCCAGTATGAGAACCATCTGAGTAACCACCACTAGTACACTACACTGCTCTTCCCCTCGTGAAAGTAACAAGAACCGGAAACGAGACTGTTTATATTTTCATCTGTAGTAAACTTAAAATAAATGTACGTTATTTCTCGTTCTCTTTCATTCGTCTGAATCATAAACATTACAAATTCTGGAAGAAAAAAAGAGAGGACGATTTACAATGAAGAGAAATACTTCATAGTTCTTTCGCAGGATACATTTAAAACCCCGGATATTTATAAGAGTTTCGAGACGGCAAGATAAGGTGTTAAAAAGCAGCACTAACTACGAAACGCAGACGCTGTAAACGAACTTTTTTGCTTGTTGTTTAAAGCCATTGAGGTCATCGGCCCCTAATGGTACGAAATGAAATATCAAAAAGTTCAAATTCATCCACTGACCAAATAAAATGTCATGAAGAATGAATGGATGGACATGAACCCAACATAAAAACAAACAAACAAAAACAGTGGATCAGACTAAAAAAAGATCGTAAATAATAGTATTAGTGACCAAGGGACCACTCATAAAGTACAATGATGCTTGATGTCTATAGGGTGCAAAATCCACGACTAAGGCCCCACAGAATGGTACATGTCGCGAGTAAAGTAGAACCGTGCTATTTGTCATGTTAGGGTACTAATCAAAAGAGGCCAAGACTCACGGTGTTCCACACAAGATGGTACTACTCACAAGTATTGCACTTCGTATAGGTAACGCAAACCTATAGTGTTTCTCAAACAACGGCGCCACTCATAGCCAACGCAAACCGATGATGTTCCTCACCTAGGTGTACTAACCACACTATCCCATGGTGTTCCTCACATAGTGGGTACTAATCACAAACAACGCCGACCCATGGTGTCGCTCATATAGTGGTACAACTCACAGGCAACGCCCAGACCCGTGGTGTTGCTCACATGGGTACGACGCACGGGTACTGGAAAACCAACAGGAGAACCCCCTCTTGCTGCTACTAATCACAAACCTATTTCGTACGTAATATAGTGGTACTACTCGCAAGTATAGGCAACCTATGGTGTTCCCCGCGTGATGGTAAGAATCAAAAGTAGTTTCATGGTTCTAATTCAATCATCCCTTGGTTGCCCCTTTTAGTCGCCTCTCACGACAGGCAGGGGATACCGTGGCTGTATTATTCGTCTGCGTCCCCCATCCACAGGGGGTAAAGAGAGAGAGTAAAGAAGAAGAAAGAAGGGATCCGTCACTTCGAAAGATGAAGTAACGGACGAAGAAAGGCAAGGGCCGCTAAGGGCGTGAAAATGAAAGACTCCCTAGGCCTCGAATGCTCTAATACCGTCGGGGTCGGAAAAGAGTAAGAGTTGACCATGGGAGGTCGGATAGGATAGACGACAGTGAGGAGCCTGGCACAAGTAAGTGGAAGCATCGCCAAGACTCAGCTAAGGGCCCCGTGGTTGCCAATCCACACTCCCAAGTTGAGAGCCCCTTGGGCCCCTGTTAGTCGCCTCTTACGACAGGCAGGGGATACCGCGGATGTATTCTACATGTGCGTCCCCCACCCGCAGGGGGTTGTAAACGAACTAGACTAGCCCCCGCACGAAATAGTCATAACTGTACAACATTTCCCACGAGTGGCCGGGTACTGACTGGCCTATTTATTTGTGTGTACGGGTATATACGTTATTGGATACTCCACGAAAATGCAAAGTACTGTCAAATAGTATATTTCTGTTAGGCTTTAATCTTCAAGAAATCTTGTAAAGTGTAATTTGATGGACTGTGCAGAGTAAGAAAGCGAATGTTATCGCAAAATCCGGTAGCACTATAAACACGTGTCTTGAGTCTCAAGATCTTCGAGATAAACAGCACATGTATATACATTACAGAAGTTAAAACCAAAGCTATGAAAACAGAGATCTTCAAGCGGTCCTTACAGTCCCAGCACATTTGCCAGACTTATCAAGATTCCCAAAAAGAAGGGTCAAACACTGGTCAGAAGAGATAACGGAACTAATACGCCAGGGATTAAAATTAAATCTGCTGTATATCTCGATATTCCCACGAGTATTTACTTTTTAATACCACAACAATTAACCAGGTATTAAGAGCTTACTCACGTCACAGATTTCAACGTATCTTGACGTATTGACACCAATCATCAAGGATATTCGTGATGACATTCCAACGGACGACCGGTGCTGATTGGCTTCTTATTTATTTATTTATTTATTTATTTATTTATTTATTTATTTATTTATTTTCTGTAAGAAATTTCTTTATTGCTGAACTGTGTAATGGTTTTCTCTCTACTGGTGTCTTAATCCAAAAACGTTTCATGCACAGGCCATATTTTCAGATGTTCCTTTATTTCTATGTTTATATCATTTGATACCTCATAGCATATTGATTAAATCATTACCGCAATACATTCCCAGTACACAGGAAATATTGTGCCAATATACAAGAATCTAGTTCCAACACATTTATAATCCGATCAGAACTATAAATACGAAGGCAGACCTATGTCAAAATGCAAGTTTCTCTATTTTATTTCTTAGAAAAATTAACGTAGCTCGCTGCAACGTATGTACCGGCTACTTTGTAGACCCGTCGATTTATAAGTATCAATGAAGGAATGATCACAGATGACCAAGTGGGGAGAGAATATTCAATTATTGTAATCATAACTAATACATGAGTGCCGTTAGTTTTTTTTTTTTTTTACAATATTAAAGATAATTCAACTAAGAGAAATGTTAAAAAATATTTAAGTATGCTTATTAATATACAGTATAAACAGTACTTGGACGCATTTTTAATCAATGATTAGATAATCGTTGACGATTGACATAAGAACATTTTCGATTTAAATCCTATTTTTTTATTTCACGAGTCACTTTAATTGCCTATGAATACCAGTAGATGAACTAATTTTATTTCTGTAATATTTGTGATGACTACAGATTACTGTGCCGCATGGTTACTTCTGTTTACAAGCAAATATTTGACAAAGAGTTGTATCTTCCTTTGCTTTTGTAATTTATTGTGCTTGTGAATTTGCTTGCAATTTGTATTGCTTTCTGTGAGTGTATTACTTAGCGATTAGAAAATGCATTCAGTCTCTTCCCACTGGCAAAGGCCGAAATGCAATAGGAAAAAGAAAGTGTCAATATTAAAAAATATGCATGATTTTGGAAAAAATACCACTTTCTCAGTTTTACATGTTCTCACGTATATTATTACTTCTTTTTTTTTGCTAAGGTCTTTACGTCGCGCCGACACCGATAGGTCTTATGGCGACGATGAGATAGGAAAGGCCTAGGAGTTGGAAGGAAGCGGCCGTGGCCTTAATTAAGGTACAGCCCCAGCATTTGCCTGGTGTGAAAATGGGAAACCACGGAAAACCATTTTCAGGGCTGCCGATAGTGGGATTCGAACCTACTATCTCCCGGATGCAAGCTCACAGCCGCGCGCCTCTACGCGCACGGCCAACTCGCCCGGTCTCACGTATAATATGTACTGTACTACGTGCTACAGATCAGATGCTTTTATCTTGTAAATTCACATGCATGTTCATTAGTGATCCATAAACATAGAATTTCCGTTCTGCTTTGCCTGTAAAAAAATCTCAAAGCTTCAAATTTCAAAAATTTTACGAAAAATAAACTTTTTTTTGTACAAGTTGCTTTACGTCGCACCGACACAGATAGGTCTTATGGCGACGATGGGAAAGGAAATGGCTAGGAGTGGGAAGGAAGCGTCCGTGGCCTTAATTAAGGTACAGCCCCAGCATTTGCCTGTTGTAAAAATGGGAAACCACGGATAATCATCTTCAGGGCTGCCAACAGTGGGGTTCAAACCCACTATCTCCCGAATACCGACACTGGCCGCACTTAAGTGACTGCAGCTATCGAGCTCGGTAAAATAAACTTCAATGTGGAAAAGTTTATCTCCATAGTAAATCTCAAAAACGATGCTGAGTATCATTTATAAGAATAAGGTAGTCTCTATTGTGCTCTGTGGATCGGTTTGGCACACTTGACAATTAGAATATTTGAATAATTTGCATATAAATATTGGAAAACAATTAACATCCATGAAACTACGTAGTAAAGTCACACTGTTGAAATATGATACAGTTATTCATACTACCACATACTTTGAGCCATGAAAATATTAAGAAGATGCCTTAATATTTACGGGAATTTGAAATATCAGCCCCAGTGACCCTTATTCGTTCTCGGCTTATTTGAAAGACAGCTGGCCTGCCACTTTGTCAAATGTCTCCGATGAGAACACCTACCACCGCCCGGAACCTTGTACGGCAAGGGGACGAATGTGTCCGCTCATAGCATACAACAGAAAGGTGCACAAATTGGGGAAACAGCGACAGAGGTCCGTACTACATACAGAGTAACGAAAGTAAGGGGGGAATGGGGATATAAGGGGAATATACCCGTAAGCGCTTGTACTCATTATAAATACATACAAAAAGATAATAAAATAATAAAAACATCCATTTGCAAAAACACCCGTTTAGATTATTATTATTATTATTATTATTATTATTATTATTATTATTATTATTATTATTATTCACCCCATTAGAGCCTCCGTGACTCAGGCAGCAGCGCTCCTGCCTCTCGCCGCTGGGTTCCGTGGTTGAAATCCCAGTCACTCCATGTGAGATTCGTGTTGGACAGAGAGGAGGCGGGACAGGTTTTTGTCCGGGTACTGCGGTTTTCCTTGTCATCTTTCAGTCCAGCAACACTCTCCAATATCATTTAATTTCATCTGTAAGTCATTCACCGCCTCTGTGGTGTAGTGGTTAGTGTGATTAGCTGCCACCCCCAGAGGCCCGGGTTCGATTCCCGACTCTGCCACGAAATTTGAAAAGTGGTACGAGGGCTGGAACGGGGTCCACTCAGCCTCGGGAGGTCAAATGAGTAGAGATGGGTTCGATTCCCAAATGCAAATGCAGGGATGGTACCTAACTTAAGGCCACGGCCGCTTCCTTCCTTCTTCGTTGTCTATCCCTTCCAATCTTCCCATCCCCCACAAGGCCCCTGTTCATCATAGCAGGTGAGGCCGCCTGGGCGAGTTACTGGTCATTCTCCCCAGTTGTATCCTCCGACCCAGAGTCTGAAGCTCCAGGACACTGCCCTTAAGGCGGTAGAGGTGGGATCCCTCGCTGAGTCCGAGGAAAAAGCCAACCCTGGAGGGTAAACAGATTAAGAATACGAAGAAGCAGAAGAAGAAGAAGTAGAAGAAGAAGAAAAGCCATTCATCATTGCCCCAGAGAAGTGCGACAGGCACAGTCCCTATCCTCGCCGCTAGATGGGGCTTCATTCATTCAATTCCTGACCCGGTTGAAAATGGAAACAGGCTGTGGATTTTTATATTTCATTCTCCACCCCCGGTATATTGTATTTAAATGGACCCCTACGCATTTGAAATGTGTTTATTAATCACATCCTCCCCAACAAGGAAAAGATTGCTACGTCCGCCTCCGTAGAGTAACGGAGCTGCCGTCCTCGGGGGCCCGGGTTTGGCTCCCGATACTGCCAGAAATTTAAGAATGGCAGGAAGGCTGGTATGGGGTTGAAATGGTATATGCAGCTCACCTCCGGTGCCTGAAAAGAGCTGCATCACCTCGGGATGAGGACACGAGTTTACTTTACCGTACTTTATAGATTGCTATGCCTTTCAGCGTTCAGTCCGCAAGCCTCTGAATTTACTAAACGTCGCCATAATCCTTTATTTGTAACTAGTTCTGTGGTCTAGTTTAGTTCTATGTCTCTTATTTTTAAATCATTAGAAACTATCGTCGTCTCGGTCTCCCTGTACCCCTCTTACCTTCTATGACAAGAGTCCAGTATTCTCCTAGGTAACATAAACCCACCACCGAAGCCTGTTTATACGTACCGCTCAGTACATTTCTAACTTACCTTTGTCTCTTTCCGAGTACCCTCCTGCCATCGTTCCCATCGGTTTGCACTAGCGATCATTTTCGCTAATTTCACGTCTGTTTTATGAAATAAGGAATCCTGATTTAACCCAGCTTTCACTCCCGTTAAGCCAAGTTGACTGAGCCCGATAATAATTGCAAACAAGACCTAGTGCATGCGTACAGATAGAGTAAAGTACAGCTGACTTTAAATTTTGATGTTTTCAAATACAGTATCTCGTTTTCTCTCGAGTTCATCACTGCCCGGATTGGCAACATTCAGCAACTTAAATTGGTGCTTGGAGAAAAGAGAAAGCATCAGCCTGAAAACCAACGGAGGGTTTGTAAAGATGCTATTATTTCAATTGTTCTGCAGACATGCGTAAACTGGACGTATTTCAAATGCGATGTTTACTCGCTTTTAGAGCGTTGGCGGAATTCACAGATTAGAAAGACACGTTCGAGTCAGCCGCACAATGATTTGAACACATCTGCAGGATTTCGAAGGCAACTATTGGATCTCTGTGTCGTCCTGGTTGGAAAATTGCACGCAGTGCTCCAAAGATACGTGGATCAGCCAAGCGAATGAGGTCAACGATAGAACAGCATCAAGAATGTGATTGCCTTGTGGGGGTGCTGCCTCTAGAGCGGACGCCTGACTCATTAAAGGGCAAATCCGTTGGAGATAATCACACTCTCCAGTGAATCCTTATCAGTAAAAAAGTGTCGTTTTAGAAAAGTTTTATTCTAGGGTATCCTACAAGCTGACCAGTGGTCGCTAACTGTAATAACCTGGAAGGTATGTAGACAACATCGTGGCGAAGGAATGACAGGAGATAAAGCGAGTTACACAACTCATTGTCCGCTTATCGCATTCCCCAGCACAGAAAACAGCATTCAACTGTCAAGAAGACAGTTTTTCATAACTGTCACTCAAAGCCATCATCTTCTCTCGAGAGAACTCTCTTGGAATTCCATAATGACTCCGAGCAAACTTCATATGCAAGTAATGGCCTCAGTGGCGACTTGTGGATCGCATTTCTTAGACAAGCGATAGGAATACGGAAACCAGTGGGTAGAGACTATTTCTCTATTATATGCACAACTGGCGAAAATGTTAAGCTGAAGGAGGAGAACGATGATGATAATAAGTAGTGGACCCGCGCTGCCCTAGGAAGTCAGATAACTCGTCTGTCGCAGCCATATTGTTTTGCCTGCCCTTTTCAATGGTTTTATGAACATTTAATAAGAATCGCGTTATGGTATGCTGCAGTTCGTAGTCAAAATTCATCCATTCTGACGTCATCATGCCGTCTGTTTGGTAAAATTATATACATATATACACTTTTTTAATTCTGCAGTTCTTGATGTAAAGCTTGGTATTGTATCATAGAAGGTAATGGTATTTGTAATCGCAGTTCTGTATAGAACGGTGGTTTTGTGAGCTCATAGGTTAGTCCCGAAGGAGCGCTAATTTGGCACGCAGAGAACTTTTTAAGAAGCACGGAGTTCACTCTTTCTAGTGTAGGTTAAGGTGTTCCCAGATGTTATGATGGAGTCTGTTTGTATGTAGTTTTCTTCTCTCCGCAGCATGTAAGTTGTTAGGAACGCTCTGCCATCTGTCAAATATATCTGGAAGTTGGCTGTAGAGAATCAGAGAGTATCTAGCAGGGAATAGTATTCTTCCATGCGTAGGGGAAGTGTATGCTCTCTGGCTTGACTGGTAGTAATCAAACACGGCTGCATGATTACCAAGGATGAAATTCACATTTATGGGAAATAATTAAAGTGTTAGTCGCTTAGCAACCAGCTAAGTACAGACTGTATTGCCTGCAATTACTGGAGAGATCATTTAATGATTACTCAAAGTTGGCTGAACTCGGAGACCTGGTTCACCGCCAGGTAATTCCGGAGAGAATAAAACAAAAAGGAAGCAAATTAGAACGGACGGACGAATTGGACAGTGCTGCTTTTAGTAAACTTTTTAGATGCCTTCAATTTCTTTTGAAGAGGATAAACGAAGTTCGCAAGGAGTTTGGCCTTAAAATGAACATTGCGCAGACACCAGCAGCTAGCATGCTCACTAACACAAGAACGGCATTCAGATATAGAAATCAAAACCAGAATCAGCTGCAAGAAGTGTGTTTAACATACTGTGAGCGGTGGCGTGTCGTGAAAGTGTTCTGGTGTCGACAGAGCAGCCTTTGATGTACCACAGAACACGTCAGCAAGGAGGAGGTGCTCCGTCGTGCCAGCAAATCATGTCAAGTGTTAACCTTCCCAAAACGTAGTAAACACCAACAGCCTATACAGCTTTTGAGAGGAACCTCTAACACTGGCCAAAGAATTGGTCATATAAAACACTTGATATGCCAGTTAGTAAAACATGTGAAGTCAGAAAAGCTTCTTCCGCACCCTTGCGTTTAGTAAAAACCAGTCATCGGTCACTGGTCTTCTGAGTTCATGCTGGAGGTTTCGCGTTTCTCAGATACTGGAGTTCCGTGTTGTCACGTAAGAGAACTCTGACTTCGACAAACAACCAAAACAGTTCGTGACACGTACAAACCAGCAATACTGTTGTTCTCTTTCTCTTTTTTTTTATTATTTAAATGTGAAATTTTCTACTGCTTTTGTTTCATCTGCAGGGAGGGGTCAAACCCAACATGATAACCACTTAGCCATGGTGTCCTCGCCGTTCTTTAGAGGAGGTAACCACATCCCAGCCCTGCTGCCATTCTTAATCTCTGGCAGTACGGCGAATCGAAGCGAAAGAGTTCGCGGAAGGTAGGACAGGAAAAGAAACAAAAAAACTTTGTAGTTTAATGTATCCGGGATTATTACATTTCTCAAAAACATCCAAATATCTCCGCAAATATTAGTTCTATGTAAAAAGTGCTCATGTCAATGAATGAAAGAATCCATTTTTCAATGTTTTATGTCTGATATATTTTCACCGTAGAATTTAGGTTCTAATTGCCAAGTTGAGGTGGAAATATTGCTCAGTCGCCACAGAAACTATTTCGCTGCTGGTGGTGGTTGTGCCAGGAGGATAACGAAGAAAGAGGCTGGAAGCAAACAAAATGTGATGGTCTACAATGTCACTACCCCCACCACTGAGAATGAACATGATATCGTATTATCTTGTACAGTCACAGAGTTTCATCGATGTGATCAATCACTAGTTTGACAAGAGCTGACGCAAGCGAACAATGCTGAGCTGCTCACGAGTCCTTCATCCTCAACAGTTGCCAGCACATATCAGGGCCTTACCCCCGCTATGGAACTTTTATAAAATGAAATAAACAGAAACTGACAATGGAAAGTCGAACATTCACAGAGATATAACAGTAAAACCAAGCTATTTTCTAAGAAGCCTCGAAAGATGAACACGCCGTTCTCCTCCATCATATTGTTCTTGCAGTGTATTTTAATGTAATAGTTTTTTTGTATTGTACCAGGAATATCAACATAACAGTGTTCTTATATGCCTGCTGTCATTTCTTCATGGATACAGTACTTTTGCATCCATCCCTTGGCACAGGCCAGAGCAAAGTGTAGCTTCCACTGAAGTCCCAGCCTCATGTGACAACAGTGCATCTGAGTGTCATGAATGGTGTTGCTCATAGGGTCAGTCGTGCTGCAATAGCACTTTCTGGCCCAGAGAGGAAAGCAATGGTAAACTACCTCACTCCTCGTCTTGCCTAGTACGCCTCATTTTTGTGCTGCCGTTGGTTTTGTGATTTCCCTATAACTGCATAGTCTTTGGTGGTGCTATTTGAACGTCTGGGCTGATGACATAACAGACAGACAGACAGACAGACAGACAGACAGACAGACAGCATTCGCGTACCACACAAGCACACGCACCCCCTCTATCGGCCGATCCTGGCTACGCTACTGGACAATATCCTGCTCGTAATTGCCATTCTGTATTTAATATTTCGTCTCCTAGGTCTTCCCCACTGTTACAGTCTATGTCCCATTGTTCCTTCTTTATATCAATACCAGATGAACCACTATTAAAGACCACGTCAAGTAACTGTAAGGCCTTTCTTGCAGCCCAAAAGCGTTGTATTCTTTCTCTGGCCGCCTGTCTTCTCTCTTCTGCTTTGCTCGTTGTGGAAGCCCTTAAACTTGATCACTGATCTGTGTTTCGATCGGTTACAGATGTCCTCCTGATGCAGTCCCGCGCTCCTTCGTTACTTCGTTATTTATTTATTTATTTATTTATTTATTTATTTATTTATTTATTTATTTATTTATTTATTTATTTATATAATTGAAGATTTTCCTACATATTTTTCTTCCACTAGTTTCAAGATATCTCGTTAGGTGCCGTAAGACAACTGATATCACTGCTACCAGTGCTATAGCAGAAAAATCACCACTTTCAAGCAGTAGAGTGTTAGGGTACTGTTAAGACGGTAGCGTAAAGTTACGAAGCGTGGCATGCCGCTTTCTTCTTACGTATGGAGTTACCTTCACGACAGAATATATAATTCGCACGTTTACGACACGCGGTCGAACATCAGACTCATCTGAGAAAACTGAGCCCAGGCAGTCTCAATAAACAGTGGATCGCAAAGACCTGCAGTTTCTTTTTTTTTTTTTTTTTTGCTTTACGTCGCACCGACACAGATGCGTCTTATGGCGACGATGGGATAGGAAATGCCTAGGAATTGGAAGGAAGCGGCCGTGGCCTTAATTAAGGTACAACCCCTGGTGTGAACATGGGACAGCACGAAAAACCATCTTAAGGACTGCCTACAGTGGGGCTCGAACCCACTATACCTGCAGTTTCACCCAGGTAATTAGGAACTATGATTTTATTCGCAAAATGTGATACACATTTTGCAAATAATGAGGGCGGGGAGGAGGAGGGGGGAGGGCTGATCCTTTAAAAAAGCAATCATCAAAACCAATACCACGCTCCATTCGCCCGGCATGCTCCTCAGATGTCTCTCAACCATGAAATAAACAAATAATCATATTTCAATTTCAGAGAGGTGAACACACTACGGAGCACCTCGCAGACGGATTCGGAAGCGAACCGCAACAAGCAGCTGGAGAAACAACAGAGGCACTGCATCACTCCCGACCGTCTTCATCAGTTGGTGGCGCGCAGAGTTCAGTACAGACCTCAGCATGGGGACAACAAGCACGTGCTGGAGACGATACACCCTCAGAGACTGATAGTGGTCCAGGACAACGTCGAGATCATGCAGGGCAGAGACTCGGGGCATTACGGAGATGATACTTCGGAGATTACCTACACACTCAGCATGGAGACTGCATCCCCAGGTAAAAGAGTTTCCCGCTAGAAAAAATAATTTAATACCGTTAGGGACGTAATGAATGTTAACTAGCTGAGTATTGCTGGAACAGTAATGCCATCTAGCCGAATATACAGGGTGAAGCGTAATTCGCGCACTCGGGCGTCGCAGCTCGACTCCTCACATGCCAGCAATAAAAAAATGTCTCTTACAAATTTTCGTCTTGCGAGTATATCCGGTAGAAAACGGACGTTGAAGAATAGCAATCTGGCAACACTGTAACCATATGTAGGGTAACTACCGCTGTCAACACAATGAGGTCGTGCTGTACAATTGGTCTAGTGGGTAGAGTTTTTGGTTGGCATGCAGGAAGTCGATGGTTCGATCCTGGGTTGAGGCGCATTTTTTATTTGCTAATTTCCATCTGACATTACCTACTGTAATACAGTACGACACCGTTTCTGAAGTCACATGTATCCTACATTTACAACATTTTGTAACGCAGAAACAACAAAACCTGGTTAGACTAATAAGAAATAGACAGCTGAAACAAACAGGTTTCACATCTAGTAGATGAAGTGGTGCGAATAAATTCACGCCCACGACGTGGAAAGGGCGCCTTTCAAAGCTTACCAATGAAAACGATTGTTCGTCCATTTCTAGGATCGCAGTATGTAAGTGCAAATGGTTTCTATAGGACCCGCTGCAATCGCTGTTGACGATTAAGATGCCAGATACCATACAACCTGGACTACATTTACGAAATAAAAAACATACGCCTCAACCCAGGATCGACCACTCGACCTCCTGCATGCTAACCCAAAACGCTATCCACTGCACCAACTGTACAGTACGATCAACTTCTGCTGACAGAGGTAATTACCCTACATGTAGTTACAGTGTTGCCAGATTGCTACTCTTCAACGTCGTTTTTCTGCCGGATATACTCCCAAGACGAAATTTTGTAAGAGACATTTTTTTATTGCTGGCATGTGAGGAGTTGCGCTGCGACGCCCGAGTGCGCGAATTACGCTTCACCCTGTATGTTTGAGACTTTGAGTTTCCGGAGTTCTCAACAGCATCCTGACACCGTGTGAGGTGAATGCTAGAACGACCTCTTCTGTAAAAGGTGGCAACGTATTTAGCATCACATCTGGGGATCCTTTGGAGATGCGCGGCAGATGCTTTTGTGGAAGTGGTTGTTTTAACATTCAGTGCTGGGGTTGATTTACCTCACACGGTGCCAGGATGCTGTTGTGAACTCCGAAAACTCTCAACGTCGAACAGTGTTTGAGTCTCTGGTTGACATAATTTACCCCGACAATGGCGCTCAACCTTTGGGAAGACCCTTGCTGCTTCGAGCGATCATAGAGCACAAGGATCGACAGACCTGATACCCCTCAATACATATGTTCATGTTCTTTCTTGGTGTACAGTAACGTCCAAGCTTACAGAAATTAGTATAATGAAGGGAAAAAACCCATCGGAAACGTGACTTCATAGCTGAGAACTACTACTTCCCAAGCGCAGTTCAGCATTTCTGTGGCAGATGCGAGGCGATCGGTCAAATGAGCCTTCCTAGCACCGAAGTTATGTCGGAGTCCCACAGTCCGCACCGCACTAGGAAGTAAATGCCCTGAGTGATGCCTCTGCATCTTGGCTATGTTCCTGATAAAGCCTGCCCCGCCGTGTAGCAGTAGAAGCGGGAACGTGTTCCCTACGGCAGGGTTATCTTGCCGTAAAACCTGCGGTCCACAAGCTACGCCAATGTGGGAACATAACACGGTTAACACTTACAGACACTCAAAAATATCAGACTGTTGACAGTGTCCCTTGGACATCGCAAGAATGGACAAGAAATCGGTTCATATTTCGTAACAAACAAAGACTTTAAATATTACTTATCTAGGCTCACAGAGCGCGCTGATGCTATGAGGAATATTGAACACATTCGTGCATCGCCATGTTGTGGGCACTTTGCTTTGAATGCATAGTTAGAACGTGTTAATGTTTACAGTTCCTTGCGTGCTTTCATTCTGAATCGTGTCGGTTAGTGGTTGTCGTATTTTATGTAATGGAGTAATAATATATTGCCAAATGTTTTCAGTGAATAAGTGAGAGCTTTTGCAGTAGTTATATTGATGGGCAATATCAAAGGAAAGTGGAAAATTATTCAAGGATGGTGAACCCTTGTGGACCTTTTAATTGTACAGATAGCTGTCAGAAGGGATCTGGTATGTCTTCTCATAAGTGAGTGGAAATTGAACTGTTATGATTATTTTCTGATACCAAAAACATGAATTAGGCTTCGATCACATTGGAGGCACGCTTGTGCAAGTAATTTGGTGGCGCGCGCGTGCGCAAGCTGGGGTGAACAGCTATGTGCTCACACTAAATGCAAGCAGGTGCAAGTTAATTATTATGTCCAGGTCAGTCGAAATGGAGATTTCAGACGATGAGGACATTGTTTTGGAAAATGGTGATTAAAAGTTTTTATTTTTGGATGCGCAGGAAATCAGGGAAGTGTGGGTGAACGAGTATTTTTGGACAGAGAGGAAGATTGAGAGTATGCACGAATATTCAACGATTTGCTTAGACAGCCTGATAAGTTTTTTGGTTACTTCAAGAATGATACCAGATACTTTCTACTATATACTGGACAAAATCAAACCTAGAATAAGGAGGCAATCTAATTTTCGAAAGTGTATATCACCTGAAGAGCTCCGAAACACTACACTGTCACTGCTTCGATGGTCAGAAATCAACTGAGATCACGCACGCTTGCAACTACAAAACAAATATTTTTGTTTCGAAGTTGGGTCACATCAAGCTTGCGCACGCGCGCGCCACCAAATTACATGCACAAGCGTGTCTCCAATGTGATCGAAGCCTTAAGCAGGCTACAGGACAGTGGATTCAGTAAACATGTGGACGTGGTATTTTGAACGTGTAGGCTCTTATTCTTGACTTTTTTCCAATTTATGGAGGGATAATTCTTAAGAAATAAACGGCTATTCTGAAAAAAAAATGCACATTTTTCTTACAGACTGAGTACCGGTAGGATATTAATAATTGGAAAAACATTGCCCTAGAATGCGGAAAATGTGGTTGATAAAGTTACATAAAACCAATCTAATTCAAACTAGCTTCACACTATTAGGCAAACATTATGTGAAACATTATTTATAAGTACCGTAAGTCTTAATTTCTCCTTTTCACACATATGTATTTAAAAAATGGTTAAATATGCTATTAAAAACATTTTCACTAGGCCCAAGCCTGGTATATGATGTTTTTTCCTGTTTTCGGGGACTGTTCTCTTAATTTAATTTAATTCTTCAATAACAACGCAAAATGTGTTCAGTTTTTGTGTGTGCACGATATTTGATGTAGGCTGTGCCAAAGTTTCCCTGAGGCCTTAAGGAGACATTGTCGGACATTTACCGAGAATCAATGTGAAAGAACACACAGACTTTCACATTTCACGGTCCACTTTTACCACTTCAGACGGATTACTTCCCTGTATACACCTTCTCCCTGGCATTTGATTTAAAATGAGCAATACAGTGTTTTTTGTTTTGCGCACTGACGAGAATATCCGTAGGGATCTTCTGTTTCCTAGTGCAGTCGAAGTACCTCATTAACATTCGTTCTTACCGTCTTATCTCGTGTCATAGGAACACAGGCGTGTCATTGTAAGTTAATGCACTACGATCTCCTCGGCGAGCTGAGGAGTGCCCTCATAAGTCACACGCTACTGCGCAGTCGGCAGTGTGGGGTCTTGGTAACAAACGTAAAAGAATGGAGTAGTCATTTTAAGCGGGCTAAAACAAGGCGTGTCGAATTTCTCTGTTAATAACTGTACCTACATACAGTTTTAACATGTAATTTCCTCCCTCTTATACATTCCATGCCTTTTTATCGTGTGAAGAATACTACCGGAGTTTTTCACTATAATTTTTACACAAACTTCCAAATTTCTTCGGATATATTCATGTTATCTAAAAGTGTACATAACAAAAACAATGTAAAATTCCATTTCCAATCTTTTATATCTGATTCAGGCCTATTTATAACAACAGAGATATTATTACATTGACGAATTAACATATTTCTGCATCAACGGCAAGCGCCAGTGACATGGAAGGACTACTCTGTCATCACGCTTATTTGTATACAACAAACAAGCATACTTACGGAGAATATACCACATGAGGGCTGTCATATCAATAAAGTAGCTTCTCCTGCTAAAACACTACGCTTATAACGAGGAGCGGTACATCCAGTGTAACTTAAGAAAAAAAGTTCCCTTCTCTATTTAGCAGCCTTCGTACGAGTAATGTAAGTTATTTCACTTGTTCAGTACTGCACACTAATTAGCAGCGGCTTCTCAATGGGGTTGCAGGTTTCTATCTGAGTTCCCGATTCTCTTAATAGATTATAAATTGTACAGTTCACGAGTTCATGACTGACAGTAGCACGTAAGTTTCAAACCTTCGGAAGGGAGTTAGAGGATTAGAGGCGTGGTTAGGTTCCCTAATGAGAAGGGTTAATCACGCTCCCTGGCATACTTACAAACATACTTGCAGAACAACATACATACATACGTACATTATCATTATAGACTGTTATGCCTTTCAGCGTTCAGTCTGCAAGCCTCTGAGAATGTACTAAACGTCGCCACAATCCTCGATTTGCAACTAGTGTTGTGGCCTCATTTAGTTCTATACCTCTTATCTTTAAATCGTTAGAAACAGAGTCTAACCATCGTCGTCTTGGTCTCCCTCTACTTCTCTTACCCTCCATAACAGAGTCCATTATTCTCCAAGGTAACCTATCCTCCTCCATTCGCCTCACATGACCCCACCACTGAAGCCGGTTTATGCGTACAGCTTCATCCATCGAGTTCATTCCTAAATTAGCCTTTATCTCCTCATTCCGAGTACCCTCCTGTCATTGTTCCCACCTGTTTGTACCAGCAATCATTCTCGCTACTTTCATGTCCGTTACTTCTAACTTATAAGATATCCTGAGTCCACCCAGCTTTCGCTCCCGTACAGCAAAGTTGGTCTGAAAACAGACCGATGTAAAGATAGTTTCGTCTGGGAGCTGACTTCCTTCTTACAGAATACTGCTGATCGCAACTGCGAGTTCACAGCTCACTGCATTAGTTTTACTACACCTTGATTCAATCTCACTTACTATATTACCATCCTGGGAGAACACACAACCTAAATACTTGAAATTATCGACCTGTTCTAGCTTTGTATCACCAATCTGACATTCAATTCTGTTGAATTTCTTACCTACTGACATCAATTTAGTCTTCGAGAGGCTAATTTTCATACCATACTCATTGCACCTATTTTCAAGTTTACCGAGCTCGATAGCTGCAGTCGCTTAAGTGCGGCCAGTATCCAGTAATCGGGAGATAGTGGGTTCGAGCCCCACTGTCGGCAGCCCTGAAGATGGTTTTCCGTGGTTTCCCATTTTCACACCAGGCAAATGCCGGGGCTGTACCTTAATTAAGGCCACGCCCGCTTCCTTCCACTTCCTAGACCTTTCCTGTCCCATCGTCGCCATAAGACATATCTGTGTCGGTGTGACGTTAAGCAAAATAGCAAAAAAATAATAATAATAATAATAATAATAATAATAATAATAATAATAATAATAATAATAATAATAATTTCAAGTTCCAAGATATTAGACTGCAGGCTTTCGGCACAGTCTGCCATTAAGACCAAGTCGTCAGCATAGGCCAAACTGCTTACTACATTTCCACCTAACTGAATCCCTCCCTGCCATTTTATACCTTTCAGCAGATGATCCATGTAAACTACGAACAGCAAAGGTGAAATATTGCAGCCTTGTCTAACCCCTGTAAGTACCCTGAACCAAGAACTCATTCTACCATCAATTCTCACTGAAGCCCAATTGCCAACATAAATGCCTTTGATTGATTCTAATAATCTACCTTTAATTCCATAATCCCCCAGTATGGTGAACATTTTTTCCCTCGGTACCCTGTCATATGCTTTCTATAGATCTACGAAACATAAACACAACTGCCTATTCCTCTCGTAGCATTTTTCAATTACCTGGCGCATACTGAAAATCTGTTCCTGACAGCCTCTCTGTGGTCTGAAACCACACTGGTTTTCATCCAACTTCCTCTCAACGACTGATCGCACCCTCCCTTCCAAGATGCCAGTGAATACTTTGCCTGGTATACTAATCAATGAGATACCTCGATAGTTGTTGCAATCCTTCCTGTTCCCTTGCTTATAGATAGGTGCAATTACTGCTTTTGCCCAACCTTAAGGTACCTTACCCACACTCCATGCTAATCTTATTACTCTATGAAGCCATTTCATACCTGCCTTCCCACTATACTTCACCATTTCAGGTCTAATTTCATCTATTCCTGCTGCCTTATGACAATGGAGTTTTCTTACCATCCTTTCCACTTCCTGAAGCATAATTTCACCAACATCATTTTCCTCCTCCCCATGAGCTTGGCTGTTTGCAACACCACCAGGATGATTTCCTTTTACATTGAGAAGATATTCCCTCCACCTGTCCAGTGATTCCCTGGGATCTTTTATGAGTTCACCTGAATTACTCAAAACACTGTTCATTTCTTTTTTCTCTCCCTTTCTAAGATTCTTTATTACTGTCCAGAAAGGTTTCGCTGCTGCTTGACCTAGCCTTTCCAGGTTATTACCAAAATCTTCCCATGACTTCTTTTTTGATTCAACAACTATTTGTTTCGCACTGTTTCTTTCATCTACGTACAAATCCCTGTCTGCCTCGGCCCTTGTTTGGAGCCATTTCTGATAAGCCTTCTTTTTATGTTTACAAGCTGCTCTCACTTCATCATTCTACCAAGATGTTAGCTTTTTCCCATCTTTACACACAGTCCTTCCTAGGCATTCCCTTGCTGTTTCTACTACAGCATCCCTGTATGCCACCCATTCGCTTTCTATATCCTGAACCTGCTTACTGTCTACTGTTCGAAACTTCTCACTAATCATATCCATGTACTTCTGTCTAATTTCCTCGTCCTGGAAATTTTCTACCCTTATTCGTTTGCAGACGGATTTCACTTTCTCTACCCTAGGCCTAGTGATACTTAGTGCACTACAGATCAGATAGTGGTCTGTATCATCGAAAAATCCGCGAAAAACTCGTACATTCCTAACAGATTTCCTGAATTCGAAGTCTGTTCAGATATAGTCTATTATGGATCTGGTACCCCTAGCTTCCCATGTGTAGCGGCCACTCAGCCTTATGCTTGAAGAATGTATTCGTAACAGCTAAACCCATACTAGCACAGAAGTCCAGCAAACGCTTCCCATTCCCATTAGCTTCCATATCTTCCCCACATTTACCAATCACCCTTTCGTATCCTTCAGTTCTATTCCCAACTCTCGCATTGAAATCGTCCATTACCACTATTCTATCCTTGCTGTTGACCCTGACCACGATGTCACTCAATGCTTCATAAAACTTGTCAACTTCATCCTCATCCGCACCCTCACATGGTGAATACACAGACACAATTCTAGTCCTAATTCCTCCAACTGACAAATCTACCCACATCATTCGCTCATTTACGTGCCTAACAGAAACTATGTTGCGTGCATGGTATTCCTGATAAAGAGCCCTACCTCAGACTCTGCCCTTCCCTTTCTAACACCCGTCAAGTACACTTTATAATCTCCTATCTCTTCCTAGTTATCTCCCCTTACCCGAATATCACTTACTCCTAGCACATCCAGATGCATCCTCTTTGCTGACTCAGCCAATTCTACCTTCGTTCTTTCATAAGCCCCATTAATATTGATAGCTCCCCATCGAATTCCATTTCGTTCGCCAAGTTGTTTCCAAGGAGTCCTTCGCCTGTCAAATGGGAGTGGGACTCCATTACTCCCATAGGTCCGAGGCTTGCTTAAAGTGTTCTGAGCTCGGTAAATTCATGAAGCAGGATGCTGCCCTACTTGCACATAGTCCAAGTGAGGATCTCTCCTCTAACGGGTTATGGACACCGGTGAATTGTATAGTCCTAGCCGCCTGAGCACAAGCAGGGCCATGTCTCAGAATATGTCCGAGATGCCCACTCCCATTCCATAGCAACTGGTATCCCGACTCTCAGGACCACTTACTAGGCCACTCAGCCGTTGCCCATGGTTCAAGAACTAGGACGTGACTACAGTAACCCACAAACATGAAACATCTTGCAGAACAAAATTTTACAAAATTGGGAAAGGTTCCTCAACTAGGCTTTTGTTTCAAGGCGTGTGAAGCTTTCACTTATTCGGCTTGTGCGATGATCCGTCGTATAATTTGGATTGAAACAGCATTCACACGCACGGTACAGTAATACTACGGCACAGTTCTGAAATTCATTTTCGTACGCCATCGGGAGATCTTGTCTTTTCAATTGGAGCCTTTGAACGAAAATTGCTGTTGTAGAGTGAATGCAGTAGCGGCGATTGGGAAATAGAAGTTGGGGCGAGGGACACACAAATTTATAAACAACAAAAAGTTTCGGGCATATAGCGGAGTAGAAGGTAGACGATTTAAAGAATTGAAAAAACTTACAAAATGGTAAGTTCTCTGAGCGAATTTCAACAGAAAAGTAAAGTTTCACAGTTTACCAACTTAATAGTTTTTGAGATTTTGATTCAATACCATATAATACAACTTTCACCAAAGGAGCAATATTACACATGTATTGAAGTACTGTGTGATTATACAATTACGTCGCACCGACACAGATAGGTCTTCTGGCGATTATACAATTAAAAAGTAATTTAGTATTTTGCTACACACTAAGAAAGTAACAGCACTAGATAGAACTACACAGAGTGTGTGCGGCAAGCGGGTGAATCGTACCCTAGTGTCCACGACCTTGGCAAAAATACCCTTCCTAACAGCACTGGACACTTCTGCATTCTCCCGTACTAACCTGAGACATGTTGAGAGTGGCGCGGCCCGACCTTAAACATCAGGCGGCAAGGTTGAAACTACAAAATTTGCATGTCAAAACTGATAGAAATGACACTCCGTAATGATTTCGTTTTGTCCGAATCCTTGGCTGAATGGTCAGCCGAATCGGAGATTTTAAACGCGTCTAATTAATTCTTCTGACTGTCGGTATGGATGTTTGTTCCGAGACGTTTCTCTTCATATCGAGACAACAAACAAACATGAATATATCCGAAGAAATTTGGAAGTTTGTGTAAAAATTATAGTGAAAAACTCCGGTAGTATTCTTCACACGATAAAAAGGCATGGAATGTATAAGAGGGAGGAAATTACATGTTAAAACTGTATGTAGGTACAGTTATTAACAGAGAAATTCGACACGCCTTGTTTTAGCCCGCTTAAAATGACTACTCCATTCTTTTACGTTTGTTACCAAGACCCCACACTGCCGACTGCGCAGTAGCGTGTGACTTATGAGGGCACTCCTCAGCTCGCCGAGGAGATCGTAGTGCATTAACTTACAATGACACGCCTGTGTTCCTATGACACGAGATAAGACGGTAAGAACGAATGTTAATGAGGTACTTCGACTGCACTAGGAAACAGAAGATCCCTACGGATATTCTCGTCAGTGCGCAAAACAAAAAACACTGTATTGCTCATTTTAAATCAAATGCCAGGGAGAAGGTGTATACAGGGAAGTAATCCGTCTGAAGTGGTAAAAGTGGACCGTGAAATGTGAAAGTCTGTGTGTTCTTTCACATTGATTCTCGGTAAATGTCCGACAATGTCTCCTTAAGGCCTCAGGGAAACTTTGGCACAGCCTACATCAAATATCGTGCACACACAAAAACTGAACACATTTTGCGTTGTTATTGAAGAATTAAATTAAATTAAGAGAACAGTCCCCGAAAACAGGAAAAAACATATACCAGGCTTGGGCCTAGTGAAAATGTTTTTAATAGCATATTTAACCATTTTTTAAATACATATGTGTGAAAAGGAGAAATTAAGACTTACGGTACTTATAAATAATGTTTCACATAATGTTTGCCTAATAGTTTGAAGCTACCGTAGTTTGAACTAGATTGGTTTTATGTAACTTTATCAACCACATTTTCCGCATTCTAGGGCAATGTTTTTCCAAATTATTAATATCCTACCGGTACTCAGTCTGTAAGAAAAATGTGCATTTTTTTTAGAATAGCCGTTTATTTCTTAAGAATTATCCCTCCATAAATTGGAAAAAAAGTCAAGAATAAGAGCCTACACGTTCAAAATAGCACGTCCACATGATTACTGAATTCACTGTCCTGTAGCCTGCTTAATTCATGTTTATGGTAATAGAAAATAATCATAACATTTCAATTTCCACTCACTTATGAGAAGACATACCAGATCCCTTCTGACAGCTGTCTGTACAATTAAAAGCTCCACAAGAGTTCACCATCATAGGCATCAATGCTGACCTTCAGCGACTTAATGCTTCCTCCTTGAAAAATTCCCTTCTCCTTAACCTCTCCAAGACACAAGCAATCATTATCGGCTCTCAAAAATTGTTGACCACACTACGATACAAAACTCCAGTTATACTGAATGGCAGAGTTATTCTATACAGCCAAACTGAGAGAAATCCTCAAGTGACAATGAATGAAACTTTAAATTCATCTGAATATATTATAAATGTTTGTAAAAAAATATTTTTGATACTTCATTCAGGTAAAAGAAGCAGCAATATTTTGCCTTGTAATGTGAGAGTCAAATTCAAACAAACACTAGTGTTTCTCGTCCTTGACTACTGTGACATCATTCTTGTAGACTCAACAAAAGAGCAGACTTCAAAACTTCAGCGAGCGCTTAATTGTTGCCTTAGGTTTATATACAGTCTGACTTATGATACACATGTCACAGCATTTCATGGCTGAAACCTGATAAATGAACGTATCACATACTGATATACAGACTGCTCTCTGAAGACAGACCACTACACATTTCATTCCAACTTAAGTATTTGTCCTCCTTTCACAGCAGCAATACCCGCTCTGGTTCCTCCCTCTCTATTCCAGTTCACCGATCCTCTAGGTTGTGATGAGTTCTGCCTATCAGTGTTAGAAATACTACCTTGCCGAGACCACCTGCTGAATGCAGCTGACTAACTTGTATGACTGGATGATCGGATGAATGTGAGTTAGAAAAGTGTAATGTATTTTTGTGTAGGTTATTATTTATTATATAACATTATGTACTCAAACTCTGCTCCCAAGGATGTATCATTACAGTGGTTAAGAGTAAGAGAGGGCCAAGAGCCCTAACTTCGCCATCTACAAAGTCATAATAAATAAAACCACAGGAACATGCAATAGTGAATACTAGACTTCAGATTTTGAGGTACATAAATGTTACTTTAGCTGCCTAAAATAGACTCTCGAAAAGGTTTTGAAATATTTTTAGGCAGCTTCAATTTTAGGCATTTTAATAGGCATCAATTAAAATACCATGTTTATAACTCATTAGGGGGAAATTTGCAGTCGCCTCTTTGCTGTGATGTGAAATAGGGAAACTCAAAGACAACAGTGTACCGAGGTGCGCGATATCTAGCAAAGTGGCACATGCTACACGTCTTCACTACTTGTTGCGGGTTAGCTGCAACAAATAACATTTTGTTCAAATTTCCGCTAGGCTATTTTTTAGTAATTAAAGAAATTAAAGGATGGAATTAGGTGAGATGACAACAAGGTTTGTATAAAAAAATATAATTCCTATAATTCCTAGTTTCAGGTGGCTAAAATGGAATCGCCGCCACTGAGTGAGCGTGCATGATTTGAGTTGAAATTCTTTCTGTATAAATGGGTAGCACTGTTCAAACCACTCATACAGATATTTCTTCCTTGTGTTGCAGGTTACGTCAAACTGTACACCAACACACTTCCAGCGAAACGTAGAGTGACGTATGACACTATTGACAGTAAATCTGATGACTCTTCTGATGACTCCACGAAAACCGATAATAATGACCGTGTTAGTCTTGGAAGGGACAGTCAACATTCCCAGACAGACGAGGAAACTCATCCTTTGCACTTAGATAGTGATGGATCATCCACTTCAACTGTCATTTCACCGGTGTTCAACAGACCGCCCCTACCACTTCCTACCTCCGAATTCATCGAGCAGTTACACAGAAGGGTGGAGGGCGGATCGGTCAGCAGCAGTGGAAGTGTAGATGAAGATATAGATACTGTGTCGGAAATAGGAACACCGACACAACGGCCAGCAGTGCGGGTGTTCGGCCCTCGCAGCCCAGACAGAGAAAGTGCAAGTAAACCACGGATTATTTATACGAAAACGGAGCGAAAGCTAAGTGGAATACGCAGGCCTCACCCGGCTCAGAGGCCAATACCACCATCTGTCCGTCTCCTCGTACCTCTCTCGACCTCGTTACCAAACCTCAGTAGTCCCACCAGAGCTAGAACAAGTCCTGCCAACAGTGAGAGCTCTGGGTACAAGTCAAATTCTTCTCTCAATCTCAGTCTACCAAACAGCCGAGGAAGTGAGTCAGATTACGGATACAGCATGATCACGGAATTGAGGACGCCCAGACCGATCCGCCTCCGCCGACTGGGGAAGACGCCAGCGAGATCGTCCGACATCCCCAGCGAGTGCTTCAAAATGAGAGA
Organism: Anabrus simplex; assembly: GCF_040414725.1. Lineage (NCBI taxonomy): Eukaryota > Metazoa > Arthropoda > Insecta > Orthoptera > Tettigoniidae > Anabrus > Anabrus simplex. Next base: position 70,821,307 of record NC_090277.1, read on the forward strand.
TATCCCTCGGCACGAAGAAAGTGACAGCGATGAAGACGACAAAACTCCAAACGACGCCAACAGACCCCGCTCCAAATCCAAACTCTTTACAACACGCTATTACCTCAATTCCACAGACTACATGGCAAGCTTTGCTGACCTCTTCATTGACAGATTATTTGAGCCACTAGGTTTCTCAAAAGACAGCACTCAAAGTCCCATGATGCAAGGAGCCACCATCCACTGCGATGTAATCCACAAGAGAGATGATGCTCTCATATGTAAGTCTAAGATGAACATCATGCCAGCTATAGCCTGTAGATCTTGGCCAAAGGAGGGCTTTGAGTGGATAAGGAGACCTAGAACAATTGTGAGACGCCATAACGTGCTGTACCAATGGCCGACCCAAGCAATGGTGAACAAAATCCAGAGTTTTGGTTATAACATTCTTCCTGTAGGTTATCTGCCTACTCAGGGAAGGAACAACGAGCATCAGCTGGAATGGCAACTAGCATTTCCTCAAGCCGAAGCTTACCTCGAGTCTTGCCTGACGCATGCTCAGCTACGATGTTACCTCTTTACCATGGCCCTATACAAGAGTTTCTTGGAACCAGCACAGAAGTCGGAACTAGGGCTTACACCTGCACATTTACGCACAGCACTTTTCTGGCAGTGTGAGCGTAACTATGCTGACTGGCCCGAGTATACACCTGGAGTCACCCTCTCGGCATTTCTCGATTGTGTTTATACATCATTGAAGAAAGAAAAATTGGCAGACTACTTCCTTCCTCAAAGAAATCTTTATGAAAGCATCCCAGTCAGTTACTTGCGTCGTGTTCAAGAACAGCTCCACAGAATCCAAGAGAACTTAATCATGCACGTTATGGTTGCCGTTCGGAACTTGCGCTACGTTGAAGGTGAAGACAACTTCTATCCTTGCCTGGATTTCAAGAGACTCTATGACATCATCACCACGGAAGACTTTGTTTCTATACTGAACCCCTCTCTTGGGTTGGCAATGAAGGGAAGTAAAGAAACGACAAAAAAGAAAGAAGAAGAGTCCGACGAATCTGACCGGGAAGACCCTTGGAAAAGTGTAGCAGTACATGATCACAAGAGGAAGTGGACCAAGGAAGTCAGGCGTCAGATCGAAGCAGAGAAGGCAGCAGAAAAATTAACATCGGGGCCTCGGAAGTCGACTGACTCCATTAACCTGGAGGTAAGCTATTTATTAATACCTAACCCAAATGCTATTTTACAGGATCTATGATAGGTACCCTTTATAAACTCGAACAACAATAAAAACACCTTTACAACAGTGCACAGTACAAGCTGGAAACTAGGACTACTCTGTGTATAATGAACAGACCTATCGTCTCATCCTCCATTGTCCTTGACAGGGCGTGGTAGACTCCTATTCTCTCTCGTCAGTCATCTCTTGCGCCTGCCACTTGGGCTGCCCCCTGTAACAACTTCCGTAGTAGAGGCTGCAGCTGGTAGAACCATCTCATCTGAGTTCTTGACATCCATTTTCCCCTCAACCTTCAGTTTTGCCATTGTGCCCCATTCTTTGGGTGATGTGTCCGAAGTTTTGGAGGTAGGCCTGCTGGAACTGCTTCAGGAGTCTGTGGTTCATTTGTCTTTACGCACAATTGGTCTGGAGGTGCTGGCAGTTAAAACAAGTCGCTCAAGTGGATACGAGGTAATGGGTCCGACTCACAATACTAGGTTTGCAGTTTTGATCCTGACCTAGGGAATCAATTTCTGAAGGATAGAGAGAAAAATTTATTGGCACTTAGGACTATGCCATGTCATAACTGATGATGTATGAACCAGCCACAATAATAAGCTTTATTACTGACTGTAACGTTCAAGTTGAGTCTCTATAGGGCAAAGACGCTTGGTAGTGCACTCTGCATCTACTGGACAAAATGAACTCAGTTGTAGGAACCATCCAATAGAATTACACTTTGTTGTCGGAGGAAGGTTGGGCGCTTCCTTACACTCAAGCAGCAGAATAAGTAATGTGTGGTAACTACAGAGACCTTTCGCTTGTGAGGGTAGGTAGTGGTACTGGTTGTAGTGCAATCATAAATGGTGAATATTGTACTAGAAGTGTCAGTTCTGCAGTGGAAGAGCCCCAGCTAATGAGCCTCCTGTGTAAACTACTCTCTTGCCACAACTTCTTTTCCAGTATCTTCTGCTATTTTAGGCTGTTCTTGGACAGGCCTTTTTCTCCACGAGCCATCTTTAAGATCTGCCTCGTGGTCATTTTCCAGTAATATTTCTTTCAAAGTAAGCCTTGTCCAATCCTATCGATTACATTCTTATACTTTAGCCGCGATTCTTCTAAACGTTACAAAAACCTCTGTACACGTCAACCTAATCAATATTCGTGACGAGTTACAGTTGGTAGTACGTGTTTAGGCGTGTTTCAAGCCATCATCAGCTGACCTTAATTAATGGTAAAGAATAATTATTCTCTTATTACCTACACGACATTTGACCTCTTTGCCACAGCCGATTTCTCATGACTACCAATGCAGACAGCTTTCCTTCATCTTCTTTACAATCGTTCATCGTTTGTCACAGGATGAAGTGTCAGGCCAGACGTTCACTGTTGTACCTTGTTTCCATCACAGCAAATCGTTGTTAGTGACCCACGCGTCTTGTAGGATGGGACCCTACCTAGGACGATTTCTAATGTTCCAGACGACACACACAGAGTCCTGACCCATCGGAACTTAACAATCAAGCTCAAGTCCCCGACTCTGCTGGGAATCGAACCTAGGACTCTTTGGACCAAACTCCAGCAAGCTAACCACTTAGGCAATAATAATAATAATAATAATAATAATAATAATAATAATAATAATAATAATGCGATGGCGTATTGCCTTGCCTTCGCGGATGACATCGTTCTTATTACAGACAACCGACAAACAGCCAAGAAACAAGCTGAAGAACTACAAAATGTTGCAGTCAAAACAGGGTTAAGAATCTCCTTTAAAAAAAAAAAAACCCGAGCTCGATAGCTGCAGTCGCTTAAGTGCGGCCAGTATCCAGTAATCGGGAGATCGTGGGTTCGAGCCCCACTGTCGGCAGCCCTGAAGATGGTTTTCCGTCGTTTCCCATTTTCACACCAGGCAAATGCCGGGGCTGTACCTTAATTAAGGCCACGGTCGCTTCCTTCCAATTCCTAGGCCTTTCCCATCCCATCGTCGCCGTAAGACATATCTGTGTCGGTGAGACGTAAAGCAAATAGCAAAAAAAAAAAACCAGCATTAATGGATTCTATAAAAAAGGTGACACGGACAAACTTGTTACACTGTATCCAGCATGTGCAAAAATTTAAATACCTGGGAGAAATACTCATCCCCAATGGAGATGAAAAGGAGGGATTAAATGAAAGGGTGAGAAGGATGGAGTTGGCATTCAGACTATGTCATGACACCTTTAAGTCCAAGTCCTCTCAATTCAGGCCAAGTTAAAACATTACTGCACAGTGGTTAGAACAGAGTGCCTTTATGGATCAGAAACCTTGACGAGGATGGCTGACCCAGTCCTTGAAAAAAGAGAAAGAAGATTCTTACGAAAAATCTTAGGCCCAAGAAAGTCGACGAGTGACCCCAACACATTCTGGTTAAGATCGAACATGGAGCTTTACAAGACAGTAGAAAGAATCACGACTGGGATGAGGAAAAGGAGATCGACATTTTATGGGCATATCAAAAGAATGAACCCTGAGAGATTGGCCAACAGGATACTACTTCTGCAGGAAAAGTGGAAAAAACAACCGGGATGGCTTAGACAGGTGCACAATGACTTGGCAGAAGTAAGTATCAAGGAGGAGGACATAAAAGAAAGGACATCATTTAGGAAGAACGTTGCGGGAATGAGGGATGCGTCTGAAGAGCAATATGCAAAGCCACGGAACATCTCGGTGGAAGAGCGAGCAAGAAGAAGTAAAAGACTCAAGAATCTTTGGCAAGAGTGTAAACAGAAGGGTATCAGTCTGCATGACAGAAGGAAGATTGTGTAAACGTGGCCCACAGGTGGCTGTATGGATAAATAATAATAATCTGTCCGGCTACATGGCTAAATGGTTAGCGTGCTGGCCTTTGGTCACAGGGGTCCCGGGTTCGATTCCCGGCAGGGTCGAGAATTTTAACCATCATTGGTTAATTTCGCTGGCATAGTGGCTGGGTGTATGTGTCGTCTTCATCATCATTTCATCTTCATCACGACGCACAGGTCGCCTACGGACGTCAAATCAAAAGATCTGCACCTGGCAAGCCGAACATGTCCTCGGACATTCTGGCATTAAAAGCCATGTGCCATTTCATTTCAATAATAATCTATGCCTCAAGGACTGCGTGCACACAATGTTCTGTTTCACTCTAGGCCTACTAGATGGCAGAGTAAACCAAATCTCTCTTGGCTGTGTACAGTCGTGTTTTCATGAACACCAGTTATCTTTCATGTGCCAATATATTACGACATGAAGTACTGACTAAAAACTCCGACCACCTCTGCTGGAATCTGGAGTCTGACACTCTAAATGATCCACAGAGCTGTGCCTACACTTACCTACATAGCTCCACGCCGCCCCTCGAAACAGTCGCCCGCTGACCAACATTGTTTTAGCAGATGGAAGCACTGCTTCAGATCTTGCAGGAGTGACGATATCCTTTGCTTTCATGAGGTGAAGAGAAAGAGAAAGTCACCCTGCTGGTGACCTGTTACCTTGCCAAACACAGAGCAACGTGCCATAGCTCAGGACAGTGGATCAACTCCATCTGCACCATTCCCTGCCTTTTGACTTGACTTGACACTTTTTTTACCCATTGCCTCTTGCCGGGATGACCAAAGAACCATTCCGATTCAATCCTGTGATGCAATTTTTCTGCTGTAGTGCATCACATCAACATGCATACATACGAAAATACACACATACGTACATACATATCTTATCTATATAAATAAAATTGTAGGGGGTCCGCTGTCTGTAATTTCTTTTGTTTTGCCAATTTTTCAGATATTTATCCGTTTTAGGCCAACTCAAGACCGAATCTGTGGTTTTTACGTTTCGTGTCTGTTTGTTTGTCTGTTTGTTCCACCATCACGTCGAAACGGCTGGATAGATCTCAACCAAACTTCATATTTAGAGTATACTCATCCCGGGGAAGGTTTCGATATGCATATCATTTTAAAATCTTTGAATAGACGGAGGGTTCCTCCATTTTCTCTTATACTATTGATTTTCTGTAAACTTCGTTTACCGTATGTGAAACGTCTCTTCATTATAAACAACTTTCGTTATGTTCATAATTTAGGTTACTCTTCATATAACGGAGAAATTTACAATTTTCCGCTGGTATCATGCTCTGCAATGTGTGACCGACAGACCGACAACGAACCTACAGGTTACCATCGCAACGTCTCTGACTGCATGCCAGCAGGGAAGTAACGTATTGCCATTTTCCTCATCATGCTTTTAAATTCGTGGTTGTTCCTTGGGTAGAAGGCAAGAGAGGCGTCAATCGGCCTATCTGCGGGATATTGGCGGAATATCCTTGGATGTTATAACCGCCCTCGAATAGATTAAGTAATAACACCATTAGTCATCATCTTATTATTTGTTTACCTAAGAATCACTGGACCTAAATTTATCCTCTGTTACCGCTTTATTATATCCATAACTCACACTAGCATAATTTATTGAGGGGCATTTGATTTTCTAATACATTCACTTGGCATTTACATATTTGTTGTTATCCAGCTGCCCTCAGTTATAATCCATTTTCTATTAATTTCAACTTTCTTAACTGTATTATTTTCTTCCTTAATTACGCCGTACGTACGCGAGTGCTACAAACTACTCGATGTATTTCCACCAAGAATCATATTTAAAATACACCTGTCCTTGATAGGTTTTAGGGCAAATATTGTTTCTAAATCCTTGTACTGACTGGGGGTTTATACGAAACCGAAACAGTGATTTTGCACTTCCACAAAATATACACAACCAAACTTAATGGAAATCTACCTACCTTGGTAGAAATTAATTTCTAAACCTTTTTTCTCATGTGCATCATTTCGATACGAGGATTAATAAGGGAGATATCATTAACGGACCGTTTTCCTGTACAAGTCCCATCGGGCTTGACTCACGAGCGGGTGCGTGTAAAGCGTATTCCTTATAACTTGAAAACTACTGAAGACATTCGAGAAAAAAAATTATATTTAGCATTCACCTGTCCAGAGGTAGGTTTTAAACGTAAATAACATTTCATATTCCGGAATGGACTGGCGGTTTATAGGGAACACAAATGGTGATTTTTACTCTTCTACAATATATACAGAACAAGACCAAACGTGATGGAATTCCACCTCTAAACCTTTTTTATTCATGTGCATTTTTCCGTCAGGAGGATTAATAAGGGAGATATCATGAATGGTCACTTTTGCAGGTTAAGTCCAGCGGACATAGCCCAAAAGGTGTTTTACATGGAGCAGATCCCTTATCTATATAAATCAAATCGTAACGACTGTGTGCCTCTACACTGACTATTTTGGCGAAATTTTCGTACAGCTTTCCGTTTAAGGGGTAATAATGACCATCTCCATAATTTTTGGTTTAGTTTCCTGAAAGTCCTAATGTTTACCCGCCTCGCCCAAAATCCAGATTGCGGCATAATCTGCCAGAAGAAAAAGAAGATAATTGAAATTTGACAAAATTATAAGTTTTAGCCTGTAACGAACGGAAAACATCCTAGATCATTAAATTTTTCACTTTTTATCCCCGAAGAATATCGAAATATGCAGGCAATTTTAATGATGGTGCAGACCTTCGGAAATTCCTATCACATAACGGACTGCACAATCTCCGTTCAATTTGGAATGATCTACAATCTTGGTCTTATGACTTTTTGCCGTATCTGTATCCCTTTTACGTTTGATTTTTCTCTATTAATCGATGCTAAGTCAATTTGGAATTTTCACATGCATAATTCATACTTTCAATTACTTATATGAAATACAGAATCATCATACTCTTCACTAAAATTGGCCCACCCAGTAGGCATATGTGAGCCAAATGCTATGTATGTAGCTGTCACATAATTATCCGAAAAGTAATGTCATGTGAGATAATCTTACAAAACCTTTACCCTGTTCCACGTTTCTAACTCAATCTGACCCAAGAATAGATGACATATCATCGGACCAGCCATTTTGGCCACTAAATCCGGCGTGTCTTATGGTATAATCCTTTGTCGATATGACGTACGTTTAATAGCAGTTAATCTGTAAATGAAGGTCTTCAGTATTGTAAACACGCATATACTTTCGTATGTCGATCTATATATATTCACTGATGTCGATTTTTAGCGATCGAGAAAGGGTGGGTCTGATATTGTAATCAGTACTCCCCACACCGACTTTGACTGGCAGTGGGAAAGGGTTCCTTCTCCAACTCCTGTGTAACTGTCATTAGTAAGGAAGGCCTACAATTGTAATGAATAGTTCCCTTCTCGATTTGACTTGCAGAAGGCAAGTGAGCATGCAGTTTTGTTTAAAACTCCCCTACCCGATTGTGTTTGGCAGTAGGCAAGGGTGCCCGCCATTATAAAGAAATGTCCTCATCTAAAATGTGACTCGCAGTAAGGTGGCTGGCAGTAGGAAAATGGGCCTGGCATTATAATGATAACTGCACAACTCAATTTCGAGTGATAGTAGGTTAATTGCCTACCATTATAATAGAAACTCCTCAACTGTAATCTGTCTGGAAGTAGGAAAGGGGGCTGCCATTTTAACGAAAACTCCCCAAATCGATTCTGTCCGCGTAGTAGGCAATGAGGCTTGCAATTATAATGTAAACTTCCCAACTCGACTGTGAATGCCTGTAGGCAAGTGAGCCTGCCGTTATTTCACAAATCCGTAACAAACACTTTACATTGGAAACAACGTACGGGGACCTCCCCATGCTCTTTCTTGGATAACGCTAAGAGACATGCAATTTTAAAACAATCTTATTTACTGCATGTACACTATTTACTTCGATATTCTAATACAATGTAGAATACTGTAGCGAAAAACGGGTACATTCGCTAGTATACATATAGAAATTGAACCAGTGATCTATAGTCTATATATGACATGGAAATGTTTTTGGTCAAACAATAATGTTGAGATTCTAGCAAACTCATACGTGTTTGTCTTGTTGCAGTCATTGCCCATCACAAGACCAGACCCCATGCGTCGCAAACTGTTGCTGGAACTCTTCATCCCGCACTTCATTTCCATAGCGCGACAGAGCATAACGCACCGCGCCTACAAGCAGAGCCTCATGTACCTCGCACACGCCGAGAGACTCAACGTGCTGCTGCAAGAAGAAGCCAACTCGGACCACGGCATGGTCGGTCGCTTCTTGTTGAACATACAGGTACTGAAAGACAAAGCTACCGCTCATTTGAACCCCAAAACCCCACCTCCAGAGTCTGAAGAGTTTGTCTTTGTGAAGAAGAGCATGATGAGGATACCGTCGGCAGTGGACGTAACCGTCAAGAAGATCAGTGCGGCACCCCTGTCCAAAGTTCCTGTACCAAAGATCACGATTGCTGAAGTACATTCCAATGTCTCCGAAACAGACACAGACAAGGTACCTTCAGCTGCACCTTCAGCTAATGTGAGCGAAAACGAAAATGAGGAAGTGGAAGAGACAAGTCTGTAAGGCACTACGATCTGGGAGCCGAGATGTTCGTATTTGTGTTAAGTCAGCACAGCTTACAAATTCAAGATTGCTAGTTTGATGTTGGAATGAAGTTCATTTTGTGTGGCTATTACAGCCTTGTAAGGCACATCAGGGTAGGCAGCATCCCCCACAAATAGAAAACTGTGTCAGTGTAGAGAAGAATGTAATTTTTAACTAATGACTAACCCTTAACACAGATGTCGCTATTTCCCTCTCATTCTTAGCTTTCACCTAAGACTATGCAATTTTCATCACATGTTCTTTTCAAATTAAACAAAAGAGTTCATGGACAATCAGTGATGAAACAGTGGGACGGAATTAGCTGTTGTCAACAGATGTTAGGAAAAAGTTCACAAGTTTGTATTTTGTCTGTTCATATTTATCAGCAATAAAACAGACATGAAGAAACTGAGAAATTTCAATGATGCTTCTTTCAGATGCAAAACATGGTAATAGGGATGCCTGCATAGTTCAATATGTCTAGATAATATATTTTGATCCCTAATGTATTCTTTAAATGTGGGCGTATTATATTTGCCAGTACTGTTTTAGGTTTAAAAAATTCTGCTGATTATATTCAATGTGTATAATATTCCGAGTACATAACACGATAGTGAAACAAAATTAGAAATGCATCAATAAGCATCGTTCTAGTATCGCATGCTATGACATGCTTTGCAAGTACCTGAGAAACAGTAGATACAGTAGTTTTTCCTCAGTGTGATGAGCAACTGAGAGGACTTTCAACTATGCTCGTAACTGTGATATCTTTTTTGAAGACTTTGGGGTATGGTGTACAGCTTTCAGTGCTAATGATGATTAAAGGGTTGGAAGGACTAAAGGTGTTTTACCCTGCATCATCAAAAAAATCTTCCAGAACTGACGCCATAAGAAGTGGTCATATTCAGATTTTATTTAAGTATTTATTTATTGAGGATACCTATAGAACATTACCAAGAAAAAGTTATACAAGTGAAACTGAGTGAATGAAAGTGTGAGTTTGAAATCGTGTAAATATCTTATGCTCTATATTTAAATGTACAATTGTTTTATAATAAAAATTCTAAAATGAGAACAGATGGAAAACCCTCTCTTAATTCAGAGTACCACCGAGCGACTTGCTACGTATCAGACAGCTTTGAAAGGTGCCATTTTCACACCAGGCTGTACTTTAATGAACTCAGTACCCCCACTCCTTTCAAAGTTGCTGAGACCAAGAACCAGACAGCCAACATCTAACGAGGATATGGTACAAGAAGAATACGTACTTTCCAATCATCATGTCAAGTGGTAGTGTGACGTTTAACAAGGCTATTGTACAATCTTCTCCACCTGTTCCAGTCCTCGCCTCGATGTGCTCAATCTAGCTACTTTCTCGATAGTGTTGCATTACCCACGATCTATCTTAGCAAAAGCATGTGTTATATAAAAGATTTGAGGGATGTTCCACCATTCAACACAATCTACAATATATGAAATTTATTAAGCGAAGACCAGTTTCGACTCCCTGCAGAATAATTGAATCAAAGGGAATCTGATAACAATCATCATGAGGATTGCCTAAATACATCTCAATAGGTTGGCATAAAACGCAATAACAAATTATACACACAATGACATGAAACGCTTGGCACTAAGAAAGTTATTCAATCTGGGTTAAAAATACTGCCGTGTGTTTGCAGAACATGGAACAGACTTGTCGGTCTTGTTTCAATCAACTTGAAAACATATGAACTAGTTGACACATTTGACAATGAAACATATTACAATTACAGAAATCGCTTTGCTCTAGGTCACGTAATCTTGCAGCGCTTTTGTACAGTATGGATCAAACTTGTCGGTCTTGTGGAGAGCTGATGTTAAGAATAATTGGTAGTTATCTGCTTTTGAAGTTGAAACTGTCGTCTACTAATGTTGTTGATGTAAGAATTAATGATGGTATGGCCTTGGATTATCGAACAATATCGTTAAAGGTGGATGACTCAGGAAAAAGAAATAAGAAACTAATGTGTGTGCTTGGGATTTAATTATAAAGTGATTTGAATAGTACTCACTCCCTTGTTCCCGCTCACGTTGACCTGCCGTTAGAAGAGTAGGGTGCGCTCTATTCGACTCAGCTAATTTTAACTACCAATTATTCTTAACATCAGCTCTCCACAAGACCGACAAGTTTGATACATCCTGTACAAAAGCGCTGCAAGATTACGTGACCTAGGGCAAAGCGATTTCTGTAATTGTAATATGTTTCATTGACAAATGTGTCAACTAGTTCATATGTTTTCAAGTTGATTGAAACAAGACCGACAAGTCTGTTCCATGTTCTGCAAACACACGGCAGTATTTTTAACCCAGATTGAATAACTTTTTTAGTGCCAAGCGTTTCATGTCATTGTGTGCATAATTTGTTATTGCGTTTTATGCCAACCTATTGAGATGTATTTAGGCAATCCTCATGATGATTGTTATCAGATTCCCTTTGATTCAATTATTCTGCAGGGAGTCGAAACTGGTCTTCGCTTAATAAATTTCAAATATTTTAGATTGTGTTGAATGGTAGAACATCCCTCAAATCCTATTATATTAGTTATACGTCAACACGGAAATGAAAATCATAACCTACGAAAGCATGTCTTAAGATCATTACTTTTTCTAAGCTGTCTTTCCCATGTTGCACAATGTGTCCAAAGATTTCTTTGTTTTGATACTAATGATCTCATTCGGAGGGTGAACAGTGTAACAATAAACTTTTTAGTGCAAAATGCTCATGAAGGTATCCATAACATTTTTTTTGCCAGCACCACACTTCAAAAGAATCTACTTTCTTCAGATTTGCAGCGCAAATAGCCAACCTTTCGGCTCCGAGTCATCTCAGTTTCAGCTCCTCCTATCGCGTCATGTACGCCAGGTGACGATATCTCTCCACTGCCAACGCTCTTTTAAAGGAGTTCCCGTTTCTTTCAAAATTAGGCCAACAAGTTTGAGGTGGCTGAACATTTGCCGCCAGATGTTCCGTGGTCAATCTCTGGCACATGTGGGTATCAGAGGGACCAGAACATGGTCACAGGATGTATGCAATATTGGTTGATGCTGGTCTTTTCCCTTTCCCATCAAAATTGTAAATACCACAATGCTTTCACCTTAAAAAATAAAAAAGACAAGAAGACTACTACTAATAAAAATCACTGAACTGTTGGAAAAGTTCATGTTTTATGCACAGTATATGCAAAGAAACATTTCCATCAGGAACAACTGTCCTGAAATACAACCTCAGAGTTAAAACGGAGCCTCTCACCTACATCTAGCCATTGCCTGCAACTCAACTGCAAACTTTCTTTTGTGAGCTGATCAAGCTGTGTGTGTCAACATGAAAATACATTGCGACTGAGGAAGTGTAATGTGGTTCTACAATCATAACAAACTAGCCATTGGACAAATGTAGCTGTAATATCTGAACACACCTCAGCTAACAGCGCCAGTCTGCATAATAAACATGTAGGATGGCGAGAGTATGACGCAGATAATGTAATTTTGACAATAATCATGTTTCTAATGTATGGATTAAAAAATGTTTACTCCATACTTGCAGTGCTTGGTATTTCCTTGACATAATTCCAACCGGTATTCATCAAGGAAGCGCGCCTGGTGGTCATGATCGTTAATACGCAACACCGTGGTTAGCCGGTTCGAGCCCCATTGGTAAAAAAAAATGTCACCATCAGAATGTTGGCCGGCAGGGTATGGGAGGTGGTAGTATAAAATTTCTAATCACTAGATTGGGTGTCAAAAGCCTGGACTAAATTACAAACTTCTCTGCAGTTATATGGAGCCATATGACGCTGTTGATGGTGATTCGTTTGTCAGACCGGGAGGTTAAGTCTTGAGCAGACCCCTTGGTGCTATTCGACGGGAGTAGGCTATGTGCCAACAGTGGGTTTCACCCTCTCCCTTTCTACTATCATATATCATGTCATTCATTTCATCTCATTAACTCCTCTGATGAGGTTTATGGCAGAAAGGGCACCCGGTCATAAAAAGACAGATTCATCTCCCTTCATACCCAACCCCGTAGAGAAATGGGACAAGGGTTAGACAAATATTAGTCAAGGAATTCTTTGTACTTCCGGATTTGTTTCATCGAGAGAAAGAGACTGTATTCTAACATGTTCTTAGATATTTGCCATGGGTCTTAATAATTGAACAGCTTCCAATCAGCTCTTCATTTTTTTTTTCCTTCCCAAATTTATGTTAAATAAAAGCTTTAATTATTAATTTCTAGTATTATTTAAATTATATCATCAGAATGGAAATCCAAGAGAAGAATGAAATCTATCAATGATGCAGCTTATCATTTATCAGCAGTGATAACCAGTATCTTATCAAACAACAGAACATTAGAAACACAATGAGGAAAACTACTCTCAAGAATAACAAATAGCTTGGACACTCCAGCAAGACAAATACTTCCTTTTCTTTACTTCTAAGTTTACTACAGGCCAAGGAATGGCTCCAGAAAACAGCTGAGAACTTGATGGCTTGGGTACCTCATGTCCCCACTTACACATACGAGGTTCGTCGCCATAAGACCTACCTGGATTGGTGCGACGTAAAAAATAAAAAATAAAAAAATAAATAAACCCACCCACATACGAGGGTGAACTAAGAGAGGGATATTGCTTGGAGGGGAACAGCTTAGGAAGGTAGAGAGTTTCAAGTACTTCGGAAGTATCATAGAGGAAAGCGGAAAAAATGACAAGGAAATAATTGAGCGTGGAAGACAAGCAGGAGCATTCCTGAAGTATCAGAAGCTTGGTTTGGAGCAAGGATGTCCCTCAGGGAAGCAAAAGGGTGATATACACGATGTACTATATACCTATTCTGACGTACGCAGCCGTAATGAGGCAGAGAGCCGTGAATAGCATACAGGCAAGTGAAATGAAATTTCTGAGAAGCAGGATAGAAATGACAAGATTGGATAAGATGAGAAATGAGAAGGTTCAAGATATAGTAAAAGAAGAGCCACTACAGAATAGGATAGAGCCATCTAGACTTAGATGGTATGGACACATGAAGATAATGACAGAGGAAAGAATACCGAGGAGAATGCACGCAATAGAGATAACAGGTCAACGACCGAGAGGAAGACCAAGAGACAGGTGGATAAAAGGAGTGGAAGAGTGTGTACAGTGACTAGGGACCCGGCCAACAGCTGGAAACTGCAGATGATGATGATGAAGAGGGTGAACTAACGAGCAACATGATTTCACAAACCAGGATTTGTTATTATTGGCAAACTATAATTACTACATTATCTACAGACCTTTCTTCATTATCAACGTAATATCTATTTCTTTGCATACATTTTTCCCACTGTCCTGCAAGCTTGGAACCTTTTTGTGGTACAACTCCATCCTGGCAGGCTACAGACGCTGTACGTCTCTTAGTGTTCTTTCACAAAGAGGAAAAGAGCACCATGTTGGAACCATAGGCAGGGTGCAGCAGAAGCCTATTTCCTCCTTGGCAGACAGAACAGAATGGTGCTGAAGAATGTTGTTTCCCAGGTGTTTATCGCCAGACATACAACGGAGATGGCTAAGTGTTTGGAGCATTTGTGGTTTCCTCAAGTTCAAAAAATTCAACCAGAATCCACTCCTTGGCATCCCAAAACAATGAACTATTTTTGCTTTTGTTCTTTATTGTAGAGTTCATGATCAATCGCAATACTTAATGAAAAATGATCATCGACTCTGAAGGTCTTGAGCGATGGCTTTTCTCTGAACTTCGTGGTCTTTTGTCACAAAACATGGGATCCAGCGGTAACTTAACTTTTTGGGGGCCCAAGCTTGCTATCATTTCCTACACTACATCGTGTTCTCCTTTGAGGTATTCGGTGGCACAAGAATGGAAAGGGCTAGGATTGGTGAAATAGCAGCTGTGACTTTAATTAAGGAACAGCCCCAGCATTCGCTTGATGTAAAAATGTGAACCCATGGAAAACCATCCTCAGGGCTGCCAACAGTGGGGTTTGAACCGACCATCTCCCGAATATTGCAAGTTTAGCCACAGTGAAGTTTGTGGTGAACTTCAGCAGCAATGACAAAACAAAACTTCACTGTCAGCCACTCGATTGAAACTAATGTGACAAAACCTTACAGTCTCTAGACTGCAATGATGCACTTGGTTATATAACGGTATATTGATGGATTCTAATTGTTTTACATTGTTCCTAGTTAATTTCAGCATGACATTCATAATTTGAACTTTTATTCAAATTGTGGGTAAATAAGAATGCCTTAGAGATTGCGCAAAGCCTCAGTTGCGACAAATATCTGCTTATAAATTATAACAAAACAACAGTTCTATAAAAGAAACTACTAACAGAAAGTCTGCCACGATACAGTGTACAGGCAAAAACAGCAGCAGCCTGAATATAAATATGAGGGTGTTTTTATATGACTCGCATACAAGATGGTCATTAACTCAGCAGTACAACAACGTACCTCAGCACGTGATCAAACAGCACCCCCCCCCCCCCCTCTTGATGATGCTGAGAAGAACAGGAACTGAAAATGTCGAGACTGGTCTTGTTTGCAGTCTCCTCTTTCTGCAGCGACCTGTCTTGGTGTTTATATTTTTTCAATGTTCCTTCCTATCACTCTAAATAATTCTCTGTCATTCCATCCTTATTTTTTTAATTTTTTTTTATTTTGCTAGTTGCTTTATGTCACACCGACACAGATAGGTCTTATGGCAACGATGGGACAGGGAAGGCCTAGGAATGGGAAGGAAGCGGCCGTGGCCTTAATTAAGGTACAGCCCCAGTATTTGCCTGGTATGAAAATGGGAAACCGTGGAAAACCATCTTCAGGACTGCCGACAGAGGGGTTCGAACCCACTATCTCCCGGATGCGAGCTCACAGCTGCGCGCTCCTAACCGCATGGCCAACTCGCCCGGTCCCATCCTTATTACCACTCATACAAACATACCTCTGATGAGCAGTAAAAGAGGCCAATCCTAGAGGATACATTCCAGGATGGGACAAAGTTTGCAAGAGTCAGCACAAGTAGAGACCAGGAAATTGCAGAAGAGTTGCTGCACATCTGCAGAAACAGAACGAAAATATTGAATCACTCGGCTTCAAAACACCTAGCAGAGACTAGTCATTGTTGAGGAAAGTTGGAGAAAGCAACAAAGGAGTAAAGAGTAGATAATATCCACGTTAAGAGCCCGTAAGCTCAGTGTTCTCTGAGCAGTCTCAGTACTCTCACCCCCTTCAATACTTCTGCAAGTACACATGCTGGGAAAGCAGACTTCCTATCTGACATCATGCAAAGAGGTCATGATCCCACAACACACAAATAAAGCAAAAACTTATTGTATTACTGATATGTAAGAAGCCAAATATCCATCCAGTCTCACTGCTGAGCACTGTTTACAAGCTCCTTAAAGGGTTATTGTATGATAGAATCATGAAACAAGCAGGGTTTCGTTCAGCATTGAAACTGTGTCGACTCCTCTAAGAACAAGTACATCCATGTTCTTCATCACCGTATACCTGTGTTGCTGCGCCAAGAAGCGGCTGTGGCCTTGAGATTAATACTCTATCAGCCAGGTCAAAACCAGAAAACTCTGCACGATGACTGCCGAAAGTCCACAGGAACTTGCTAATGGCAAAGGGATGTGCGATGGTTTGGGAGGGTCAATCAAGCGCCTTGCAGCCAGAGCTTTATGAAGATCAAACAAGGAAATGTCCCCAACTTTTCAACTGGAGCAGTTCAACCTCCTTTCAATTCATTTTTCGCACAAAATCAGGACACCCCGAAACAAAAAACTGGTTGAAATCTCAAAAGTGATTCAGAAAACACAATTTCACTGCTTCATTCCATCACCATATCGAACTGATATTGTTACGAAAGTGTACTTACTGAGTGATAAAACTTTACCTATTGTTGAGAAAAAAGGACTGGATTTGTGACCAAATGTGGTGGCTGGCTGGTAATGAAGAAGTAATAGCCGCTATCTTTGGAGCTCCTAGGTCTAGCACCTTCTGATGGACTGACTATGAGAAGTCAAATTTTAACAAGAACTGTGGCAGTTCAGATCTATAACTTAACTCAAACACACATCATCATCTCACTCCAGTTGCCCGAGTGTGGTTAACAAGCCTCCTCCACTCCTTTCTGTCCTTCAACTTTCCCTGCTCCATTACTTCCGCCACATCCAATCCAGCTTCTCTAATGTCCTTCCAAATCTGATCCAACCACCTTCTTCTCGGTCTTCCAACTGGTCCCTTTCCCTTAACTCCTCTTTCCAATTCCCTTCTTGCTACCCATTCCTTTCCCATTCTTTTTACATGTACGAACTATCTCAGTCTTGCTTTCTGTATCTCCTGTACTAACAGTTCTATATTTAGCTCTTTTCTGATTTTAATATTTTGAATTCTATCTCTTCTTGTCTTTTTAACCAATGTTCTTAAAAGTTTCATTTCTACTGCTTGGATCTTACTATCTTGTCTCTTATTAGTTAGCAGCGTTTCTAGTCTGTATGTTACAAATGGTATGAAATACTCTTTATATAATGTTAATTTCGTTCTCTTGGGTACTTCGTCATCCTCTCTGACTTGATGAAATGTTGTACCTTTACTTAGTCTGTTATTAATTTCAGGGTTGATTTCATTACTTCCATTAATAATGCTACCCAGATATATAAACTGTTCTACATTCTCTAACCGTTCTCCCTCATGTTCACTTGGCTTCTCTTTTTCTCTTTTCCACAGTGCATGACTTCAGTTTTCTTTTCTACCAATTACCATTCCAAACTCCTTCAGATTTACATTCCAAATGTCCAGTCTCCTTTGTACTTCCTTTTCTCCCTTTCCCCAAATCACTACATCATCCGCAAATAACGAAGCATTCACTTCATCACTACTGATACTCTGTTTTACACGTTTTATGATTTCATACATCAATATAATAAACAATAATGGTGACAGTGCACTTCCTTGCTCGAGAATTTTTTTTTTTTTTTGTATAAATGTTTCAGAGTCAGCACTCCCTACTTGTACACTGCTTTTACTCTCATGATATAACATTTTTATTTTGTTAATTAATCTAACAGTGTCTGAAACATACATTATACTGACAATTATACAGGACAGTAACAAATCTGGTACTATAATCATTTCTGATGATGGCAGGTAACAATGTGATTTAAGCTCTACATAAATACAAAATTAATTAAATGTGGTGTGACCAATAAGGGGCTCATTTACATGGTTCCTTGGTAGCGTCAATCACATTCTGGAGAGAGCAAGTAGTAAGAAGATGGCTCATAGTCTGTTCTTCACCACATTCACATAAGAGTGGAGTAACAAACAAATCCCCACTTTCTCATGTCGGTCTTTGTTCTTCCAACTCCTGAACGCAACCTGTTGATTTTGGTACATTCATTTTCAGTAGGCATTCCCATACATGTTTCCTCTTAACTGTATCATAAGCTTTTCCCAAATCCAAAAATACGAATATGATTTCCTTGTTCCTTTCCAGATGCTTTTCCATTATTGTCTGCACTGTAAATATCAAGTCTATTGTTGATCTATTCGGTCTAAAGCCATATTGTTCTTCCTCTAACTGTGTTTCTATTATATCCCTCAGTCTTTTGTCTATGACTTTCTCCATTATTTTTAGCCCATGTGATAATAGGGTTATACCTCTATAATTTTCACATTTCTTCGTATTTCCTTTTTCGAACAGTGGTACAATGCTAGTTGTTGCCAATCTTCTCGTATACTTTCATCCTTCCATATGGCATTGAGGGCCCCGTATAGCCACTGTAGTCCAATGCTTCCTGCTGCCATAATCATATCAAACACACATGCCTGCTGCAGTTAAAATGCTGGAAACTAGATTACAATGAAACAAAGATAAACTGTGAAAAACAACTATGAACTAAATGAATCTACTAAGTTTATAATTCCAACTACAGTGCATTTTTCTGATGCAATAGTTTATGGTTATTTATCTGGTGTACAATACTTCAACAATACAATTTTTGGAATGTGCCCTATAATGAACAATCTACTACAAATTGATACAAAAATGCAAGAGAAATAGATTCTATGATTACCAGTAGACAGATTCATAACAATTTGTGTGTAGCAGTATATAAATATTCATAAAACCAGACGATCCCATTCAAAATTTGTAAAAATGGTCTTAAAACATCGATGAAAAAAGGATTTCTTTGCAACTTTTCAGTCATATGACTCTTTGAAAACAGAATTTCAAATCTTTGAGCCTTAAAGTAAAACGTGAGGTTCCAAAAATCTAATAATGTTACGTATCAACTGAAAGCTTGTCAAAATGTAAAATGGTTTATATTTTGTTTTAATAAATTACAGCCTGAAAAACTTCACAGATTTTTAAACTCTTATAAAACAAAAATTTGGTAAGGAAAATGTATAACAACTGTATTTGAGATTCTCTTGTACAGTGCACGATATCAAATAAAAAAGAAAGTGGTATGTTAATTGCATTGGTCATGTGATATGTGCCCTACGATAAATAAAATCTCTAAATACGACATTAAAGGAAAAAGGCAAGAAAGACCCGCATTACACATAATGTAAGGACCTGGACTCTAAAACTGTGTCGGATTAACCTTTTCCAGTCCAACGTCGAGGTGACCTCAACATTATGTTTCGTTCTATTTGATAAGCTATTTATTGCAATTCTTTGACCCGATTGAGGTCGATCGATATCCCTGGAGTTTCTAGAGCAAACTTTTGTTCAAAAAGGAAGCCGTTCTGTTATCTCCATGGAAATAATATGAGCTATATGTAGCCGTGTATCGTCATGGTTACCCGCAGCCTGTCAGCTGTTTACATTCAGTAGTGCTGCACACGTGTTGCACTGGGCGTGTTTATCTGTGAATGCGAACTTGTCTCAGTTGAATTTGCGATATAAAAGCGACAAATATGAACGAGGAAGAAATACGTATGCATGTTTATTTAGACAGATGACGGTGATTATCTATCTGAATTACACGAAGAGTTCAGAGAACCGTCAAGTGAAGATGAAGGTGTAGTGAACTGCAGCATTGCAAGTTGACAATTTTTCGTGGTAAGACACAAAGGATACAATGTATCCACAAAGAGAGTCCGCGAAAACATACGCACGGAGCCCTCACTTAGTCGGTTTCTTGGGGTTGTAGGTTATAAAGAATATTCTTCCCTTGAAACCAACAAGAGAATTGTCAACTGACAAGTTTGGCCCAGGTATGAAATATTTCCTACATTTACTGTCAACATATTTTAGAAAATTACACACTTTCTGAGTTCTGGTTCTAAAGCTGGTACCTTGATTTTGAGTGTTTTCTTAATGGACCATTAATAATATTTGTAAAAAAAACAAAGTTTCCTAGTGAAAGTTTGACGTTAGACTTTTGTGTAAAGCAGTAAATAACTCACTGAACTCATATTTATAGAATATAGTTATAACAATAATAATACAATTATAGTTACTAATGAAAATTATGAATTTAATCAGACTAAGTTAAAATGTGCAAAACTAATTTTGACCAGACTGTTGGAACATGTGACAGAAAATTGGACTGCAAAGGGTTAAGAGCGGCAGAGGAGCCATATTTCCCTTACACTAGCTTCATTAGGACAAAGACATTCATCGACGTTGGTAACAGCGGGGGTCTATTGATTAATTCGATTTAATAGAGCGTTCGTTGATACTTGATTGTCTAAATTTTTATTGCTTATAGCCGGTCTTATAGCAGGTTTAGGAACCAATTTTGAATTTGATTTAAAAAAGATTATAGCTTTATCAACTTTAAGTCAATTAGGTCTGACACATAAGTTCACTTTTAGTACACTCCTACATTTGATCACTCCTGTTAGCTCAAGCAAATATGAACAAAATGGTTGTAATATGTACCTTCAGGAATGGTAAACAAATATCTCGCAAGAATAGGCAGAAACTTTTGCAATGAAATAAAAATTGTACTCACATCTACACCATGCTCTGTATAGAAGTCCGCAGTCCCCATGCTGGCGTAGAGCTTGTAGCCCATCTTCTTAAGAGCTCTGATACTGGGAAGGAGCTCCGTCTTGTGCTAAAAATATAATACAAACTTATTTACTCATGCAAAAGTTAAATTGTTACTCTTACATCATACAGAGATAGAAAGTAAGTGTACTGATAAGGCACACATTTCAGAATTGTACATCTGGGATAATGGGATACAATGGCAAAACAAACTACACACTAGTGACACCAAAGACTGTCGAACGAAAAACAAGACATGCAGACTAACAGAGCGACGATCTACGTACATAACTGCTACATACTTCAATAGAGTTATACTGTCTAGGTTGCCTTAGGCACAACTCTGTTTCTAACTACCACGTATCATTTCTTTTTCTTCCACCAATTTACTTCCCCACATTCCCCTAATAATGACGAATAATTCTGTGATTCTTCCCGGGTACAGTACAGTGATTCTCTGTTCAATAACATTACATGATATACAGCTGATTTTCATTATCAATTTTTCTCATATTGTCCTCATCCATAAATTTCTTGCTTATTTTCCCTTGTCTCTACACAGACTACCGAGCTCGATAGCTGCAGTCGCTTAAGTGCGGCCAGTATCCAGTGTTCGGGAGATAGTAAGTTCGAACCCCACTGTCGGCAGCCCTGAAAATGGTTTCCCGTGGTTTCCCATTTTCACACCAGGCAAATGCTGGGGCTGTACTTTAATTAAGACCATGCTTGCTTCCTTCCCATTCCTAGCCCTTTCCTGTCCCATAGTTGCCATAAGACCTATCTGTGTCGGTGCGACGTAAAGCAACTAGCAAAAAAAATCCCATTTTTTTTTTTAACATAGTAATCATTTATCTCTATTTTGTCTGAATTTATTACTACATAGTATTTTGAACATGTAGCTATAACCAAGCCCGTAAAAACTGTCGGTAGTGATTGTAAACTATATGTTTAAGCCTGTAGAAGTTATGGACTTCGACGACTTTGAAAGAATGGAACCCTGTGGAACCAATGGCATGGATGCCAAAGTGTTAAAGTAGAATTCAAGCAAGAGGAATGAGGAAAGGCCTAGGAATTGGAAGGAAGCGACCGTGGCCTTAATTAAGGTACAACCCCGGCATTTGCCTGGTGTGAAAATGGGAAACCACCGAAAACCATCTTCAGGGCTGCCGACAGTGGGGCTCGAACCCACTATCTCCCGATTACTGGATACTGGCCGCACTTAAACAACTGCAGCTATCGTGCTTGGTAACACTGTTTTTATGCTTAGTTCCTTTTAAATGAATTTTCACTGACAGCAGACGCATATCACCTTCACTGTAATTGGCAAAAGAAGTCGATGGATTGGGATTACTCATTCTTCGCCTTTTACGTTTAGAAGAAAGAACACCATTCAATTCCAGCAGCTGGTCATCTTTACCTCCTAACTCGCAAAACTCTCCAGCAAGAACTATTGAGAAGTTGTCATCAGATCAGTCCTTATCCCATATTAACTTAGATAGGCTGATTCATCCAAGTCGAAAACCTAGAGTTAGTGCAATATTAACCCACTTTGAAAAATAAAACATACAAAAAACTGCATTGTGTCCACACAAAACCAAGGAAAATAGATTTATTTAGCGTTTCACCTGATTATTTCCAGTTTCTGATCAGTAAATATTCTTCGTAACATTTCTTTGTTATTATCCAAGACGGATCTCTACGGTAGACCTCGCAAAGAATTTTAGAGAACTCTCAGATGTGAATGTTTTCTGACAGTTCAACCGCACCATATCATTTTATGGTACGTTTGCCTTTTCTGAAGTCTTCACATTCCTAACAAATTCTTGTATCTATTGTGAACTGTTAATCTTTCCCATCATGTGTTGTTACCACTATGTAATCTTTCCTTATTCCGTTAGATGGCATCTCACGCGTTAGCATAGTTCAAAGCATTTCTTTTCTGTCCCGTCTTGTTGGGTTATCTTTCTAGTTGGATGTGTGGGGAGTTTTGACTTGAGAAGATGGGAGGATTGGATTTCCAAGTCGCCTTTGTGGCATTTAAAAGATATTTTAAGAGATTCAACATGTCTATGTACATTCTCGGCTTTTCGAGAATGTTAATTGCTTATGTAATTGAGGTATTTATTTTTCATTAATCTTCTCTTGGTTTTATTATTGCTTCGTTCTGTGCTCACCATGGTTGGGTTAGAAAGGTTTCCCTCATTACGTGTGTTTCTAATTTATTTGTGTGTTAACTTTGATTTGACACACTTCTTTCGGTATTTTCCTTTACCGATTCGCTATATTTGTTTAGAGAACAGAAGGTGATACGGATTCATGTGTGTGTGTGTGTGTGTGTGTGATTGTTTGCTGTGTGCCGTCCGAGACCTTTTACTCATGTCGTTTCATTAACATTCCGCTTGAGCTCATGTTGTATTATTTTATCGCGTGTTCTGTAAAATTCATGTCCACTACATAGGCATGGTATGAATACAAGCTAACAACGCGATTGGCCTGTTTCTGTGTGTTTTGGTGTTGGAGACACTCCGTCTCTTTAAGATGGACCACTTTCTGGTTCATATTGTCGGAGCTCAAGAGCGGTTGTTTATTTTGCTATGTGCTGTGTGTTGACATTCTTATACATCCCTTTATTCGACGACCTAACCCCTTGGTCTCTGTGTGAGCGTAGGTGGTTCTGACGCTTGGATCTGTGATACCTTTTGTGTCTAGTTTACTTATTAATTGTTCGTTTCACATTGCCGTCATTGGCTTTCTTTACCTATTTTCTAGTTTAATATGTTTTATTCTTTGCGGGATAGCTTTCCATTTTATCTTAGTTGTCTGGTGTGAAACCATGGTACTTCCCCTTTTCTCTTTGCTTTAATTTTATGAGTTCGGTACACCCTTCCCTCTTCTCCCGTTTTAAGCTCGTTTACTTAATGATCTTGTATTCTTGGAGGACGTGGATTTTTATTGTTGGGAGCTTTATGTCTTACCTTAGGAATTGAAAGGGAGAATGTTATGATAAGGTGCTGTTACTCCCTAAACTTATGGTTGTTTAGACCTGATGTGCAAAAAGAAATACTTGGTACCCACCTAAATTTATGTTTTTCATTTAATGATGGTAGATGCCAAGCCCTTGTACCCAACTTTTCATCACATCTTTTATCAAGGTAAGCGAGTGTGAAGGTGCGATAAACAGTGAATCTTGTATATTTTGATTATGGGCCACGTATGATTAATATTATCTATTTGATTTTGGCCCCCTTGTTACGCCTATGCAACCTTTTTGATTTTCTCTTCATAATAAATTTATGTTCTTGCCCTTATTCCTGTTATATTTTTATTTCTTAGCGTCTCTTGTATGTATGTTATCTGTACGAGGCCCGGGTCCAGTTCCTGGCTGTCTTTGCTAGTTTTGAACAAATCCACCGCACTGGGTCTTTGTCATGTTCTTAGTGTCAGTTTACAGTTGGTAGTGAATCTGTGCCATTATGAACTGAACCAGATTTCAGCAGTATAGTGTGCTGGCAGTCATCGTGGCTAATACAGTATCTATATTGAAGCCACAGCCGCTTCTTGACCCATCTTGAAAATACCGGAGCAACGCAGGTATACGGCGGTGAGGAACATGAATAGTACTTCTTCTAAGAGTAACAAGTATCGAAAAGGAACAAACAAGTGTCAAATCAAGTTCTACAGCGAGGAACATAAATAGGAGGAACAGTGAGGAAGAGGTTGATGCCCAAGTCCACAGCGTTTGGATAGCTCAGAGTTTGTTTATCGTTTTTCATCTGGAGTGCCACTGTTGTGCTTTGAATTGTACTGTTCTGAAGAAGTAAGAATGGATCAAGTTGTGTAAAATGAACATTTCTAACATATCTTTCTGTTCGAGTTTAATAACGAAAACAGCTGAGGTAGCTCCAACCATTTAGACTGTACAATGATGATACTATTGGGGAGATTACAGCAAGAAAATGGTTTAATTGTTTTAAATGGGATGGCTGTGACCTGAAAGACAATCCACCTTAGGAGGAAGATCAACTCCAGGAGTCTGTTCATGACTACCTTTGTCGGTCAACTCGACAATTAGAAAATGTAATGAACTGTAACCAGTCAACTAACATGATCAGGAGGCAGTTATTCCAAGTTCGGATTTCTTGCTTGGATGCCACGGTCTTTATTCAACTTGTTGTGCTATATCCTATTTATCTTGTTATAAATACAATCTGCATTATATTATTTTTCATGAATCAAACATGCAGTAGAGAGAAGTGAAAGGATGTATTATCTACAAGTACAGCAACATTAAGGTAAGGATGGCAGATTCAAATATAACTATTTTAAATAGTTCTGTAATATATTTAAAAAGGATAGAAGGCGAAACTGTAAAAATACTTCAAGAAAAATACGATAGACGGGCTCTGATAGACAGAAAAGATTAATTGAGAGATACCGTATTTACTCCCATATTAGACCCCTTTTCCCCCACTTTGACAGTCAAAAAAGTAAAGGGGGGTACAATGTGCGATAACCTCAAATTTTGTGCAGTGAACATGTGACTTCTAGGCTATAAATTTATGATGATGCTTGTTGTTTTAAGGGGCTCCAACAATGAATGTCATCGGCCCCAGGCTATAAATTGTACATGTAAACATTCTACACTGTTCTTTAACAAACTTATGAACGTATTTGAGTTATACTGGCTATTTTCGTTGGAAGGCGGTATAAATGTAAAAAGTCAATAAATGGTGAACACGACTTTTAGGCCTACATATAAAGTAAATATAATCCATTTTAGTTACTCATATCACGTCATTTGTTTCATCTCATTAATTCCTCTGATAAGGTCGACGTCAGGAAGGGCATACGGTCGTAAAAACTCACTACGAAGATTTGTCTCATTTCATACTCGACCCCGTAGAGAAAAGGGATAAGGGTATCGTATCATGCAATATTGAAACAAAATAACTCGATGGTAGTCATTTGTCTCTGTCAGTTGAGCAGTAAGCGTACCAAACAGTAAACCTGATCACTCCTTTTAATTTTAATTGTCTTGCGCCGCTAACTTCCCTGCTACCGGAGTGTCGTCATTCCAAGTGACGACATCTTTACTGCCATCTCATCAGCCATGCACTGCAGTCGAGAGCATTCGAGGTCCCATCTTTTTTTAACCCTTTAAAAACGTTTTTGTTTCCGACTATAGAGTCCAAACTGTGTGAAGCTATTCCCAAATGGTTTCTGGAGATGGTCTTTGATATTCCCAGCTGGTGTATGTGTAGCAGAAGCTATTTCTTCTGAATAAAGCCGTGTTGTTGAAAGCATGCCAAACCACCAGCTGATAACTAGTGTATGTTACGAGCTGTATTTCCGAATGTAATACATAGCGACTGGAAGCATTCTTCCGATACCTGCGGCTGTTGAAAGCCAGACCCTTATTTTTAACCCATGAATGCCTAGTGCTGCATATGTGCAACGGCGTGCCGTGCTCTTTTCTTTAATGTATGAAGTTGTTTTCCAGTAAAGGAATGAAAATTGCACGTGTATTCGGTAAAGGGAAGTGTTGTGCTTTGTCACGAGTCGGTTAATCAATAGTCTGTATCTCAAATATTATTATAATATTTATAGATCCACCTGTTCAATACAAGACAATACAATCCACTATTTCATGTGGTTAAAATTTATACTAATACATAAAAGTCATAGGTTCATGTTTCACCCTTTTTTTTTTTTTTTTTTTTTTTTTTTTTTTAAACGGGCATCATCAGACTATATCAATCTTAAAAATTAATGGATATGGGATCTTTTTAATCTTATAAACTATAGAGTAAAATGTTGGACAATGATTTCATAAAATGTTATACTATAACATAAAATAAGGATAAGGAATTAACAGTTTTTGAAGATTAAAACGTGGTTAATCATGAATTTGAGCATTTAAAACCAAAATGGATCCTCTTCTTATACATCATTAAGACTGTAACGGCCTTGAATGTAAGCACAATCATCCAAGGGGGATGTTTGTTCCATTCCCATAGCATGAGTTCAAGATAGTAAAATCACTGTCAGTTATTTAAAACAGAAGTGTGAACGTATCAAATATGTTAAAATATGTATGGTTGATTTATCTGAAAGTCGTAGAAAAGAAAATGGGACTTCTTGTGGAGACGTTGCTAATGATAAAATGTTGCGTCAAAGCTAGCTGATGTCAGTGTTTAATTATGTTAGTACGGTAATCAATTGGATCCAAAAGACGGTCAAGTGGGTGTTATTAACCCTGTTGAAACATTTGTTGGAAGAAATGATCGAGCTTTTTTTTCCCCCCTGAAACTAAATGTTAAAGAAAGTTGGTTAAATAGTACTGTGCACGAGACTTCCCGTACGTCAAAAATGTCTAAGGCAGTACTTACTTGTACGGTGTGTGTAAAGTACGTCGGGCTGTTCCAGTAACGCTAGCCTGACTGAGCTTCCTACTTCTAGTATTATAACGGTGTGGCTGAGGCAGTGAAGGATATGGAGGGGGGGGGGGGGGGGGGTAAGGGGGGGCGGATCCGTGCGTGCAGCGGTTGTTGTTGGAGGGCTGTTAGGAGCAAGATGGGCAGGCCTAACATTTGGCGAGGTGGTGGGAGCTTTAGAACAAAAAGTTCTAAAAGTCTGCAGGATTGTATTATGTTTTGAATTCACAATGCCTAATAACTCTGGAGTTAGCTCATATAAAGGATTTTTCTGCCTCCGTGGCATCATTAAGATTATGGTCTTTGTTATAGGTTTGGTCTAAAAGATGTAAAGACTTTCTAATTCATTCATAAGTTTTCCTTTGCCTATACATCTTACTTGTAATCAATAGTCACCGCTTGATTTTTGATGAGGTGTATGTTTGAAGTTTGCTGTGTGTTCCAGCTATCACAATGGCATACCGTAAGAGGTAAAATTCGCCATATAATTTTGTGATTTAGAAATAATTAACCTCTTTTAGGAAATCCAGGAAGTAAATTCATCAGAGTTTGATTGTAGCACGATTCCTTTTACAATTAATAACTCGTGGGCGAGTGAGATCCACATATTCCCGGCGTTGCATATCCGCAACGCTAGGCGGATCCGTTGTCAAATCACTTCCTTATATACCAATTTGGTATTGAACGGTTTGTTATTGACGCAACAACCCTTCGTTGCTGCACATGCAATTCACACTCATACACCAGTTTTGTGATGCATATTATTAGATTATATTATTATTATTATTATTATTATTATTATTATTATTATTATTATTATTACTATTATTGGTGGTAGGAAATTTTATCTCTTATATATAGGAGAAAATCATAGTTGAATAGCGCCATTTATTCAATTCACATTTATTTCAGGGGCTTGACATTAGCAGAAATTCTCGAGGAGGTAGAGAAGCGAGATGAAGGAGTAGATACTATTTATATAAAACCTCCAGAGCCTACACCCCTTTCGGATGAAGACTCAGCAGATGAGGACTAGGGAGGGCTCATTGACAACCTGAGTCATAGGCCACTTGCTGCGGGAGCTGAAGTTGTTCTTTCCAGCCAAGGAAGACTAGAGGAAGATTGCAATGATGAGTGTGATATTGTCCCGCCTAATGATATTATTGCTTCTGCAGCGGCTCATTCCGTTTCTAATCGAAATCCGTTCATACCTCAAGTTACACGAAACTGGACTGTAAGAGACTTTTCACCACCTTCCGGTATCTTTCCTGATAGTGACTTTGCGAAACATAGTGACTTTTCTCCTGTTGAATTATTCGAATTGTTCTTTGATGATGATTTATTTGATTACATACTGCAGAAAATACGAAATTATGCGATCTTCAAGAACTATTCAGATCTACTCATAACCAAGAATGAACTGAAGTGCTTTTTCGGAATACTCGTAATGTCAGGTTATAATGTGCTACCTGGTGTGAGATATTACTGTAAATAATGTCTTATTGTATATAAACTATTTTATTTTGTCTCTTAGTAAATAATCAACTCAACAATAACTTCTCCACGCTCATTGTCCTGTTATTTTCAACATGTGTTGGTACCTTGCAGCACCCTATACTAAACTGTTTGGTTCAAAATAATACATCTTCCTTGAATAATGCCCTATCCTAGGAATGTTTATTAAAAAAATTGAACATTTCAAAAAATAAAAAATTTGGGCGTTCAAGGGTTAAGTATATTTCCTGCTTGTTCTCTACATTTATCACATGAGGATTTACCTGAACAGCTGTAAATGAGATAAGAGAGACCACATTGTTTAGGTTCCACGACGGAAAGAATAAAAATAAAATAACAGGAAAGTTTGCCGCATCTACAGGTGTAGTGGTAATGTGTTTTATTATCATAATGTTTAATTTCGTACATTCGCTGTCTCCCATACCCTAGTATGTTTTGTTTGGCATCTTTTCGAAAATCGTTGAAAGTAAGCGGGGACATAAAAATTGTTTTTATCACATTTTGAACCTACTTCTCTCCCAAAAAACCCTATATTGGCCCAAGTTATGAGATATTAAACGATCACTTTGATAATGATCTCGCTTGCCTATATTAATAGGCCTAGCAACAAACGTGAATATTTCTTAACTAAAGTAAAGTCATTTCCTCATCCCGAGGTGGTGCAGCTCTTTTTTAGACAGGCCCCCAGTGGAAGGGAGTTGCACGTACCATTTTTACCACAAATCAACCTTCCTGCCATTCGTAAATCTCTGGCAATACGGTACTGGGAACCGAACTCGGCTCCAGAGAACGGCAGCTAATTGTGCTAACCATTATGCTGGCAGACATTCTTAACAACAAAACAAGACACATATACACGGCTGATGTGTGCTTGCAATGCGTGGGTCGGACACAAAACTATTCATCTATTTGTGCGACATCATCAGAGCTGCAGTAGGAATACGCTACGGAGGCGAACATTTCATAACTATGAAACACTATGAAACACAGATGTACCACACGACTTCGATGCGCGTTTTCATTGCGTACATCGTACGCATGAAACTATTCACAAATTTGTGTGATGTCATCAGAGCTACATAAGGCTTGTAGCCGCTTTGAAGCGGAATCGTTGTTCTCTGACAAATTATGTTGGGGGGGGTCTTGTATGCAATTTTTTTTTCATTTTCTTCATCTTGAAAAGCCGAGGGGGGGGGTCTAATACACGAGTAAATACAGTACTACTAGTGTCAAGTATCATAAATAATTTCAAGTGGACCTAAATCATAATGTATTGAATAATAATAAGAAAAATTTGTAGAAATTTCTGGTTACCTTGAAGCTACCAATGGACAAGAGGATAGCCTTTTTGGGTATCTGGAATCCTGTGCTCATCATAGCTTTGAGGTAGGCTTCATAGCGATTGTCACCAAAGCAAGCCACTTCACCAGTGGAAGCCATTTCTACTCCAAGCATCACATCAGCACCTGAGGACAGAAGGAAGACCAGTCTTTAGATAGTACAATGACAAGGCCCTGGCCACATAAAACTGTTTGTTCTGCTGTACCTTGGAAAGGGCTGGAGACACTTCATTGTAACTTGGTGAAAGTGTGGATGTGTTCTTATAAGCAAGTAAACTTGTATTTGTGATCACAGCCATGGTGGCTCTAAACCACAGGGACGTGACTTTTCATTGGCTGGGATTTGAACCGCAGCTGCCTTCTTGAGAAGCCGGTGAAAATGCCGATCCGCTACACACTCAGCGAGTGTGCGGTAAGTCTTCCACTCTTTCCTTGGTCAACTTTTCTTCTCTTTCGACCCAAACACTATGAGGGTGTGTGGCCCTCCCGTTTCTTTTCCTGATTCTTCATTTTTCAAAGGGTCTGAAATCTACCATTTTTCCTTTTGATCAGTGTGATGAGGAGATGGTTACCCAGTTATACTTCCTCTTAAAGCAGTAATAATCATCACCACCACCACCACCTTATAAACTACACAAGCCAGTCCCTACGATGTAGGGGCAACAAACCTGGAAGCTCTGTGTTCACAGGTCAGGGAATTAGAGCTGGTTCAAGGTCCACTCAGCCTATGTAAGAACGCTATCTGACAGCAAGATAGCGGCCCCGGTCTAGAGAGCCAAGAGCACTGACCACGCGTCCCTTCGTAACCTGCAGCTGAGGACACTAGGCAGACCAAGGCCCATGGGTTTTTAAATATATGCTATAAAAAAACAACTCAAATGAGATGCAAACAGTAAAAGAGAAAAGACAAAAAAAAAGCTTGACTTTGACCCTTAAATGTTCTGGCAACCCCAAACAATCGCAAATAGAGCAAAAACAGTAGGGAAATAAATTCTAGATGTACAAAAAAGTACCTGGAAGCATCTGTCATATCTTCAATAGATAGCTTACAATGAATGTTCTAATGGTTTCAGCGTTTAGACCAGTAAAATATTCCCATGATTACTGGAAAAACCTAACACTTTTCATATAAATAACTCATCCAAATGCAAATAAATTTAATGATGAAGATAAAGCTTTTTAAGACAAGTATTTTGAGTGAATAGTTTGAGATATCAGCTTAAAAAATAGTTAATACACAAATCGTTCAACGACAAGCAGGCATGCTGGCCGTGTTCAGAGCTACAGATCTCTGCAGTGACGTTATTTATAAACAATTCCTAAACACACGTAATAGGAAACACAACAGCACATCAGTGTGTGAAGAGGGAGCAGCAGAAATTGAGACACCCACAGTATCCCCTGCTTGCCGTAAGAGGCGACTAAAAGGGGCGACCAAGGGACGATGACATTAGAACCATGAAACTACTTGTGATTAGTACCATTTTGTGTGGAACACCATGGGTCGACGTTACTTACAACTAGTACCAACTTGCAAGAAAAACCATGGGTCAACGTTACATAGGAGCAGTACAATTATGTGAAGAACAATACCAGCCTGGGCGCTGCTTGTGATAAGCATAGTCATGTGTGTTCCACTGTGTTCAGAATGGATCTGTGTAACCTATGAGTAGTACCACTTTATCAGAAACACCATGGGTCTACACTGCCTGTGATTAGTTCCACTAAGTGAGTAAAACCATGGGTCTGGATTGCCTGATAAAACCATGGGTCTGCATTGCCTGAGAGTAATACCATTGTATGAGGAACACCATGGGTTTGTGTTGCCTGTAGGTGTTACCATAATGTATGATATACTGTGGGTCTGCAATGCATGTGCTTAGTTCTACTAAGTGGGGAACACAACAGGAATATCAGCACCCATGATTAGTCACCCTAAGTGAGGAACACCATGAGTCTGCATTGCTTGTGAGTGACATACCGTGGGTGTACATTTTGTGTGAATAGTACCACTGCTTTACTAGTGATTAGTACCATTGTAAGGAGTCAATGATCTGGATTTTGTACCCCTTTAGATAATAAGCATCATCACAGTAATTAGTATTGAATCCACTCTTTGTTTTTATTTCACAACCATTTTTTCATCACCATTTGTTCTGTATTCTAGTCACTTGATACATTTTGAAGTTTTAATTTTCATTTTGTTGCACCTCGCACCATTAGGGGCGATGATCTAGCTGTCAGGCTTCTTTAAACAACAAAAATCATCATCAGAAGATCTCCACGTCTTCACACACTGCCATCTTCAAACTGGTACGCTCTCTCTTCGTCAATCGCAGTTCTTCTCAGCCACCAACGAGCTTGTTCCTGCTTCATGTGGGATAAGAAGAGAGCTTGATAAGTACAGGAATAGGGAACTGTTCCTATTTCCGTCGCTCCCTCTTCATACACTGTGCTTGTCCTATTCCCTCACACCGCCTCTCTCTCATACACGAGTGAAGCTGCACTACTCTCCTCTCCACCACCATCATGCTATCTTTTCCCCTATAAATATGATCAGTTCTTGCATTATAAAAGCCAATCTAAGTTATTCGTTTTACTGAAGATTTTACTTTTAGGATATGTTCTGATATAAACAAGTAAGTGTGCATCGAGTGTACAATCTCCGAGTGACACCGCGTACATGCAGGTCGCCTTTTCGCTGTTGAGATTGGGAAGTGGTAGAGTATGATAAAACATCGGAAAGGGAAGATGAGCAGTGAGAAAGGCTCGAGCGGGTTTTAGAAAGGGGCGAGACACCAGAGACATCATTAATGATGTGTGTTGGATGATACACAAGATGAAGGAAATACCAAAAGAAAATCTACATGAACTTCATAGTTTATAAAAAGGCCTTTGAATGCATAAGTCACAAAAGGATATGGATAGTGCTTCAACAGATGGGCATGCCCCTAATTGTTCTTGTGCATGGTCTTTATTCATAACAAGAAGCCACAGTCACAACTGAGCACGGTGATACTGAGTGGCAAAGGTGGACAGCAAGATGCATACTCTCCCTAATTTGTTCAACTCGTATGCTGAGAACGTCACGACAGAAGTTGGATTGGACTAATCCAGCTATGGATTTTACGATCAGTGGTCTGAATATAAATAACCTACAATATGTAGATGATACTGCTGTGATAGGTGAAAATAAAGAAAAAGGGCATATTCAGAAGATCATACTTTAGGTTAAGAAGCAGAGTGAAAGAATCTAAAAATGAGTAACCAAGATACTAACAACAGGATTACCACCGAGCATGAACATCGATGATGACGCGGTGTTCTCCCTATAAATTTTCAGCAACTGGGTGACAGGAATGAGTTGCCAGGTGGAGAATACTAAGTAAAAATTGAATATATAAAATTTCTCTTTATTCCCCTCAGGGTATTAACAATAAACATTAAATGCAAAATTAAAATATTTTAGTCTTATTATGACAAACAAGACATAACTTCTAGTGCTCTACAGCTCGTTCATAATCATGTTACACTGGGGGCTTACTACTCTGTTGCTGTGAAGTTTGTGACGTCATGCGGAATAGAGTGCTGACATGCACTTCCATGATAATCCAGACACCGCTCGCACATGACACGATATGATAATCAATAATGGTTATGAATTTCATGTTTTTGGTCCGTATTGAACTGAGAATAATATATAAGTAATAATAATAACAACGTAAACGTTTCCACCTTTTCAATACTAAAATATATTCACAAAATTATAAATTACACGGTACTAGTTTCGACCCATCTAGAGGTCATCATCAGCCGTATTGGAGCAAAGATCACTTTTGGCGAAATCCTAAGAAAATGTTATTTTAAAGAATAACAAGTGAAATGAGATGTTATTATGGTAATAGTTAATAATACAAGGAATATACATACTAAGAGGTTTTTAACAAAGAATAAAGTATAAATGGGGTGTTGTAAAAATTATAACCATGGAAATCAGTAAGTTCTTGTATTGAAATGACATATATAAAATTATATATGGCTTAGGAAGAGGGCTTAAGGTGGGGCTGAAGGGTGCGGGAGAAAGTGTAATTGTCTTGGAAAAGTACCTTTGATTAAATTTGGGATTGAGTTTAGGTTGGCTGCATTATTGTTTCTGAGGAAAGTGATAAATAGATCGAAGAGTATGTTGGGTTTCTCTGAGATTTCATTGAGATTGTGACTGGCATTAAAGTATTGGTCTAGGTGTATGTAGTAATTTTCCATTATGTTGAGTAAAGGGCCTTTGTTTGCTAATACGAGGATGTCCATGTCTTGTTCAATATTGGTGAAATTATGGTTATAATCTTGCATGTGTTGGCCGATGGCTGAAAACCTGTTGTATTTTATTGCGTTAGTGTGCTCGTGGTATCTGATAATGAAGTTTCTCCCGGTTTGCCCGATGTAGGTTTTTTTACAGGTGGTAAACTCCTGATTTTAAAAAACTGCTGGTCTTGTTGATGTGTGAAGTATTGTATAAAACGTTCATGTTCTTATTGTTGGTTTTGAAGACTATTTTAACGCCTTGTTTCTTAAAGATGTTGGTTAACTTGTAGATATCATTGTTGAACGTGAAGGTGGAAAATGTTAGAGGTTTGGTTATTTCTTTTTTGAGGGTAGTTTTTGGGCGATGTTTGTGTTTATTGATTATCCTTTCTATAAAATGATTGCTGAAGCATATACGCCCTCAAGAAGAAAATTATAGACAACGAACTCATCGTAACCAAAGCTGACAAAGGCAATGCAACAGTTATCATGGATAAAAAAGTATATATTGAAAAAACAAAAAACTTTTTCACAGACAGCTCATTTTCCATAATCAAAAAAGACCCCACCCAAAAAATTCAAAAACTACTTAAACAAACTCTTAAAAACACTTCATTTTTATTTACCGAACAGGAAAAATCCACACTCATACATATGAACCCAGGACTCCCCACTGCTAAAGCTCTTCCCAAAATTCACAAAACCGGAATTCCCATCCGGCCAATTATCAACTATAGACCGAGCCCCTTATACAAAATATCACAATTCATCCAATGTTTCTTAAGAAAAAATTATCAATTCTTATCCAAAAAGTCTATTAAAATCACATCTGAGCTAGTAGAAAAACTAAACAAGTTCAATTTGCAACCGGATCACTCCATCCACTCTTTTGATATTGTAAACATGTACCCAAGCATACAAGTATCAAAATTAATTCCGATAATTATAAACAATTTAAACTAAAACAGCCACTTAAGCAAACTAGAGATACAAGACTTTATCACAATATTAAAACTTATCATCAACAATAACTTCTTCACTTTTGACAATGTCATATATCAACAAAATGGTTTGGCAATGGGGTCACCGGCCTCAGGTATCTTAGCAGAAATATACCTGGACTTCCTCAAATACACCAAAATTGACAACGAATTCGAAAACATTCTCTTTTGGGCCAGATATGTCGACGATGTCTTTGTAATCATGAATGAGAAATCAATTAACGCACCCACCACCCTCTTAAGACTCAACAATATTGATCCTCATATCAAATTCACACTAGAATCCGAATCAAATAAAAAAATCGACTTTCTAGATTTAACCATCACTAGAAACTCAGATTCTTTCAGTTATAAAATTTTCAGAAAACCCACTCAAACAGCCTCCACCATTCGCCAAGATTCAGTGCACCCCCAGTCCCACAAACGAGCCACATACAACAGCCTAGTTCACCGAGCCTTCAGCATACCTATGTCCAGTAAAGATCTAAAAAACGAACTCAACACAATCCGCGGAATCGCAAAATTCAACGGCTTCAGCAATCATTTTATAGAAAGGATAATCAATAAACACAAACATCGCCCAAAAACTACCCTCAAAAAAGAAATAACCAAACCTCTAACATTTTCCACCTTCACGTTCAACAATGATATCTACAAGTTAACCAACATCTTTAAGAAACAAGGCGTTAAAATAGCCTTCAAAACCAACAATAAGAACATGAACGTTTTATATAATACTTCACACATCAACAAGACCAGCAGTTTTTTAAAATCAGGAGTTTACCACCTGTAAAAAAACCTACATCGGGCAAACCGGGAGAAACTTCATTATCAGATACCACGAGCACACTAACGCAATAAAATACAACAGGTTTTCAGCCATCGGCCAACACATGCAAGATTATAACCATAATTTCACCAATATTGAACAAGACATGGACATCCTCGTATTAGCAAACAAGGGCCCTTTACTCAACATAATGGAAAATTACTACATACACCTAGACCAATACTTTAATGCCAGTCACAATCTCAATGAAATCTCAGAGAAACCCAACATACTCTTCGATCTATTTATCACTTTCCTCAGAAACAATAATGCAGCCAACCTAAACTCAATCCCAAATTTAATCAAAGGTACTTTTCCAAGACAATTACACTTTCTCCCGCACCCTTCAGCCCCACCTTAAGCCCTCTTCCTAAGCCATATATAATTTTATATATGTCATTTCAATACAAGAACTTACTGATTTCCATGATTATAATTTTTACAACACCCCATTTATACTTTATTCTTTGTTAAAAACCTCTTAGTATGTATATTCCTTGTATTATTAACTATTACCATAATAACATCTCATTTCACTTGTTATTCTTTAAAATAACATTTTCTTAGGATTTCGCCAAAAGTGATCTTTGCTCCAATACGGCTGATGATTACCCCTAGATGGGTCGAAACTAGTACCGTGTAATTTATAATTTTGTGAATATATTTTAGTATTGAAAAGGTGGAAACGTTTATGTTGTTATTATTATTACTTATATATGATAATCAAGATAAAAATTTAAACTCCAATGTAATTATGCTGACAAAAAGGAAGATTTATCATTTAAATAAACGTTTTTACAGTATTTACATTTTAATTTGGAGTACCCAATTAATATTACAGTAGAAGCTCGATAATTCGAAATCAGTTAATTCAAAATCCTGCCTAATTCGAAGAAGCTCTCGTTCCCGGAAACATGAGATACAGTTTTGCATGTTATTTCAATTGTTTAATTCGAAGTACAATGTCGGCCCCATTACCAAAATTCAGACTTTTAATTCGAAACTGCCTTTACATTTTAAAACAATAGTATGTTACAGAGTAATTTCAATTCGAAATTTATCCGCTCCGCTTCATAATAGAACGCGCGTTCCGGAACGTGGAGGGGTAGCTTTCCACACTTACACTCACTTCGGTGGGTCTACAGTGCGCTTCATGATTGCTAAGTTGAATGAAATCGGGATTCTTTTGTATTCAACCTTTTAAGGAACGCCGTAATATCACGCAACAGGCAGTGTGCGGGAAAACAGAATCCGCGAACAATGGCGATGCTGACAGTTGACGAAAAAACGTGGCTCATATAATAAATTCGTAGGCACCGACAAATATTGTACTTTATTTTAATGCGAGCCCAAACGGTCTTATGGTTTTAAAGGAGAAATTGCCAGCCGGGTAATGGTATAAGGGTTAGGGATGGGGGTCATAGTAGTGCGTTGCAATGCACATGGAAGCGAGATAGGAAAGTTCGATAAGCTACATTGTTTTAAGGGCGTCTGGCACTTTCCATGCCAGTACAAAGCATCTAAAAATGCAAACAGTACAGAAATCCAAAAAACATAATGCATTTGCACAGGGGAACCGGCATAATTTATCCTCGTCTTTGAATTGTGCGATTTTTTTCTTTTGTTGCGTGAGGTTATGTTTACCAGTGAGATATCCGAGTGCATTATTTGAATACTGTAAATGTACCTTCTTGGATACATTTTGGAAATAGTTCTTTTTTCATGGCATTTGAAAGGTATAGGCCTAAACTGTGAATCAAGGTTAACTGCATGCTGTAACGGGCCTTAGAATATTTTGTAACGCGGCAAGAGTTGGCACTTCTGAATTGCGAATTGGCAGTTAATTCGAAATAAAGTAATTCGAAGTCCCATTTTTTAGTCCCAACGACTTCGAATTAACGAGGTTTTACTGTATGTAACTAGCACACATCTAGATTATGTTAGCTGAGCGGTCTGCAAAAATCGGTAGGTTGGTACGCCCATTAAAAACGTCGTAGGGAGAACACTGTGACGCAATCAAAGTTTCTGTCTTTAGGGATAAACCATCAATAGCAGTGGTGCTGACAGCCCACTGCCCCGGTCAGAAAGGTTAACACACTTGTCTTTCCCATAGCTACATATCGTTGTCATGGACCTCATGGAGCCCCTTTGAGGCGTTTCAAGGATCAGCTAAAGCATACTATGAAAAGAGCTGAAGTTAACAGTCAATCCTGGGATACGCTTGCTGAGAATCTAACACTTTGGCGCCACACTTTTTTTTACATCAGTTTTGGTGTTTGAAGAGGATAAAGCTCCATCAAACTCAGTTCCCCCCCGACAACCATTTCATGTGACCTGTGTGCACGTATGTTTCATGCCAAGATTGGGCTACTAAGCTTTGTGAGTGTGAAAATGTAAACTGCTGAAGAATATGGTTACTCAGATAAGAGTTGCAGCCAACGATATGGTTGTACAAGTTAGACCATTAAAAAATTAGGAGAGAAAGCACATTAAGGCCTTTGAGTCATGGTGCTTAATGTTCTTAGTCCCTTCAAAATGCACTACAGAGATTCCACAGTACAGCAATTATTATCGTACTCACCTGCTAGTCTTGAGAAGGAGAACTGCGGGACTTTGACTCCCACCTTTCCACAGCCTGCAAGAACGTCCACCGGCTCCACCTTTTCTCCAATGATTACACGAGTTGCCATTGCCACAAAGTCAAAGTCAAGAGTTTTGGAGACAAAAGGGAACGATCGTGACACTCGAACATTACACTCAATAACTTTGAGTTCGTTATCCTGGAGGAAAACAAAAGTTAATGTTGGTTAAAAGTACAATCCTTGTTTCTTCACATGAGATTTCAATGGCAATTCTTACTCACAATGGGAAATACTTATAACGTCACTGGGGAAGTTACTGAGTTAAGAGTCCCACTGCTTTACTCCATACCACTATCACCACAAAATGTCATTACTGTACTACCTAAAGAAAGAGGATAATTTCCAAATTTTGAGTATACACACTACCTAAGGCACTGACTATTATTTTGGTAAAACTAATGTTAAGATTATGTAATACTTCAATAATTCAGTATGGCAATAAAAGTCCTTCAAAAGAAGTTCTGCTAGTACCATTTCATATTTCTGAATCAGAACATTTATATTCAAGTAAGATATAAGAAATGTATACTTCGTGCAAATCTCAAAAGACACTAGCTGCTGAGGTGCAGGGAGATGAGACGAAGTCAAGATACTGACTGTGGTCAAATAGTACACACTTGACAATACGAGTGCTGCTGCTCTTGGGAGCAACAGACCTGGAGAGCTCATTCAGATTACAACAGGTGTCTCCATCTCTGTTCTCTTGCAGGAGGAAGACATGGCACATTTTCTAATGGGACACCCTTTCCCGTGACTTTTGACCACCCAGTGTATAATTGTATTCTAAGCGTAGAGCCCCCTATACCATGGATGGAAGTGGAAAATACACTAAAGAAAAGGAATAAAGCCAAGGCAACAGGCATAGATGAGGTAAATGATTGCAATGGTTGTTTAGACACCGAAACGCCATTTGGAAAGAAAAACTACCCTAACACCGGACTAAAGAAGGCATTGTCTCTCTATTTAAGAAAGGAAACAGGAACTATAGGGGAAGTACTCAAAATAATGGAATGAATCACAAAACAGATTAAGAATCACAGCTGGAAGAGGAGCAGTATTCTTTTAGAAGGAATAGAGTAACAACAGATCTAATGATCAGAGAGAAGCACTGGGAGAAAGGAAAAGAGGTCATGTTCATTTTCCTACACATTGAGAAGGCTTACAACAGTGTACAGAGACAATCTTGAGAATAAATCTATACTATGTGCTTTAGTTAATAAAGGCAAAATCTGTATGAACATTGCCAGAGTGGTGTCCAGATAAGCGATGGTTTGAGACTAGGCAGGGTGTACAATACGGCAATTTTACGCCACTATGTTTATCTCGCACACCATTTTTAACATTTGAAATTGCAAGGGGAAAAGTTAATTTCTAACGTTAATTTCTAACGTTGTCATAAAGACATACGGTACATACATGAAATAAAGTTTGGGTATTCCATGGACTGTTCCAACTGCTGTTACGTACTTTGTACAAGAAGAAGCTGCATTTCTTTCTACCTGCAGAACAGTTGAGGCTAGCTGTTGTAACAAAAATACCTAACTCGCAAACCCCTGCCCCGAGGCTGCATTCCTGGTCAGTCAATCACACTCCCTCATCTCCCTCTCACTCTTCCGTCTTTGTTAATATGCTTATCGCTACCCATCCG
The DNA here is from genome assembly GCF_040414725.1 of Anabrus simplex. Classification (NCBI taxonomy): domain Eukaryota; kingdom Metazoa; phylum Arthropoda; class Insecta; order Orthoptera; family Tettigoniidae; genus Anabrus; species Anabrus simplex. The sequence goes on from NC_090277.1 coordinate 70,861,806, forward strand.
GTAGCAATGATCATGTCAACTGGGAGTGTTTCCCTGTCCGGGCAGTCAAGTGATTACGGTATAACCCAGGTATTGTCCATCTGTTGTATTGTCAACTAGTACCAGTATTCTGTCTTCACATTTCATTGTTGTTTCTCAGTTAAGTTTTCTTGTCTAGGTTGATCTTTAAGTTATAAAGAAACGTGGGAGTTATACGGCTGGGTTTAAACTCGAAGTGATACAATATGCTGAAGAACATAGTAACAGAGCTGCCGGATGAGAATTCAGTGTGACCAAGTTTAATGTTCGCTACTGGCGTAAACAGAAAGCTGCACTACAAACCACTAACTGAACATGTAAGGCATTCAGAGGGCCAAACACTGGTAAGTTTCCTGTGCTGGAAGACGAGTTGCTTCATTACATTACAGAGTTGCAAAATGATGGCTTTAGTATCTCGCACAAGATGCTACATTTAACACATGGGGTGACGGGCCCCGAGAAATCTCGTAGTACGCTCGCCAGCGGTAGGTGACGGGCCCCGAGAAATCTCGGTTTTATTCACGACATTGTTTTCGGTCTTCCTGTGACATCTCTTGACCATATCTTGAACTATTTCGGACGTGCACATTGAGTAGAATAAATCGTAGATGTATTTCCGCCACTTTTCTTTTATTCACGGCCTTTTTTATTCTTTGATTTAGTTGAAATAATAACATTAAGTTATTTATTAGACCACCTAATCAATACAAAATCGTCTTGGATGATTTACATAAATTTGATTTAGTTTCGAAACGTCGACTTTCTTTCCGCCGGTTCAGCCAATGACAAGATGGAGCGCCCGCGGAATACGGTGTTAGCTGACGACGATATTTTAGAAGAATTACATGCCGATGGTCGTTCAAATGGAAATAGTCTAATGAATTAGTGGAAACTGAATGTGAGAGTGATAGTGGAAGTGATATTCAAGCCTCTACATTCCGTAATTTACCTAGTGTACTTATTTATTCAAGTGATTCTGACGACGACAACGATGTAAACATTAATGATGTGTTAGGAATTGACGCTGAAGATTGTTTTGTAAAGGCAGATCCACTACTACTAAGGGCATTGGAGAGTACCACTACCAACTTTAAAGATAAAATATTGACTGGTTTAATATCTATGTACATTTTTATAATCAAGTGCACCCTAGTATGCTTAGGAGAAAAATGTCCGGTCCACAGGGTATGTGACAAGCTCAAGCATCCGGTCAGCAATGTGTTAAAAGGGCACGAACTAGCGATTAAAGGAGGAATCAGCTGTTCGGATCTGAAAGTGAGCCGGTGTTGGATCTTTAGATTCATGACACGAAAGGGATTGTGTCTGTGAAGGCGAATATCTCTCTGCCAGAGAATGCCAAGCGATTTCAGCGACAAAATAAGAGATTTTCATTGCCATGTGATAGCAATGCGGAAAAAAACAATTGCCTCTTATCTCAAATTGGCAATGCAGAAGAAACCCTGATAAACTTAGACATCTCATCCAACACCACCATCAAGAAGAAGGGAGAATCTAGCATGCTTGTACTTACAAATGTATGTGAAAAACAGCATCTAACTGTCATGCTAGCAATAACCGCAGACGGAAGAAAATTGCCACCGTACGTTATTTTCAAAAGACAAACAGTGCCTACAGCGAAGTTTCCCAAAGGCATTCATGTATGGGTTCAAGAGAAAGGATGGATGGATACAGCTCTTGTGCAGGACTACGTCCGTAAGGTGTGGGGAGTACAGCCAGGGGCAGTGCTTCGATGCCCAGCAATGCTACCGTGGGACTGAATTCCACGGACACTTGGTGGAAGATAAGAAGAAACGTCTTCAGGAAATGAAAAAAAGATTTTGTTGTAATTCCTGGTGCACTCACACATTGTCTACAGCCTTTAGATGTTTTCATCAACAAGGCCTTCAAGGACAACATACATAAATTTTACACCGAATGCATGGCAGGAGGGGAGCATGAGCTGACGCCAGCAGGTAAAATAAAGAGGCCGTCAGTTGAATCGGGTGTGACTGAATTATGCAGGCATGGGTTATGGTGTCGAAAGACATTATTGTGAAGATATTCTTGAAGACGGGCATCGCAAATGCATTAGACGGAAGTCAGGATGATGCAATATGGGACGGTGACCAGAATGATGAACGCGAGAATAGCTCGGAGACTGAAGGAAGTGACAATGAATAGGGTAAGAACGCCAGAAGTCTTGTTTCAGTAGCCTAATGCAAATTTTAAGTTTTTTCAGGAATACAATCTTTTGCACACAAATCCCCGCAAATATCACACACCAAAAATGTTCACACTTATTTTTTGTCAAAAAAGTGAGTTATATGCGAGCAAATACAGTATTCACCACTGCAACGGATGAAAGAAGAAAAAAGCAACTCTGAGTTTAAAGCTCTTGCCATTGCAGATGACTGTGATAATGAGACTGAAGTACAACAGAAGCTGAAAGACTGGAATGCTATACTCAAGTAAATTGGTCTCAAGATAAGCAAGTCCAAAACAGTAGTAGGCCCTACTATAATCTATCAGCTTCATGTCCATATTGATAATTTGAGTACACTAGTATGAAGGATGAGTTGTCCACCTAATCAATACTTTATTTTACAAAGCATCTAGAATATTTACATTAAAAGACAGTACCGGTTTCGACCTGTAAATAGGTCATCATCAGCTGTTGATGAACCTGCTTAATAGCGATTGTGCAGAATAAAACACTACTAAAATTAAACAAGAATGCCACTATTCTAAAAATACCCTATTGTCTTTTAATGTAAATATTCTAGACACTTTGTAAAATAAAGTATTGATTAGGTGGACAACTCATCCTTCATACTTGTGTACAAAACAGTAGTGTAGCCTGTTGACTTGCAAAATGCTCGAGTACGAGCAACAGCTACAGCTTGAGCTTTTGTGTCAACAATAAAGGTCGCACCACGTGAAAAGAGAGTACTGTAACCATCGTTAACACTCCAGCATCTCTGTGAATACAATTCAAGCTCAGTCTTCCATTGTAAAGCACCGTGTATGGTCTTTAGTTTTATCTATTCATGGCAAAATGAGTAAGAAAACTGTTCTAAAATAAAATAAAATTGGAAGTTACAGAAAAATTTGATAAGGGAGACTCAACTGCTAAGTAGATTATGGAATAGGATTACTAACTGACTGTGCTTTTAAGAAAAACTAAACAAAGCTGGAGGATTTTGAGCAGAACAGAGATAGCAGAGATGGACCTTCAAAATATAAAATGTTAAGTCCAGTTTTCACAATAAACGTTTTGTAGCTATATTCTGAACACCCTAGAGCTTTCAGTGAACTGGATTATCCTTGCTTTAATATGTTGGAAGGGAAATTCAGAAGTTTATTGTAAATGATAAATAAGATGAGAATCAAAAATCTCAACACACTCATTCTACCTTGGCAATGAGCTGCATGTTGAAGGGACCCGTCACTTCCAGTGACCCGGCAATGGCTTTTGAGATGTTCATGATCTTGGCAAGAGTCTGTGGGTTGATATCCTGAGGTGGAGTTACCAGAGTAGCGTCACCAGAGTGGACACCCGCATTCTCGACATGTTCAGAGACGGCAAGGCACAGAACGACTCCATCATCAGCAACAGCATCCACATCGATTTCCTGAGAAGACACAAACATATCTCTGTGTTCACTCAAATATAATTCACACACACAAATTTCTCTAACTTGAAATCCAATAGGAAAAAAAGAAAAATCGCTTGTTCCTTTTCAAAAACGCCCATGCTGCCAAATCTTCAATATAAATACAGATTAAGTATACTGCTAAAGCTATTTAATAACAGGTCATACCAGATGAAATTCACCTACACTTGTTACTATTGTACCGTGATTGTAAATTACAGTGAAACCTCTCTCGCTCAGCTTGTTGTAAATTCAAAGTCATGATTTCCATCATATTAACTCTTTATAGAAATAACTTTCTTATCCAGTCGCAAATTTCTGTTACTATCTCTCAGTACAGAGTGCCCTGAAAATGTTCTTAGTCATCCCTTGTGAATGGTCTGTGATTTCCAACGCAGATTCCATGATCTGTTAAGTGTTTGTTATTAAATGCACATGGACAAGTAACACCACAAGGAAGTGTACAGAGAAGAATATTATATCGTTTCCTAAATTGGAAACACAGACCAGGTTCCCATCCGCTTCAATATGTAACAAAGTCAAACAATCAATACGAGAGAGAAAACGTACGAACAACTGGAAGCAAGAAACAGAAATGCACGGTAATACTTGCAGCAACAGCTGACAGCAAAAACCTTCTGCTGTATAGAAGGAAAGGAGATCTGGCTGGACGATAAGAGATTGGTATAAGACTGGGACTCTAGGAGAACTGCTGCTAACCGACCTTAGAAGATGATGGGGTTCTAACACTAAAAACTATGCCAAAGTTAAATTTCCATCACGTATCCATGATGGTGTAAAGTTGTGGAATTTTACCCACTTATTCTACACTAGCAGTAAAAACATAGCTTTCCACTTAATGGAAACGCTGATGGAACAGCAGCATTTTTCACAATGGAGTAAATGGAACAGGTACATCAAGTGTCAAATTTAAGATTACAGGTGGGGAACACGCAAATGCACAGCGACACCATTTTCAGCAGATGGTAGAAAATGCCTTTTTAAACTTGATATACAGAAAAAATCAGTTTCAAAATAATGTTTCCCTCGAGGAATCGATGTGTACATTCAGGAAAAGGGATGGATGATGGCGAGGAATGGATCTGAATAGAGACCACCATACATCTAAGTAACGTTATGTTACAAGGAGATTCCCACCATCCAAAACTTGTCAGTTTCTTATAGCTAGTTTATTATTTACATAACATAATCCAGCTTAATCTAAGAGTATAATATTAAATAGAACATTTTTCATCTCAATTATGGAACATCCTCAGCTAAAAGATTTCACAAAAATTGACAAGACAAACAAGAAACTTGTGATGATTATGATAATGATGATAAGATAAAATGTTTGTTCATGTTGGGTTAAAAATTTCAATGTCTAAGTTAACGAATAAAATCGATGTAATGGGTCTTCTTTTAAGGCTGGAGAAGTATGTGCTTGTTGAATCTTGAAGGTAAAATTAAGAATATAAAAGATTTTCTCAAAATATGATTATCGGGGGAACTCTTGAAAACAATCATAGTTGAAGTTCAATTTAAAGTTTGACTGTTGAAATAAGTTTGAAACGAGAAAAAAATTTAAGAGAACATATTGAGAATATATATTAGTGAGGTGTATAAGGATACGTGAAATTTATTTACCTCATAGTCGGTCGTGTTATGTTTTTCATCCTCCCTTACACCGTATCGTCAGCTGACTGAGTTTGTATGTGTGTGAGAAGCTTGTGGTATGTAGAATGCTAAAAAGTTCATTATGTCACCTATTCGATACATTAGAAATTTTAAACATTTAGGAATTTTTTATTATTATTATTATTATTATTATTATTATTATTATTATTATTATTATTATTATTATTATTATTATTATTATTATTTCCATATGAGACATGTTTTGCCATTCTTTGAGGGCATCGTCAGTCTTAGTACTACCTCAAGGCATAAATCAGGTACCTGATTTGTAATTAAATTGTAAATACTAAGATACAAAATTGACATATTACAGTAGGAAAGTCAAGAGAAAAACAACTACAGTGGGAAAGTCAAGAGAAAAACAACTACAGTGGGAAAGTCAAGAGAAAAACAATGTTCAGTTATGATATATTACAGCCAACAGCTGATATATTGTTATCTATATCATAACTGAACATTGTTTTTCTCTTGACTTTCCCACTTGTAATATGTCAATTTTGTATGTTAGTATTTACAATTTAATTACATATCAGGTACCTCTTGTTATGACTAGAGGGGAGAAAGAAGGAAAAGGTCAAATTAGACTTGCAGACAAGCCCCTGGAAGTAGTGGAAACGTTTAAATACCTGGGGAGTGAATTAATACAGAATGCTCGACTGGATGCTGAGATTAGTAAAAGGATTCAAGCTGGAAGTTGTTTCTATCATAGTGTAAGAAACATGTTATGGGACAAAGATGTGCCAACGGAAGCAAAGGATACTATGTACAAGATGTATTACGTACCCATAACAACTTACGGAGCAGAAACTTGGACAATGACAAAGAAGGATGAGAGTCGAATACAGGCAGCCGAAATGAAGTTCATGAGGAGTATGATACAGAAGAGTAGAAGAGACAAAATAAGGAATGAGAAAATCCGGAAAGAAATTGGAGTGGAAAAAATGAATGATAGAATAGACAAGAGCCGACTAAGATGGTTTGGGCACATAAAGCGAATGAGCGACGAAAGAATTCAAAAAAAGGTGATGGCAATGCAAATCCAAGGAAGGAGAGGCCGTGGACGACCACGATTGAGATGGAAGGATACCATCCAACGCAGCATTATAGAAAGAAACCTGGACTAGGACACAGTGTTGGAGGAGGAGTGGTGGAAAGACCGAAGAAAGTGGAGAGGAACCATATTTGCCCCTACCCGGCTACAGCTGGATAAAGGGAAATGATGATGATGATCAAGTACCTGATTTATGCCTTGAGGTAGTACTATGACTGATGATGCCCTCAAAGAAGGGTGAAACATGTCTCATATGGAAATAATAATAAATTCCTAAATGTTTAAAATTTCTAATGTATTGAATAGGTGACATAATGAACTTTTTAGCATCCTACATATAGTATCTTCAATACGGATCAATAATGATATTTATCACTTGCAAGCGTGTGGTAAGCGAGGGGAAGCAGAAGGAAAAGTAGGGGGAATGCTGTGTAGGGTGGAGCTAATGGAGGGGAAGCGTATTGGATTTTTTTCCGAATCCTTTTTGATGGTTTTCCTAGATAACTCCAATTTGGTAGCCTCTTCTAACAATATATTGATATCATCTGTTATTTCGTTAATATTCTGGCTAGGGTTTTGCTTCTGATCTAACTCAATATAAATATTTTCCAGAATATTCACTAATTCACCCTTATTTAACGTTCATTAAATATTTAAGTCTTTTTCTATTGTTGTAAAATTGTGTTTATATTCAGTCATATGCAGACTCATGGCCGAGTATTTCCTACATTTCTCAGCATTAACATGTTCCTGGTATCTTACTAAGAAATTCCGTCCTGTTTGCGTAATGTAAGAATAGGGAACATGCGTAATTTTCAAAATATATCTTTTTGAAAAGTACACCAATGAAACAGTATGCAAACATATTACATTGTGGTAAGTTGTCTTGTTTTCTACCAGTAAAAAAATGTTTTAAAGTATTTTTCCGCAAGGAGAATAAAATGTCCTCTGACGTAAGTGGCTGGCTGTGACATCACGATCCAGTACCGCATCCAGCTCTACTATCCATTGTGCATCAGCTGTTACTAAAAGCCGAATATTTATTATTCGTGATCGCAAATAACTTCAAAAACACATAAGAAGGGTTCAAAAAAGCACAGTCAGACAATCTACCATGTGTAGATGCCATCATTCTTGAAAAATAGTGATTGCTTTGTGGCTGCAGAAATACACGGATCAAAACCAAGTTGGTAAGTGGCATCTTTTTTATACGTGCAATGTACTGTAACTCATAGTATTAGGATAACAATGAACATGGATAGAACACTTCTAGATTGATTCCCACATTAGAGAATAACATTACATTTTCGGGCTTTCACCATTACTAATGTAACAAACCGGACTTCGGCACTAACATAAAAACATAGCTAGCATAGCAAATATAGATTTATCGTTGGAGCAACTGGCCTCCCACTTCTAAGACCCATGGAAAAGAAACATTAAATGTCTAGTTCATTTTTCTACACATATATTGAACAATACACTAGCCTACATTCACGTTAGAGTGCTGGCAGATAAAGTTATGGTGTCAATGCTTTAGGTTAACTTCAAGTGAAGAGATGAAGTGGGAAATGCATAGTAAAATGCAAAATACACTGACTGACAGAGCAAATGCAACACCAAGAAGGAGTGGTCAGAACTTTATGCCAATTGCAGGGTAGACTGACGTCACTGAGGTATGCTCATGATGTGAAATGCGCCGCTGTGCTGCGCACGTAGTGAACGATAAATGGGACACGGCGTTAGTGAATGGCCCACTTCGTACCGTGATTTCTCAGCCGACAGTCATTGTAGAACGTGTTGTCGTGTGCCACAGGACACGTGTATAGCTAAGAATGCCAGGCCGCCGTCAATGGAGGCATTTCCAGCAGACAGACGACTTTACGAGGGGTATGGTGATCGGGCTGAGAAGGGCAGGTTGGTCGCTTCGTCAAATCGCAGCCGATACCCATAGGGATGTGTCCACGGTGCAGCGCCTGTGGCGAAGATGGTTGGCGCAGGGACATGTGGCACGTGCGAGGGGTCCAGGCGCAGCTCGAGTGACGTCAGCACGCGAGGATCGGCGCATCCGCCGCCAAGTGGTGGCAGCCCCGCACGCCACGTCAACCGCCATTCTTCAGCATGTGCAAGACACCCTGGCTGTTCCAATATCGACCAGAACAATTTCCCGTCGATTGGTTGAAGGAGGCCTGCACTCCCGGCGTCCGCTCAGAAGACTACCATTGACTCCACAGCATAGACGTGCACGCCCGGCATGGTGCCGGGCTAGAGCGACTTGGATGAGGGAATGGCGGAACGTCATGTTCTCCGATGAGTCACGCTTCTGTTCTGTCAGTGATAGTCACCGCAGATGAGTGTGGCGTCGGCGTGGAGAAAGGTCAAATCCGGCAGTAACTGTGGAGCGCCCTACCGCTAGACAACGCGCCATCATGGTTTGGGGCGCTATTGCGTATGATTCCACGTCACCTCTAGTGCGTATTCAAGGCACATTAAATGCCCACCGCTACGTGCAGCATGTGCTGCGGCCGGTGGCACTCCCGTACCTTCAGGGGCTGCCCAATGCTCTGTTTCAGCAGGATAATGCCCGCCCACACACTGCTCGCATCTCCCAACAGGCTCTACGAGGTGTACAGATGCTTCCGTGGCCAGCGTACTCTCCGGATCTCTCACCAATCGAACACGTGTGGGATCTCATTGGACGCCGTTTGCAAACTCTGCCCCAGCCTCGTACGGACGACCAACTGTGGCAAATGGTTGACAGAGAATGGAGAACCATCCCTCAGGACACCATCCGCACTCTTATTGACTCTGTACCTCGATGTGTTTCTGCGTGCATCGCCGCTCGCGGTGGTCCTACATCCTACCGAGTCGATGCCGTGCGCATTGTGTAACCTGCATATCGGTTTGAAATAAACATCAATTATTCGTCCGTGCCGTCTCTGTTTTTTCCCCAACTTTCATCCCTTTCGAACCACTCCTTCTTGGTGTTGCATTTGCTCTGTCAGTCAGTGTATGTCCTGAGAACAAGGTCAGATCCAAAAAAATATACAGTCACACTAATTCTGGACAAGGAACAGTGCTGAATAGAATGTAGGCTAGACTTTTGTACTTTATTTTCATCCATTCAGTGTGTTCAGTTGCAAGCCTGTTATTATTTTCAAAACAGAAAATAAAGTTTTAGTTATTTTCCTTTCTTTGAAAAACAAACTTTCCTTTCTCGTTTTTAGTTTATCTGTCAAAAAATTGTTGCATACGGATGCAACACATTATATTTAAAGGACAAGGTTGTTCATATGTGTGGTTGGGACTGCATCTAGAAAGCAGCTTGCCTGTCAAAACACAACCTTGCACCAGCGAATGGTCTGATGCGGCAAGACCAACGCCCACTCTCAGCCACTAAAACCAGAAGTCTGTATAAGTACTCTAGGTATCATTGATATTTCAAAAAGTAGCAGTCCTATGTAGGAATTAATCACATGTCTGAATTTGTAAGTTTGAACTTTTTTGTTAGGAACAGAAATTACTACAGTTCCATTTAAAAACAAAGTTGGTGTCAATATCTCTGTTATCGTGCAAAAATTAATAAATAACACAATGTTACACAAGCAGTTTAATATCATTTAAGAATATGAAAACAGAATACCAATATCTTTAATGGATTGTAAGTTATTTTGGTGTAACCCTGTCTGTGCTGAAAGCAGGTAAGACCACAAAATGCCTTTAGAATACAAAGTTTGTTCAAGAGGAGTAGTAATTCTAGCATGACTACATCAGCCCACCCGTACAACTAGCCTGCTGAATGAATACCTTGGCTTCCAGAAGGAACTTGGAGATGACCACCGGGTGCTCCTTGCTTACGTCACTGGCGCTCTTGAGGTAAGTCTCGAGGTCTTGCGGCGAATGAGCCACGTTCATGGCAGCACCACTCAGCACGTAGGACGGTCGCACCAGACAGGGATACCCAACCTCTTCACAGAACTCAATAGCTGATTTCAGGTTTGTCAGCTCCTTCCACCTTAATTAGAAAGAAAAATCCAAGCTTTTAGAAAATGCTAATAAATATTCACCACCTATGTACATTCCCCAACAGAAAATTCTTAACTTTCAGAGTTCAAGCACAACCAAAAAAAAGCAGCACATTATCATAGATATTTCTAGGCTAGTTAATACACGCAAGTGTATCTAGACTTTACCAATAAAAGCGTGCACTTCTATGGTTTTAGAACAAGTTTAAATGATAACATACGCTACAAATGCCTCTAAACGCTGTTTGTCACTTTCCTAACATAACAGATCTAAGCGAAGCGTGCAGTGGACGAATGCACCGCATATTAAACGGTAAGGCAAGAAATATTTTATTACAAAAGAGTAAATCTGACACCAAATTCTTCTGTATAAGGGTTCACTCTATGTCAGGAAAGGCGCATCATTTCTCTGTATTTCAATATTGCTTCTACATTAGCTGAATCCATTCTGTTCTATCTCTATAAAAAACAAAACAAAGGGAGAATACATGCTGGACTGAGGGAAAAAATAGACACCTAGTGTAATATAATTCAGGAACATGATAGAAAAGCATTTAACAGGTTAGAACACGCACAATACAGTACAATCATGAATATCACCCACACTTATTTTTGCAAAAATGTTGCTTCTGAAAATCTGGTGTGGGTCATATTTCAAGACTTTATATCATAGTCTCATAATACACTGCTCTGAATGCACGTCGATGCAGCAACAGCACTTCCATGTCATACGACTCTGAAACGGATGAAATCTCGCTCCGCCACTCACTTCCCCATTACCAAAACATGCAATGCACCAGTTGATTAATACTTCAAGTTCTCAGTGAAGAATCATCAGTGGTAACAAGCAACTAACTCGAGAAAGCGTTTGCAGTCAGAAACAAAGTTCTGATGGAAGCTGAAACCAGACATGCCAACTTTCAAAAGTAAAAAAATCAGGAGAAATTTAGTAACAAATCGCGACGCATTACGATAAAACACTGATGGCAAAACATGTACTAATTCATTATACAGTGGAACCTCGATTCTCTGTTTTTGGAGGGACCACGGGAAAAAAAAAAAAAAAAAACGTACAACACAGGAAAACAGAAAATCCGGGAACGAATGGACCATCAACAATTTGGCTAAACATCACAAAAATGAAACATGTACACTTATAATCTTACAAACGCCCCTACCAAGCGATCGCCCTCGGTCCGAAGGCCTGCAGATTACGAGGTGACACATGGTCAGTGTGACGAATCCTCTCGGCCGTTATTCCCGGCTCTCTAGACAGGGATCGCCATATCACCATTAAATAGCTCCTCAATTAAAGGTATCATAATCGTAGAATGACTGAACCTGGAAACAGCCCTCATAACCTGGTCAGTAATCGAACCCGGCCCCTCCGGGTGGGAGGCAGGCAAGTTAGACCGTGGGGCTGGCTTCAGACGTTTATTACCGGTACGCGACGTAAAAATCTCGAAACTTTACATTCAGTTTTACCGGGGAAACATCGTCAGTTTCCTCTGAAAACTTTGTCTTATTCCTTTGAAAACTTCTTTCAGTTCAGCAACTTTGATCAGCTAAACTCTTCGAAAAATCTAATACCCGTAACGCCAAGCCAAAAGTGTCCAACATGATGGCAAAATTTTTTTTTTTCCCTTCCATTGTAATTTGGTCACCGGTATACTGTTCCTAGTCAGTTTATGGAAATCTTGTACCGCGTAAATTAGGCCTACATCGACTTTTAAAGGTTATGTTGAACTCGAGAATATGGTTTCGAAAGTATCAATTCTCAAGTTCTCGAATGCATTACATTTACATTATACTTAGTTCTGCCCGTTACTAATCACAATCATATTGGAAAAAGAAAAAAAATATCTTCAACACTTCCGAAATTAAGATTATTCACGACCTTGAGCTCAACTGGAAAGCGCGCTCGCTGTACAAGTCTGTAAGAGTGTGAAATGATAAAAAATGTTTAAATGTAACATGCACAAATAAAACAACTGCGGCTTTTATAACATTTTAACACAAAACATGTAATTCCCAGTCTTATATTAGGACAAAAACAGTAATAGGCAATCCCAATACCTCACATGACTTTATGTATGTAAGGTGCATGCAACATCTGTTCTGGTCTCGATAACATAATCGTATAGGCCTACGATAAGATTAAAAGACTAAATTTGTGTTACTTAAGAAGGAACAGTTTCGATTCCTGCCTGAAAGCCCAGTGACTATACAGTGCTCTGAGGGAAATGCCAAAAACCTGTTCGGCGACACACTCGAAAAAAGTAAAAAAAAATAAACATCGAACCCTGGACATAATGTAGACGTTTTGTAAGTACGGACATTTGACGAAACTCGTTCCGTCTTCAAATAGAGCGGTCAAAATGCGCTCTGTCTCCTTCCAATTACCGTGGACACACTCGCTTTACGATTTCCGAGGATTCTCTAAACAATATTACCCGAATGCAATGCTAAGATGATCTCTTATGCAAGTTCACCGCCGATCGCTTTTCCAGTACAGTACTTCTTCAAATTACCGCAATGACGGGACGTCAACACCAATATCCTTAAGTATGCCGTAGCCGTCCTCTCGTAAGATACAGTTTCTTGGAAAACACGTGATCGAGGATTTAACGTTGATTGGACTGAAATTTCTGGACGGTTGATCCGGGAAATTGGTTCTTTGAGGAACGGATAATGCGGGATTTTTACAACGTGATTTAATTAGGATGCTCGCAGGACCACGTAATTTGAACGAATAATACGGGAAAATGTAGCTTCCGGGAACGTATAATCGAGGTTCTACTACTAATAATAATAATCGTATGGCCTCAGCTACCGTGTGCAGACATTTCAATTTGACGCCATCTGGCTGTCTGCTCGTCAATTTCGACGTTCCGTTTTACTCTAGGCCCCCACTAGATGTCAGATCGAGTAAACCGAAACTCTCTTGGGCATCTATGTCTGAGATTTAATGAATTTTGTCGGGTAAACACCAAATGTGTCACCAGAGATCTTTTACATGCCGACATCGCACGACATGGAGTGTCGAATGGACTTTTTTCCGCCCTTCAAAAATCCGACTACCTCTGCAGGGTTTGAACCCGCTATCTTGGGATCCGGAGGCCGACACTCTACCACTGATCCACAGAGGCAGCTGAGGTTCTACTGTAATTCATACAGTACATTAACAACTCTATTTGGCCTGCATATATATATTTTTCATTATTTACATGTGAATACAGTATTAAATACTGGACATACCTGAACTTTAGAAACATGTGACTTCTCATCCTTCAACATGCTGAACACATTATGACTAATTGTTGTTCAACACACCAGTAGCTGACTTAGCCCTCTTCAGAAACTCGGAACTAAATTTTTGCCCAAAACACTTGCCCTGCTGAACTGATTTTAAGGTTAAAAGTTTCTCCAAAGTTTGTTCACACAGCAAGGATCTGAATTTTTTGTCTCTGTGACTCTGCTAAAAATCTTTCACATTCTGCATTGCTATGTAGAATTGATAAAATAGGAAGCATCACCTTAGAGAGTCTGTTGTATTTAAGTACACCATCAGCTGATTTCAACTGACCGATCAATGCCCACTGAACATCAATTCTTCCTTTTGCCAGGTCTGTTTCTTTGAACTGAAAGTTACAGAACTGGGAGTGCAGAATATCAGTTTCTTTATTTAAACATTCCATTTCACTAGTCAGAATGTTTGGAAACTTGCTAATGAAAAATCTAAGGCTAGAAAATGATGCCATATTTATACTACAAATATTTGCAACTTTTGCATTAATTAAAACTTCATCTTTGAATGGAAATTTGTGTACAATGTAGTCACACTTTCTAACAGACTTAAAGAATATGCACTTTTACTCAGACTTCAAAGGGTTCACCAAAAACAAATGCAGAGCTCCCTATCATCAGCTCACAATCATCCTTTTGATTTGCTGGAGTATAATAATCTATATCAAGTAGAGATCTTTTAATAACGTGTGGTTTCACAAACCTTGCCATCACATTCTTCAATAGTTCCTCCAAAATCGACTTCAATAAGTGGATGTGCGCCATACTTGACTGAAGAGCTATGTTTGGATTCTCAAAGATATCCATAAAACTTGAGAGAGAAAGGCAAAAACATTTACAGTATGTAAATTTGATGACAGGAACATCAACAGTCGTTCTTCATGCGACAAGCATGGCTCTTAGTGTCATCAGTGGTTTCACTTTTTTTGCGTGAAACTGATGACTGGGTTTTCCTTTTAACTGAAGAGTGTGGTGAAATGTTATGACAATGCTTCACCTTTTCAGACAAATAAAACACATCTGCACTTAGACTGTCCTTAAGAATTTTGTAAGTCTTCAAAGTTCCCATTTGAGAATCCTTACTCACTACTTCGCTCCTGAATAAAGTAACCAAAGGGTCCTACTGCATCGAAATCCTACCTAAACACCTTCTTAGTGATAACCATCAAGTAGGCACAAGCTTCAGATTTTTTTTTTTTTTCAATTGGCTTTACGTCGGACCGACACAGACAGGTCTTACGGCGATGATGGAATAATTGATTTATTTGATATACGTAAGCAAACCGGTTGCATATGTTGTTATCAGTTTATGGCATCAGACTCGCAAGTCTTGGACTTGAAGAAAATATGAACTTAGGGACAGTATACTTTTAACACAGTTTCATGTTTTTAATATGGTTTTAAATTGTGATCAATTTGACGTTGATAAACTTATATGGTTGTCAATTTTTCTACAAACTTCCATCAGCTGATGATGACACAGTGGGGCATCGAACTAGTACTGATTGAAATATATGTCGTAATTATATCTACGCAACAATTTTTATGTATTGAATAAGGTGGACCCAAATTATAATAAAAGCTGTAATCTTGGTTAAATATGGACAAACAATGAAGTTTTAATTTAATATTGACTTGTAAAGGAGAAAAGATCGCTCAACATCGCAGGATGTTATTGGGCCATATTTGAAATATGTTGAATCATTACGACTTCAACTGAGGCTTACCTTTCTGTCGCTTTATACACAGCTTACCCTTCTATTTCACATATATATATATATTTCCAAGAAAGATAATTGTAAGAAATTACAGACAACAATTACGAGATGTGAAAAATCTGTCTTTGAGGCGACTGAAAGCAGGTATGCAAAAATGGAATAAAAAGATAAAAATATGAAAAAAAAAAAAAATCCAGGAAAATTCATGGGGAAATATGACAATAATATGAAAAATCATTGGAAAATGATAAAAATGTTAAAAGAGCCAAAATATGACTTGTTAAAATTGCATAATTTTAGTCACCACAGATAAAATCAAGCTTAACTTGTATTTTTCACAGAAATAATATAAACAAAATATGACATGTGATAAACATCCAGGCCCACGTCATTTTCTCAATCTCTCTCTCTTCTCACTTTTGATTAGTAATCATCGGGATTTTTACTTTGCCTGCAACATTTATGCTGTCTCAAACCGTACACCGCGCACTGCAAGCAATGAATAACTCCCCAACCCCTCACCACCAGATGTAGTCTAGCCCGACCTTCAGCAAAACCCTGTGCTGTTCAGTTTACAAGTGGCTAAATACTGTATTACACTTATACTAGCACGTGCATGATATGAGTCACACTCAGTGGCTCTGTTCGTCCAGCCCAGACCTACAGTAATGCAAGACTCTGATGAAAGATTATTTAACTATTCTGAATAATTACCAACCACCCATTCACACTGATATCAGTCACCTATAAATTGATAGGCTTTGATGATGACATCCGACTATTTGCATTACAGAAAATCTTTCAGCTACCAACTTCAACCTCTGCGAGCAGTGGTTCCAGAGCATTCCGAAATGCCATCTGTCACAAAAACAGTGCCTGGATTTGGTCAACTACGAGAGACATAGACCAAATTAAAACCCATTTGGACTAATCATGGGGTATGTATGGATCTCCTGTACAAATGGAAAACAGCAGTGCTGAGAGGCAAACAGATAAGCATATCAATCTGGACTGCCCCTTGAGATTCTCCAGGGGTACTTGGGGCCACCACTGTCAATTGTCCATTTTTGTAATTTAGAGTTTGTCCAACTCCTTGGCTGAATGGTTAGCATTGAGGCCTTCGGTTCAGACGGTCTTCGCTTCGATTCCAGGCTGGAATCTTCTTCTGACTCGGGGACTGGGTGTTTGCGTTTGTCCCAACACTTTCCTCTTCATATTCAGACAACAACACTATCAACCACCACAGAAACACACAACAGTGATTACATCCTTCCATACAGAGTTGGCATCAGGAAGGGCACCGGCCGTAAAACAGGGCCAAATCCACATGTGCAACACAGTTCGCACCCACGACCCTGCAAGTGTGGGGGAAAAAGGTACAAAAAGAAGACAGAGTTTAATTATTTCTATGTAAATGCCACTCCTTTCTCATTCTCTTCAAGAAATCTGAACCTCAATCAAGAGAGGAACAGACCTAACCTACAGTGTCCGTATGTTAATGTAGAAGTATTGGAAAAAAGGCAAAAATCTGTTCATGGTTTTCCTTGACATTGAGAAGGCATATGACAGTACTGCAGGAGAGAAGATATGGGAATGCCTGAGAAAAAGGAATGTGTCGGAGGTACTGGTGAGGAAAGTTCAGATGCTGCACGAGAACTGTACCATGTGTGTGCGATTGGCTGACGAACATTCATCCTGGTTCCAGAACAAAACTGGAGTCCAGCAAGGCAGTGCACTATCCCATAATTGTTTATCACCATCATGCAGCTACATGCAGTGGCTTTTGCTGATGATGTTATGATCTGGGGAGAAACTCGGGAACAAGTACAGTCAAGACTCAATGGATGGATAGTTAACCACTTGACGTACTGGCTCTCGACTGCACTCCAGTACAAAGACGGATCTCTCTGTCTGCGTTTAGTGTTTATTTCCGGACCCGCTCCTAGCCGGTTTCCTTTGTGAAAGGATTTGATATTAGTAAGGTAACCTCTTAACAGATAGAAGCACTGTTTTATTTCACTGATGTATTTGATAAACACTTCTGTGCAGTTATTCCGTGGAAAGAATAACCTGTATCTTAGCAATCTAATTGTACGCGAAATGATGGCTGCCTCCAAGTTGAATGACAAAGCGATTATAAGGGAATTTTTAGAAGAGAGTGCCATTGATATAGGAAATAAGCGACGAAGAATTTAGTGGAAATGAAAGTAGTAAAAGTAGTTCGTGTGACAGTGAATTAAGCGCTGGTAGGAGTGAAGAAAGTGCTGTTTTGCCGTCAAATATGTCACCGAATTTTAGGCCTACAACTGATGCTACACCAACGGCTTCTAATCATATTTTACATGATAGGGAATGGAACTGGGAGCACGTAATACTCCAAAGTATCGTCCATGTATCACAACTGATGAAATAAATAGTGTTGTTCAAAGGCACCTAGGACAATGCCCGAACGAACTGCAAGTTGTGAACAAATTTCTAGCAGCAGACTTTTGGGAACATCTAACCAATCAGACAAATGCTTATGCAAGTAAATGTCTTGTATCAGCTGCTGAGGATATAAATAGGGTAATGTCATATGAAAAGGAACACTGGTTTCCTGTATCTGTGGATGAAATGAAGGCCAGATTACTTGAAGTGTAAAGTATGATGGCGAGAAGTAGTTCACACCCAATCTTGTTGTTGACTACAACTGTGGAATGGGTGGTGTTGATTCTCATGACCAGAGACTCGCATCATTCCCCTTGATGTGGAAGTATGTAAAAGGATACAAAAAAATATACTTCTACATGCTAGACATGACACTTCTGAATTTCAACATCATTCATCGCCTCCTCAACCCTGACAAGAAGCGAGCAGGCTTTACCAGCTTCCGGATCAATTTGGCCGAACAGCTGTTGGCAAGTGTGACCTTGTCTGATAATCCAAAACGAGGATGCCCAAGCCCTGGGGATACACCACTGAGACTTAAGGAGAGGCACTGGAAACACTTTCCAACCAAAATACCCCCAATAATGAAGAAGGATATCCCATCACGGAGGTGCAATGTCTGTGTGATATGGGGTCTGCGGAAGGAATCTTCAATTGCTGCACGTAGATGACTCTTTTATGATCTACGTGTGACAGTAGTTTGGATATTTCCTCTCATTTGATTGTTGTAAAGCATGCTTTTTCAGTGTCCGTGATATCATGTAAAATAATGAAAATAAATGGTACACCAAGGCATAAATAAGTTCAATTAAATGATATGTGAATGGGTTAAGTTCCAGGAGTTCAATCTCTAGATAAGTGAACCCGAAACGGTAGTCATGGCAATGAACAGAGAGGGACGACAAGCAAACATCATGCTAGGCAACCATCCACTGGGAAGCGTGAAAAACTTTACATACCTCGGCAGTATGAGACACACTAACCTCAAAGGAGGTCGTAAATAGAGTGCAGAAGAGCTCTCACTTTTACCAGCAAGTATGAACACTCCTCTGTGATCCACAAGAAGCTGGTAATGTTCAATCAGTACTTCATACTGATCTCAACCTGCACTCTCACTAAGACCGACGCACATGAGATGAAGTTCGTGAGTTCCACAATTCAAAAAATAAAACTGGATAAGTTAAGGAATGACACAGTTAAAAAGAAAGCTGGAATTGAGACATCATTGATAGATCGGGTCGGCATGTCCGGATTGAGGTGCTTTCGGCATATAATGAGGAGCGAGCTAACAAGGACAGCTTATGTTACCATGGAGAGACATGTGGCAGGAAAATGGATGGTAAAAAGAACAAGACCCACTGGATGAACATCGTAAAGATGGACATTGGAGATTGGGGAAGTACAATGGAGGACATCATTAACAACAGAACGTTGTTCAATAAGACAGAATGGAAGAGGCTTGCCAAATGTACCCGGGAAACTGGAACTATAAAGATGATGATGATGTAAATGCTATAGAATAAATAAATTAAATAAATATCCAAATGTTACTCTATCCACACAGACTTTATTCCAAGAGCATGTCCTCATCTGCAAAGACAGAGGTGCCAGCCTCTGAAGTGAGTTATCAGTAATCCAGCATGTGCGTGCGCACCAAAACGTTTATGAGTAAATCCAAAGTGCCCCGTTTGCCCTTTCCTACAGCAATCTAAAGTATATCATATTATACAATAAAATTTGCTGATTACCTGTTAGTTCTCTGATAATAAAAATTCTTTGCAGCTTGTTTCGCACCCAGCAGCTGCTTTTCAGTGTAGGTTTTCTGGAATCATACTTCCCCCTGAGATGACATTTTCGTCTTCAGAACCATAAGCGATTCCAGTGTAGGTGTACTTAATGTAGGTCTGAATCCTGTCTGATTTTTTCCTAACACCACCAAAAACTCTTTCTGTGGGAGAGTTACTGTGAGGTACACTTAGTACTGCAAATACAACATTACTTAAGGTTTTATACTTAATTTGTCCGCTTTCATTTTTAAGCTCTGCAACGTTGCGCCAGTTCACATCAATGTTACGTCTATGTACAATATATTCAGGGAAAGTATCACACTGGTAAACTGCAAATTCATCAAGTTTGTCATGTTCACTTTCCTTACCAACCTTAGTAATCTTCGAATAAAATATTCGAGAGATGAATAAGAAACCTTCATTCTGAGAGAGATGTCTACAACTTCGGCACGATGAAGAAATGCATCATTAAGAAGAAATTTCCTGATAATGTAATTGCAAGCTGTCATATAAAACTCTCTTACAGAATTATAAAACATCTCTTCATCACAGTCATTATCCTTCAAGTATGCCCTGGCTTTTGTTCCAATTACCAAGTCCTTATTGGCTTTCTGGTATTTCCTCCTCTTGAATTCAACACTCAAAAGGGAGGTAGGTTCTGACTGAAAAGAACAACGCTGAACAAATCTGATCAATAGGTCAGTTAAACGATCCTAAGAAAATGTATGGCTGGAACATCGTCCTGAGCTAAAGTCAGGAAGTGTACACTGCAGAAAGTAGCAAAATCGGTTTTTGTGGGTCTTGTGTGAAACTGCTTGGTGCTCCCATTTTTATGGTGGGGCTCTCTATAAAACATGAGTGTCAAAGCTTCTCACTGCTCAAGTAGACTGAAGAAGCGAGAGCCAACGGGTGCTTGTGACCCTCTGTGCCATATTTTCAACGTGTTTTTCCTTACCAGGACAGTGATATAACTGAACCAAAAAGCTGTCCACATTGACTGATAATTGGGCTGCTGCTTTTGTGCACACAAGTGTATGAAATGACATGAACAACCTGAGACATAAACAGAAAAATGCCTGTCCTTCACAAATTTGGCAACACTGTTACTTGCCTCTATCATTGTGTAGGCCTATGCATTGTCAGATGTAAAAGAAATCCAATTTTCCCATGGAATAGCCAAAGAAGACCATTCACTATTAATAACAGAGTAAATTCCCTCACCTGTATTGATTAGAATAATAACAGTAAGTTATTTATTAAATCATCATCATCATCATCATCATCTTCCTTCCAAGTATTGGGCCATGTGACCCGTTACGGTCTTGCATTTTACTTTTTGCAAGACTTGAAAGCAGTTATTTATTAAATTGACCACCTAATCAATACAATAAGTCATTGTCTTGGATGATTTACATTGATCTGTTAACTAAAATTGGTACATGTTTCGCCTAGTATGAAGGCATCATCAGCCATAGTCTTAACCTCGGAATAAAAATAAGCACTTGAAATAACATATAATAAGATGAAATTGATTTTAAAAGTCTTGAAGAGACTTAAACTAAAATAACAATGTTGGTTAAAATATATTTATTTATTTATTTTATTTTTTTTTTTTTACAATGTGAAGAATTACAAAGGTGAAAGTATTAAAATTATTGACATAAAAGTTGCTATTACAAGTAAAATGGACAAAATATGACTGATCGTCATTCTCGTTAGAATCTAATTGCAACCGCCAATTAGTCAACTTAATTTTTAGCAGTCTTACTACTTGTTCATCACAGTCTGTTGCTTTGTCAATTTCATTTGTAATAGCAACTTTTATGTCAATAATTTTAATACTTTCACCTTTGTAATTCTTCACATTGTAAAAAAAAAAAAAAAAAAAAAAAATTAACCAACATTGTTATTTTAGTTTAAGTCTCTTCAAGACTTTTAAAATCAATTTCATCTTATTATATGTTATTTCAAGTGCTTATTTTTATTCCGAGGTTAAGACTATGGCTGATGATGCCTTCACACTAGGCGAAACATGTACCAATTTTAGTTAACAGATCAATGTAAATCATCCAAGACAATGACTTATTGTATTGATTAGGTGGTCAATTTAATAAATAACTTACTGTTATTATTCTAATCAAATATCATCAATACGGATCAAAATGATATTTATTACATGACTCACCTGTATTGTCGGTACTCTCTAACAATTATAGTAAAAGAGTTGATATTTGGCCCCTCTGTGCATTAAAGAAAGAGAGAACTATAGGATAAAGTTTAAGTACATTTGAATCCGTACTACCATCAGTAGCCAAAGAAAAAGGCGTTATTTGCAAAAGTTCACTTATTTCCTTTTTTGCCTCAGATGCCGTGTATTGAACTAAAGCAGAGGTTTTAGTTCTTGCGCAACAATATTTCTGAGATATTTTAGAGTCAAGGAATATTGATCTAAATAAATTTCCAGCGTGG
This sequence comes from Anabrus simplex, assembly GCF_040414725.1. Classification (NCBI taxonomy): domain Eukaryota; kingdom Metazoa; phylum Arthropoda; class Insecta; order Orthoptera; family Tettigoniidae; genus Anabrus; species Anabrus simplex. The sequence continues at coordinate 70,883,958 of NC_090277.1, forward strand.
TCTAAAAATGATAATGGAATATTATGCTCCAAAAGAAATGATGTGAACAGCAATTCGGCATTTGTCACCGCAGTTTCATTACCTTTTATGAAGAACGATGAAACAGACTGGTTTCATAATTTTGATTCACTGTATGTGTGATGTTTCTTGGATTCTATGTGTCTTCTGCAATCACCTCGTCCACCGTGAGCCACAGAGAAATCGCACAAACACACCCTGCAGAACACGTGAAACAAGTAGGCATGGCCATTCGTTCGTGTAACCGTCTCGATATTTCTGTAACACTGCTGTCTTTTTAGAGAAAATGCAATATGACAATTCCTCCACTTCTTTTCGAATCAACGACTAGGATAATTAGAATTGAAACTTGCTAAATATATGACTCATGTCTACGCACACAACAGAGAGAGAGAGCCGAATGCGCGCACTGGAGAACAGCAGAGCCTACTTCACAGCCGACTTGATGCGTCATTCTAGCTAAGAGAGCAGCGTTGTACTGGCCGTGATTTCACAATGCTCGTAGGAAACAAAAGGAACTGACAACCAAATAACTGCCAAATATGTTTAGTTGCCAATTTCCCATGGAATGGCTAAAGAAGACAATTCACTCTTAATAACAGAGAAAATTCCCTCACCTGTATTGTTGATACTCTCTAACAATTACAATACAAGAGTTGATATTTGGCCTCTCTGAGCATTAAAGAGACAACTATAGGATAAAGTTTAACTGCATTTGAATCCGTACTACCATCAGTAGCCGAAGAAAACGAGGAGGGCTAACCAGTAATGCTCTACGGGATTGCACATTTTTTACTTCTTCCCTTTTTTTCGTAGAAATTAATTTTTATCGTGATAATGTTGCATTTCCATAATAATTTCCCCTTTGACCGTAATGCCGTAATCGTGAAGTGAAATCCGTAATCATTACGGACAGTCCGTAATAGTTGGCACCTGTGCAAAAACAAATATTTGCAGACTTCATACTACCAACAACAACAAAAAATCTACCCTGCACACTGACTGAAAAAAGTAAAACTTTCATCCATTTATAAAGCAATCTACCTTGGTTGAGAGATTCCAATCCTGTCCAACATTCTTGAGAACTTGAACCTGTTCTCGGCACCATCCACAGACTCGGGAGAAGAACCTAGTATTCTTGCCTGCTGTCGGTGGAGGTCCATGGCTATGTTGTTGGGAAGCTGCCCTCCCATACACAGGATGATGCCCTCGGGGTTCTCAATGTTATATATGTCCATTACAGTCTATTAACAGACAAACATTTACATAAAAATCCATAATAATTTTCCCCATTTCAGTTCATAAAACAAAAATAACATTTCTTATTGTAATACATATCTAGAGAAGTAATTCATTTCCTTAGCATCTCAACACTCCAGCAAGCTGGGTGTACTTACACAGTTTGTTCCGTCCATCCACAGTTATTTATCATTACACCATGACAATTCATATTTCACTTTTCAATGTCTTCAAAGTCTCCAGGCTTTTATCATCTGGATCCTCTTGTTATGGAATGTCTTCATTATGACATGCATGATGATGATAAACAATTATGGGATAGTGCACTGCCTTGCTGGACTCCAGTTTTATTCTGGAACGAGGATGAATGTTCGTCACCCAATTTACAAGGTCTTCCCTCCACAAGATCTCCAACTAACAGCTTTTGTGAGAACACACTAAGGTTAACAGCAACTTTTTGCACTTCTTGGTCTGAGTATGAAGCCATTACTTTTCCTGTTTTATAATCCCAACCTTGGCCTGTCTGGACAAGAACTGGAGGCCGAGAACGCAAAACTCAGACATTACTGCACTGTCATAAGACCAGACAGAGAGATCTGTCAAAGTACGTCAAGTGGTCTCGATTGTACTTGTTCCCGAGTTTCTCCCCAGATCATAACATCAGCAAAAGCCACTGCTTGTAGCTGACGACAGGTTTTCTTGGACTTTTTGTTGTAAACATCTTTGTTCAGTTGATAAGCCATTTCCATTTTATTCATGTGACGCGAAAGCTTCTCTTTCAGAGATCTTTGGTTCTATCCACTCGCCAAGATATTTAAACTTATCTGTCTGTTTGATTGCTCCCTGGTTTACTTTTAGCTCTCCTCGTGCCGGCTTGATGTTAGTTATGAATTGCATTTTCTCCAAAGAGATCTGGAGACCTGCTATTTCCACCTCTGTCTTGAGGTGATTAATTTGCTTTGTATCCATGTCTAAAGAATCAGAGAAAATTGCTAGATCATCTGCAAAAGCTAGGCAAACAATTGAAAGGTTCATGTTCTTGTAACTCAATCTCACAACACGAGCACTATTTTCCGAACCCTGCTTGGTAGTCCTCCAGTTGTGGATCAAGTTGTTGTTCATCATCATCATCATCATCATCATCATCATCATCATCATCATATCTATACCTCTTACCTTTAAATCATTAGAAACCGAGTCTAACCTCGTTAATTTGAAGTCGTTGGGATGCAAAAATCGGACTTTGAATTATGTGATTTCGAATTAACTGCCAAATCTTAATTCAGAAATGCCAACCCTTGCCGCATCAGAAGATATTCTAAGACCTGTACTGCATGCAATTAACCTCAATTCAAAGTTTAAACCTTTGAAATGCCATGGAAAAAAAACGTTTTCCAAAATGTATCTAACAAGGGCATTTACAGTATTCACTTGGATAACTCACTGACAAACATAACCTCACGCAAAGAAAGAAAACAAAAGCAAGATTCAAAGATGAGGAGAAATCTAAGCTGGCTCCCCTGAGCAAGTCCTTTATTCATTGGATTACTGAACTGAATGCATTTTAGATGTACTTGCATGGAAAGTACTCGATGCCCTTAAAGCATCGTGGTTTATCAAACTTTCCTATGACGAGGGGATAAAGTCTCTCGCTTCCGTCTGCATTCAAACACAGTACAGTGACTCACCTATCATTGTATGATTTCCCCCCATGGTACTTCTCTTGTAATTCAGAAATGCGAACCCTTGCCGTGTCACAAAGTATTCTAAGACACATTAATGCATGCAATCATATTGATTCACAGTTTAAACCTTTCAAATGCCTTGGAAAAATCTATTCACTAAATGTATCTAACAAGGTGCATTTATATTATTCAAATAATGCACTTGAATAAATCACTGGCAAATCACTGGCAAACATAACCTCACGCATCGAAAGAAAAAAACCGCACGATTGAAAGACGAAGACAAATTTTGCTCGCTCCTTTGTGCAATTCCTTTATTCATTGGATTACTGTACTGAATGCATTTTAGATGTCCTGTTCTTGCACGGCAAGTGCCCGACGCCCTTAAAACATCGTGACTTCCTATGACGAGGGGAAGAAGTCTCTCGCTTCCGTGTGCATTGCAACACAGTGCAATGACCCCCCTTGAACGATTTCCCAGCTGTCACTTCCCTCCTATAAAACCGTAAGACCGTTTGGGCTTGGCATTAAAAAAGAACAACGCAGTTTCATCGGCAATGACAATATTTGGTGCGTACAAATTGATTATATGAGCCACGCTTTTTCGCCAACTGTCGGCATCGCCGGTGTTCGCGGATACTGCTTCTCTGCACACTACCTGCTACGTGATATTATGTTGTTCCTTAAAACGCTGAATACAAAAGAATTACGATTTTACTCGAACTTAGCAAATTAGCCACTATAGACACACTGAAGTGAGTGAAAATACTGATATCTACCCCAGCACGTTCCGGAAGACGCGTTCTATCATGACGCAGATAAATTTCGAATTTAAATTACTCCAAAAAAAAACCTATTTTTTTAATTATAAAGGCAATTTGAATTAAAAGTCTGAATTTCGGTAATGGGACCGATATTATTCTTCGAATTACAAATTATCTGTAATTCCAAATTAAACAATTTAAATAACATGCAAAACCGTGCGTCATGTTTCTGGGAACGAGAGCTTCTTTGAATCAGGCGGGACTTTGAATTATCCGATTTCAAATTATCAAGGTTCTACCGTATTATGTATTTTCTTAATCACCTAAGTAAGAGAAACAAGATTGAACACATGGAACTTGGTAAGTCGATAAAAAACAGAAACAATCACAAATTGAATGAGGAAAAAAGAAGTTGGAGAAGGTAAAATAAAAAATAAAAGAACCCAGACCACTGAAGAAGATAAAACTGAACCATCAAACAACATGACACTGATCACATAACTTCAGATGGTCAAAACACTAGTTCTAGGTACTGCCACACACTACATCAGACTCTGCTTCTTACTAAGTTCTTGACTGTGGTGAGAAGAATGAACATCACTGAAAACAGCTCAAGGCAACATACTTCAAAAGATCTCTCACGAACTGGTCCTCAGACCCTGTAGAATACCTGAAGAGCGGGCCATATCTCCGATAGTTCTCTTACATTAGAAAGGCCATACAGATAACGGTAACAATTACTTAGCAATTAGTTTGATGTCCTGTACATACAATCTTTTACTTTTGAGAAGAATAGCAAATACCCTCGATACTAACCAACCAGTTGAACAGGCAGGTTTTCGACCTCCCTGTTGTTAATCAGATCCTTGAGAAACATAAGGAATACAACAACTTTTGTTCACTGTCGAGTGCTTTATCCAAGCAAGGAGCGACAGAAATCCTTCAACATATGTACTATCAAAGTAAATCAAGGGTCAAACTGTAGTCAGCCGGGAAGACTTTTAAAACTGGGAGGAGTGTCTGCCCAGGACATCACGTATCGCCTTTGTTCAGGACTTGGCACAGATGAAAAAAAAAAACACATTAACATCAATAGACAAAATGTCGTAACATCAGATTTGTTTATGATGAAGTCTAGTTTTCAGAAGCTCACTCAAAACTCCAGTTTATGTAGAGGGATTTCTGATGACAGAAACAAAGGACACTGCAAATGACAAAACTTTTCACAGAAAAGCTGGAAAATTAAGAAAGTTTCTCCATCTGAACATATTAGGCTCTTTTCCACCAGCATTCTCAGCACAAGCTCAGGATCAGAGACTGGCACAAAGTTACAGCCCAGGAATTTGTCTGAGTCAAAATAGACATAAGAGCTGTCGACACAAATACAAGCTTCAACTCACTTTGTAAATACAGAAAACCCTGAGTAATATTAACATTCTAAAATTCTGACCAGAAACATATACAGTAGAAGTCCGTTATAGTGAAAATTCACAACGGTGAAAAATTTACTCGCTATAGCCGATTGTCGTCACATCAGATTTTTCATAAAAATTGGGAAAAACCCCATACACATGAAAATCGGTATGAAACGGTAATCAGTTCATGCAAAACTTGCATTTTCGCGGATGATTTCTATACTACGGCTTACTAGTTCGTTATTTTTCAAAACCCGATACTATGTGAATGTGGATGTTTAATTTCACTCCGAAAAAATTATAGTACCTCTCCAGAGGCCTCTGTGGCAACTGTTTCACTTTTCTTCTTCAAACAGAGTCACCTAACCTAACTTAACCATACTGTATGAAAACATATTCCAAGAGCCAATACAGAAATAACATTCTCGCTATAAATTTACATGGGAATAGCCTTACCGAAATTTAACCAGACACGAGAAAATATAACCTAACCTCTGAAATCAGCGATATGCGTTGCCATATCTTGAGGTGTAACCCATCTTACTTAATCATATTATTTAGCATAAAATTAAGCAATCATTTACTACAGCATTTATTTTTAGAGAGTAAACAACTGCTAACGGACAAGTTATTTACACATTTATTATAAAAACGTGCTCTCCTCTTTCGTTTTCCATTTTTCTTCACGGAACAGCAGTCAATGGGTATTACCAATCGACTCCGATGTCGCCTTTAAAAGTCTACGAGAGAGCTCCCTAGTAGACATAGCGAGTAAACGATGCTGAAGATGATCGATCACATGCAATATAATGGTTGGGTAGATTAACGTCGGTAACGGAAAAAATCGTGCACACTTAATCGCTCGTAATAACGGATGCGTCAGTGATAGGGCTCTCGCTGTAAACGAAGGATAATACACAGTTTAATATAGGATTTTTGAAGGGACAAGCAAAATATGACATTATAACGGGGTTCTTGTTATATGCCGTATTCGACATAGCAGACTTCTACTGTATAAATTATAAATCTATAAAATATGAATCATTCTGAAATAAACATTCACAACTTCTGTGTAAAGCCACACACCTCAAACGATATTTCCTCAAAGTAGAGCCGGTCACACATGTCGTAGTCTGTGCTGACTGTCTCAGGGTTGTAGTTCACCATGATGGTCTTCCTGCCCAACTTTCTCAGCTCCCGCAGACACCCAACGGCGCACCAGTCGAACTCCACAGAGCTGCCAATACGATACACACCCGAACCTGAAACAGACACATTTTCCAGTAACTGTATATGGTTTACCGACAGTGTTCTCAATGTATACATCAATTTTAAAAGAGTGTATGAAGATGAGACTACACCATCTACTTGAGAAATCCTATGACTATGTTATCTAACAAAGGTATGTGGAATGAACAGTAAGAGAAAACATATTGGCTACATTTAGGAAAAATAGTTCAAAGGTAGCTTACTGCAAACGATTTAGGTCACTTTTGACTACTTATATTGTGGAAATCTATATGCAAATGAGGCAAACTGAAATGAAAGCAATAACTAACCAGTCTGACTCAGAAGCAGAAGCTTCAATCCTGAGTAAAGAAGTTGAAGCAGCTATTAAACACCTGAAAAACCATGAAGCACCAGGAATGATGGTACCTCTGGGGAATTATTAAGTAAATGGGAGAAGAAGGAATACATTTAATGCACTTAATCTGCAGCAAGGTAGGGACAGTTGTGTTGGGTGCATATCATGTACAAACGCCTGAAGCCTTACAATAGAATTATGGAACGGATTCTAAATATTCGTCAGTTGGCAGAGAAGGCACAATTCCCTTGTTTCCGTGCTTCATTGACTACCAAAAGGCCTTTGATTGTGTTTTATAGAGAAAGTTGTAGTGTGTTCTAGAAGAAATAGGAATTTCAACTCATTTCACTTATACAAGGCTTGTACAGTAACATTTTCGTGAATTATCATCAACTTCTAGAGTTTCTAAACGTGTGAGCCAAGAATGTATCTTACCACCTCAGCTGTTTAATATCTATGGTGAATGCCCTAGACAAATGGTGAAAAGGATGTTGTATTTTGCAGACGATGCCACACTTGTAGCCAGCAGTGCACTGGAGCTTGCTCATTCAACAGGAGAATCATAATCTTACTACAGAGACTAATTGGGGCGAAACAAAACCAAAGATCTCTACAAAGGTGCAGACATGCAGCTACCGCAGCTCCTAAACAACCTCCGAAGAGTTTGTCAGTTTACTTATCTGTATTCAATAGTGGAAAATACTGATAAAAATGGATAAAGAAATCGAGCATTGCATCTTGCTCAGTGTACAGGTATGGCAAAATTAAAGACGATCTGAACTTAAATAAAAAATACTCTGTACAACAATTTGCTTCCCTTGTACAAGAACAGCCACTTTAAATATCCTGTTCGTCAGGGTCGAACCAGGGCTTGGAATCATGTTCATCGACCCTTCCAAATTATATACAACCGTTTTTTATGTTTGGGGCATCACAACATTCTTTCAATTTCATTTTTGGTGTTACAAGTTTTCTCCACTCGACTCTGTTAAATTAACTATTGACAGTGAACAACTCGCATGTGTGTGCACGATATGGCAACCGCGCACTACAATTGAAGCAGGCAATTGTCAAAATAAACTGAGAGTTCCTAGCTTTGTTTCTAACAACTCTGCAGAAATAAATAGCACAATAATACCATTAAGGAACGTACACATCATCACAGTCTCATAGCCAGACATGCAAGTCACTCATGGGCGTCAACTGGGCCTCTCCGGAGGTCTCACGACATCAATTAAATTACATTTAAATGAACAGAGAAATGTAACACTATCTTTTCATATTTCTAGCAAACAAATTCTACGTAGACTGAATGGGTATGATGATACAGTATTTTTACAATAGCTAAATTATGGTACCATTGGCCACTATGCCTTGAACTGGACGAGAGTCCTCTGCCAGACATAAGCAGGATTCCAAGTCGAGATGGATTGACTGAGAGCGAGGGTGGACAACAATGTCACTGAACGACTGATGGACTTTTCTTTTTACTTGTTGTTACTCTTGTACCTGACAATTTACTACAGTATACTTGTGTAGTTTTTACAGAGCATAAATTTATACTGATACAGAAATGTATCCATAGGTGTGCAAGATATTATGAGGCATGTACAATTTTATTAGTGGAGTATAGTTTATATGGAGAATATCTGTATATATTAATGTATTATGACTAGGGACCAAATTTTTTGAAAACGTATATGTGCATATGCAAATGCATATTTTGTAGGTTTATTGGATTTATTGCATATTCTAAACATAACAGCAAATCTCAGCATATACATTTGAAATTAATCATCATCATCATCATCATTTCCCTTTATCCAGCTGTAGCCGGGTAGGGCCAAATATGGTTCCTCTCCACTTTCTTCGGTCTTTCCACCACTCCTCCTCCAACACTGTGTCCTAGTCCAGGTTTCTTTCTATAATGCTGCGTTGGATGGTATCCTTCCATCTCAATCGTGGTCGTCCACGGCCTCTCCTTCCTTGGATTTGCATTTCCATCACCTTTTTTGGAATTCTTTCGTCGCTCATTCACTTTATGTGCCCAAACCATCTTAGTCGGCTCTTGTCTATTCTATCATTCATTTTTTCCACTCCAATTTCTTCCCGGATTTTCTCATTCCTTATTTTGTCTCTTCTACTCTTCTGCATCATATTCCTCAAGAATTTCATTTCGGCTGCCTGTATTCGACTCTCATCCTTCTTTGTCATTGTCCAAGTTTCTGCTCCGTAAGTTGTTATGGGTACGTAATACATCTTGTACATAGTATCCTTTGCTTCCATTGGCACATCTTTGTCCCATAACATGTTTCTTACACTATGATAGAAATAACTTCCAGCTTGAATCCTTTTACTAATCTCAGCATCCAGTCGAGCATTCTCCATTAATTCACTCTCCAGGTATTTAAACGTTTCCACTATTTCCAGGGGCTTGTCTGCAAGTCTAATCTGACCTTTCCCTTCTTTCTCCCCTCTAGTCATAACAAGAGTTTTACTCTTTTCTACACTTATTTTCAATCCACATTCTTCGATCTTCCCATTCACCACATTCAACTGTTCTTGAACCTTCCTGTCGTCTTCTCCCCAAATCACAATATCATCTGCAAATAACATCATGTTCATTTCTCTTCCTCCATATGCTGCTTTTGCTGTTCTCATGATGTCATCCATTACTATTGTAAACAGGATTGGTGATAGAACACTTCCCTGTCTCAGCCCACTAGTTATTTTGAACCAACTTGTCCTGCCAACTTGTGTTTGCACGCAACTACAACATTCCTTATACAATGCCATGATCATTTTTATTAATCCCTGTCCAATTCCTTTTTGCACCAGACTGTCCCAAACTTTCATCCTAGGGACACTGTCATATGCCTTTTCAATATCAATGAATGTCATCACCATATCATTCCCGTACTCCCAATGCTTTTCCATTAGTTGTCTCATAATGAAAATGGGCTCTATTGTTGACCTTCCACTTCTGAAACCAAACTGATTTTCCTGTATCTGATTCTCAACCCTCAACCTTATTCTACTTTCCAGTATCCTTTCCATTATCTTAGCAACATGGGATATTAGAGTAATTCCCCTGTAGTTCTTCAAAACTTTCTTATCAGCTTTCTTGAAAATTGGGATGATTATTCCTTTTTGCCAATCCTCAGGGACCTCCTTATTCTCCCAGACATTCCTGAGAACCCGATATGTCCACTGCAGGCCTACAGCTCCAGCTGCCTTTATCATCTCATTTCATCTATTCCAGCAGTTTTTCCATTCTTCATCTTTCTTACTGCCATTTCAATTTCATTCATTGTAATTTCTTTATCCATTTCTTCATCAACTAATTCCCTTTCCTGGTCGTCCATTGAATGACTGTCATCCGTTCTTATGTTCAGCAGCTTCTGAAAATACTCTCTCCATCTCTTTCTTATTTCTTCTGGCTTTGTTACTATTATGCCACCATCCTTCACAAATCTGGTGTTTACTTGATCTCTCTTTTTGTTTCTTAAGATACCATACAGTAATTTCTTGCTGCCCTGCATATCATCTCTCAATTTCTGTGTGAATAAGGCCCAGCTCCTCTTTTCTTCCTCCACTACTTTCTTGTCCAAATTCTTTGCCTCCACATATTTTCTTCTACTTTCTTCAGTCTTAGATGTTTTCCGTGCTTTCCATGCCATTTTCTTTTCCTTCACTTTAATCTTTACCCTATCATTCCACCAGTGTGTTTCTTTGTCTTTCACATTTCCTGATGTTCTACCACACACCTTTTCTGCACATCCAACCAGTGCTTCCTTAAATCTTTTCCATTCCTCTTCAACATTCCCCACCTCTGTCCTGGGTACCAAGGGAATTATTTCCCTTTGAAATTCTTCTTGTATGCTTTTCTCCTTCAACTTCCATACATTAATTCTTTTCTCTCTTCTTAATTGGGGTTTTTCAATCTTTCCAACTTTCAATTTTCCTATCACAACTCTATGATCTCCACCAAAAGCTTCTTCAGGCATGGCTGTTCCATCTACAAGGTTCTTCCGGTGTTCTTTCTCTATGATTACATAATCAATCATGGCCTTTGTTCGTCTGTCTCCCCAACCATACCTTGTAATCTTCTGACTGTTCTTCTTCCTAAACCAGGTGTTTCCAACAATCATTTGATTCCTCATGCAAAAATCCACCAACAACTCGCCTTCTGGATTTACATTTCCATATCCAAAGGGCCCTACAACATCTTCCTTTCCTTGTCTTTCCATTCCAACTTGTGCATTTAGATCTCCCATCAATAGTACTTCCTTATCTTCTATCTGTCTCTCCACTTCCTCTAAGAAGTCCTCTAGATGTTCATCTATGCAACCGGTTTGTGGGGCATACAACTGATTAAGTATAATTTAAAACATCTCTAACGACGACTCCATGTTGGACATCCCTGAGAAACACGCTGCCTGGCTATTTCAAGAAAGCGATGGGATATTCCTTTCACCCTATGGGTAGCGCGGGGTTAGTTACTTTACTCTCAGTCTGCATGTCCTTTACTCAAAGAGAAGAGCAGCAGAAAGTATTTATTAAATCAGTGGGTGTCGGGTAACAGTGATTATTCAACTGATGGTATTGTCAAGTATGCTCGAAGGAAATTAAATGTGAAAAGAAATTTCAACTTGAACAACACGCAAAAACTACAGCATATATTATGGCAAAGGAAGGGAAAGAAGAACAACACACTACAACTACTTCTTACCCATGTAAAATTGAAGCCTCCACTCGATACATTTTCAGCCAATCTTTGTATGACTTTAGTATGCAGCAATATTCCGTGGAATAAATTAAACAATCCAGTTCTACTATCATTTCTGAAGAAAAATGAAGTTTATGTCGATCACCGTAAAGCAAACTTTTGGATAAGTAATAGGAATAGACTGTTAATCTCTGAATGGGCAAATGCTCTCAAAATGTCGTGCAAAATCTTGGCGGTTCGAGCAGTTCCTGGTAGATGTCCTGGCACAATCCGCTGCCATCATCCAGACTGTGGCAAGAATGAAGCTCTTGGTCGTGTGTTAGGATACTGCCACAGAGAAGAATTGCTCAGGAAGACCCGTCATCACAGTGTGAGAGCAACCTTAGCCTCTTCACTGACAGATCTGAAGTGGAGAGTTTATGGAGAAGTACACGGTGTCTCTTCCACGGGGTCCAACAAAGGACCATTTACCAGCAGACTCTAAAAGCTGTGATTCTTGATCCAATCATCCAGTTTGAAAGAGACTTATCCCAGGCCAAGGAAGGTGACGAGGAAAAGAAGAGCATCCCACATCTGAGCGAGAGACATAACATTCGCCCAGAAAACTGGTCCGTGGTGGGCCTACTATTAAGAAACTTGGAATCCAGCATACGACTTTTGAAAAAATGATAGACACATAAAAGATACAATTATAAATCATCACTTACATTATTCCTAAATGATAATAAATTATTTAGTAAAGAAATTTTCATCTTCTTCTTCATCTTCTTCATCCATTCCCTTTTCCAGATTCTCTCTGGGTAGGGTAGTGTACTTGCTCTTTCCACCACTCCACTTCTAGTACTTTATTGCTGTCGACTCCTCTATTTGCAATACAGTCCACAACAGAGCTCCTCCATCTCATTCTAGGCCTCTTTCCAGTTTCTGTATCCTTGAATGTTCTCTTTGGTATTCATTTATTTATTTATTTATTTATTTATTTATTTACTGCGCACTACAGGATTTCTAAACCCAATTACAGTGGCAGATGTTTACACATGTTTCTTTTTAATGTTTCAATCAGTCTAATAACCTAATATCTAAACTATTCTAATATTATATTTACGTTGAAAAAGAAATAACATTACTTATCTAATCCTTACAAGAAACAAGTAGATAAAAATCATAATTTCGTATCCAAATTAGTCTAATAACCTAATACCAAAACTATTATAATATAATATTTACAATGAGAAAGGAACAGTAGTTCACATCTAATCTAATTTAATCTTTACATGAAAGAGTAAAATAAAAATAAAAATCGTAATTTCATATCTAAACTATTATTTTCTTCTAGTTCTAACACTTATAATTACATTTATGGGATAGGGCTTAATGTACAATATTTATAATACATTTTGTGGTTCAAATCATCATTACAAATTAGAGATTTTTCGCGGAGATGCTGAATTGTTGTAAAAACAGGTCTAGAGGTACACAAAAGTCTAAAGAATTATTTTTCTGAACTGCACTGTTGTAGACATTGCAGAGCCTGTAGAGTGGGGAATTTTTGTGAGCAGTTGTTCTGACTTTTTTGTTATGAAAAGTTACATTTGTCCTCGCATTAAAGCGGGGCACGTGGAAGCTCAAGAGACATAAAAAGTCAGGGTTGTCAATAACAGAATTCACAGTTTTGTACAGAAACTTCATGTCATCCTTTTGCCTCCTCAGTTCCAAGCTTTCTATTTCAAAATTTAGGAGAAGTTCGTTGTATGCTATGTGTGGATAATTACCGGTTTTTTGAAATGTAAGTATTTTAAATATCTCTTTTGGATTTTTTCGATCTGTGTAATATATATTTTGTTTGATGGATTCCATATAACGCTTGCATATTCTACTTTAGGCCTGACGAGAGAGCCGTAGAGGTGTATACAGGTTTTTAGGAGTTTAAAGGGCTTGACATTCCTCATCACAAATCCTAATGTCCTGTATGACTCAGCAACTACCTTCCGTACATGTGGGGTGAAGGCGAGTTCTGGGTCTAATAATATCCCGAGGTCTTTAACCTCATTTACCGGTTTCAGGTCATCGTGACCTAGTTTATAGTTAAAGGAAATACACGTTTTATTTCGAGTGAACGACATGGATACACATTTATGTCCATTTAGATATAGTTGATTTTCAGTCGTCCATTGTATTAAATTACTTAAGTCAGCCTGGAGCAGTTCACAGTCGTTAATGGTGACAATGGATCTGAATACCTTAAGGTCATCGGCGTACAAGAGAGAGTCCCAGAATTTTATTCGTTCAGGTAAGTCATTGATTAGTACCAGGAACATCCACGGCCCTAGATTAGAGCCCTGGACTATTCCTGAATTTACAGGGTACTCTCTGGATGAGTTTCTTTGATAAGTTACATACTGCTTTCTATCTCTTAGGTAGGAGCTGAAAAGACATAGTAATGGGTAAGATAATCCAAGCATATTTTTTTTTAGCAGTATGTCGTGGTCAATTTTGTCAAAGGCCTTTTCGAAATCTGTAAATATTGCATCTATCTGGCCACCTCTATCAAGTTCTGTGGATATTGATTGTGTAAAATTTATGAGATTTGTTACTGTAGATTGTCCTGAAATGAATCCATGTTGCTGTTCTGATATTAAAGGTCTTTTATAGACTGTGAGTCAACGACATAAAATAAATTCGAAAACCTTGGCTATACCTGAAATAATTGATATTGGTCAGTAGTTTTTTATTAACATTGGATTACCCGATTTAAACACAGGACATACTCGGGACAGTTTCCATACTTTGGGAAATATGGACGTTTTGATAAGTTATAAATGAAGAGGAGGGGATATTTCAGTACATCTTTGCAATCTTTTATAACATACGGCGGTATCTGATCTGGTCCCGTGGAAGACTTTGGCTTCAGCTTTTTTAATGCTAGTTCAACATCCTCTACAGTAATGCTGTCAATGTGAATATTGCCAGTGGTTCCTGATGGGACGTTTGGAATGTTACACTGAGCTCTATCTTGGGAACCCTTCCATAATATTCTTATCATTCTCTAATACTTTAGAGTCTTATTCATAGGTATTGCGATTATTGTTGTTTTTTCTTTTATTCTTTACCCACATCCAAAAGGTTTTGGTGTTATCAGTGATATCCTGCTCTACAGTTTTTACATAATCGTTATATGAGGATTTAATTGCCAACTTAGTTTCGGACCTTAACGTTTTAAATTGCCTATTGTAATATTCTGAAAGGTGCTTCCATTTTCGGTAGTATTCTTTCTCTTTCAGTTTTTGTTTTATGCTCTCTGTGAACCAAACTGGGTATGTCCCGACTTTCCACGAGCCGCTTTTAGGAACAGTCTCATTTAACACTGCGTAAATTTTAGAATAAAGACAGGCTACTGCTTTGTCTACATCAGTACATTCGTACATGTCTTCCCAAGTAAGATCTCTTAGTCCTGTGAACAAGTGTTCAAATTTAGCTTTTTTGAAATTATAAGTATTTTGAGCTTCCCTTTTGCAGTTTCCACGGCTTGGAGTGATATCTACTTCTATTTCTAGGGCGGGGTGATGGGAGTCCTCAGGTAGCAGCGGATCAGTGTTCTTTTTACAGGTGACATTCGTTATTGTCTGACTGGCGAATACTAAATCCCTCTCTCCTGGCATTCTCATGTGTCCAAACCATTTTAGCTTTGCTATATCAATCTCTTCTTGAAGTTTACACACTCCCACGCTTCTCCTTACTTCCTCATTTCATATTCTATCTCATCTTGTCTTTCCCTGTATGCTCCATAAGAACCTCATTTCAGCTGCCTGTATCTTACTTTGGTTCCGCTTAGTCAACGTCCAGGCTGATGAAGCATAGGTCAGTATAGGTTTATAATATGACGAGTATAAAACCTTCTTGCACTTCATTGGCACATCTTTGTTCCATACAATGTCTCTCACACACTGCTAGAAACTTGCAGACTGCTGTATTCTTAAATCTATTTTGCCATCCAAATTTCCATCTTGTGATTTTCACTACTTCAAGAGATTCATTTCCTATTTTTATCACTCCCCTGGATTTCCAGTTACCTCTTGTCATGATCACAGTCTTACTTTTCACAGTACTAATCTTCATTCCAAAATTTCTTATCTCCTCATTCCATTAATTAACTTGTGTCTGTACTTCCTCTTCATTATCTCCCCAAACTACAATGTCATCAGCAAAGAGCATAGACTTTATTTGCTCGTCCATCATCTTCTCCTTGATATTATGTAGAATTCTATCCATGATGATAATGAAGAGTAAGGGAGACAATACACTTCGCTGTCTTAAGCCTGTCTCAACTCTGAACCATTCAGTTTGACCCACTTTGGTTCTGACACAGCTTTTGCAATTTTGATACAATGCTATTACCATGTGCATTGTTTCATTCGCAATCTGAGCCTCTGTCAATGTTTTCCATACCAAATTCCTTGGGACACTGTCATATGCCTTTTCAATATCAAGAAATGTCACTACCATGTCCTTTTCATATTCCCAATACCTTTCCATCATTTGATGCAATGTAAATATTGGGTCAAATGTGGACCTGCCTCTTCTGAATCCATGCTGGTGTTCTGCCAATTTTCCCTCTACTCTGTCTCTTATTCGTCTATCCAAGATTCTTTCAATGATCTTAGCTGTATGAGATATCAGTGTCACTCCTGTGTAATTTTCACATTGCTTACTGTACTGTCTCCTTTCTTGAAAATTGGTTTAATGACCCCTTTTGTCCCCACTTTTGGAACAGTCTTTTCTCTCCATATCACTCTGAAGAGTCTATACAACCACTGTACACAAACTACTCCTGCTGCTATTATCATTTCTACGGTGACCTCGTCAATTCCAGCTGCCTTGCCTCGTTTCATTCTTTTAGTGGCCCACTGCCATGGACACCTCGTTTTAGTTATCTTCCATCTGCACTAAATCTGGTTCTTCGATTTCTCCTTGTACCAAGGTATTTTGCACGTTGTAAAGCTGTTCAAAGTATTTTCCCCACCTCTGCAATATATCCTGCTTCTGTGTCATCACTTCCTCCTGTTCATTTTTAATGAAGTTAGCACCTTCACCTGGGTTTTTCTTCTTTTTAACAAACTGGAATAAGATGATCTTATTTCCAGTTGTATCTTCTTGCAGAGATTCAGTGAATTTTTTCCAGCATTTCATTTTCACTTCTTGAACCACCTTGGAGTACTCCTTCTTGCAGTGCCTGTATTCTGCTTTGCATTCTGTTTCTCAGCCATCTTTTCCAAGCTTGTTTCTTCCTTTTAACTATATCTTTTACTCTGTCATTCCACCAGGGCGTTTCTTGATATTTCTTCCTTCCTGATATTCTTCCACAGGTCTTTTCTGCAGACTCCACCATGAAGGTTTTAAAGTACGCCCACTCTTCTTCTACCCTTCCAATGTCTTCCTTAGGTTTATTTGCCTGGAACTCTTTATTTATTTCCATCTCCTGCAATTTCCACACCCTTAGCTTTCCCTGCCTAATCTCAGTCATCTTTTGTATCTTTCCCATCTTTAACTTAGCTATCACAACTCTGTGATGTCCTTTGAAGGATTCACTTAGGAGGGCTGTTACGTCTACCAACATTTTCCTGTTACCTTTCTCGACCAAAATGTAATCTATCAGAGTACTGATTTTGTTATCCCAACTATATCTTGTTATCTTCTGACTGTTTTGCTTTAGAAACCATGTGCTACCAATGATCAGCTTATTTCTTCCACGAAAGTCTACCAAAATATCTCCATGCTTGTTTCTCTTCCCATGTCCAAATGGACCTATAATCTCCTCATCTCCTTTTCTTTCCTGACCTACTTGGGCATTCATTTCTCCTGTGATCACAACCTAGGTATTTGTCCTGTATATGATCTTCCAGATATTCCAGGTATTCCCCTAGATCCGTATCTGCATTTCCTGTTTGTGGAGCATACCCTTGAATTATATCTGTCTCCTTCCTTTTTTTTTGCTTTACGTCGCACAGACACAAACAGGTCTTATGGCGACGATGGGACAGGAAAGACCTAGGACTTTGAAGGAAGCGGCCGTGGCCTTAATTAAGGTACAGCCCCAGCATTTGCCTGGTGTGAAAATGGGAAACCATGGAAAACCATCTTCAGGGCTGCGGATAGTGGGATTCTAACCCACTATCTCCCGGATGCGAGCTCACAGCTGCACGACCGCACGGCCAACTCGTCCGGTTTGTATTATATCTGTAACACCAGTTTCAAGTCCCAATCTGACGAATCAAACTGTCATTTATGTTTTCCACCAATTCTAGTTATTCCTTTAGGTTTTTTCTAATTATGAGACCTACACCATTTTTGGCTTCTCTTCCTCCACTTTCTTTAGTTTCCTCTCACATTTTCCTTTCCATTTGGTCTCACCGATTCCCACTGATTTGGCTTCTCTTCCTCCACTTTCTTTAGTTTCCTCTTACATTTTCCTTTCCATCTGGTCTCACCAATTCCCAGCAATGCTCTATCTTTGTCAACTATAAAATCTACAATTTCTTCCACTTTCAATGTTAGTGTCACTACACTGATGGTCTCAATCTTGATGTATTTGGTTGCTGGTCGCTCATTTTAATATTTTTGGTAAACACCTAAATTGTAAAAAATTCAGCATCCTTGTGGTCATTCACACTTTTTGAACTGATCTCTTTTGAAATATGTATGTGTAAACTAAAATATCCCAAGACTAAAGAACCTTCAAACTATTAGTGGAATCAGGGCATCTTTTTCAGATCAATGTTCAGAACCTGTGGTGCCAGTGTATAAATTTTGTCCCATCACTTCAGCTGATGTAGAAACTTTATTCTCAGCCTAAAACTTATTTTGACAGACAATAAACATAATTTGTCTCTGGAAAACATTGAAAAACATGTAGTTTTCTATGGTGGTGCTTCTTTCTGCAGTGAATGATACATGTATAAAGTGAGTGAATAAAATCAGCTTATTCTTAAGAGCATATTTTTCAATATTAATTGCATATTTTCTCCATTTTAGTGCATAACTGAATGCATATTTAGTGCATAAAGATCTGGTCCCTAATTATATGACAAAGGCTATTGCACCCCTAATAAATGATTCAATGATCCCTACAAACTTACCTATGACCATTGTGAGCCCTCCAGGGAAGGGAATGTCATGTGCTGAGCCATTATAGGTCAGATACAAGTAGTTGGTGCTAGCTGGCCACTCAGCCGCCACAGTGTCGATCTGCTTCACAAAAGGAAGGATACCTGCAAATAAGTTCATTCATTTAAAGACATTTCAACAAACAAGTTATAAACGAGGATACACAGAGCAACAAGGACAAACACGTCCTCTTACACACAATTCACTTATATCCCATTTCTTCTCCATCCCTGACAGGCTCATTTTTACTTGCCAGCTTCATCATTCAACACTAACTAGTGTAACAATATTTTATCAATGAAAACAAAGTCCATCTATTTGAAGACAACAGTGCATCAAGATATGGAGATTGTCTTTATGCTTTTGTATTTTTAAGTTCAATCAATCAATCAATCAATCAATCAATCAATCAATCAATCAATCAATCAATCAATCAATCAATCAATCAATCAATCAATCAATCAATCAATCAATACTGAGCTGCACTTAGGGCAGTCGCCCAGGTGGTAGATTCCCTGTATGTTGTTTTCCTAGCCTTTTCATAAATGATTTCAAAGAAATTGGAAATTTATTGAATATCTCCCTTGGTAAGTTATTCCAGTCCCTAACTTCCCTTCCTATAAACCAAGCGATTCCAACTGAGGTGTTCCCACGGCCCCGGCAGCAGCCCCGGTTCTGTGCTATAGCACCGTTGAGGTGGTGGGGGAAGGAGGGGAAGTGGCAGAGGCAGAACCACAAGTCAGCGCGGAGCTTATGAAAACAGTATTATTTATGACAGTTCTGTGAACACAAACACACAATTTATTCTGTACATACTTTGCGTTTGCCTTAATGTGTACATTTAGCATTTAAGTCGATTGTTGACATCGTTTTGCGGCAACTAATTTGCCAATAATGGGTACAATAGATTTGGCAGTAGAAATTCTAAGTACTGTCTCTAAGACCACATCAGACAGAGAAGTCCTAGTTCTCCATTTATTTAAATACAGATTTGAAAACATCTGTTCGCATACATACATTGTACCGAACATTGACATAAGTTCTAAGGCAATTGCTTGAAGTTTTGGAAATTATTGTGGTTGAACACCTTTGTAAAAGGATATTAAACCACCGCCGTAGTGGTAGTACCTGTCCTTGAGGATTGCGTCGCACTCTAGTCTTATCAGCTCTGTTTGGAAATATGATGGTGATTTTTCAAGACGTGCTGAAAATGGGGTCATAAATATGTCAAGTTGAGGTGCCATATCATTCATTTCTTTGAATCGGGAATTGAGTTCAGAGTGCAAAGTTTGTAACGACGTCTGATAATCTCCAAGATTTTCATAAGTAGACAAACGTAAGTTCCTGTACATGACGGGAGATGGTTTGTTCTGACTAGCTTATTGCCTCAAAGTGAGCCACAGAGCGTGGACCTAGTACATCTGAGCTCTCTATTAAACATTCTTTTACAAATTCACTATCAGTAAAGGGTCGCCCACTTTTTGCAATTTTCAGAACATCAATAGCCCATAACGTGCTCGAACTGCGCCTTCTAAAGTGTTGGGTTCAAGTAACTGTGGGATAGGGAGATAAAATAATTAAAATAATTACCTTTTGTGCTTTTTTTGCAATAGGTCTTATGGTGAAGATAGGATAGGAATAGGAAGGAAGCGGCCGTGGCCTTAATTAAGGAACAGTCCCAGCATTTTCTTGACTTGAAAATGGGAAACCACAAAAAACCCTCTTCAGTGCTGCCGACAGTGGGGTTCGAACCCACTATCTCTTGGATGCAAGCTCACAACTGAGCGCCTCTATCTGCGCCGCCAACTCGCCCGGTGTGTTTTCTTAGCAGCACATCTAAGTCTAAACAGTTCCTAATAATACAAAACCAGAAACGAAAACAAATCTCCTAAATTGCATGTAAAACAATTCCTAATGAGTAAGTTATTACGCATCTTTGAAGAACTTGGCAATTCCGATTTTAACTTAGCAATTTGTTCGGTTCTTGCTGCGCCAACAATGCCATCATAGGTGGAAACATGTTTATTGTGCTAGTGTCGTCGAATGATTGAAGCCATTACGCTTAAAACGACACGACAAATTAAACATTGAGCTTTCCCTTCGGTATTGAGAACAAAATATGAATCCACCCATGAAGGATTAAACGACATTTTTAACGAAGGAGTTACAAACTGCTCCACTGTCTGTTCTATCGAATAGATTCTACTGAGAATGACACACACACATACACACACAGAATGAGAATGAATGTACTGTCTCTTACGCACACATGCACCGACCACTGCGCGGGGTAGGTGGGGAAGGAGGGGAACGGTGCTGCTGAGTGCAGCGCTGGTGCGCCCCAGCACTAAGTGCTCGAGTTGGAAAGGCCTGCTATAAACGAAAATTGCCCCAATTTGACCTCTTGATTCCAACTTTATCTTCATATTGTGATCTTTCCTACTTTTATAAACGCCACTCAAACTTATTTGTCTACTAATGTCATTCCACGCCATCTGTCCGCTGACAGCTCGGAACATAACACTTAGTTACAAGTAACTATTCTCATTTTGGTTCCGTATTGAAGTTGACGTATGTCTCAAATATTATTACAATATTTATAAGTCCACCTGTTCAATACAATATAATATAATCCACTATTTCATATGGTTAAAATTTATACATAATACATAAAAGTCAATGGTACATGTTTCACCCTCCTTTATGGGCATCATCAGCCTATATCAATCTTAAAAATAATACATATAGAGTCTTTCTAATCTTATAAATTATACGGTAAAATGTTGAACAACAACCTCAGATATGGTACTATATCCCAACCCATTGTCTTTAGTATATCCCCAGAAATCTGATCAATTCCAGCCACTTTTCTAGTTTTCAACTTTTGTATCTTATTGTAAATGTCATTGTTATCATGTGTAAATTTTAATACTTCTTTGGCCTTAGTCTCCTCCTCTATCTGGACATTATCCTTCTAACCAGCAATCTTTACATACTGCTGACTGAATACTTCTGCCTTTTGAAGATCCTCACATACACACTCCCCTTGTTAATTAATTATTCCTGGAATGTCCTTCTTGGAACTTGTTTCTGCCTATACATACCCTTCCATTTATCACTAAAATTTGTATGACTGCCAATTATGCTTGCCATCATGTTATCCTTAGCTGCCTTCTTTGCTAGACTCAATTTCCTAGTAAGTTTCTTCAATTTCTCCTTACTTCCTGCTTTAACCGTTAGCTGTTCCCCCTCATCATCATAACCATAATTTCTTCGCTCCAGATGTTGTTCATATATGCAACACTAGTTTAGGTCTCTAATTTCAAGGTCTTTGAAAATCTGCTTCTCCCAAACATCACAAGGTTGGCCTGGAACACTGTGGTCAAAGAGTCCTGTGGGCAGCCATTCTTTCCACAAGACCATCTCTTCACTTCTAGGGTCTCCAATCCAAGCTGCTGTCACATTCCTTAAATTACCTTTTTGTAGACAAGAACAGAGGAACTTAATATCTGTGGCCTGAAGATCCAGTAAGTGTTGCTGCTCCAAGACCATAAGCCAATATAGGTACCAGATATATTTTGTACAAGCTGTTCTTGGAAACTAATGGAAATGTTTCATCCCAAGTATTTGAGATACAGTGTACAGCTTTCAGTACAGTTGATAATCTCTTGATGCATGATATTGTCTGAGGACAGAACACTGGAAGTTGTCTACAATATTCATCTCTTCATCTCCAATTCCTAGAAGAACAGCTGGAGAGTTTCTAGTCATTGTCAATGTGCTTGTCCCATTGTGTGGTCCAATCTGTGTATACAGTAGAACCACGATTATCCGTTCCCAGAACCTATGTTTTCCCGGATCGTGCGTTCAAATTATGTGGTCCCACGAGCGTCGTAATTAAATCACATAAAAAAACCACATTGTCCGTTCCTCGAAGAAACGATTTCCCGGATCAACCGTCCAGAAGTTTCAGTCCCATCAACGCTAAATCCTCAATAAAGCATTTTTTAATAAACTGTATCTTACGGAAGGGCAACTATGGCATATTTATGGATCTTGGCGTTAATAATTAGAGCAAGTACTGTACTGGAAAAGTGATCGGCAGTGAACTTGCATAAGGGACCATCTTAGCATCGAATTCGGGTGGTATTGTTTACAGAATGTCAGAAATTATAAAGCGGAGAGCGGCCACAATAATTGTAAGGAGATACAGAGCATTTCGACAGCTCTACTTGAAGACGGAATGAGTTTCGTCAAATGTTCGCACTTATAAAACGTCCACGTTATGTCCAGGATTAGATGTTTGTATTTTTATTTTTTTCTATTGTATAACCGAACAGGTTTTTCGGCACTTTCCTCAGAGCACTGTATAATAACGGGGCTTTCAGGCAGAAATCGAAACTGCTCCTTCTTAACACAAATGTTGCACAAATCAAGTATTTTAATATTACCGTATACGACCATGTTATGATATACTAACAATTTGTTGGTTATTTTGATCCACCTTTTCAATACGGGTCTAATAATGAGATTAGTTACATGTAATACGACCATATTATCGAGACCAGAACAGATGTTGCACCTTACATACAAAAAGCCATGGGAGGTCTTGGGATTGCCTGTTACTGTTTTGGTCCTAATATAAGACTGGGAATTTTCCATTTTCGTGTTAAAAGTAAAAAACTGCAGTCATTTTATTTACGCACATTACATGTACAAAATAAATGGTTTTTATCATCATGATTTCCAACTCGTACTGATGTGCAGCGAGCGCGCTTTCCAGCTGAGCCCAAGGTCACGAAAAACAGTCATTTCTGAAGTTTTGATAATTTTTTCTTTTCTCTTTCCACCTGATTGGATTAGTGATGGGCAGAATTGAATATATTGCATTTGAGAACTTCTGAGAATCGATACTTGCCTTTGAAACTGTTCTCGAGTTCAACATAACCTTTAAAAGTCGATGTAGGCCTAATTTACGCGGTACAAGATTTCCAGAAACTGACTACGAACCTGAGACGAAATTACAATGGAAGATTAGGAAAAGAAGGGATTTCACCATCATGCTGGGCGCTTTTTTATCTACTGTGCTTTATTTTATTAGATGAGAGAATTAAAAACTACTTGTGGTCGATTGTCCTTTGGCTTGGCGTTATTAGATTTTTTGAAGAGTTTGACTAATCAAAATTGTTGAACTGAAAGAAGTTTTCACGTGCAACAGACAAAGTTTCCCCTGTAAAACTGAATATAAAGTATCGAGATTTTGAACTCACGTACCGGTAATTGATGTTTGATTCCGGTTTTGCGGTCTAACTTGCCTGCCTCTCATCCGGAGGGCCCGGATTCGATTGCCGGCCAGGTCAGCCATTTTTACCTGGATATAAGGGGAGGTTCCATGTCCATCCAGCCTTTGTGATTACCTTTAATTGAGGAGCTATATAATGGTGAGATGGCGACCCCGGTCTAGAGAGCCAGAAATAACGGCTGAGAGGATTCGTCACACCGACCGTCACCTCATAATCGGCAGACCTTCGAGCTGAGCAGCGGTCGCTTGGCAGGCAAAGGCTCATTGGGACTGTAGTTTGGTTTGGTTTAGTTTGGTTTGGTTTGGTTTGGTTTGGTTTGGTTTGGAGTGTTGTAAGGTTATAATTACACATTTTATTTTTGTGATGTTTAGCCAAATTGCTGATTGCTTTCATTCATTCCCAGATTTTCCATTTTCCCGCGTTGTACGTTTTATTTTATTGTCCCTCCAAAAACGGAGAATTGAGGTTCCACTGTATTGAGATTTGATAATTCATTTCTTTTTTCGTTTCCGTTACTTGTACTGATCCACTGGGATCCTGTTCTGCTTGTGTGTTTGTAGTCTTTTACCACCTGCATTCACACATATTTTTGTTCCTCCCCTCTTCCTGTGTTTATTAGGCTTTCTTCCCACCTTATAATCAGTGAGTGTTGGAGGCTGCCCTAATGATGAAGCTTGTGGTAGTACAACTGAGCAACCACTCCCTCAGAGTGAGGGAGGGAGAAGTGATATGCCTCACCGGAGTCAGAAGAGAGGGAGGCCTGAGGTGGCTGGCACAAATAAGAGGAAGTAAGGGGGCCCATAGTAATTGCCGATTTCAGAGCCCTGGGGATTTTCTGCCTTTCACTCCCTTCCGCAGAATGACTGATGAGGGGAGAGTCCATCTATTTGAAGTCAGCAGTCTATCAAGATACGCAGATTCACTGTCCTTGTCGTTTTTGTGTTTCCATGTTTGTCCTGCTCTCTCTTTTTTTTTTCCCCTGCTGTTGCTCTCTCTTCCCAAACTCTGTCTTTGCAAGCTCCTAGCACCATGCAATTTTGTCCTTTTTACTGCAACATGGACCTCTCTCTGTGTCCATAGCTTGCGACAGTCACTGTACGGCTATTTTACTGTCTTTACAAACCATCACTCACATTTTTGTTCCGTATTGAAAACAGCGATCTCACTTGGTTTACAAAAGGAGTATATTTATTATCCCACCTATTCAAGTATTGAATATATTGTAATAATGTAATATTTTATTTTTAACCGCATTAGACATCCGGATGATCTAATCATAATAACACCTTGTGACATATGTCTAATGGCTACAATACTGTAATATACCAGCTGATGATAGTCAATGAAGGCCGAAACTGGTACCGACGTAAATCTGTTCATAATAAATAATAAAGTATTGATAGGTGGAACATATTTCTTGTCTGTGTAGTGCATCCAATCAAAACGGAATGTGAAACTCATAAATAATAATATTTTACTGTCACCAGAGAGTGTCATTTACGACTTGATTCGTCAACGTATCTGATCTGTATAATTTCCGCTCACTGCACAAAGATTTTCTGACTTTCAATGCATACAATTCTGTTCTTTCCATGTAGAATTTAGTTGAGCATAATTTACTGTCTGAAAATAGTGTGTATCATATCATATCCTTTATTTCAACTTTCACTCAGCAAACATTCGCTCATTTTCCTATGTACCACCTCTGACTGGAATAAAGAAAGATCACTTCATTTACTTACCAAGTTCCTCTCTGTACTTCCTGATGGACAACTCCGTGCTCTTCACAAATGTTGCAATCTGCTTGTCAGAGAAGCCCAACTGTTTGGCCTTCAGTAACAGTTCGTTGGCCTGTGACTGGCCCACAGACTCCAAGAGAACCTGGTAGTCCACAATGTTCTTCATCTTCTGTAGGAACCAACGGTCTATCTTGGTTAACTCGTACAGACGATCTATGGTGTAGCCCGCTTTAAGTGCTGCGGCCATTACAAAAATACGTTTGTCTGTAGGCTTCTCTAGTTCTTCATCTGAGATGTCCTTGATGTAGGGATCAAAGCCGATTACATTCTCGTCCACCATCCTCAATGCTTTCTGGAAGGCTTCCTCAAACTTTCTACCAATCGCCATAACTTCACCAACACTCTTCATCGAGCTACCAATCTGGAACAGACAGTATTGATATGAGCTTGGTACACCATATTCTTTTCCTACATAACCACATATTGACAGCATTGTTAATAATAATAATAATAATAATAATAATAATAATAATAATAATAATATTATTATTATTATTATTATTATCATTATTATTTTTACAACAATTCTTAAAACAACAATAATAAGTATGATTTGATAGAACTGGATTTTTTTTCCAAGAACGAAACAATGAAACATGATAATTACAGGTTATCATTTTCAAGTATTTTCTAGTTTTATTAATCTTGCCTTAGTTTGGAAGAACTGACAACTTCAAAGTTATATAAAATGAAACTGAAAAGAAAATGGTTTCCATTTTAAAAAGAAAACGAATTGAGAACAATAGACTACGATGGTTTAGACAAGAAAAGAGAATGGAGAATGGAAGCATGTCGAAACAGATTATGGAGGCAATGAAAAAGGGAATGAATGAATGATAGAAAAGAAGGTAAAAGCAAGATTGACAGACTTGATAAAGACAAGGATAATAAGAAGGAACTGTGGAATGGAACAGATTTACGGAAGAAGAATGGTGGAAGGGAAGGGGAAAGTGGAGCAGTAACATCCATCCCCCAAACCAGCTGGAGCTGGACAATGATGATGATGATCAGATATTAGATGAAATATTTAAATTACTAATAGTTAGAACAGACAGTACTCATGCATTCATTAAAGGTGAAATACAAGTGAAAGAAAAACTATTAAAAGAGGGTTTGTTCCTTGCAAAGAACAATGAGTTGACAAAAACTCCCAGGAAGAAAAGGGGTTACATGCGTCATCATATGCTGTATTTAGGAAAAAATGTGAAGAGTGTTTCATTGTATTTGACCTCATTCGAACAAAAGATATATCTGTAGGGTATTAATTACAGATGAAGAATGGCTTAGGATCAACTCAGTTGATCACAAACAAATGATAACCTAGACTCTAGTGAATTGAATTTTCCATATACCTCATGATGTGTCCCTATACCAGGCCTTGTCTCCCATTACCACCGTGATGTCCCCGTTCCATACACTGTGCAAAATTTCATTCAGTTTTCCATTCTCCGCAGTCAGTGGGCATACAGCATTGCACTATAGTGATAGTTCGTGTTTTGGACACAAATAGGACAATTATGATCCATTCTGACTGACATGAGACACCATTCTAAGAAGCTCTTCTTTGTCATCTTAATCAAGAACAAGGCTTACTCCCTCAACAAGATGTTTCCATCTCTGGTCTTAACACCACCTCCTCTCCTCACTGAGATATCGTGTCATTTCTCTAGTTATTTCTTCAAGTCTCCCAGTCCATCACATGGTCCGAATATTCCAAAAAATCAATTAAGAGTATCCTTTTTCAAAGCAAATATCTTTGGTACGAATCTGTCTGGCTAGTTTCCATTTTAGTTACGCTAGTTGTTTTACGTCACACCAACACAGATAGGTCTTATGGCGACGATGGGACAGGAAAGGCCCAGGAATGGGAAGGAAGCGGCCATGGCCTTAAGGTACAGCCCTAGCATTTGCCTGGTGTGAAAATGGGAAACCAAGGAAAACCATATTCAGGGCTGCCGACCCACTATCTCCCGGATGCGAGCTCACAGTTGCACGTTCCTAACCGCGCGGTCAACTTGCCCAGTCTTTTTTTCTTTTTTTTCCCCCCTTTGATTTTCATATTCAAGTTATTTTGGTTTATGGACCCAAGCCCACTATCCTGGAATGGGCTGTTCCTTACCGCTTCAAGGCTCGTGAGAATTTTCGGTAACGCTTCTTTCCCTTAGCCTTTACGGATCCTTCCCTCACCCAGAAGGCAGTGGTTGCTCTCCTATTTACTGAGGAAAGCAGAATGCGACTCTTCCAACAGCTACATCATACCAAGTTCCACTTTTTCTGCCTTCACTATCAATGAGGACTTCACCAGAGCTCCATTAGCCATCACTTTACAAGATTCCTGAATGGCCTGAATAATAATAATAATAATAATAATAATAATAATAATAATAATAATAATAATAATAATAATAATAATAATAATAATTGTCCACAAACAACTTTGCTCTCATAGCAGACAGAGAGGTGACACTCTGATGTGCCAGCAAACTTGAACAAAATAAAATAGCTCTCGCGGAGCAAATACACAATGACCTCTAGGGTTAACAACCGTAATTGTAACTTGGAGCTTGCTCCATGCAAGGCTGACTACCTTTGAAAGTCAATCATGGAAGGAAATCTTTTAAGAAAAAATCCACTGCCAGGCAATAGCTAAGGAAGACCACACTCGGATACGGTGGGCAGTCAAGACAGGACAGATAAAAAACAAGCTACAGTCGATTATCTGTCTCTCGATTAACAGATCATTGAATTATGTGACTGTATAAACGCCTTCTGCAACACAATGTCTTCAAAACAAGTTTATAAAAGGAAATGCAAACAAAAATTATTATTATTATTATTATTATTATTATTATTATTATTATTATTATTATTATTATTATTATTATTATTATTATTATTTACATTCTATAGCCCCACTTTAGTGAATTTTGTAACAAAACTGTTTTTCAGTTTTCTATCAGCCCAATACTTTTCATTCTCTCGTTCTTCGTCTGAAATCATCCGACCCATCGTCCGTCTGTTGATCTTGGTTTGTAGTCTGGTTTCTCCGCCTGTGAGTTTCTTGATTCTGTCTGTTTTGCTTTCTTAAATTTTTCATTGTAATTTGTAGTGATTTCTGTAATCCATCTGATGTTGTTCACTGATCATATTTTCTGGTGTCCTGAGCAGATCTGTTTCTTCCTGATTGTGCCATTACCATTTCATTAGAAACTAGCCTTCAGTGTCCACTTTCTTGCTAGCTTTTGTTCATGCACATTCTCATTCTTCTTTCAATCTTGAGTAATGTGTCAGTTTCTGCAGTGTACTGTAGTTTTGAAATGGTTGCACTTGAGTATGTTATTTCTGGTTGTGTAACTAAACGAGTGTTTTAATTTTTTTTTTATTATTTCAAATCTTTGTTTTGAAAACGTGCACCCTCATAACAAGGCAACTGAGATCCACTTCCCAGAAGTAGGAGTGAGGCACGTAGACAGACCTCTACTAGGTGACATCAACACATGCAGACCACATGATGAGGATGGAGCCTATGAGAACAACACCAGTGCACGTGGAAAGAGAGGAAGAAGGAAGACCCAGAACCTGCTTGATGGATATGGTCAAAACTGATACTGTAGCTAGGTCATGTCATGAAGATGATTTAAAATGTTCAGTCTCCAAGGTGTAAAATAATTATCATATCCACTCAATCATATAATGATAATAAAAATGAAGTTTCAGAGATCCACAAGTTTGCATTTCTACATTTTTTAAATATGATTATATTCCAATGTATTAAAAATAAGTTTCCATGTAGATCAAATCAAATGGATATTATACTCCCTTGTTTTTACATTCATTATAAGTAAAGAACACCCCAAAAGCAAAGTGATTAGTTGTGTTACTCCAAAACAGACACTCGCATTACAATTGCCAAGCGTGTTATGAACTCATTAGTGCAAGCTCCTAGTATTCGTTTTAGCAACTGCACACAACACAAACTCCAGTATATTACTCTGCAATTTATGCTGAAACAACCCCTGGTATTGCTGCCTCCATCTGACCAATGAGACTTCTGAAATACCTGCAAGAGAAACACAAATTGGCTCAATGATAATCTTGGGGCTCCAGCTTGAAGCCTTGCCCATGTTAATGTCCATGTTTAATTCTTGTTTGTGTATTTATGAAATGTCTAAATGGTTTGAGCACACCAACATAATATTGAAACTATGGCTTTTCCTCACTCAATGTCATAAGAAAACATATAAAGGTTGTTCAAATGAAACATATACTGGACTATATACACTATTTTATATTGACAAGAGTTTGATTGGGTCTACAATCACCCCCATCGTTCAGGCACCTATCGCAACACTGAACATGTTTCTCTAGACCTTCGACAAAGGAAAACGCTAGTTCTTAGTTAAACCACTGTTACACCAGCACCATGAACTGCTCACTCCTTAGGGCTTTCTTCAGCAGACTATAGGGGAGAGATCTCGGCGAAAGCAACGCTGTGTGTCCAGTGTTGCATATTGAAGCAGAGGCACACCTCATGACAGTTTCCCTGGCCATCCATTTTCAACGGACCTTCAGAATTTCTGTAAGATGTCGCAGTGATGTGCAACATTGATCGTGGCACCGATCAATAGCCGCTCCACCAGCAGAGAACAATGTCATCACGACCTTGCCAGCTGCAATAAAGGACTTTGCCTTTTTTTGGTCTTGATGACTAAGGATGTCTCCATACACGACGCAACCTCTTATGTTGTCCACTCTAAATGGTGCCACCATGTTTTGCCATCTGTCACTATTTCCTCCACGAAATGCTATCAGTCGTGTGGTACTGGATGAGGTGATCCAGGCATATCCCCATTATTGAGGTTACAAGGTCCTCTTTCAGAACACACTCTCCATTACCCCAGTTCCCTGTGCACGATGTTGAGTACTGCACCAGGAAAAGGGGCATGAGACTTAACTAAGGGGTGTTCAGTTCTCAGGAGCAGGTACAGGGAGTGGTATTCACAGTGCGAAGTAATAGATGGTACTTTAAAATTTCAAGTTTATTCAACTTGTAAACAGAATGCATAATTCTTCTATTATTTTGAATTTGAAAATAGAAAATCAAATTTATATCTTCTGTTGAATTTAATGTTGCCTGACTCCAGCAATATCATAAATTTTCAATGAATGTTTGTAATAAATTAAATTCAAAATTAATAATTCCTTTCATCAAGTTCATAGAGTTCGTCTTGAAAAATAATGCAAAATACCACTCACTTTGAGAATTAATAATACTATAGTCTCTCTAAAATGTTATCAATTCAAAATTCCTATGGTCTCTCTATAAAGTTATCACTTGAGAATGTAAAAGAACGTAAAGTTAATCTGCTTAATCTGCTGTGTTCTATTTGTAATTACTGTCCAACACTTGGAAATATTGTGTGAATTGTGCGACTTCCAATCAGCAATGATAGTTCGTCGAAAATGAAGAAATCACTGTCTTAAAGTACAATCTTGGAGAAAAAGTTTATTCTGTTGTAAGATTGTTGGTAAAGGCACTGAAATCACCTGATTAGTCTTGAAACTGGAAAATGCGGTTCAGCGAACAGCATTTGGAACTCCTTTGCAACCGATATTGTGATGTCCACCATAGAACCACGTACCATCTCCAGCGATGTACCATGTTACACTTACCATCTCTAGCGATGTACCACATTAAGTCCCACGCCGACTTGAACATCAGGTTGATATGGTGAAAAAGGCACCCTGTCAGGGTTTCTGGTGTCACTAACGAATTTCGCGAACACAAGAAAGTTCAAATGACGGTGTGGGTTACGAGTGTCAAATTGGCACAATTTTACTAAGTGCAATTTTAAAATGTTAAGTCACTAGCAGAAAGTAATTATTGCTTGACTAATTAAAAGCACAGTTCGAAACACAGTTTATACTATTTACACACGTAATTCAATGTTTGTTCAATGTATAATAAATGTTTGGATTCTAACTGAATACGAGTTCAAATGACTATAATGCTACGAAGTGTACGATGTAGTTCACTAGTGACACAAGTCTGGTTTAGTTCAAACTTACCTAAATATTAGTAGCACACGAATTAAAGAGATATTAGGGATTATTCCCACTGAATAAAGTTAGTATTCAGCTAAATTGTCGTAAAATAGCCTTAATGTTCACTCAGTTATTCACTATAACAGTTCAAAGTAAATCACGTTAGAGTGTTAGCACAAGACTAAGTTAGGTGGAGTCGTTCACTTTCTAGCACAAAAAAATACTAAGTTTATGAATCGCAGAAATTATATAAGTTCTGAAATAGCACTGTAAAATGTTTAAGTTCGTCTCGAAACACTGGAAATTTTCTAAGTTCCAAAATACTATACAATTTTTACAAGTACGACGAAGATTGTATCGAAGATATTACGCGACAAGATTACCGGGTTCGACTCTTGCAGACCCATACACGGAGACCAACATGACAGTGTCAGCTGTGAGTTGCAAGTTGTAACTGAATATGCATTGCCGGACCCTGTCCTATTACACAGATTGTCGAGGTCAGCTGTTTCTCCTCGTGAAAAAATGCGCTTCTTTGTAGCTGAATAACTTGAAAATCCCTGGACCGATTTTCATGAAATGATGGCATGTTAACATTCAGATAATGAGCTACACGATGATATTTAGAAGTTAGTAAAATCCTTCTGGTATATTCTAGAGAGTCAGGTGAAGTTCAGGTGATAGTTGCGTCATCTGCATACTTGCAGCTGGTGAGGTATCTCGCTCATTGCTCGCAGCTCCGTGCCGTACCATTATCTCGTACACTGTAAATATACGTCCAAGTCGTCCCGTTGCAAATATTCATGTAACCAAAACTATGTTCCACACCATAGGCATTTCCTGGTACAGTACAGACCCAGCGCAGAGATTGACAACCCTTGACAGCTCATGTACAATGTTCGGCTAACGCACCTTCTCTGCTCCCATTGCACTCGGCAGGAAATATCCGTTATACACCATTCTAGCTTCAACCATCTTCTGTGTGTCAGACTGACCACATTCTGTGCTGTTACTACAAATACCACGTCATGCAGTCCTGCCACCTCCCTCATGACTATAGGCAGTGTTGACAGCTTGTTTCATTTAAACAACCCTTATGATTGGTAAAGATGAGAATAATCCAATAATCCAAAATTTTATATCAAAACATTAGCGTACAAGTATTATTGATGCTAACATTTCTACTGCATTCCAGACATTTTTCTGCTACAAATCAGTATGTTTTATATGCGACGTCATCTGCAGAAAAAGCAGGGAAATTCATTGCATTGTTAGGGTCTGCACTGATCTGTTTTGCAGTGATTCTACAAGGAGTTTATAAAGGGAAGAACAATTCTTACCTTAAAAGGCTGTGACCAACTTGATCTAAAAACGTGGAGGCCTATAACCTATAACCATTACCAACTTGTTCAACCACTGCCTCACGACAAGCTATTTTCTGTGGAATGGCAATTTCTATGAACAAGTAGACGGCGTCGCTATGGGCAGTCCTCCGAGTCCGGTGATAGCAAATTTCTATATGGAAAGGTTCGAAGAAACAGCACTCGAGACCGCACCGCTGAAACCTAAGATGTGGCTGCGCTTCGTAGATGACACCTTTGTGATCTGGAGCCACGGAAAGGAACAACTACAGCTGTTTCTACAGCATCTGAATAGTATTAACACCAGTATTGAGTTCACTATGGAGACAGAAAACGAGGGAAAGCTCCCTTTCCTCGATGTTCTGGTAATGAAGACTGCCGATTTAAACTTGGGACACACAGTATACCGCAAGCCGACCCACACAGACCGCTATCTTCAGAAGACGTCCAACCACCACCCATGACAAAAATACAGAGTGATTAAGACGCTAGCCGACCGTGCTAAGAGAATTTGTCAACCTCAGCACTTAAACGAAGAACTCAGCCACCTCAACAGGGCCCTACAACGGGTACAGCTCTAAAGATATTCAGCGAGCACACCACCCCAGACGTCCAACAACCAAGAAAAAAGAAGAGGAGCGGATGGCAGCTAAAGCCTTTCTGCCGTATATCGAGAAAGTAACTGACAGAATAGGGAGGCTACTGGAGTCCCATGGGGTTAAAACCATATACAGGCCGACGAAGAAAATCCAGGAACTGCTTAGGTCCACCAAAGACAAGCGCCATCCTCTCTCCACAGCAGGTGTCTACAAGATCCCGTGCAGCTGCAGCCAGGTATACATAGGCATTACCAAACGCAGCATCACCACATGATTGAAGGAGCATAACAGACATAGCCGGCTGGGACAAGCAGATAGATCATCAGTCGCTGAACACTCGCTGCTAGCAGGCCATGACATACAGTACAGCAACACCGAAGTACTGTCAACTGCTGTGTCTTATCACGCCCGGCTACAGAGGGAAGCCATTGAAATCCTAAAGCACACCAACAGCTTCAACCGTAAGGAGGAATCTGAACGGGTAAACAAAGCCTGGTTTCCAGTCTTGAAAGCCAACAGTGGGATAGGACACGATAGCTGCGGCAGACCAGAAGAAAGCAACGGGTGATCAGCTGCCTGTCTCCGCCAAGGCAGGTCAGCACACATCGGGCTCCCTAACGCTTCAACCATTGGCCGAAGAACAGCCAATCAGCGACCGCCGCCCACCATAGCGGCCAATAGGCGAGCAGCGTACCGTATCCTGCACTATATAAGTAGGTGGAATTACAACAGCACTTCATTCCACTGAGAGCTTCGCTGCTATCGAAGTCAGTCGGAACCCTGGATAATTTTTTTTTCTTTTTTTTTTCTTTTTTTTTTTTTTTTTTACAATATTTAAAATTCTTGTAAAACTTAGTGATTAAATTTTGATACGGAAAATGAAGTTGATTACTTGCAACCCTTGACAATGCCGAACGCAGTCTTCGGTGAAACGTCGGGACATTCACTCGCTCCTGGACCACGGCCTACAAGCCCGGAAAACGCTGAAATGATTTCTAACGCCGGCCGTGAAAGCCTTAATTGCTACATATAACCAATTTCTCTGTTATTAGAAAAATAACTGAACATGTTTCGCAGTTACATCAGCTTCTCTTGCCATCAGAGAGGTTTTGTCTCTTCTCCAGGAACATAAGTAAACACATCAGTGAATAATGGTTGCCAAAGAGTGACTCAGGCAAAGAAGTATAACTGCTGTGTGGCATTGTTAGGCATAATAAAAGCGTTCAGTTCCGCAGGCCACAAACACATTAGCAGACCTTTAGGTTCCTGTAATATACCTGAGAATATAAAAACTTCAATTAGGAAATTACTGATCCACAGTAACTTAACATTCTGAAAAATATGGAAATATTCCTCAGCCAGAAAAAGGACCCTTAAAATTTATTAATCGAATTCACTTGTGAAAATATTTTATTTAACACTGTGACATAATATTTGTATTCACTTGTGAAAATATTTTATTTAACACTGTGACATAATATTTGTATCATGAACCGATTACTGAAAAAGTTGAATGCGACGCTCAATACCACAGACCGGGCGAGTTGGGCCTGCGGTTAGGGGCACGAAGCTGTGAGCTTGCATCCGTGAGATAATGGGTTCGAATCCCACTGTTGGCAGCCCTGAAGATGGTTTTCTGTGGTTTCCCATTTTCATTTTCACTCCTGGGGCTGTACCTTAATTAAGGCCATGGCCCCTTCCATCCCACTCCTAGTCCTTTCCTATACCATCGTATCCATAAGACCTATCTGTGTCACGTCAAGTATATTCTCTCTTCTCAATACCACAGAAACAGCCGATTATTAGTAACATATCATGTCCAGTTAGTCCTACCATTTCCAGACATGTTTCTGACGATGTAATTTAATTCCAGAAACCTATTATAACAAAGATACTTCATTTGTGCTGATATAGACTGTGTTGTGTCCGGGCAGGACACAGGATGTGTTCACCATGGCCGCACCAGCGATGTTGAAAGTCTGCATAACGGCAGCCTAATGGAGTGGAACGCCATCTTACTGAAAGAATCCCATCCTGCTCTGCTCTAATTGAGGGAGTAGAAATTCTTGTAGCATATCCAGGGAATTGACAGCATGAACAAGTTCTTCCGCTAAACAAGAACGGGCCATAGATTTTTCTCACTGGTCACTCCACCAATGTCATCACTGACAGGTGACAAACTCCCAGGTTTATAAAGTTGAGACGACTTATATAGAAATGGACTTTTATTAGACCGCTGGTCAGGAACATGATGCACCATTTCAAAATGTCCTCAGGTGGAGGAGGGGCTGGATTCCTGTAACACTAGAATTTTTTTGCACTTCACAACACACTGCACGTACCGCTGTTGTGACGTGACCACCATATTTGTTCATCGTGCACACTAGTGCTGCCATGTGGCTACAGTACAAAAAACTCCACTCACCCGAAACATACATCCTTCCTGCTCATACTGCAATAAACTGCTCTCAGAGTTAAGTACATTAACAGTTTACTTTTCTGACATCTCAAACAGATCACCCACTACATTTATAACAGTGATATCTGATAACAAAAGAACAAAAAAGCGTGTACTTTTCTTGAAAATTGCTTCCAATCAGATTACAGAAATAATACACTTATCAAAGTAAAGTAAGCATATTTACTGTTTACCCACCAATGTCTAATATCTATGGTTAGATAACAAGTATATTTCTTAACACTTTTACGATGGGCACCGAACGGAGGCTGCTACCCCATGTAGGTCGGATAGTTCAAGCCTGATGTAAAAACACAATACATAATTATGTATTGAATAGGTGGATTGTAATAAACCATTGTCTTTTTACATCATAATTGATCTTCAATACGGGTTCTAAAATGAGAATAGTTACTTGTAATAGTTCAAGCCTCAAAGAAAGAAACTGAACTGCTGCACTCAAACTACTATAACTCTAAAATTATTTAAGATATCGACCTCAAACATGGAACATGTACTCACTAGGTTACTTCGTAGTCTGTACGTTGTGATACAATAAATGCTCCTTAATTATGTGATTTTGAATTTATCGCCAACTCGAAATTCAGAAATGATAACCCTTGCTGCATCACAAAATATTCTAAGATCCTTTAATGTACAAGCTTACCTTGGTTCACAGTTAAATCTTTCAAATGCTGCAGGAAAAAATATGTTTCCAAAATGAATCCAACAAGGTGCCTTTATTGAAATAAAGCTCTTGGATAATGTCAAACACTGTCAAACGTAACCTCACACCCGGGAAAAATAAAACACGATTCAAAGACAAAGAGTAACACGCACGACGCAATTTAAGTACAGTATAAAGCATTTGCACAGGGGAGCCAAGAACGCTGTCCAAATTAGAAACACATGACACCAACAAAACAAACTTTAAAGACCCAGACATATATTTAACGCAAATATCAAGAATAATAAATAACTTTGTACAATACCTGAAAAGTTTGTAAATGCGTAATGGTTGAGTAGGTTTCCCCCCCACACATTAGGCTTTTTGCCTTTAAAGAAAGAATGTACGAGAGGTTGCTTCATTTTTTTTAACGAATACTGCAACGCACTGCTCCATATGGTCCATAGCCTCAACATCACCTGCACTTATCGCAGAATCCAACATGGCTAGAGCGGCAAGTACATGGAATAGTCGCTGCCTGCGCCGTAACTCCCTCTGGTGTCACGTGATCACAGCTGATCCCGTCTCTTCCTGGTCATCTTCGTTGTCTTGTTCCTGTTCTACTTCATTTAATGAACCAAAACCACACTTGACGACGCAGTTCTTGATTGTCGATGAAGGAATAGCGTCCCACACTCTGCATTGCAACAATCACGTTCCACTTGCGTATTTCTCCCGCCGGAATATTTCTAGCAGCTTCACGTGGAAAGTAACGCACCAGTCTCTTTCTGAAGGCACGTTTCAAAGATGAAAGTATTCCTCGATCTAGGAGCTGCAAGTAGCTCGTAGTGTAGGCCGTCAAAAAAAGAAGACGCACATGTTTTAAAATTAAATTATTTTTGTGAGCAGCGCACTGATCCAATAACAGAAGTACTTTTCTGTCCTGGTGTGCCATTTTACACGCAAGGTATACCAGCCACTCCTCAAAAATGTTGCCTGTCATCCAGGAATTTTTAGACTACTTATTTTTGCACGGAAAGTGCCTGATGCCCTTAAAACATTGTGGCTTCTCGAATTTGCTTATTACGAGGGGAGAAAGTCTCTCGCTTCCGTCCACATTGCAACACAGGACTGTGACCCTATCCTTGTACGACTTCCCGCCATGACACTTCTCTCCTTTAAAACCATCAGTCCATTTGGGCTCGGCATTAAAAAACAATGCAGTCTCATTGGCATTGAAGATATTGTTTGGTGTATACGAATGCCACGCTTTCTCGCCAACTGTGCATCGCTAGTGTTCACTCCGCACACTGCCTGCCACATGATACTGTGCCGTTCCATAAAACGCTGAAGCCAAACGTTTGAACACAAACTCAAGCCCCATCTTTAGCGCCAGCTCATTCGCCTTCACCTTAATAATCTCGCCATCAACAGGGATATTGTTCGCTCGAACATACCGAAATCACTCGATAAATTCCACTTCCAAATCAGGGTGTTTAACTCCTCGAATGCACATTCACTTTGCTGTATTTACACCCTGCACTTTTTGAGCTTCTATGCTCTCACAATTTCTTAAAACCATTGAAAGCGTGGACACAGAAATTCCAAAGTTTTTAGCTATTTCAGTTGTTGTTTTTTGTCCTTTGTCGACCTCCCTTATAATTTTCGTCTTCTCGCTCAGTGTCTTGGAAGAATACTGACGCTTTGCCACGTAGCAAAACAAAAAAGGAACACACGTGCCCTAAACTAAAATACCGTCCCAATAAACTAAAACACAGTATTAATAAAATATAATAACTTCGAAGTTTTTAACTGCACACTAAAACATTAAGTAAAATGAGCAACTACAAGAATACAAAAGAACTACGATTTCACTAGAACTTGGCAACTCTGAAACATGCTGTAGGCACACCAAAGTCAAAGTTCAGAGAGGTACCCCTGCATGTTTCGCAAGACGCATTCTATAATGACGTGAAGAATTTTTAATTCAAATTAAGCCGTAAAATACTATTTTTAACAAAATGAAGGACAGTTTCAAATTAAAAGTCTGAATTGCAATACTGGGAATGACATTGTTCTTCGAATTACGAATTATCTGTATTTCAAATTAAACATTTAAATAACATGCAAAACCATACCTCGTGTTTTCGGAAACGAGAGATACTTCGAATTAGGTGGCATTTTGAATCAACCGATTTCGAATTATCGAGGTTCTACTGTACTTTTCAAAACAATACCGTTTGTGGCTGTATTCAATAGCCTTTCTAAGCACAGTGTAGTATGAATGCCTTATTTGTGCCATTCGTATACTCATTGTTTTAAAATATGCAAGGATTGCTCTTTACGGCTACTCTCCGTTTAGTATTAGCCGTTAACCATTAGAAATATCGAATTTACTGTCACTCGGTATCTGTTATAACCGGTCTGTACATTATTAATCACAATTATCGGCAACCATCAGCAATTGAATATGCCGCACCATGTTGACCTCTGCACAGGTGCTCCAGGGAATATCCGACATGATTTTGTTAAATACATGACTGTTTAAAGAAAGAAAGAAAGAAAGAAAGAAAGATGCAGAAACAATTTATATTTCATGACTACACCGTTTGGAACTCCTAATCTCGCCCACAATTTCATCAATAATCAAGAAAATACACACAAGGTGCATAAAAGCAAGAGTTCTTGTAGCCCGCCACCTACTGTCGGCTGTCACGTACTGTCAGCTGGAAACTACTGACTGACTTAGAACTGTATATATTCAAATTTGTTGGTGTTAAAACACTAAATTGTTCCGTTCGAACTTATATTACATTGATAAAACTAAATTACATCAAAATCTCATCGTCAATGCTATTTGAACTGACACACAAGGTGTTAAAATTAAAAAGGAATAATTTAAGCAATACCAAGTAAACAAAAAGCAAGATCGAACTCAGTACCCCCAAGATGAAAAAATATGAACGCACACAAACCTTATTTCTTTTTCTTCAGATTGTTTTTAATCGTGACATCTGACCCACAAGTTTGTGAACTTGTAGAAATGAGACAATAACTTTGTATTTTATCTAAATATATATTTTAATACAAGGTCTATAGCAGTTAGTTGTACAAAAATGTTGAGTATATTTTATATTAATTACCAGTTTTTCATAAATTTCTTGCAGCTGATGATGGCGCTAAAAAAACGCCGAACCTAGTACTGCTAAATAAAGTTAATATGTTGTAATACATTCAGGCACCATTGTTTTGTACTGAACAGGTGGAATCGCTAAAAACTTTATAAGTATTTGTGATCTCGGTTCAATATGGATAAAATAAAATATGAAATTTCTTATGCTAAATATTCTGAGTTTCACATTAAATAATACAATATTGATTTCATCTCAAAACCGAATCGGTTCACTGAGAAGAAATTAATGAAGTGATTATGATAGTAAGAAGGAAGAAGATGAAACCCGGTGCTGGCACATAGCCTACTACTGTCGAATAGTACCTAGGGGTCTGCTCAAGGCTTAATGTTCCCAACTGATGGACCACTCACTATCAGCAGCATCATTTGCCCTCAGTCCATATGAATGCAGTGGATATGTATTCAGGCTTCTGGCACACAATTTAGTAGCAGTAGCAGTAGTAGTAGTAGTAGTAGTAGCAGCAGCAGCAGCAATAGTAATTAACATCTTTCCAACAAGTCCCACATAAGAACTCAGTAGAATTGTGAATGGTAATATGGTAGTACTGAAGAACCATTTCGACCCCCTACTGAATAGACCAGTTCAAGAACAAAATACAGAACAGAAAATCCCAGCCTACAATGAAGAACCTCCCATCACCTGGACAGAAACTCAGACAGCCTTAAAATCTATGCCTAAAAGAAAATCCTCAAGTGCAGATGAAGTGAATGCGGACATGATAAAGGCAGCAGGCATCCAGGGCATACACTGGCTGCACAGAGTACTAAATGCCATATGGACAGACAACAAAATACCTGCAGATTGGAGCAAGGGTGTTATAATTCCCGTTTAAGAAAGGCAGCGGACAGAAATCTACCAACTATAGAGGAATAACCCTGCTGTCACATGGGCTAAAAATCCTAGAGAAGATCAGAGAACGGAGATTGAGGACCATCATTGAACCACAGTTAGTGAAGGAGCAATACGTATTCAGAAGTAACAGATCAACAATGGATCTAATTTTTAACACCCGCATGCTGATGGAAAAGTATTGGGAGAAAGGCAAGAACCTGGTCATTGTATTCCTGGATATAGAAAAGGCCTATGATTGTGTTATAAGAGATAAGATCTGGGAGTGTCTGAGGAAAAGAAAATGTGCTTGAAGGACTGGTAATGAAAATTCAGATGTTGTACCAGACTGTAGTAGCTGAGTACCAATTGGGGAAGGTCGATCATCATGGTTTGAGCCCAAGAGTAGAGTTCAACAAGGAAGTGCACTGTCCCCACTACTGTTTATCACTGTTATGGACAAGATAATGAAGAACATCGAGGAAAGGTTAGGTGAACTGAATGCAGTGGCCTTTGCTGATGATATCATGATTTGGGGTGAAACAGAAGAGGAAGTACAACGTATGGAAAACCCAGTTCCAGGAATATAACCTCAACATCAGCGAGACCAAGACAGTGGTGATGGCAGTCTACAGAGAAGGGCATCCAGCAAGTGTAAAACTACGAGACCACCATCTAGAGTGTGTGGATAGTTTTCCTTACCTTGGAAGTGTAATCTCCAGTGATAATTTGGTCAGAAAGGAAATTACAAACAGAGTGCAAAAGGGATCAGAATACTACCAACAAGTAAGAACACTTTTATGGGATGACATGATTCAAACACCGGCCAAACTGATGATATTTAACAGCTATTTCATACCAATATTGACTTATGGTGTTGAAGCGTGCACCCTTACAAAAAGAGATTAATCAAGACTGCAAGCATCAGAGATGAAATTTCTTAGATCCACCATCCAGAAGACAAAGATGGTCAAGTTAAGAAATGAAGAGGTGAGGAAAGAAGCCGGAATAAAGACATCCCTATTAGACCGAATCGGCACATCCAGACTACAGTGGTACGGGCATGTGATGAGGAAGGAGCCTACAAGAACAGCCAGAATAAATTTGGAAAGACAGGTGGAGGGAAAAAGACCTGCAGGAACACCTAAAACCCGATGCATGGACATGATCAAGGTTGATCTAGTTACCACAGGATGGACAGTGGATGATGTTCTCCATGACAATTTGTACATGGAAAGGAAGAAGTGGAAGAGGCTCATTAACAGTACCCAGGAACCTGGAACTGTACAAATGATGATGATGATGATGATGATGATTATGATGATTATGGCATTTAGACAATACAGTAAAAAGATTTATCAGTGCAAGTATATACTACTACCACTACTACTACTACTACTACTAAAAATGTTTTCATTCCTCCCCTGAAGGGGGAGGGGGGCCCTTAGACAGTAACGCAGTCTCTCAGGCCAGATTTGTATTGGAGGAGGAGATGTGCGGAGAATGTGAAGGGGTTGTCGGCCATGGCCTGTACCAGGAACTGCCCAGCATTCGCCTTAAGGCAAGAGAATGGAAAACCATGGAAATCCATTCCCAGGACAGCCGACGGTTGGGACCAGCTGTGAGGTCCAGTCCTGTCCCATCTCCCGAATGCAGAGACCACTCCTCCTCTGCTCGGTTGGCCAGTCAGAGTGCAGAGTTGTTGGACCACAGACCAGCCGTGACCCACTCTGCATCCACCAACCTATATACCAGCAACCACACCTCAAATGATAACATCCAGGTCAATGAAAAGTGGATAGCAGTATCTCTCGCCCTATCTGTTTCTTTACCCAGCTAAACTCACACCTGGTCACAACTATTACTCTCGGACAGAAGAGAAGTTCTTACCTTTGTGCTGACTCTTGTAAACTTGCTGAGATCCCAGCGTGGTATCTTTACCACACAGTAATCGAGACTGGGCTCGAAACATGCAGTGGTATTCCCTGTCACAGAGTTCATAATGTCCGGAAGAGGAATACCCAGAGCAAGCTTGGCTGCCACGTAAGCCAGAGGATAGCCCGTAGCTTTACTGGCCAATGCCGAGCTGCGAGACAGACGGGCATTTACCTGGAACACACAACCAGCAAAAATCATGAAGGAATTCAGCATTCCATTCTCCACACTTTCAGCATATGTAAAACATCGGGAGAGTATTCAAACAAAAGCTATGCAAGGACAGAATATGGATAAATGAAAGGGAATTAAAGGGGAAAAGCATTCAAAACTGGAGGATGAATTGTTGGAGTGATTTATGCACGTCTAAAATAACAAAATTCCACTTGAAGGCAAAATTTTAAAAGCCAGAGTGAATCTAAAGTTTCAAAAGCTAGAGCGAATGAGTTGGTGTTGAGGCTAGGGCTAGAACTGCAATGTTTGAACAGATGACTCCAAAGATTCAAAGAGCGGCATTACATAATGTGGTAAGCTGTGTGTGGACAAGTGGAATCTGTTAATATAGCAGATGCCAAGTGATGGCAAGAAAATTCAACGCATTTCAAACTTGTATGCAGCAAAGGATGTTTTCAATGTGTACATTTTTTTTTTTTTTGCTAGTTGTTTTACGTCACACCGACACAGATAGGTCTTACGGCGACGATGGGAGAGGAAAGGGCTAGAAGTGGGAAGGAAGCGGCCGTGGCCTTAATTAAAGCACAGCCCCAGCATTTGCCTGGTGTGAAAATGGGAAACCACGGAAAACCATTTTCAGGGCTGCCGACAGTGGGGTTCGAACCTACTATCTCAATGTGTACAAAATTGCATTATTCTTCAACATAATATCCAGACAAACTTTTATTTCCAACCGGATAAGTATTGCTATGAGAAGTCATATAAACATGGGAATACTGTCCTACTGTTCTGCAATTCCAATGGAAGTAAAAAATTAACTCCACTCATAATCGGAAAA
The DNA here is from genome assembly GCF_040414725.1 of Anabrus simplex. Taxonomy (NCBI): domain Eukaryota; kingdom Metazoa; phylum Arthropoda; class Insecta; order Orthoptera; family Tettigoniidae; genus Anabrus; species Anabrus simplex. The sequence goes on from NC_090277.1 coordinate 70,927,755, forward strand.
TTTTTAAAATCCACGGTATTTCACAAACAAAGCATTTTCCATGCAGGGCACCAAAACATGCCTGGATGACAGACTAATTGTCTGAAGACTGGCTGATTTGTTAGGAAAGGATAATGGCATCCTCTTCAGTGAGATCAGTGTGCTAAACATAAACACAATGCGACATTTTAAACTATGTGCGCCTTTCGTATCTGCCCACAAATATGGCCAGCTATCTCAAGCCTCTTGACCAGGCTATATTTGTGTTTTTAATTGCAGGTACAGGAAACAACTGGTGCAATTCCTTCTGTAAGAAATCTCACATATTATATCAACAGACATAAGAAAATGGAATATTATGGATACTCTTTGGAGAATTACTGTCATATGGGATGCTATTTTTCCTTCAGTTGTGAAGAACTGTTTTGTACAATGTGAACAGCCCTGGAAGTGCAAAAGATTTTAGTGTAACTCATACTAAAGATGATGGCAATGATGAACAATGGGAGCAACTGAACTCGAAAAGTCTGAACCGACATCAGAGCATAGGTTCCGACTGACCTGTGAATCGGCTAATGCTAGAAGTTACTGCCTCAGAAAATGAAAAACAGGAAGACAGACCCCCTCTGTTGCTGAAGAAAGAAGCTCTTGCCACGTCAGAGCTAGTGACGCTGATGATAAAGTAATTAAAACGATGGATCAAATTCAAAAGTTTGTAGAAGTACGTACGGGAAGAAACGGACACAACCTCTCATCAGAGACTTTCTTAAAGCAGTTGGCCTGACAGATATAGTCTGCATATTGCTTGCCTTCATTAAATATACAAAAAAAAAAAATCCTTTTATGGTCCATGTGGTCCACTTTTACCTATTTTACATTTTACTGATCGCTGTGAATTGTTTGCCATTGCCTTGGTGCAAAATTAGGGATTGTTTTGTTTCTTTTCGTAGTTGTGTTACATATTCTGCTTTAAGGTTAAACAGCTGCCTGCTATTAACAGTGCCAGCCTCCGCAAGTCAGCAACAGTTGAGATCCAAGCCCGAGATATAAAGTGTGCTAAGCTGATTGACACTAACATTGCTGGTGAATATGTTTCTACTGTATATACTGCATTCTATTATTTTATGAAAATATCTTTCAATGAATTTCAACAAAACACAACTAGCGAGAATGCACTCAAAATGGAAACCACAGAAGTCTTCACTGTGTTCGATTTCGATCTCGCATACAAGGTTACAAATTTTGCCTCGGTTGTTAAGACTTTCGACCATTTCACCCAACTGAGTTATGATGACAGTTGCACACATGTGAGAGACGTACGTAACATCAAATCTTTTTATTGCATTTATTTTGTTACCGATCACATTGGGAAAATGGGGTCGTTTATACTGTCTCATGCAGCTGTTTTATTTCTTGGTTTTTAACACAGCCCCATTGTTTGTTCCGGTTTAAATAATTCTCTTACATTTGGGGAGAGATAAAAGCAGCAGGATATGTTCACCTAGATCTATTTTGAAAGAAAAATTGGTACCAAATGACTGGAATAAAGAGTAATAATACCATTTTTTCAGAAGGGAGATAAGAAGATATATGATAACATCAATGAATCACACTCATATCTCAGGTAGCAAAAATATCTGAAAGGGTACTAAAAGACCCCATCTTAAGTACGAGTCAGTTAATAGAAAAACATTGGCAATATGGAAGAGATATGGTGATGGCATTCCCTGATTTTGAAAAGGCTTACGATAGTATATCCAGAAAAGTATGGAAAATAATGTAACAGAAAAACAAATGACAGAATATGTGCAACCAATGTACGAAAATTGTGGTTTTGAAATAATCTAACCTCATTTCATCATTCCAGCAAGATATTTGCTTGTTCCCATCTTTACAACGGCTGTTCCCAGACATCCCCTTCCCATTTCTACTACAACATACCTGTACACCACCACAAACCCGCCGAGGGTCTATTCTTTGGAAATGTTCACGATCATATCCAATTACTTCCGTTCCTCATCTTGGAGATTCTCTACCCTTATTCTTCTGCAGAATGGTTCCACTTTCTCTATCCTAGGCCTAGTGATACTTAGTTCACTACAGATCAGATAAATGTCTGTATAACAAAGAAATGAAGAAACTGAGTACAGCAGAGCCTTGATAATTCAAAATCCTGCCCAATTTGAAAAAGCTCTCGTTCCCGGAAACATCAGGTACGGTTTTGCATGTTATTTAAATTGTTTCATTAGAAATACAGATAATTTGTAATTCGAAGAACAATGTCGGTCCCATTACCAAAATTCACACTTTTAATTCAAAACTGCCTTTACATTTTTAAAAATTAGGTTTTTTTTTTTCCAGAGTAATTTAAATTTGAAATTTATCCGCATCATAATAGAATGCCACTTCGGTGTGTCTACAGTGTGCTTCATATTTGCTAAGTTTGTGTAAAATCGTAATTCTTTTGTATTCAGCGTTTTAAGGAACACCCTAATATCATGTAGCAACACCATAATATCACGCGGCAGGCAGTGTGCGGAGAAGCAGACTCGCGAACACCGCCGATACCGACAGCTTGCGAAAAAGCGTGGCTCATATAATCAATTCGTACGCACCGAATAATATTGTCAATGCCGATGAAACTGCATTGTTTTTATTAAGCCGAGCCCAAACGGTCTTACGGTTCAATAGGAGGGAAGTGACAACCGGGAAATCTTACAAGGGGAGGGGGGGTCATTGCACTGTGTTGCAATGCACACAGAAACGAGAGACTTCTTCCCCTTCTCATAGGGAAGTTCGATAAGCCACGATGTTTTAAGGATGTCTGGCACTTTCCATGCAAGTATAGGACATCTAAAATGCATTTAGTTCAGTAATGCAATGAATAAAGGACTTGCAGAAGGGAGCCAGCATAATTTGTCCTCGTCTTTGAATCCTGCGTTTTTTCCTTCGATGCGTGATGTTATGTTTGACAGTGATTTAACCAAGTGCATTATTTTAATAATGTAAATGCACCTTGTTGGATACATTTCGGGAATATTCTTTACCAAGGCAGTTGAAAGGCTTAAACTGTGAATCAAGGTGATTGAGTGCATTAATGTGTCTTAGAATACTTTGTGACGCGGCAAGAGTTCACATTTCTGAATTACGAGAGAAGCACCATGGCGGGAAATCGTACAAGGATATAGTCACTGTACTGTGTCCGAATGCAGACGGAAGCGAGAGACTTTATCCCCTCGTCATAGGAAAGTTTGATAACCCACGATGCTTTAAGGGCATCGGGTGCTTTTCGTGCAAGTACAGGACATCTAAAATGCAATGAATAAAGGACTTGCTCAGGGGAGCCAGCATAGATTTCTCCTCGTCTTTGAATCATGTTTTCTTTTTTTCTTCTTTCATTGCGTGAGGTTATGTTTGTCAGCAAGTTATCCAAATGAATACTGTATTGTGAATGTGAATACTGTAAATGCACCTTGTTGGATACATTTTGGAAACAGTTTTTTTTCTATGGCATTTCAAAGGTTTAAATTGTGAGTCAAGGTTAACTGCATCCAGTACAGGTCTTAGAATATTTTTTACCCGGCAAGGGTTAGCATATCTGAATTCGAAGTCCGATTTTCCGTCCTAAAATTGTTTCCGAGGAGACCCTCGTCTGCCTAATGGAAATGTAGGACTCTAACTTCCATAGGTCCAAGGCATGCTTAAAATATTCTTAGCTCAGCAATTTCTGTGAAGCAGAATCCTACCCTACTTACACATCGTCTCTGCGAGAAACTCTACTCTAATAGGTTACAGATTGCATAATCTCATCTAATCACCTGAGCACAAAGAGGGCCATGACTCAGAATATGTCCGAGGTGCCCACTCCTACATCACAGGAACTGGTATCCCAACCCTCGAGACCACTTTCTAGGCCATGTACAATTACTTATTGGTAAAATGCCATTCAGTATTATTTTTATAGATATACCTATTGGTACAAAAAAGTAGGGGTTTACTATGCGCTTTGAATATACAGTAGAACCTCGATTATACGTTCCCGGAAACTATGTTTTGATACAGATGTTGATTCCCATAGGGAACCTGCAATACCTGCTCCGAATGAGTAAATTTATAATACCAATATAAATGGTCTGTTATTGGACATTATAAATTTTCCAGCTAACTCATTCCTGGTTGCCAGCGTTTCGCCCTCGTGTGCTAGGCTGGGCTCATCAGTTGGTATATAGCACACCTACCAAGACGCATGGCTAGTGCATACCGTGGCTAATTGTAGCCACCGGCAGTGCCAATGCACTATGAGACACACTGTCTCACTACTAAAAATTGATGCCTGCTTGGCCATCAGATGATACAGATGTTGATTCCCAAGCAGGCATCAATTTTTAGTAGTGAGACAGTGTGTCTCATAGTGCATTGGCACTGCCGGTGGCTACAATTAGCCTACGCAGTGGCCTCCACGGTATGCACTAGCCATGCGTCTTTTGGGAGGTGTGCTAGGAACAAACTCATGAGCCCAGCCTAGCACACGAGGGCGAAACGCTGGCAACCAGAAATGAGTTAGCTGGAAAATTTATAATGTCCAATAACAGACCATTTATATTGGTATTAAACTATGTTTTCTCGTATTATTCGTTCAAATTACGTAGTCCCGCGAGTATCCTAATTAAATCACGTTGTAAAAAACCTGCATTATCCGTTCTTCGATGAAACGATTTCCCGGATCAACCATCCAGAAATTTCAGTCTCATCAACGCTAAATCCTCGATCACGCGTTTTCCAAGAAACTGTATTTTACGAAAGGACGGCTACGGCATACTTACGGATCTTGGTGTTGACGTACCGTCATTGTGGTCATTTGAAGAAGTACTGTACTGTACAGTACTGGAAAAGCGGTCGGCGCTGAACTTGCATAAGGGATCATCTTAGCATCGCATTCGGGTGGTATTGTTTAGAGAATTCTCAGAAATCATAAAGCAGAGGGTGCCCTCGACAATTGGAAGGAGAGAGAGCGCATTTCGACAGCTCTATTTGAAAACGGAACGAGTTTCGTCAAATGTTCGTACTTACAAAACGTGTACATTATGTCCAGGGTTAGATGTTTATTTTTTTACTTTTTTCGAGTGTGTCGCCGAACAGGTTTTCAGCACTTCCCTCAGAGCACTGTATAGTCACTGGGCTTTCAGGCAGGGATCGAAACTGCTCCTTCTTAAGTAACACAAATTCAGTATTTTAATATTATCGTATACTATTATGTTCAACTTGCAATACTATTATGTTATCGAGACCAGAACGGATGTTGCACCTTACATACTGTACATAAAGCCCTGGGAGGTTTTGGGATTGCCTATTACTGTTTTCGTCCTAATATAAGACAGGGAATTTCACGTTCTTGTGTTAAAATGTTATAAAAGCCGCAGTCGTTTTATTTGCGCATGTTACATTTTAAAACTTTGTATCATTTCACACTCGTACCGACTTGTACAGCAAGTGCGCTTTCCAGCTGAGCTCAAGGTCGCGAATAATCATCATTTCGGAAGTGTTAATAATATTTTTTTCTCTTTCCAATTTGATTGTGATTAGTGACGGGCAGAACTAAATATAATGCATTCGAGAACTTGAGGATTGATACTTCTGAACCCATATTCTTGCGTTCAACATAACCTTTAAAAGTCGATGGAGGCCTAATTTACGCGGTACAAGATTTCCATAAACTGACTAGGAACAGTATACCGGTGACCAAATTACAATGAAAGATTTTTTAAAAAAATGTTGCCATCATGTTGGACGCTTTTGTATCTGACGTGCATTATTTTATTAGATTAGAGAATAAAAAAGCTACTTGTGGTCGATTGTTCTTTGGCTTGGTGTTGCGGGTGCGGTATTAGATTTTTCGAAGAGTTTGGTTGATCAAAGATGCTGAACTGAAAGAAATTTTCAAAGGAATATGACGGAGTTTTCAGAGGAAATGACTAAGTTTCCCCAGTAAAACTGCACGTAAAGTTTCGAGATTTTTAAGTCGCGTACCGGTAGGTAATTAACGTTTGAACCCAGCCCCGTGGTCTAATTTGCCTACCTCTCACCCGGAGGGCCCGGGTTCGATTACTGGCCAGGTCAGGCATTTTTACCTAGATATGAGGGCTGGTTCCAGGTTCAGTCATTCTACGATTACCTTTAATTGAGGAGCTACTTAATGGTGATATGGCAACCCCGGTCTCGAGAGCCAGGAATAACGGCCGAGAGGCTTCGTCACACTGACCATGCGTCACCTCGAATTCTGCAGGCCTTCGGACCGAGGGCGGTCACTTGGTAGGTGGAAGGCCCATTGGGGCTGTAGTTTGGTTTGGTTTAGAAGCCTTTGTAAGATTATAAGTATAAATATTTCATTTTTGTGATGTTTAACCAAATTGTTGATGGTTCATTCGTTCCCAGATTTTCCATTTTCCCATGTTGTACTTTTTTTTCGTAGTCCCTCCAAAAACGCAGCATCGAGGTTCCACTGTATGAAGTTATTACAAATAATTAATCAGATTTTAAAAAAACATATATTTCTATGGATGTATGTATGTCCAACATTTATCCCACCGCTCTATGGGGTCGGGTACGAAGCGAGATGAATCTTTGTAGAAAGTATTTACCACCAGGTGCCCTTCCTGATATCAACCCCATTAGAAGAATTAATGAAATTAAACGAATGACTTCATATATGATAGCAAGGAAGGGAGAGGATGAAACCCGGTGCCGGCACATAGCCTACTCCCGTCAAATAGCACCGACGGGTCTGCTGAAGGCTTAACGTCCCTATCCGAAGGATGAATCACCATCAACAGTGTAACATGCCCTCACTCAATATGAACTCTGCAGAGAGGTTTGCAATTGAATTAAGGTTTCTGGCATTACAAACAGTATACCACCACTTCTACCCTGTGGCCAACATTCTGATGGCGATGTGTATCTCTCAAAATAACGGACGTAAAATAATGAATGATACATGATACACAGTGTGTCGTACTTTTGTCACGACATATCAATTCAGAACTCCAATTTGGTTCATGTAGGTTGTAGCACATTCCTGCCTATGACCAAAGCAGCAATAATGTGATCACAGAGCTCATCCAATGTCTTAGACAAACGTGGTAACATAAACCGTGTCCTCAACACGACCCAAAACGAAACAAGCTCACACCAGAGACCTAGGGGGGGTTATTTGAACAAACAAAGGCCATCCTTTGCATATCGCCCAATCCTTAATTTTCTCATCGAATGCTTTCACAATTGCTCAGGCAACCTGAGTCCTTGAACTGTCCATGCCATTGCAGAATAACCTGTCCTTGGACTGTACATTGCATGTTAATAACAAGCAAGCACTTCTCATATCCTAACACACAGAACGCTCTCTGCTGGAGACACCATTTGTAAACTGAGTTTGTCCTGCTACCTAGTGTATCAAACTGTAATGTGGAACCCTGAATGTTTAAATTTGAGATGTGCTCTTACATTGTGTGATGAGCACAAATGAGTGAAATTCTTAGTTTTGGAGTTAATAATTTGTAACATAACTCCGTATCTTATCAGTTATACTCACTTCAATGATGTAGTACTCCTCAGAATTAGGATTGCAGGCATACTGTATGTTACACTCGCCAACCACACCAAACTGACGGATCACGTTGATAGCTGTAGTACGCAGCTGGTTGTACTCTCTGTTGGTCAGAGTCTGACTTGGAGCCACCACAATAGACTCTCCAGTGTGGATACCCAGGGGATCCACATTCTCCATATTGCACACCTGAAAACAATCAAACAAATCATAAGTCCGGCATGTAAAGATTTTTAAAAAAATATTTTAAAATTAAGCTTGTAGTGTTGATACCATAGCCACGGGACCTACAGTTCACGTGGAATCCAAACCACAGGGACACAACATTTCATCCGAATATCCCATATGTAATAGCTGAGGATAACCCATCACTCCATTGAAAGATTTTTGTTTTTCACTCTCTAGTTTCCTCTCGGCCTATCTAAATACATCACCCACCCTCTTCCATTTTCCTGAAAAATCTGTTTACACTCACAGACTCATTCTATTAGGAACGCAAGGCCCCCTATCATATTCATCAACTATTCTCCGCTCTAGCAAGCCGGGTGCAGGTGTTTACAAGCCTCCAGCAGTTCGGCTTGTCCAGCCACAGCTGTTATTCTACACTTTGATGCCAATTTACAACACATTTATCAAGGATTTTGAAAATGTTATTTTTCCCCAACCATGATAAGGCCTCCCTCTGGGCATCTTTCCAATAACAAACCTTGCATAAAATGTTCTTGTACACCTATACGTCCATACCAGAGTCATCATCATCATCATTTCCCTTTATCCAGCTGTTGCCGGGTAGGGGCAAATATGGTTCCTCTCCACTTTCTTCGGTCTTTCCACCACTCCTCCTCCAACACTGAGTCCCAGTCCAGGTTTCTTTCTATAATGCTGCGTTGGATGGTATCCTTCCATCTCAATCGTGGTCGTCCACGGCCTCTCCTTCCTTGGATTTGCATTTCCATCACCTTTTTTGGCATTCTTTCATCGCTCATTCGCTTTATGTGCCCAAACCATCTTAGTCGGCTCTTCTCTATTCTATCATTCATTTTTTCCACTCCAATTTCTTCCTGGATTTTCTCATTCCTTATTTTGTCTCTTCTACTCTTCTGCATCATATTCCTCAAGAATTTCATTTCAGCTGCCTGTATTCGACTCTCATCCTTCTTTGTCATTGTCCAAGTTTCTGCTCCGTAAGTTGTTATGGGTACGTAATACATCTTGTACATAGTATCCTTTGCTTCCATTGGCACATCTTTGTCCCATAACATGTTTCTTACACTATGATAGAAACAGCTCCCAGCTTGAATCCTTTTAATAATCTCAGCATCCAGTCGAGCATTCTCCATTAATTCACTCCCCAGGTATTTAAACGTTTCCACTACTTCCAGGGGCTTGTCTGCAAGTCTAATCTGACCTTTCCCTTCTTTCTCACCTCTAGTCATAACAAGAGTTTTACTCTTTTCTACACTTATTTTCAATCCACATTCTTCGATCTTCCCATTCACCACATTCAACTGTTCTTGAACCTTCCTGTCATCTTCTCCCCAAATCACAATATCATCTGCAAATAACATCATGTTCATTTCTCTTCCTCCATATGCTGCTTTTGCTGTTCTCATGATGTCATCCATTACTATTGTAAACAGGATTGGTGATAGAACACTTCCCTGTCTCAGCCCACTAGTTATTTTGAACCAACTTGTCCTGCCAACTTGTGTTTGCACGCAACTACAACATTCCTTATACAATGCCATGATCATTTTTATTAATCCCTGTCCAATTCCTTTTTGCACCAGACTGTCCCAAACTTTCGTCCTAGGGACACTGTCATATGCCTTTTCAATATCAATGAATGTCATCACCATATCATTCCCGTACTCCCAATGCTTTTCCATTAGTTGTCTCATAATGAAAATGGGCTCTATTGTTGACCTTCCACTTCTGAAACCAAACTGATTTTCCTGTATCTGATTCTCAACCCTCAACCTTATTCTATTTTCCGCTCGTCACCACACCAACCATTTTAGTTTGACAGATGATCAGACCCACTCTTTCAAACTTCTAGTTTAGCTTTTATTTCTGCTTATGTCTCTCCACAGCAAATACAAGAGATGTTTCATTTTACTACTTTCATAACTTCGTCCATGATAATGAACAAAAGTGGCAATAGAAAACTCCCTTGTTGAATTCCGCTTTTGGTTTCAAAAACAACTTCACCTGCCTCCATGAATTTGTATGCAGTTCTTTGTTTCCTCATATACTGTAGTTGTTTAAGAGAATACAACTATAACAGTTTCATTCTTATCTCAATATTTTTGAAAGACCATTTATTGAAAAAATTAGGTGTAGGGTTGATTTGTCTGGTCTAAATCCATGTCATTCAACTTTAAGCTCAACAAGTTTAGTGATTTTTTTTCTCCAGAGTGGATTCATATGTTTTGAACCCATAAGACAGAATGGTTATACCTCTATAGTCATTACATTGCTTGCAGTCACCTTTCTTAAATAGCGGCAAGTCAAGTCAGAAAGGGAGGGGGAAGGAGAATAAGAAAGTAACACATAATAGGACGAACAGTGTGGGAAGAGAAATGGAAACAAGTACAAACACAAAAGGACAGGGACAGTCTTCTCATCTTCTACACAATCTCTGAGATACAGTTTTCAAAAACAAAAGAATGAGACCGAGGATTGACGAAGAGAGAGCCATGTATCAAAGTTGCAGAATAGAAGAGAACTATAGAGGCAGGTAATGTACGATGATACTTACGGTAATGCAGTTGTCGTAAGCGTCTCTCACCACCTCGTACTCCACCTCCTTCCAGCCCCTCAGAGACTTGTCTATGATCAGCTGACTCGAGTGAGCCAGAGCCTGCTGAGCCAAGCAGCGCAGTTCGTCCTTGTTGTTAGCAAAACCCGAGCCAAGACCTCCTAAAGAGAAAGCAGCTCTGGCCATCACAGGGTACTCCAGCTTCTCTGCTGCCTCCAAAGCCTGCACAAATAAGCAGAAACACATCTAAATTCCCTTTCTGATTCAACAACTTCATCATAATAAGTGCCCATCACCTAGTAAATTTTGAGAGCAAAAAAAGGATAATGGTTGAGATTGTTCTTGGGTAAGATTAGAGTAATTATAGTTCTTCAACCAGAAAATGTACTGAAATTCCATCAATTAAAATGCTCAACTTTGCAATTAAGATAAATCTACGGATGCTCTTAGTGCTTTCGTAGGAATTGTAACGTGCTTTTCTAACAATATTACATTTAATTTCAATTGTTGCTCGTGACGCTTATAAATGTCTATAGGTTTACTCACATGCTCTGGAAGTACCTTGTAACTGCCATTGGCTAAAATATCCAGGCAAAGAACACAGTGCGGCCATTCCCGGTTATTCACAAGAATGTTAGTTAAACCTAGTTTAGTTATTTGCACACTTTTCTTTTTGACCAATAATTAACCTTACCAACGAGAGCTGAAGCAGATGTGGAAGGCGAACATACAACTAATTCCGCAACCTGTTCTTTACTCTGTATTTTCGGAAACAGGCTTTCATGGGATCGGTTTTTACCAATGTTAATCTGCCAATTGTCCTTGATTATTACTAAAATCGGTGCTGGGATAATTGCTGTAGTCAAAGACATGTGTCAGTACCTAATCTTTAAAATCATGCTAGCATGGTCTAATTTCCAGTCTCCTTGGTCAGTATTTATGAAACTGTAAGATAGTGTGTTTCTGCAAAACTAATTTGGTTTTGAATAGAAGTGGAAAAGCTCCTCCCCTGGCTTACCATACTAACAATCTGAAAAACAGGATCGTCACGAAAATAATAGAAAAATTATGGAATAGTAAGTGCAACATTAAGTGGATTACAGAAATCAAGGAAGTTATGAACTACAAATTACAGTGGAAGACCTAAGAAACAAAACCGACAAAATCAGGAAACTCGTAGACAAACAAACCAGACTCAAATCAGAATCAACAAACAGACAATACAAAGGGTGATTTCCGATGGAGAAAAAAAAAAAAAGATAAGATCTGAGAGAATGAAGAAGTTGACTAGAGTGGTCCAATGAAGGCCATAAAATATAAATAAATAAATAAATAAGTAAATAAATAAATAAATAAATAAATAAATAAATAAATAAATAAATAATGACTGTACAGCCTCAACTACTGTGTCCTGACATTTTAATCTGATGTTATCTGACTGCCTGCTCGTGAATTTAATATTCCATTTTACTCTCCGTCTACTAAATGGCAGAGTAAACCAAATATTTCTTGGGCATTTATGGCTGAGTTTTAATTGATTTTGTTGGGTAAACACCAAACGTGTCACCAGAGACTTTTTCACGCCGACATCGTACGACATGGACTTTTTTTTGGCTCTTCAAAACTCGGACAACCTCTACCTGCTATCTTGTCATCTGGAAGCAGACACACTAGTTTTGCTTCACCACAATTCAATTTAACTTACGGTACTACACTTCCGTCATGGGAGAATATTAATCCTAATTATGATACCTAAAATTATCCACCTGTTACAATGTTTAGTATTTGAATTTATTTATGCACACAAAATCTGACACTTCACGAGAATGGAACATACCTCCTGAACAGAATACACAGCAGCGCTTGGAGCCACCTTCTCTCCTATCTCGTTGATCCTGTCTGCAAAGATCTTGCGGTCCTCAGTCTCGATGATGGACTTGATGGGTGTCCCGAGGATTTTAACATTGTACTTCTCAAACACTCCTGACCTCTGGAGCTCCACCCCACAGTTAAGAGCTGTCTGACCACCAAATGTCAGCAGAACACCGTCCGGCCTCTCCGAGCGGATAACCTAGTCGGAGGAAAAGCATTACATAGAAAACTTTAAACAAAAAAACTGTCAACAAAATATGACTACTGCCCGCCTCAGATAACCTGAACCACATTCATCACATTGCTCAAATTCGGTTTGGTTTGTTATGGCACAGAAAGGTTGGTTCGCTATCTACTTGTCAGGAAACATTATCTTTGGAGAATTATCTAAAACAGCTTTGGGTGAGGTCAACAGCAGTGATTCATCTTTCATAATAACAAACATGTTTCTTTCAATGATCAAAAACTAGGAACAGTCAGAAAAATCACTTTCAAATATATCTATCTGTGTATGTATGTTGGGTATTCAGCCCGAAGGCTGGTTTGATCCTCTGCAGCTCCGCCAACAGCTGTCATAAATAGCTTAGGCGTACTAGGGAAATGAGGAGTGATGTAGTTTCCCGTTGCTTTCATCGCCGAGCCAGCAGTTGCTATTACATATCAGTCTGCCAAGCCCACTGAAATGCATGCACCAACCGATCCTGTGAGTGATATTTTCACAACATTCATAACAGGGACTGGCTGCATAAGGAATGGTATTACTAACATCACTCATACTTCAGTCACTTTCATATTGTCAAAGCCAAGGATGAGACTGAGACAGGTCAATGAAAGTAACAAATTTGATGATATAGCCCATACCAGAAGACATAGTGCACTGTAAACACTACATCTCGCCAGCAAAGGCATACATCTATCTACATCGGGCTTTTGCTACGACAATGCAGTTTATCATCATGCAACAAAACTCAAAGTAATTTGAAGCAAGGATTATGGCAGAACGCGAATGTACAAATATTTAAATGACAAGAAGAATTTGTTTTCAAGAACTTGTTTCATTCCCAGAGTTGGGAAGTTAATGAGTAAAAGTAGGTAATCATATTACTTGTAATGATTACTTTTTTTACTCATAATCATCACTTTTTACAAAATGTAACTTTCACTCATAATCATCACTTTTACAAAATGTAATTTTTTACTTGCAATTTACTTCGTGACATAGAACTGTAATTGTTACATTCTAGTAAACGTTACGTTTTAATAATGTATATACACCGCAGGGAAGCAGAAATGTAAAAAAGTAAATTCTGATGAAAGTAGCTCTTTCAGTCCTCCTACAGCAGAACGAGTAGCTTCACCTGTTCTTACTTCTCCCCAACTTCCAAGGACGTTAAAAATTAAATAATTGAAAAGGAGGTTCAACCTATTCAATACTTAAAAGAAAGAAATGCAGTAATCACATTCCTATTTAAATGGGACCGGTTTCAACCTTAGTCCAGGTCATCATCAGCCGTAAAAACATGTACAATGTTTATGAATATTGGAGGTCAGTTTCACACTCTGATAGGCACAAAGACACGACACCACCTGGACTAAGGTCGAAACCGGTCCCATTTAAATAGGAATGTGATTACTGCATTTCTTTCTTTTAAGTATTGAATAGGTTGAACCTCCTTTTCAATTATTTAATTTTTAACATCAATAATTTCAATACGGAACAATGAAATTTTTATCTTTAAATTCCAAGGACGTTGCAACAATGTTCTTAAAATTAAACACAGGCATTCCTTCAAGTGCTCCTCTAAGGCGCCTTTCCAGTAACTGCAAAGATATACGTGCCCCCACCCGATTAAGACAACGAGGATTGCCTATGGGAATTTTAATGATGATGATGCTTGTTGGGGCTAACATTGAAGGTCATCGGCTCTATGGGAATTTTAAGAACCAAGCCAGAGTGTGGTGGATACGTCAAACACTACATTAGCTAATGCACGTGTGCCGCGATGCATTAGTCTGCGCTGTGACCTAGAGGATGTCTTTGTATTTATATATTGTGCAATGACTACCATAGCATCTAACTATGGCATATTGTACACCTGATTTATAAATTTCATTTTGTTCTGTATTGATAGCCACCATATGTCATAAAAGAAAGAAAAGTTCCACCTGATCAATACTTATTTATCACATGTATGATAGAATTCACATGTATATTAGGACCAGTTTCGACCTCTTACAGGGTCATCCTCAGCTGCATTGGAATCTTATGTTTGCATAATACAAAATGCAAAATACACAATACAAAATACATAAATACATACACAATACAAAATGCAAACATAGGAGCACAATTACTTATCCAATTATATTGAATTGTATTATATTTATCTATATACTTACTTTCCCGCGACCGAGGAAAATTACTGAATCTTCAAGCTATTCTCCATTTTACTTTGGCGTTTGAAACCACAGTGCCTGATACTGAATGTGTCGTGCTGATCACCGGGAGCTGGCAAGTTGCTTCAATGGATCTACTCATCTTCAACTCCTGCACAATTATGTGTTTGATTGTGATGTGACTTTGTGCCTGACAGTGTTTAAAAACTGGCTCATTTAACCGTTCTCCACTATTCATAAACATTGTGGGACTTTGCCTAGCGCTGCGTGTGCCATGCTTCCGCTCAGAGAACTGCGCACTGTTTTCTTTTGAGTGAATTGCATTTTACTTCTGAGTTTTACAGTGTCTACCTCCGTTCATTTATACCGCCTCTTCTACTGATCCAGAGTGGACTTAATTTTTTCCTTTTCCTATGCATTGTTTTTCATGTTTTAATCGGCTGACGATGACCTGGACTAGGGTCGAAACCGGTACCATTTCTTCTTATTATTAAATGGGAATGTAATTTACTACATTTCTTATTCTTTTGTATTGAATAGGTTGAATCTATTTCAATTTTAACTGAACTATATCACACTGAAGGTATTGAAATAGGAAAATCATACAATAGGCCCGATACATGGCACCAGAGTTGTGAGGGATTTCCTCTCGCAACAACTACTGACATGTTAAGCGGTTCTCTTTTGGAAGCCTAAGGAAAGTACGAAGAGATGTTAAAAGCCATAAAACGAGATAAAATAGACCGGGAGGGTTACAACCAACTGCAGTTGTTCAAGAAAGATAGGATAAAGAGCAAGTAAGGAGTTCAGACAAGACCGTCAACTGCAAAGGCCTTCCAGCTGGCAAAAGATAAGGTAGCATTACTCAGGGGAACTGACTTCTGGAATCACGATATGTGTCCTCATGCCCAGGCACTTCTATAAGAATCCGTACACCGTGATCATGGGCGGTTTATTTTAAAACTTATTTATTTGTGTGCACCACCTTAGTTACTCCTTGCATCAGGGGTGACGACCACAGTGTCCGTGTATGTGTCGTAGGGAGGGATAGGGTGCAACAAGGCTTAACGTCCCATCAAACTGGAACTGAACCCACACTTTTAGCACTTAATCTAGAATTAGGAATTGTATACCACCAGCCAACATTCTGATGGTGAAAATCAGCAGGACTCGACAGGCCACCAGGCAGGCTAGAAACATAATATTTCATGTTAGAACTTACGCACCTGCTCTACATAATTTGGCATCAGAGGCAGGAAATAGACTTTGTCTGCCAGTCCTTTTGATGTCTGCACAGTAGCGATGTTGGGATTGATGAGCACGGTCTGGATCTTCTCCTCCTTCAGAGCCTTAATAGCCTGAGATCCAGAGTAGTCAAACTCTCCTGCTTGGCCAATGGACAGTCCTCCAGACCCCAGAATAAGGACCTTCCTAGGAGGATCCGGCAGCTTCTCTGGGATGGCTAGGTATTGCAGTTTCTGGGTCAGTCGCTCCTCTACACTCAAGTTTACACCTACGGCAGCCTTCTCCCACTTCACCATGTCCAGGAAGATATCAAACAAACACTCCAAGTCTTGAGGGCCAGCCATGTGCTCTGGGTGGAACTGGACACTGGAAAAGGCAAAATACAGATATGAAATAGGAGAGAAGTAAGAAAGAGAACAAGTATAAGAAACCTTAGTTCATGAAGGGTTTGATATGTAATGAACAAAGGAAACAGAGCACCATATTTAATTGACAAAAGTTCGAAAAAGAAAAAAATCACAGGAAATTTAATTTCCATAAGTTAAGAATGAATGAATAACATACTCTTCTCTCCCAATTGGAAATGACTAGCAACTGGAGAAGAGTATTTGTGTATTGTAATCATTACTACTACATGCAGTTACTTGTTTGTAATATAAAATAATTAAGGTCCTCTAACAAAACGTTAATAAATTATCACTTATGTTAGCTGTATCTTATAAATCCTTCCTGAGCATACCGTATAATCCCAAATACCACCCGCTACCGAATAAGGCCCGCACCCTACATTTGAGATGGCAAAATATGGAGGGGAAAAAAAAAAAAATCAAATAACTTCATACCCATTTAATTTTCTTCACATATACAACAAATATAAATTCAAACAGCTTACAATTAATAAAATCATCACAAAAATCATTAATAAAATTGGTCCAACACTCAGATCATTCACAATTCACCGTAGTCATCCCAAGTTTCACCATAGGAACTTTCGTCGCTAGCATCTTTCCAAAATAGTTGTCCTCACTACCGTCCACTGAATTTGAAATTTCACATTTCTTACAGCTTTTGGACACTAGATCGTTGGGAATGCGCTCCCATGCGATCTTTATCCAGTTGCATATTAGTCCCACTTCAAGCCTCTTAACCCGTACGGTTGGTGTTAACGCGTGATCACCATCAGACATCCATTCGGTGTACAACTGTTTCATTGCAGTTTCGAAAGGCCGGTTCACGCACGCAACCAAAAGCTGTAGAATAGAAGCGAGTCCTCCGGGAATTATCGCAAAATTGGTTTTTCCTTTCCTCATCATATCTTTTATGGCGTCAGTTGTATGTCCTCGGTAACTGTCCAACACAAGCGTGTTTCATTTTTGTAACAAAGCTCCCGGGCGACGTTGCCAAACGCACTTCACCCAGTCCTCAACTAACTCACTGTCCATCTAGCCGGACTCATGTGTTCTAACAATAACATCGGACGGCAAGTTTCCTTTCGGAAGTGTTTACCTTGTCAGAACCACATTTGGAAGGAGTTTGGCTCTATCCGCTAATACACACAACATTACCGTGCATCGTTGCTTTTCGTTACCACTTGTCTGGATGGTTACACTTTTAGAACCCTTTGTATCCACTGTATTTTCCAATGGCATTTCAAAATAGACAGGTGTCTGGTCAGCATTCCCAATTTGCGACAACATATTAAGAATTTTGCTTCCTCAAATGAATAATGTGATGCTCAAAGGCCGTTAATTATTCTTCATACGCCCCAGGGAGATGTTGTAAAATAGACGTACGTCTCCAAATGCACAATCCCTTTCTCCGATATAAAAGTTTCGGATCCATCCGCGGCTTGCAGTAAAACAATATGTTTTGAGTTCTATTGAGATCTCTAGTGCTTTCAATGACACATTTCACTAGAAACACCATATCCTAACTCACGTTTTTCTATCACAAATTTGTGGAGTCGTCCTTCAATTTCCGGAAACACTGCATTCCGCCCGCGGAACGCTCTGCGATTGCCGTTACTTTTTAGAAGTTTTCCTTCTTCTTCCACCAATCACGAATACACAATTCATCAATACAGTACTTTCTCCCAACGGCACAATTTCCTTATATTTCAGCTTTGCTTACAACTCACGCACAGTAAATGACCGCAGACGCCGTTTTGAATCCATCGCTTACTATCAAGGCAACACTTTCACGGGACAGATACGGAACTCAAATGTGACCGAGGTAGACTTCCGTAACCAACAGTATAATAAAACTATTGTAAATAGTTATACATTCAGACTAGTCAATACGGACCAAACACAATATTAACCTATCATGGTTAAATTTATTTACAGTAACCAACAATCTCGACTCTTGCAAAGTACGATATCCCGCGAAATCAGCTATTCCCACGCCCAGCAGTGAAACAAATGACGATCGAGCATCTGCAGCAGCGGCTTTCATATTTATCGTACATTTACCCATATTCTTTGATTTACCGTATTTCATTACCTTACATTTCGCGTTTATATGCCACTGTAACTGTACTGAGAAAAAATCGATCTTGTTTTCTAGAACACAACTAAAACACAATAATGCCCGTTTACATGTGGTATATTTAGTTCGGTAACCGTATTCAAATCTATTTCAATATTCCATGAGTAAATATTTACGAGAATGAATGGCTTGAATACAACCCGCACCCGAGATTTAGAACCAATATTTTGGGGAAAAAAGTGCGGGTGGTATTCAGGATTATATGGTATCTTTAATAATCATCACATAACTAAGTTCCAGAGTCTAGAATACCTCCTCCTACTAGTTACGTCTGTTTTCACCTTCTTTAGATTTCTTTTTGCCAAAATCCTGCATTACGTACAATCCGTATTCTTCCAGTTTCAGTTTCATTTTCTATTTTACAAATCTCTTTCAATTTATATTTTCCTCTGATTTTTGTTTCTTTATTTACCATATCCAACACTACAATTCCATCATCTACTCACCAAATTTCTGCTCCATACAATAACTTTCCTTTAACTACCTACTGAATTAAATGTTTTTTCCGAACCATATATTCAATACCCGATGTCCGTCTATCCAACATTTTTATACCCTCCTCTCTTGTATTATACGATTTCATTTAAGAGATTTTTCTTAAAATCTGGCAGCCATATTTCATAGGTTACATCTTTAGTCTACAGACGTTATCTATAATAGGTTGACATACCCTCAGTAGTATTTGCAAGAAAGCGACATTGTCATTGGAGCTCCCAGCAAGGAAGGAGTTGAAAATCAGTGGTTACACAGTAAACACAAATGTCGTCTACCATCTTTTAAGAAGACCTTGGGCTAGGAGTCTACCACAGTAGTAAAGGGCAGCGACTGTCAATAACTTTACATCAGATCAGAATCAAGAGAACATTGAAGAAATACACTAACGGCAGTCATTGCCAAATTAACTTCAAGGATGAGAACACTTTTACTGTGGAAGGAAAATAATAACCAGAATGAATGTATGTGTTGTTCACAGGTATACACAGGATATTTCAGCATGACTCTGTGATTGACCACAAGACCATGTTAACACAATGCTGGCTGCAGCACTATGTGCCAAGTTTAATACCACTTCTCAAAGCTCTGACCTTAATCCATTGGACTATTACTTGCCTGCTCTAAATTCCTTCAAATTATTCGTTCCTTAAAATCATATTTGATGAAGGCAGCAGCTGCAATACCATGTGGTGATAAACAAGTGTGTTCAGGGAGTGTGTCACAGCAAAATGTGGATATTTTCAGTGATCATTTCTCTACACACTAACCACTTCATCTGAGGGCCAGACTTATGTCAGAACTAGGTCCAATACAAATTAGGGTAAATCATATCACGGGATAGAACTTTCATACTGACCTGAAGTATGGCAGATGGTCATGCACAATGCCTTCGTTGGTCTTGTCATTGGTGTTGGTAAAAAGTGGGCTCCACCCAGATGGAATAGTTGACACATCCACAGCAAATCCATGGTTCTGCGACGTCATGAAGCATCGCCCTGTGCCGTGGTGAGTACAGGGTTGGTTGTGTCCTCGGTTACCGTACCTGAAACATCGTGCCAGAGATGAATACGATAGATATAAAACTTCAGACAAATCTAACAAAAATTTGAAACTGAGGTTTAAATTTTGAATTTCAAAAGAGAACCAGAAGAAAGATAATATATTTTAAGAACCCATTACGTCAACTAATTTGCAAAGTTCTTTCAAAATGATAAAGGAAAATGTATTTCCAATTTACATCAATTCATTAATACTGTTAAAGATTTTAATAAGTTTTAGATATTTTAAATCAAAATCTAATCAACACATATACTACCAATAAAAGAACCTTGAATTACATATTTTTCAAGTAAGGAACCAAGTAAATAGATATCTACAAAAGACAAAGGAATGGTGACTTTAGTAGGCTATAGACGTATACAATAAATAGTCATCATCAACATCATCAACAACAATGCAACAAATCCAAAAATACAAATATGATTTCTTTGTTCCTTTCCAGATGCTTTTCCATTATCATTCACAATGCAAATATCAAGTCTATTGTTGATTTATTGTTCTTCCTCTAACTGTGTTTCTATTATATCCCTCAGTCTTTTGTCTATGACTTTCTCCATTATTTTTAGCCCATGTGATAATAACGTTATACCTCTGTAATTTTCACATTTCTTATTTCCTTTTTTGAACAGTTGTACAATGCTTCCTTGTTGCCAATCTTCAGGTATCTTTTCATCCTTCCATATGGTATTGAGTGCTCGGAATAGCCACTGTAGTCCAATGATTCCTGCTGCCTTAATCACATCAGCATTGAATTCGTCTTTTCCACTTGCTTTACCTTTGGTCATTGCTTTAACTGCCCTTTCAATTTCCAACCATGGTATCGGGTTCTCTTCTCTTTCTCCATCTATTACTTCCATTTTCTTATCTCCTCCTTCCGAGCAGTCATCCTCATCATAACATTTTTCAAAATACTTTGCCATCACCTTCTGAAGACCCTTTTCGTCATGTACTATGGATCCACCTCTCTCTAATGCCTTGATTTATTCTTTTCGATTTTTACTCTGTACAATAGTTTATGATTTCCTCGACTATTTTGCTCAATTTTGATGGTAAACTCTCCCCAACATTTCTCGGTTCCTTCCTTGATACTCCTCTTTACTTGTAGTTTCAATCTTTTGTATTCCACACGTAACCTTTCTATCTTATTCTCATCCCTCTCATACATTTTTTTATTTTCCTTATCCATTTCTTTCTTCACCTTCTTCCTTTTTTTTAATTTCTTTTTATATTTTGTCTGTCCACCACCGTGTCTTCTTTCCCTTAACCTTTGCTTTTGTTTTCCCGCATACCTCAATTGCTGCTTCCACAAATGTCTGTCTTAAATTGTCCGACTCTTCTTCTCCACTTCATATATCTGTGTTAGGCAACTTCCTTTTTATACAATCTTGGAATGCCATTCTTTTATCCTCCTCCAATTCCCAAATCCTGATCTTTGGTTTCTTCTTCAATTCCATTTTCAGAGATTTTTACTTGTTTTAATTCCACAATTAATAATCTATGATCACCTTCCATACGTTCACTGGGGATTATCTTTGTATTCATGACGTATCTTCCCCATTCTTGGTCTGTTATTATAAAATCTATGAGTGTTTCATACTGTCCATCCCAACTATATCGGCTGATCTTATGGCTATTCCTCTTCATAAACCATGTGTTCTTTATTATCAGGTTATTTCTGATACAAAAGTTGAATAGTTTCCCTCTATCTTCATTTCTATCGCCATACCCACGAGTTTTCGTCTCTCCATTAGGTCAATTCATTCATTTTCCTTCCCATTCATTGTTAAAATAGTTATTGTTCCAAATCTGGTTTTGTTCTCTGATCTAACACTTGCACGAACATCAGCATTACCATCATACTGGGCAACTGTAGTCAGAGACTGGTCAATTCCATTTCCATTTTTGAACTTCCATCCGAGGCTTGTATTATAGTTGAAATCAAGTACAAATTTACTCATCTGTTGATGATGATGCTTGTTGTTTAAAGGGGCCTAACATCGAAGGTCATCGGCCCAATTTACTCATCTGCTGACCTACTAAGCGTAACGCATCAGAGGATTTTCTTTCGGGGTTTACTCCCTTAGCCTTTGAAGATCTCTCTTCTCCACAAGGCAGTGGTTTCCTCTTCTAATTTTCCCAACAGAGGATGGGTTGCCTCATCCATCATCTTTGCCATTCCGAAGGTCTCCTTCTCTGCCTAAGATGCTGTTAAGGTCTTCACCCGTAACCGTGGGCATGGGTTCCATGTTATACCCTGTGAAACTGGGTCCGTGGCTGAACCTAGCTCTCCTTCACACTGGCCTACTGATGTGGAGAATACCCACCCCCGCAGTGTGGATGCACCAGACAAGAATTAAATAGTACACAAATAAAATTTCATAAAGATCCTAGAAAAATCGGGGACAGACTAGAAAGAGAGCTGAAGGAAGATCTGTACGGTTTCTAACCTAAGACCTTATATTTGTGTAAGGCAGCTACTATTATGAATACGGAAAGGATCGGCTGATAGCCTTTTTAGATATAGAGAAGTAAATGATAGTGTGAGGAGAAGAAAGGTATGGGAAGGCCTGGAAATCAAAAGTGTCACAAACTAGACTGTAAACAGAAGTATTGAATTAGACTCTAAATACATTGAAGAAAATGTATCAAAGGAGTGTTAGTCGTATGAAAAGAGGAGGAGAAAGAATACATTGTGTTCAGACATGGCATCACACTGTTCCCCTTACTATTCAAGAATGTGAAACCTTGATCTGGAGCAATGAATTAGACAGGAGATCTACCGAACGTATGCAGCAGAAACCTGTATAATGAGAAAAGTACAGACAAGGGAAATGAAGGACAGGAGGAACAAGTCTGAAGAGAATGAGACACCATAAAAATCCTGACCACCAGGCGGGCTTTTGCAGGGACTGCGGTGGTTGCATATTCACTTGGCTACAGTATTGGTAGTTAAGCTACACAGAGTCTGCAGTGAAGCTTGTGGACGATGCTGGATGAAGTGCAGTCATGACGATCAGACTTGTTGGTGATGTTGCTGCTTGTATGCACATATCAGGTCTTACAGGGGTTGTGTCCACATGGGGTCGGGGCTTCTACAATTCATGGTGGGTGCCTGGAATGTGACTGTGGGGCATTGTTTGGAAAAATATCACAGGTGTGGGGTGAGGATGAGTAAAGACTGAATGCTTGTTTTATAAAATGACTCATATCACGGAGACAAGGAGGTAAGTGGTTATGAAGGGGACTAGATTTGGCCTGGGGACAGAGTTCATGGCTCCAGATATTTGGCAGTCAACCAACTGCCGGACATGTCCCACAGAGAAGCGAAGAGTGTGATATAACTATTCTGATGTATGCAGCGGAAACTTGGGTAATGAGGCAGAGAGCCGTGACTAGGATACAGGCAAGTGAAATGAAATTTGTGAAAAGCAGAATGGGAGAGACAAGAATGGATAGGATGAGAAATGAGAAGGTTACAGATATAGTAATAGAAGAGCCACTATAGAACAAGATAGAGGCATCTAAACTTTGATGGTAGGGGCACACAAAGAGAATTACGGAAGAAAGAATGCCCAGGAGGATGCATGAAATGGAGATAACAGGAAAACAACCAAGAGGAAGACCAAGAGACAGGTAGATAAAAGGAGTGAAAGAGTGTGTACAGAGAAGAGGAGAAGACTGGGGAAGAGTGAAGAGGGAGAAGTGGTGGGAAGACAAGACGAGATTGAGAGGCAGACTTGGCCAAGAGCTGGAAACTGCATATGATAACGAACCCCTAGAAACAAAGGTTTTCCTCAGGTTACCATAGGAGGCACAGGCTTTAGGGGTTGAACAAATCCCTTTGCTGTGGATGGCAAGGCAGAATCGTAGTACCATATTTACTCGCATATAACTTGCTATCACATACACCACGCATACCCAATTTTCCTTTTCAGTGGAATCATAAGAGAAATATAATGCCCATATATAACTCAGGTAACTTGGTCTTTGGCTGTCAATATAAAAGCGAGCACGAAGTCCAACAGTCTGGCCTTGTTTGAATGAAAGGCAGGTAGGTACTTATAGTACTGCATATTATATTCAATAGAGCTATGTTAATATTCAGTGAACAGTTTCTACTACACAAGTACTGAAAGTAGGCCTAGTAATTTCATTTTCTTTTGCCCAATGAAATGAGAGATAACTGGAACACTACCTACATTTATACATTTGTAAATATTAAAGAATATGTTACAGAATGTAATTAAACACAATATAAATATTATAGGAAAGTGTAGTGCATTATCACTTTTAAAAGTATGTAGGTTTAGATCAATTTCCATGTCCCAGGTTCTTGCATAATTTCGCACCCTGATTTTTTAACTTGAATTTTCAGAGGAAAAATGCTGTATATATGCAAGTAAATAGGGGTGCTGTAGTGAAAGTACTGTTGAGGGCTGGTGGGTTTGATGTGTACAGATGTATTGATTCTGTCAAGGAAAATGAGAGACGTAGGGGATATCTGCCAAATGAAATGGACACTGGCAATGCAGATCTGGTTCATGGTGCCACAAGAAAAACCAGGGACTGGAGAGGCTCAGTAGCAAGGAAGAGGTTGACACAGAAGGGAGCCATCCCTGGTCCCTTAACAGTGCCACAAATCTTGTGGAATAATTGTCAATCCATGTTTTTATTTTGTGTACCGCCAGCCTATCTACCTGCCTTTTATTCAAACAAGGGCAGACTGTTGGACTTTGTACTCGCTTTTATATTGACAGCCAAAGACCACATTACATGAGTTATATATGGGCATTATAATTCCACTGCACTGCATAACAAAAGCCTGAATTCAATTCCAAACCCCTCTGTCGTGCTCACATGGGGTGAGGGTATATGACGCTGTGAGCCTTGAGCAGACCCCCGTAGTGCTGGCAATGCTCTACCTCATAAGACACAGTCATCACACCACATACACTCGCGTAATGATCTTGGCAAGGAACAACTAACTCCATGACCAAGGATGCTGCACATAAAGAAATAAAGACTGCATTTCACGTGCCTGGACAAATATAACTTTCAACGATGTAAAACTGACAACAATGTACATGGTAGCGATCATTTTGACATTTCTTTGCTAAAAGTTGTTAAATGAAAATCAGACAGAAACAAACAGACAATCATCACACTGAATTTGTAGAGATAGTGTAGGGAATTCCTGTTTTAAGAAGCAGAACAAGAAAATCAGCTCATCATAAAATTAACAAAAAGGAAAGAAAGTACCTGAAGAATGAAAGCTTCAAAGTTAAGAAAAGAACATGGAAGATTCTCTAACCCCCGCAAAATTTAACTGAGGAAGTTGAAACAGATAAAAATGAGAAGCCAGCTAAAGTACAAAGTACATGGAAGCAAAGTTCCATTCAGATGGCTTCAGAAACAGACTTGCATACTTTATCCATTGGAGGTTGTAGGGATATTAATGGTGGAAGGAAATGGAGCTCAATTTTGTCATTTTAATTCATTGAAGACCCTTGTGGAATGAAATGCCCATGATATTTAAAATTTCACAAAATATTAGTGCCACTCATACTTGGCCAATATTCAACTTGAGATAATATTTTACAAAAACATTTTTTTGCTTTTTAAGTTGCACGGACGCAGATAGGTCTTCTGGCAACGATGGGGCGGGAAAGAGCTAGGTGTGGACAGAAAATGACTGTGGCCCCAGCATTTGCCTGCTGTGAAAATGGGAAACTGCTGTAAACCATCCTGAGGGCTACTGACAGTGCAGCCACTCGCTCGGTAGTTATGCTTTACTTATACCAAGACTAAGAACCTCCTTGTCTACTTCGTGAAACAAAAACTGAACCTCGCCCTTGCTCTTTAATATACATTTGTCCACTGCACATACTGTGTTATCATTTACACTGTTTCTAAAACCAAAAAGTTCTCTCTTCCATGGCCAGATGTTAATACACCTCCCTGTATTAACCAGCCACAAAATCTCTATGCTAACTGGAAATTTTCAGTCGGGAAGAAAAGAGAACGTATACTTACTTCATCTTGAAGGTCTTACACCCGATGGCCTCGCACAGTAGCTGATGTCCAAGACAGATGCCGAATATAGGTTTGTTCTTCTCTTGAGCGATCACATTTTTGATGTTCTGCACAGTCTTGTTACAAACAGTAGGATCACCAGGTCCATTGCTCAAGAACAATCCATCAAACTCCTCAGAGTCCAGTGGGTGGTCCCAGGGTACCAGATCCACTCTTGCCCCACGGCGGAGAAAACAACGGATTTGGTTGTATTTAAGGCCACAGTCCACGGCACAGATCCGTGGGTTGCCATCAGGATTGTAAGTCACAGGAGCCTGCAACATTATACACTAAACTGTGAGCGACTACTAAATACTGTAAGATGAGCCGATTCCAATCAGGTGGTGTGAAACAAGAAACATGCAGCTGATCATTCTTGTGAACCGTTCACTATTTTGTCTTTAATAATGGTATGTTGTAGTATGCAATACCAACGAATGTCACTGTCAACGTGTTCCACACAACAGTAATGATCTAACTTATGAAACTTTTGGAAGCAAAGTGCCCATCTACTCTTCGAGAACTTGCTCCATAGTACATTTGCATATTTGATCGGCGACTTCTTCATAATTTTTGGATCTATCGACGGGCAGTGCTATTCCCTAAAATTATACAGTGTCTCATAATCTGCAATTGAACTCTTCAAGAATTTGCTCAGTACTATATTTGGATACGCATTTGATTATGGACTTCTCCCGTACAGTGCTCTCTAACGCTTATGTCTTACTAACATTCATGACTGACATGCAGTATCCCTAAAATTGTACAGTGACTTATAAACTGCAGCTGATAAATACCTGTGGTACAGTGCTTCATATACTGCATCTGACAGTATCATCTAAACTTCATATTTTTACCTGTGCATCTTTTAACGCACAGTACTCCCAAAAGATTTTAGTGCTTCACTATCAGCAACTACAGAATTCTTTATACTTTGCAATTTATTTATCTGTGCATTGTTTTACGCCTATTTGTGATCGACTGATGATGACCAAAAATACTGGTCGAAATCGGTACCAATTTTAATTAAACAGGAAAGTAAACTTACATTTCTTATTTTAACAGTATTGAAAGGTTGAACCATTTTATACTTTCTTTTAACTTATTAGTGAACTCACTTTAATATGGAACAATATGAAATTCTTATCTCTTAACGTCAGAGGTTTCTCACGAAGTTTTCGTCTGTAATTATGATAAAGACAAATAGAGCTTCACTTACGATACATTTGTGTTACAACTGATATTTCTTTATAGCTGTAATATTACAGTAACGTAAATAAATACACATAGGCATCATAAAACTGCGTTAAACTAATTTTATCCTACCTTTTGTTTAAAAATTAAATCTAGAATTATTAAATAAATAAAATAATTTACTTTTCTCATTTTAGTGTCAAAGGTTGTTTATATGTGCACCAAGTTTATTTTCAGTTTAATTAATTAATTAATTTAATTACCACGGTGGTTCATGTTTGTGGGTTACTGTAGTCACATCCTAGTTCGTGAACCATGGGCAACGGCTGAGTAGCCTAGTAAGTGGTCCTGAGAGTCGGGATACCAGTTGCTATGGAATGGGAGTGTGCATCTCGGACATATTCTGAGTCGTGGCCCTCCTTGTGCTCAGGCGGCTAGGACTATACAATTCACCAGTGGTCCATAACCCGTTATAGGAGACATCTTCACTTGGACTATGTGGAAGTAGGGTAGCATCCTGCTTCATGAATTTACCGAGCTCAGAACATTTTAAGCAAGCCTCGGACCTATGGGAGTAACGGAGTCCCACTCCCATTTGACAGGCGAGGGACTCCTTGGAACCAACTTGGCAAACGAAATGGAATTCGATGGGGAGCTATCAATATTAATGGGGCTTATGGAAGAAAGAAAGTAGAACTGGCTGAGTCAGCAAAGAGGATGCATCTGGATGTGCTAGGAGTAAGTGATATTCGGGTAAGGGGAGATAACGAAGAAGAGATAGAAGATTATAAAATGTACTTGATGGGTGTTAGAAAGGGAAGGGCAGAGTTTGGGATAGGGCTCTTTATCAGGAATACTATTGCACGCAACATAGTTTCTGTTAGGCACGTAAATGAGCGAATGATGTGGGTAGATTTGGCAGTTGGAGGAATTAGGACAAGAATTGTGTCCGTGTATTCACCATGTGACGGTGCAGATGAGGATCAAGTTGAAAAGTTTTTGAAGCATTGAGTGACATCGTGGTCAGGGTCAACAGCAAGGATCAAGGTGTCGTAAAGCTAATGCAGTGAACTTGCAGTTGCGATCAGCAGTATTCTGTAAGAAGGAAGTCAGCTCGCAGACGAAACTATCTTTACATCGGTCTGTTTTCAGACCAACTTTGCTTAATGGGAGCGAAAGCTGGGTGGACTCAGGATATCTTATTCATAAGTTAGAAGTAACAGACATGAAAGTAGCAAGAATGATTGCAGGTACAAACAAGTGGGAACAATGGCAGGATGGTACTCGGAATGAGAAGATAAAGGCTAATTTAGGAATGAACTCGATGGATGAAGCTGTTCGCATAAACCGGCTTCGGTGTTGGGGTCATGTGAGGCGAATGGAGGAGGATAGGTTACCTAGGAGAATAATGGACTCTGCTATGGAGGGTAAGACTCAGTTTCTAACGATTTAAAGATAAGAGATATAGAACTAAATGAGGCCACAACACTAGTTGCAAATAGAGGATTGTGGCGACGTTTAGTAAATTCACAGAGGCTTGCAGACTGAACGCTGAAAGGCACAACAGTCTATAATGATAATATATGTATGTATGTATGTTAATTACCGCGTATGTTAGTAATGTATGTACTTTTCAGGGTATTACATTTTACATGTGTTTTGCTGCAGCTGTTCTCACGTGGTAGAATGCTGGTAACACAGGCCGATCATTAGTGATGTGGTTTGGGAACTCTCAATTTAGTGGTTCAGCTGTTCTGAGCATGAGGTTAACAACTAGTGCCAGGTCCAGCTGTCATCATGGAATCTATATTATACTGAACATGATTTCCAAAGATTAAGTAATATAACAGTCATAGAGAGGTTTATTTCCATGAGTGTAGTTAAGTACCTTGACTGAAACTTCTTGAACTAGATTGCGCTTGTTGGGATCTTCGAAAGCAGGCAGAGCTGAGAACACAACCGAAGAAGTGGTGACGATCTTGCCAAGGATGGTACCTCTCTCGCGGATCTTCTTGGTCAGCATGCGAGTGTCTATGTTGCAGATGCCAGGTACCCCGTGCTCCGTCATCCATTGTGCCAGCGTCTTCACCTGCCGCCAGTGACTAGGAGTATCGCAGAGTTCTCCAACCACAAGTCCAGCTGCCCAGATGCGGTGGGATTCAAACCATCTGAAAGTTAATTAACAGATAAGGTATGATGTACAGTGAAGCTTCAATTGCTGAGAACTGAACAACATCTAGATCACCAGCATAATAATAATAATAATCATAATAATAATAATAATAATAATCCTGCCCAGTGTATGGGACGCAGAGCTGACTGCGACCAGGTGGGTCCTCAGGTGGCGGATAGTGGGCATCCCTCCAGATATGGAGGGCAGCTGCGATATAAGCAGGGAAACCTGTCCCGGACCAACAGCGGCATTGCCACCAGGATGTGGTGGGACTATGGAGGGCACCATAGTCTCTAAAAAATGCCACATAAATCCAGTGACGGCAATGTGACAAGGCGAGTGAGTGCCGCCTAAAAAGCACTCTGCCATTCCCGTGGCGTCTGTTCCCCATGTTAGGGGCGGCCTGGAAAACTTCTTGGTGCAGCGAACCAAGTCGTAGCAGATGGAAATGCACATTTTTTGAAGCACAAGCTCTAAACAAGTATCAGTCATGAAAGCTGCAATGAGTAACTCATATCCTCGTGGTGGCGAAGCTACCGAAGCTGGGCATTCGGATCCGGGGGTCCAGTAGCATTGCGGAAGTCAAGACCAGTCGGAGGGTCTTAGAATCCCAAAGACAAATCACAAATGTAAACACAGAACGTTCATAGGGACACTGAATGTAAACTCGATGTTGAAAATAGGGAAACAAATGGAACTGACTAAAATGATGGATGAACAAGAGATGAAAATATTAGCTATACAAGAAACAAGATACCGAGACGAAAATACAGTACAAACACACAACTACAGGATTTATAAAGGTAAACCAGCAGAGAAAATACAAAACACTAAAGGTCTTTGGATGTTTGGAACAGCATTTGTAGTACACAATTCACTAGCAGACAAGATAACGGAATTCAAATCCACCTCACCAAGGATGTCAACACTAACTTTCAAAAACAAGAACAAGAAATACACAATAATAAATGCACATGCACCAATAAATAAGGACAACCAACAAAATCCACAGAAAGTAGAAAAATTTTGGGAAGGTCTGGAAGAAATCCTAGGAAATACTCCAGAGAAAAATGTTGTAATTCTGCTAGGAGACTTCAATGCACAAATTGGAAGGAATGAAACATCAAGAACCACAGGAAAATTCACGGCTCACAGCAAGACAAACATGAATGGTAAGAGGTTGATAGAGTTGTGTGAAAAATTCAATTTGAACATCATGACCACCAAGTTCCAGAAGAAGCCAAAGAAACAAACAACATGGATATCACCTAACAAATTATTGGGCGAATTTCAGATTGACCATGTTGCAATCAGTTATGAAAACTCCAGAGAAATTCAAGATGTACATGTAGCTAGAGGAGCAAACTTCGACTCTGACCACTATCTGACAAAAATTAAGATGAAATTAACACCAGAAAGGAGAAAAAGTAGTGGTACAAAAATTACAAGATACAGAATAGAAGATCTGAAGTTCAATCAGCAGACTGTGAATGAATACCAGAACAGGGTAAATAAGATTCAAAGTCACAGTTGGACTGAGATGGCAACATCAATACAACAAGCAGCGGAACAAACAATCCTACGAAGTAAAAAGAAGAAACATCCGTGGTGGAATGAAGTTTGCGAAGAAGCACTACAAAGAAGGGCTCAGACATGGAAGAAATGGAACTCAACTAAGAAACCAGAAGACTGGGAGGCATTCAAAGCACAAAGGAAAACAACAGCTAAAACCATAAGAGGTGAACGGAAACATTATGACACACAACAACTAAAGAAACTAGAAGAAGATTTCGTGAAAAACAATACACGTAATTTCTACCAGACATTCAGGAGGAACTTAACAAGATACAAACCGCCAACCCTATGCTTCAAAGATGACGAAGGAAATCTAATCACTGGAAATGAACAGAATTGCCAACACCTTGCAAATTATTTCCAGAAACTACTGAACTGTAAAAAACCTGAGGAAACTTTAATGTTTGAGAAACCCAAGAATCAGACACCGGACTCAGAACCACCTAATAAAGAAGAAATCAGGGGAATAATAACAGGACTGAAGAACAATAAGACGTCAGGTGAAGATTCAATAGTTGCAGAGTTATTGAAATATGCCGGAGAACACTTAGTGACTCAGCTAGAAGCACTGTTTGAGGAGATTTGGCAGACAGAGAGCATCCCAAAGGAATGGACGACATCATTAATACACCCGCTGCACAAAAAAGGAGACAGAACAAACGTTAACAATTACAGAGGAATATCATTGCCACCAGTTGCCTCTAAAATTCTATCCAAGGCACTACAAAACAGGACTGAAGGGATAATAGAAAAAGAACTTGGTGAATACCAGGCAGGATTCCGGAAAGGGAGATCATGCAGCGAGCAAATTTTCAACCTAATTTCCATAATACAACTACGTGCACTCACAGCCAAAAATCTAGTGATTGTATTTGTGGATTTTAAGAAAGCCTACGATTCAGTCGACAGAGCAACCTTGATAAGCACGTTAGAAGAGTTTGGGATAGATAAAAAAACTAGAAAATTAATCAAAGAAACCATCACTGACACTACATCACAGGTTAAGTTTATGGGTATGTTGTCAAAACCATTCAAGATCGAAACAGGTGTCCGACAAGGGGACGGGATGTCACCACTCCTGTTTAATGTTATACTTGAAAAAGTGGTCAGAGAATGGAGGAAGAGACTGACGGAATTAGGGGTGGAAAATGGAATATCACTGGGAAGATCTGGAGTCAAAATTGACTGTCTAGCATTCGCAGATGATATGGCAATACTGGCAGAAGACACTGAAACAGCCAAGGTACAAATTGAAACACTTCAAGAGACTGCTGTAAAGACGGGACTTCAGATATCCTTCGAAAAGACGGAATTAATGATTCAGGACAAAAAGGATCTGACACAAAATATTGTCACCAAATATGGAACAATTAAAAGAGTACAGAAGTTTAAATATCTAGGGGAATGGATAACCCCAACAGGACTACCAGGAATAGCATTACAGGAAAGGGCAAGAAAGATGGAAGCAGCATACCAGTTATGTCGAAATGTCTACAATAAAAAATCAGTTTCATTCACTGCAAAAATCAGACATTACAACACTGTCATCAAACCAGAAAGTCTATATGCGATCGAATGTATTCCACTGAACAGGAAGGGCTTACTAGAAAAACATTGAAAAGACAGAAAGGAAGATCTTGAGGAAGATACTAGGGCCCAGGAAAGTGGGTCAAGAATTTAGACTGCGACCAAATGAGGAACTATACAAAAGGACCGAAAAAATCACAACATCCTTCAAGAAGAGAAGACTCTGCTTCTACGGACACATTAAAAGAATGCCACCAGAGAGAACAGCCAAGCGAATTCTGGAATACATGGAGAACAGGAAGAGACAAACTAGCTGGCTTAAAAGGGTCAAGGAGGATATGGAGGAAAATAATATATCACAGCAGGTAGTATACAACAGACAGGAATACAGAAAAATCATCAACAAAATTAAGGGATTCCAAGATCAAAGTAGCAAAAAACGGACCGGCAACAACTGGTCACGAGAACGTAAAGAAGCCCACTCCGAAAGGATGAAGAAGTACTGGGCCGATCGAAAGAGGAAGAACCGTAAATGAATGATGCTTAACGTGGTCCATAGTAGACCCATTCAAAAACAAGAAGAATAATAATAATGCTACTGAGACCATGACATTTGGCAAAAGAGCTTTTATTCAGCTGGAAAAGGAGAAAGGAAATATATGGGGTACCAAAAACAGGGTGAAATATGGGTGTATAAATCAAGGCACATGCTTAATGGGAAATAACTGGATGAAGGAAGTTATCGAGGATTGGAAGGCAATTGGCATAATGGATGAATGTTGACTAATGACTATGCACGATAGACCTGTTTACCAAAAGCTTGTCAAAAGTCACAAATGGACCAATACTAAGATCAAGACGCAAATCACAGAAGCAGAGATAAAAAGGAATGACAGAATGAAGAAGTATTGGGAAGAACAAAAACATGCTGAACAAGTCACTCGAGATCCTAAGGGTCGAAACGAATAAATAGATAAATTAATACATAAATAAATAAATAATAATAATGTAACTGTGTGCTTGCAGTCGGGAGGTGGTGGGTTCAAACTCCACTCTCGGTAGCACTGAAGATGGTTTTCTGTGGTTTCCCATTTCCATATCAGGCAAATGCAGCCCCAGTACTAGCCGTGACATACCCCTCTCAAGTGGTGCCATCTAGGCAGCCTGCCTACTGTGCTGTTATCTAGGAACAAACGCATAATTCCACTGGAAGAGATACTATGGCAGAGGATTTAATTTTGTTGGCTGAAAGATGTCGACTGCTAGATGCCGACCATCTTTGAATCTACTTGAACTGCTGGCAGCCACAACATTTAAAGTGGCTGTATTTGTATAGACGTACACATTAAATTCATTATTCTTTCTGTTTCATGCAATAAAACCGGCCTTAATTACAATAATCTTTTTATAATACATGTATTAACAGTACCGTACAGGTTGTGTGATGGCAGTGTTTAACCAATGGGAATAATTTGTGGTGTTGTGGCAATAGACTATGTTGGCTGAAATGTGGCTCCAGATTCCTGTTAAAAATTAATATTTAATGAAATAAAGTTAAATGGTCAAAAAAAATAGGGCACCTAAATAACAATGAAAATGGAACTGCATTCAAACAGAAATTGTATTGTAATGATGCAATATTAAATATTTTTCTCTCTGTTGTAGTCCCAGGAAAGAGGAGGTTAAAAGGAGGAAAGAAAACTATTGCACCATGTAGTGATCAGGTGAAACTATGTCAGTCATTTAATCCAAAGAGTAATTTTGTAATGTCGTTTCACAGATTATAAGCACTATCTCCATAATATTTAGGGAACAATTTGCTACAATATACCAGATGTAGGCCTATATAAAAATGTAAACAAACGAAACCTACAACTATAAACCATAAACACAATTTATATCAAAAATACTAATACTTCAGACTACACCATCGCATGTTAAGGCAATAAATTTTGCACCTGTCTCATGGAGTTCCCTCAAATACTGAAGTACTAAATTTACTTTACACTGGCTAGTAACCAATTGGTATCCTCCATGAATCATTAATGCCAGTGCTTGTGTTGCTATTGGGACATCATCATCATCATAATCTTCAAGCCCACAGCTTCAGCTTCATCAAAATACATTTTTTGCTTAATTGCCATTTCATCAAACATTAGACATAAATGTAAGTTATTTTTGTAAGCAGCCTTCTTCTCAAATGCTTGCTCAGTAAAACCAGAGTCTCCATTTGCTTTAGATGCCCATTTTCTGATCGTACTTCAGTTAGGAAGAGAAATATACTCATAATTTATAATTTAACTGTGCAGTTTTGACAAGTAAAACTTTAAAATGAGAGAGAATTTCTTAACATCAACCGTATTTAAAATTCTTCTTCTTTCCCTGCAAGAGATTTGCAATGAATTCTCCATAAGGATCTCTAATTATGGGCTCCCCTACGGTGCACAACTTCTTGGACAACCCTCTCATAGTTTGTTCATATGCTATTTTTTAATGCTTTTGTTTTAACTTTTTGTTTGGCTAATTTTAGTTTCCTTTGCAGTGCATAACACTTGGATTCCAAATGTTCAACTGTTTTTTGCCATCTTATGGGAAGAATCCCCCTAGGGTCACTTGTAAGAGAATCCAATATGTCATTATTACTTTCTTCTGACTCTAAAGACACATATTCAATACTATAATTCAGATTAGTTTTTTTTTACTCGTGACCTCCTTGTGGTGGCTGATAGTTTCCTCATATGTGAAGGGAAGTCAAACTTCAAACAGGCAATATGCTAAAAGTTAAATTCATTCATAAAGTAAGAGTTTAATTTCCAATTTTCACATCTCTATTTTGCATGTTAGGCCCTATATACTGGAGGAGATAAGCATCTTTCCCCTAATCAGAGCTTATTTTGCTGTACTCTAATAACAATTTTTACCTGAAATCTGAAGATATAAAGTGAACATAATCTACTTGCATTAGTCAGCACCCAATGACCTCTCCTTACAGCAATCAACCATTTCCTTAACAAAGTGTATTGTTCAAAGGAAACCTTGAAGAAAAATGATGTGTCATAAATAGAATGGCCTATGGGATAAGAAATTGGGTTTAGACCTATACTAAAATAACTTGCAAATAATTGTTCAAACACAGGATCCATTTGTAATGTTAATCCCTTTCTGATCGCGACTGCTGCAGTTAAATGCTGTGCATGGCATGGGCATCTTGATGAAGAAAAACGCGTATTATTACAAATTTATAATGTTCATCTTCTTTCCAACCAAACGGCCGCCAGATCTGCTGTATTTGTTTCATTACAAGTCCTATGATTATTAATTGTAACAGTGCTAGTTTTAAATAAGACTATTTTTGTAACAAAATTAAACATATCTACTCATGAACTGATAATACGGCTAAGTTAAAGTGACATGCGGCTTGGCCAGTCTCAAAGTGTCAAATTCCCTTGCCTGCAACTGTCATGGCGGCCATAGTTCACTGAGTTTCAGTCAGGCGAGCTGCAACGAGTACGTTTAGCAGTCTATATCTTTCATGTCGTAGGCATCACCAGAGATATTTAACGTGCTGAAAACATGAGAGAGTGCAAAAGATTTTTGACCGTCCTCTAAAAACCGACTATCTCTGCTGATGATATAGATGTTGATTCCCATAGGGAATCTGAAATATTTGTCCTGAATGAGCAAATTTATAATACCAATATAAATGGTCCGTTATTGGACATTGGACATTATAGGTGTGCTAGGTACCAACTGATGAGCCCACCCTAGCACACGAGGGCGAAACACTGGCAACCAAGAATGAGCTAGCTGGAAAATTTATAATGTCCAATAACGGACCATTTATATTGGTATTATCTCTGCTGAGGTTGAACCAGCCAACTTGTGATCATGAATCGGGCATTCTACCACTGTTTCACCACGGCAGACCTCTCTGAGCAGGTGTGATGATGATGATGATGATGATGATGATGATGATGATGATGATGATGATGATAATAATAATAATAATAATAGGAGCTCCAAAAAAAATCACTAAAAGAGTGACTCACATTCCACTTGAGTTCAAATCAGGAGCTTTATGAAAGTCAAGAAAATAACAACTGTACTACGAAGAAATGGAGACTAGCTTTCTAAGGACATACAAAGTAAGACACTAGCCCTACAAGCTCTGAGGCATCGAAGAGGGAGAAATACACTAAAGATCAGTCTTTA
The DNA here is from genome assembly GCF_040414725.1 of Anabrus simplex. Classification (NCBI taxonomy): domain Eukaryota; kingdom Metazoa; phylum Arthropoda; class Insecta; order Orthoptera; family Tettigoniidae; genus Anabrus; species Anabrus simplex. Next base: position 70,964,463 of record NC_090277.1, read on the forward strand.
GACAGAAAATTGTGAGAATTAGGGATGCAGCCGAGAAGCAATTTACCGAGCAAAGAAGGACAAAATAATCGTGATGTTCATGAAAGAGTGAAGTATCAAAAACGTATCGAAGCCCAATTTGTTGGAAGTTACTTCACTAACCATTAGACGGGGAAGTCTAATTACTGTATGAGTATGATCTAAAGACAGCCAAGGTGGGGGTTTAAGAACTTCAAAATAACGGTGATTAACGATACAACAACAGAGGTCACTCAAATTTTACATCACTTTTTTTTTTCTAATAATGAACACCACAATAAAAAAAGGCAGTAAGACTTACTTGGGAAGATTATGTTCATCCTTGTCATCATCAGGAACTCCGTAGTTTCCGATAAGAGGGTATGTGAGGACCAGAATCTGGGCGTGATACGATGGATCTGTTAGGGACTCGGGGTATCCCACCATTCCAGTCTGGAAAACTGATACAAAACATGTAAACTTAAAGAGAAGCCACAACAAAGAACTTTATTTCACACAAACTCAACATACAGTGCTTTTCTATAAAATGTATTTACGTATTATTCCCTCAATCTTTAAAGATATTTCTTTGTAGAGCTTTCCATCCTTTGTGGTCTTCTGCTAAAAGGGTTGCTTGTATGAGGAATTTACATAGCTGTTATTCTGTGCAATCATCACCCAAAATGTTAAACTCTGGCAATCTACTTATTAACCCTAGGACTGGCAGTGTTAAATCTTGTGGTGGCAGGCATATTTGATAGCTTTTACTTGTCTAAGTAAAACACAAAATATCTAAAAGGTATGAAATAAATCTGCGAAGTTTTATATATCTACAGCTAATACATTGAGGATTGCCGTGTTGACACGAAATTACATAAATATTTTGACTAGAACAGGTACAGTCTATTCAAAAATACGGATTCCCAAATTCAAAATAATAATAATAATAATAATAATAATAATAATAATAACAATAACAACAGCATTTTTGATCATATGTCACAAACAGAGCTATACGAATTGTTAATAATGAACCTGTAATGCACTAGGAGGCGTGACCTTACACCACTTGTTGACATAGGTTACTGTATTGCAGGTTCGTCATCACTTTCCGAGATATATATATATGTATATATACTTTTGTTTATTTTTTTATTTTTTTATTTTTTTTTGCTTTACGTCGCATCGACACAGATAGGTCTTATGGCGACGATGGGACAGGAAAGGCCTAGGAATGGGAAGGAAGCGGCCGTGGTCTTAAGGTACAGCCCCAGCATTTGCCTGGAATGAAAATGGGGAAACCACGGAAAACCATCTTCAGGGCTGCCGACAGTGGGTTTCGAACCCACAATCTCCTGGATGCAAGTTCTCAACCGCGCGCCCAAATTGCCCGGTCTTTCCGATATTTGATGGGGAAAAAATTGCTGATACAAACTCCTAATCCGACTCAGAATCTGTTCGTTCATTCTTTAAATATTCAAAGTCAGATCCGTCACTTGCATCTTCCAACAAATTTCGCCATACTTAATCACTAATTTTCAATGATGAAGATGCCACATTTAGACACACACACTGTACTAAATTTTATACAGTATTATCAATCAAATAATACGTATACGTTAGATAAGTAAATAACTAACGCCAAACGGAAATCTACGAAGTAGTAAAATGAAATAGAATAGGAAAGCAGAGCCTGACGGTTTGTTTACAAACATTACAGCAACAGATGGTCGGAAAACTGCACTCATTTATTTTCGTGAATTTGCGCCCAAAGAGGTTGTAACTATGAATGAAACTGAACTCACGGTTGCTGTGGACATTGAGAACGACAAAAAAGTAGACTATCATGAAATCTGTTGAAGAATGGAGCAAATTATCTAATGAAATACGAACATGTCGAATATTCGACAAAGCCACAACAGCAGAGAACAAAGTGCCGAATATTAGACAGTTGCCGGTTCTAGGATTAAAAGAGTTTACTAAAAACAGGTTTGTCAAATCCGTCCGTCCGTTCTACTGGACCGATTAGCTTCATTTACTTTATTCTTTCCGGAATTACTAAAAAAAGTACCTGCCGGTAAATCGTGAGACATTGATAGGCCTCTGAGTGTTCAGCCAACTCTGAGTATCATAAAATCATATAATTAATGATCACTCCAATAATCGCAGGCGAAGATTTACCCTAACCAGCAATGCATTCTATACTAATTAGCAGGTTGCTAAGCGACTAACACTTCATGAATATGCTGATATACGTGATTTTCATCCCTAGTATTGACATTGCATGCAGTCATGTAACCAAGTGTGATTACTACTTGTCAACCCAGAGAGTATACACTTCCTCCCTGCTAGATACTCTCCGATTCCTTGACCTTTCCCAGCTTCCAAATATATTCAACAGATGGCAGAGCGTTCCTAATAACTTACATGCTGCTAAGAGAAAAACATCTATGTACAAACCACTGAACTATAGGTGATGAAAACAGACCTCGTCATGACATACGCCTTTAAAGGCCGGTCTCCACTGATCAACATTTCACTAACATGTTAAATTTACCATGTTACAATTGATTGTGATTGTGTCTTTCAAGTGACTTCGCATGTTAACTCAGAATGTTGAGGTTCACTTTTAACATGTTGGCGTGTTTTGCGCTCCAAGTGGAAAACATGTCAAGTCAACCACTCTGAGTGTTACCAAAATGTTGGCGACTACTGTGTGTGAGTCTGTGATATCCGTAGTAGATAATGGTGTAAGATGCAGTGAAAAATGTGGCAAATGCAGAAGAGTAGTTAAAAATGGGATTCTGTGTCGTAAGTGTGATGAATGGTACCATTTTCGTTGTGCAAATATTGTAAATAGGACTGATATTGAAGAAACTGAGTGGCTGTGTCCCGAGTGTAAACAAACTGATAGTGAGGCAGAACAACAAGAAAGAGAGACTTACGAAACTATAATTAAGATTTTAGGAGTGCTACAAGAGGACTTATGCGCCCTGAAATAAGAAAATGAATGCTTAAAGGACAGAATAAAGAAACTGGAAGATAAAGAAGACATTGGAGAAGAAAGATCGCCGTGGACGGAAGTGACGCGTGGCCATTTTAGGCCTAATGTTAAACACTTTACAATGGCGAAAAATGAAAGTATCCTCCTATTCAATACATCATATATTTCGTCATTAGACGGAGTAAACAAGTTCCAGACATGTTTCGGCTCGTTTGAGCCATCTTCAGTGAAAAAATTAGGGGGGTTGGAATAATTTACATAATATGAGTTGAAAAAATGCTAAAAAACATAATGAAAGCGCAAATGAAAAAACAAACAAAAGAGAGCCTAGACGGAAAAAAAATAGCACAAATATACAATATTTACATCAATATGCAGAGCAAAAAACAACTTATTGCAACAAAATTCAGTGAAACAGGAGTTAATTTGAAATAATAATTGATACTAAAAAACTGCGTTAACCTAAGAAACAAGGGAATGAGAAAACAAATGATGCAGATGGAAATGAATAATGGTAGCACATGGTGAGGTTGTGGACCTCATAGTTTACAAATTATTAGTTTATAAAAACGACAAAACAGTTTGAAATCGCTGTCAAAATCCTAGTGGAAACCCATCACATCAAAATGGTCAGGAGGAGAGCGGGAGCAAACATTTTGAGAGAAACCAAGCCTGAATTAACCTGCAGGCGAAAAGCCTGTGATAAGGAGAAAAAACACCTTAAATTTAAGGCTTCAGAAATAGCAGCATTCTTAATATCTTCTCAAACTAGCGGTCCCTTTCTTCATTATTGTTTCATAATGTTGGCTGGGGCGACGGTTTCCACTAGATTACTACAATTTACTATGCATCTGTCTTCTACCTAACACAGCTTCTCATATTTTTTATATGCGGCCCTTCCGACCCCTCTACAATAAGGCAAAACACCAGCCAACATTATGAAACAATAATGAAGAAAGGGACCGCTAGTTTGAGAAGATATTAAGAATGCTGCTATTTCTGAAGCCTTAAATTTAAGGTGTTTTTTCTCCTTATCACAGGCTTTTCGCCTGCAGGTTAATTCAGGCTTGGTTTCTCTCAAAATGTTTGCTCCCGCTCTCCTCCTGACCATTTTGATGTGATGGTTTTCCACTAGGATTTTGACAGCGATTTCAAACTGTTTTGTCGTTTTTATAAACTAATAATTTGTAAACTATGAGGTCCACAACCTCACCATGTGCTACCATTATTCATTTCCATCTGCATCATTTGTTTTCTCATTCCCTTGTTTCTTAGGTTAACGCAGTTTTTTAGTATCAATTATTATTTCAAATTAACTCCTGTTTCACTGAATTTTGTTGCAATAAGTTGTTTTTTGCTCTGCATATTGATGTAAATATTGTATATTTGTGCTATTTCGTTTCCGTCTAGGCTCTCTTTTGTTTGTTTTTTCATTTGCGCTTTCATTATGTTTTTTAGCATTTTTTCAACTCATATTATGTAAATTATTCCAACCCCCCTAATTTTTTCACTGAAGATGGCTCAAACGAGCCGAAACATGTCTGAACTTGTTTACTCCGTCTAATGACGGAATATATGATGTATTGAATAGGAGGATACTTTCATTTTTCGCCATTGTAAAGTGAAAACCGTCAATACGGAATGATTCTAATATCTTGTAATAACTAATGTTAAACATATGGGGGAAACTACGTACAACTTAAAACCGAGAAAAAACTCTTTGCAGTGCCAAAATAGATTTCAGTTATTGCAGCAAGTTCCAGAAGAAGACACACCAAGTTTTCCAAATAATTTTAAATCAAGTGGAGGTAAGAAAACCAACCGAAAGTCAAGATCGCCAAAGATTCATCTCTACGCAGGCAGTCAAGGGCGGGGTATGGCAGAAGGCATCAAGGATGAGCTGCAGAATCCAGAGACTGAGGTTTTAGGACTAATAAAACCTGGTGCCAAAACTGAAGACGTCCTTTCAAGTTGTGATCCTGTGTCAGAGAAGGACAATTATGTGGTTATTGTGAGTGGTACAAATGACAATGCTGCAAATGAAGGTGAGGAACTAATTACGACTCTCAGAGGTAAGATTTCCAAACTACCTGACTCAAAAGTAATTGTAGTCAATGTGCCACCCAGGTATGACCTTTTAGAGGACTCATGTGTGAACAAAGCTGTACATGATGTAAATATAAAAATCAAGAGATTATGTAAGAGTTTTAGAAATGTCTATGTAGTAGATACCTACTTTAGGTCTTGGCAGGCAAATGTTCACTAGACATGGGTTACATCTAAATGGTAATGGAAAAGCAACTCTCTGTAGACAAATTGCTACAATTATCAACAGAGATTTGCAAACTAATCGGTACTTGAGAAAACCCATACCACTAAACTGGCACATACAGGGAAACTTGCCAGAAAACCCAGACCCTTAAATCAAGATCTATGTACAAGGATCTGGGTTCCAGGGAAGTTCTCAACTCATGAGTCAAACGTTACCCAATTGCAACAGTCAAGTTTTAGGGAGGAAGGAGGTCTGAGATTGCTCTTGGTAAACTGTCAGAGTGTAGTAAATAAACAATTAAAATTCGATACATTGATGGAATCTTATGAGACGGATGTGGTGATAGGAGTGGAATCGTGGTTGAGAGAAGGGGTGGGTAATACAGAAGCATTTCCAGAAGGGTATACAGTCTATCGTAGAGACCGAGGAGATAAAAAAGGAGGAGGGGTATTTATTCTGGTGAAGGAAACTTATTGTTCGCATGAATGGTTTACTGATGAAAGGGATGAAATATTAGGGATAAAATTAGTTTGTGATAATATGAAGGAGGTGGGAATTATAGGAACATATAGGCCTGGAAGAGAGGAAAGAGATATGGAAATATTTGAGAAAATAATAGATTATACTCATAAAAACAATAATGATACGGTAATAATTGGGGGAGATCTAAACTTGCCTGAAGTTGAATGGAATGGAGCTGCAAGTGAAGCCCATGAACAGAAACTGGCAAATAAGTTAATTTGGGAGGGAGGATTTACACAAGTAGTACAAGAACCAACTCGTCTCAATAACTTGCTAGATGTATTCTTGGTTAAACCATGGGAAATTGTTGATAAAACTGAGGTAATTGAAGGAATAGGTGACCATAAGGCTGTAATAATGGATGTTGGATTCGTACCAAAAATGCTTAATAAGAGGGTCACAAAAGACAAGAAATTATACAGAAAAACTAAAGTTGATGAATTTGGGACTTGCCTTAAATCACAATTCAGTTGTTGGATAAGTGAAGGGAATAATGTGGATACACTTTGGGCTAAATTTAAAGGAATAATTTGGGAAGGAGAGAAGAGATTTGTACCTGTTAAGAAGGGTAAAATGACCTCAGACCCTGTTTATTACACAAGGGAAATAAGAAAATTAAAAAGAAAATGTAGAATAGTAACCAGAAAAATCAAAGAAGGTAGGGAGAATAGAGAAACTAGAAAACAACTAATGAGGGAACTGAATAGAGTGAAAAAGGAAGCAAAAGAGAATTATATGAATGGCATTCTTCAAGAGGGTAATGACCACAAAGGGAAATGGAAAAAGCTGTATTCATATATTAGGAATCAAAAAGGAAAAGGAATCCAAATTCCTACAATGGTGGGAGAAGGGGGTGAACACTATTTAACAGATACTGAGAAAGCAAACCTCTTTAGTAGGGAATTCCGAGATTCAGTAGAAGATTGTCAGGACTTGGAAACCGTAACAGAAGATAGAGAGGGAGAGACACAGAGGGAAACAAGAAGCTTCTCATTCACAAATGAAGATATTTTCAGAGAAATCCAACTGCTTCAGCAAGGAAAAGCAGCAGGAAGTGATCAAATTACTGGGGAGGTATTAAAGACAATGGGGTGGTATATAGTGCCTTATTTAAAATTTCTCTTTGACTATGTCATAAATAATAGTGTGATACCAAAGGAATGGAAGGAATCTATAATAATACCAATTTATAAAGGAAAGGGTGATAAAAGGAAACCAGAGAACTACAGACCAATCAGCCTGACCAGTATAGTTTGTAAAATACTGGAGAGTTTAATAGCAAAGTACATCAGAGGGATATGTGATGATAAAAATTGGTTCATGAGGAGCCAGTATGGATTTAGAAAGAAATTTTCTTGCGAGGCACAACTGGTGGGATTTCAGCAGGACATATCAGATCAGTTAGATTCAGGAGGCCAGTTAGATTGCATAGCCATAGATCTTTCCAAAGCCTTTGATAGAGTGGAACATGGAATATTATTAAAGAAATTGGAGGGAATAGGATTGGACGTAAGGGTTACACGTTGGATAAAAACATTTCTAAATTCGAGGGTTCAGAAAGTCAAAGTAGGAAATAATGTATCTCAGGAAGAGAAATTTTGGAAGGGAATTGCACAGGGTAGTATAATCGGTCCGTTACTTTTCTTAATATACGCAAATGACTTAGGGAACAATATAACATCGAAAATAAGATTGTATGCAGATGACATAATTGTTTATAGGGAAATAAATAATATTGAGGATTGTTCAGAATTACAAAGCGACCTTGACAGTATCCAGGAATGGGTTGAAGAAAATAATATGAAGATTAATGGAGCCAAATCAACTGTTACAACTTTTACAAACGGGAGCTTTAAAACTGAATTTGAATATACTTTGGATGAGGTAGTTATCCCAAAAGATGGCAAGTGCAAATACTTAGGTGTGAGATTTGAAAGTAATTTGCACTGGAAGGGTCATGTTGATGACGTTGTTGGGAAAGCATACAGATCGTTACATGTCATAATGAGGCTACTTAAAGGATGCAACAAAGAATTAAAAGAAAAATGTTACTTAAGTATGGTTCGTCCATTATTGGAATATGCAAACAGTGTTTGGGATCCTCACCAAGAATACCTAATAAAAGAACTAGATGGTGTGCAGAGGAAAGCAGCAAGGTTTGTAACAGGGGATTTCAGGAGAAAGAGTAGTGTATCAGAAATGTTAAAGGAACTTGGGTGGGAAACCTTAAGTAAGAGAAGGGAGAAAAGTAGACTTATAGGATTATATAGAGCCTATACAGGAGAAGAAGCATGGGGAGATATCCGTGAGAGGCTTCGGTTGGAAAATAATTATATTGGTAGAACTGACCACAAGTACAAAATTAGAAGGAATTTTAGCAGAAGCAATTGGGGTAAATTTTCTTTCATTGGGAAGGGCGTGAAGGAGTGGAACAGTTTACCAGGGGTAGTGTTTGATCCTTTTCCAAAATCTGTGCAGATATTCAAGAAGAGAATAAACAACAACAGAGATAATAAATTAAATGTTAGAGGGCATTCGACCAGTGCAGGATATTGTAAATAATAAATGTGTGTGATTAAATTAATTCCATCCCCTGGTCTAAGGAGTTTGGACAGCCCAAGTAGGGGACTGCCTGTAGGGGTGAAGTACAGTGGGGACTTCGAGAGCCCTGGGACCGCTACGGTAGCTGTGAAGGCCCTTCTGGAACTCTGAAAAGTGGTGGCAAAAGGGGCTCTGGTTAAGACGCAGCAGGTCGTTATGCTACTTAGGTTCCAAAATGGGTAAAATATAAATATGTAAATAAATTCAATGTTAATTTTAATCTTATACCAGTTGTATAGTATTATTAGAAGTAATTTTACATACCGTACTGTATATGAGTTGACTATGTTTGTAAGATATTATAAAAACAATATCAATTTATTAAGGATGATGTGTGTGTTTAATAGAAAAAATTATTAGCGTAAATTGTATAATATTGTATTCTAGGAAAATTTTCTTTGTCTCCTGTTAATTTAAAATTTAGTGCTTGAGAATAATGTATTTTAGTGTACCATTTGCCACCGAGGTAGACACCTCATTTGCAAATAAAGAGATTTTGATTTTGATTTGATTTTTTTTTTAAATTTATTGTCCGCGAGATATCGGCACAGCTTCGGCAACTTCCTTGCTGTTTCCATGTCAACAGACATGCTTCTCGTGAAGTAGGATTCCTATAGTTAGAACACTCCGCAACACTCATTCTCTTTGTTATAAGCTAGAGTACAGTACCGGTACCGGTACGCGTACGTGTGTCGTTCTCTCTGCACTATACCTACTAAAATTTATAGTCAGAAATGGAGTGGAGCAAGGAGATTACTCTGGACTTAATGATATAATAGAAAGGCCTTATTTCTGGGATGTCTCATCAAAGGAATACAGAGATAAAGCTCAGAAAGCCGACAGTTTCCAGGAACTCTAAATTGTCTATAAATGTTCCCGAGAGTGCAACGAAAAATACCTAGCGTCCCTACGCTCCCAGTACAGTCGAAAATTGCAAAAAAAAAAAAAAAATCAGAAAAGTCGGGGGCGGGAGCAGACGAAGTTTATACTTCAAAGTGGTTTGCTTTTGAAGCAATGGGCAGGATGAGAGGAGGAAATGTGCATTTCTAATCATAACAAGAAGCAACAGTGGCAATAACAAAGGCCAAATCCTCTTCATCTGAGTCCACTGTTCTTGTGGCCTTGTTTTATTTAATTCTGTCGCGTAAACCCAGCCAGCATCGTGGAGTATCGAAAGAAGTTTCTCTACCTTTCGAAAATCCGACTTTCTGCCGAGTATGAACCCGCGATGTTGGGGTTCTACCTCTAAAAAGCAATGCCTGTGCATAGTCAACTTTAGCAAAAACAATGTACAACACGAAATACTAGTAGTCTGCTAAAAATTAACGCACCTGTTTCCGCACAACTACTAAAAGTATTTAAACAAGTACAAACTGGAAAGTTGAAAACGTAAGATACTTGGAACCCACAACTTGCCAATTCTGTACGCAGACGTGATGCCATTCGACAGATCGGCCATCATTCAAGAACGTGCAATGGAGCAGCACTGTTTAGAACAATCTCTATCGCTACAGCGATTCCTAATGATTTTAACCTATTTCTACAATCTTAGATGTGAAGCCTGGGAGACTGATTACCTCGGATCGAGTAGGGGTATTTCAGTCGCCTTGACAAAGAATATATCGTCGTTGCCGGGAAAAAACTTCCTATGTGCAAAATAACAAATTTTTCAGGAGAGACAAAAAACTATTTCATATAATAATACTTAACTTCATAATAATCGAAGTAATCTAGTTCCCTTCTGTACCTGTCTTTTTATAACCCTGTACTGTTTAACTGGAGTAATATCAATTATTTCACCAGATATTTAATTTTTGTTCATTACGTTGACACATAGGAGGTTATGGTTTCCACGAAATTACACATAGGAGATTTTGCTTTAAGAATGAAGCTTTTATTATATTGAAGTTTTACTCAAACACATGAATCATTACAGTTTATTCAGCTGAATTTTATTACATCAATTGTTCCTAATTGTATTTTATTAAATGTATACTGTGCAAATTGATCACTGTCCTCTTCTGGGAACTTTTCACTTGTCCGGCTTTACAGAGAGATCATCATAGAAAGAGTGGTGGTCATGCTCAATTACCTGCTTCAGTTCCTGCAAATGAGTGAACTTAGATATTGTGACTGGCAATTGTGCAGTGTACAAACTGCGTGGTTCACCCATTGGAAAACTCATTCTCCTCCTTTGTGGAAGTTCTTCCCACTCTGCTGTGTGTTCCAATTTGTAATTTATTCTTCCATCAGGTAAGTACTGCAGTTGGCGGATATCTGTCACTACAGGGTCGCCAGATTTTCTTCCAGGCCGTAATGATGGGAGGTTTGATTTATGCTCAAAATCCTTAAAGAAACTGAAGTCGACACTTTTCACATTGTATGGTTTCGTGGGTCTGGCTTGCCTCATTCTTGCTATATAATCCATGGGCGAATTCATTGGTGGAGAGAAGTAGTGCTCTAGAGTGGCATGGACACTATCACATTCCATCATAGTGTGCCCCTTTTCCAGATACAGTTGTTCCACGGTGATGTTCTTAGATCTAGCGGCATTACTTAAGGCGCTGGCTAAAACCTTATTCCTATTCTGATAATTACAGCCATCAGAAATTAAGGTAACCTTATTGGTTGGAGGTGGCAAATTTTCAATAAAATTAACTATGCATGATGTAAATTCATTTGCACTTTCACCACCATTGCCCTCGTGCCATACATAAAGTGTAACATCACCGTTTCTTAGATCATAAATTGTGAAATTGTGTACTTGAAGTTTCTGTCTGTAGCATGTCTTGGATGCTAGCAACTTAGGACACACAAGAACACTTTGAAGATCCATTGTTACCACAACATGATAATCAGTACTGGCCTCCTTAGCTTTATTCTTCGCTTCCCGAGCTTCGTCTTTCCTTAGGAGGTGTTTTTGATATTCTTCTTCTTCTACTTGACCAACTTTATATGCACAGCAAATGTCGCACTGGTCTTTTTTAGGCAGATGAATATCAATTTTGTCTTCTTCCAACGTATCCATGAAAAGGGTTCTACAGCTCGGAGATTTGTTGTTTTCGTCACACCATTCCTTGCAGACTGAAAACATATGTAATTTTGATCGAAAAGTTGGCTCAACGTATATCTTTTTCGTGGACTTTCGACAATAATGGCTGGGAACTTTAGGTAAAACTCCAAACCACTCACGAATTGTCTTCTTGTCTTCAATTTTCTTTTTCTTCTTGATGGACATAGGTACATCCTGCTTTTCGTGGGCACGTTTCTTCAATGGACTGCTTCGGGCATCGGTGTCTGAATTATCTGCTCTCTTACCAGTAGAAGTTGAAATATGTTCGACGTCCTTTACATGTGTCCATCTCTTGTAACTGTTCTCACCAATTCCCAAAGTGTTTATGAAAAATGTTCGGCAAACACGCACACTTTCTCCGTCAGGTTTAGTTAAATGTATATCATGGCCTACGTTCTTTCTTTTGATGTTGCCTGCTGTTTCTTTGCGCCACCTGAGAACATTCCTAGTGGTGACAAGCCCTCTGATGTATGCCTTCTTTTCAGCCCAGGATGGAATCTGCCAGAAATCTTTGAACAATTGACATCGGTGCTCCTCGTTGATTGTACCGCAAAGGAATGTCTTCTGTGTCTTCTTTATAAGTTCTTTATGTTTGCATCTGTTACCTAATTTTCTTGCCTGTTTTGTGATTACTTTAGCCTTTTGCTGTAAGCATAAGTAAGGCTTGCCAAAGATTCTATTTGAACGGGATTTTTCCTTTGCTTTGTGGTTGAGTCTCTTCTCTGCGCTTACATTTCGTATATCAGGATTACCAACAGACATTTCGGAATGATCCAGCGCCTCACTCACAGTTTTCGTACCTTCGTTAGACGTATCTTCGGTCTACGGTGTGCCTCTATTTTTATGAGAGTTCAGTATATTTTGGAGATCATCTTCTTCTAAATTCCACTTAATGGAAGACATGTCATGTAGATCTTCTAAATCTGAAATAAATGATTTAATATTAGAACACAGTTTTTATCCTTCGTGTAGCTCCATTTGTCAACGTCACAGATTTTACACTAATTGCTTTGTACTCGTATTAGTCACAATTTTATGTTTAAGTAGAAGGCTTGTAAAACTTCAAACATACCTATTATATGACAGGCGATTTCCATTGCCTCCACATTTCTTGCTGTGCTGGTAGAGTCATTATCAGACATCGCCGCTATGGATGCAGTAAATTCTTCTAGATGGAAGGGAAATGAGGATGATTTTGTAGATAAATTTTAGAGGCCACATGACTATTTGTTTACCAATAATGCAACATTCATATTGAACATAGTTTCTATGATATCCATGTGTTTCAAGTTGGTATTGTAATTCATACGTACCTGCTGCAGAACTTGTAACATCCATCACGTCGTCCAATATTTCTTCCATGGTAGGGGTGTCGTCATTTCCATAGTGATTTGTCTCTGTTGTGGGTTTTACAAATGCACCTGCGGTATATTAAAGGAAATAAAACGATCATACTACTGTCATCTTACAATCCATAGTAGTTGTTATTTAAATGTGCATAGAGTTGGGATAGCCCTTGTGTTTTTGGTATTTTAAGATTTGCAATGCATCATGCTTTCATCACTGTTTATTAATTGACTTACCTTTGTCTGACTGATAATCTTTTGTAGATATCTCCAATGCCATTTGTAGAATCTTCTTTCCACGGCTGAACATTTCTCTTCACAATAAAGTTCCTGCAGCAATAATAGTAGAAGCGGCAGAAAAAGATCTGACGTCTACTTGTTCAATCTGGCGCCATACAGAGTAAACAATCCCTATAGAGTTGTCATTGTCGAGCAGAAGGCGGAAAAGTATAACACTAACGTGTTCGACTCAACACATAGGAGATATTTCCCGGTAGCGTGAACAGTGTGGACCAAGGTATAATACTCCTATGTGTCCTTCAAGCACATAGGAGATTTTCCCCAGCAACAAAAATGCTCAGCCACATAGGAGGTGCAATATTTTGTGGAATTTAACCCATTTAATATTTTCTAACACATTGGAGGTTTTGCCACTTCGTAGTGGCAGCCATTCTGAATCTCTTGGTGCTAAAATCTCATTTTCACAAATTCTGACACTTAGGAGGTTTTTTCCCGGCAACGACGATATTCAAAACGTCGGCAAACTGTAAGAAATGTACAGAAAACAACAACACGGTTCAAGCTGGAAGAACTAAATAACTATTTTCATATCTGTGTCAGCCTTCAGTTTGCAGATTGCCATTACAGACATCAGTAGGAAACAAGTGAAATAACTGAAAATGCGGGGACTACAACTAAAAGGCTAAGCTATTTAGATATAAATGATAAGCAGGACGGCGACTGTGAAGCTTAAAAGAATAAAGGAGAAATACTGTATACAACATGTAAAGGCAGGAATACATTTTATTCCAATTACGGAGTTAAAATTTATCCATCCTAGTTAATTCTCGTACATGAAACTTTGTGACACTGCGGCTCCCGAGTGTTAGATCGGTACACATCGGTTATTTTCGGGAGTGACAACCCAAGACCTAAAATAAATCGATTACGCATCGCCGTGAGACATCTGGTGGCATAATCGAAAACTTCGAAAAAAACATTGTTATTTCCACAGTCAATAGTCTTACTAATAAAAAAACGTATACAGTTGTATACCTATACAATGAATAAACCTGTATAAGCATTGCATATTTTTCTTACTAATAAACGTGATGTACGCAGTGTATTACTGTCCTATACTGCACGTATACACTCCTTCCAAGCTGTAGGAATCTCTTCCTGCAGTTCACTGACGTATTTCGTCACGTTCACCGCCTTTATCATAGCTTTTGCTGGTTTCTAGGAGCAAAACCTTACAAGATTTATTTTTTTTTTCTAGTTGCTTTACGTCGCACCGTCCGACTCGTTGGCTGAACGGTCAGCGTACTGGCCTTCGGTTCAGAGGGTCCCGGGTTCGATTCCCGGCCGGGTCGGGGATTTTAACCTTAATTGGTTAATTCCAATGGCACGGGGGCTGGGTGTATGTGTTGTCTTCATCATCATTTCATCCTCATCATGACGCGCAGGTCGCCTACGGGAGTCAAATAGAAAGACCTGCACCTGGCGAGCCGAACCCGTTCTGGGATATCCCGGCACTAAAAGCCATACGACATTTTTACGTCGCACCGACACAGATAGGCGACGATGGGACAAGGAAGGACTAGGAGTTGGAAGGAAGCGGCCGTGGCCTTAAGGTACAACCCCAGCATTTGCCTGGTGTGAAAATGGGAAACCACGAAAAACCATTTTCAGGGCTGCCGACAGTGGGGTTCGAACCTACTATCTCCCGAATACTGCATAATGACCGCACTTAAGCGACTGCGGCTATCGAGTTCGGTAAACCTTACAAGAAGCCGGATAGGAGCACGAATAGAAAAGAATGTTCGAATAAACAAGAACAGAAAGCAATACAAATATTTCATCTGTAGCCTATATTATTCTCATTAGTAATAACTATGTCGATGATAATTATAATATTATTATTACTTCCTTTCGAAAGAAGCCTTCATTTATCTGATCAAATACAAGGAAGCAGCTTTTCACCCCTGTAAACTAAGTTATCAGTTCGGATCGAGCTCATGGCGGACCGAATACCACCACTAAACCACAGTAACGGCGACCAGGAACCTCTCGGCCCTTACTCAACACAGTGGCCCACGTCCACATTCTGAAGGCGAATATCAAACACAAAGCTGTATTATTCTAAACCTGCAAAGTACCGCCCTGTTTTACGACCACCTGTCTTGAATGTCTCGAAAAATTCTTGACCTTCGTATGACCTGGAAATGTACCACTCCATGGGCAACTGCAGTGAAGAAGGGAGAAGAAAAAATGGCGCCAAGTTGTGTGAAGAGTGAAGAACTGCATGGAAGAAGTATTTATGTCGAGCAGTCAGCCCGAAGGCGGTCGGATTCTCAACATCTGGAATGGATGGCCTAGGAATCCCCGAAGACGGAAATGAGTAAGTTTACCGTTACTTTCCTCACAAGCCAGAAATTGTCATAATATATCAGTCTACCGAGCCGACCTGAAACACAACCGACGCTATGAGCGAGATTTTCGCATCATTCATAACGGGTTTGGTTGCATACGAAATGTAATTAGCATCGCTCATGCCTAAGTCATTTTCATATAGTCGAAGCCAAGAATGAGACAGACAGTTCAATATTCTAGCACATACATCAAGATATGGGGCACTGTAAACACTGGGTCTTGTCAGCAAAGCAATGATTATGATGATGATACATAATAATAATCATCATCACCACGACCACCATCATCCGCGGATATTGTAAATATTTAACTACAGTACATTATAGATCTGACAACTGGAACCAGAACCCCTAGAGTCACAGGGTTATTTGCGACAACTACCGACGTATTGACCTTTGTTCCTTCCTTCCATTAATTGCGAGCAGGAGCCAGTTAGGCATAGGTCAGATTCACGGCTTTAGGGTCTCAAGGCTCTATATGTCACCATTCTCTACCACTGTCAAGGATCGCCTACCACAAGCAAAAATAACAGTATACCTACGTGAAAATCAATACGCGTCATTATTTAGAAATTATCACCAAAATCATGCGCACTGCATTCGTCAAGACACTAACTTTGCGGATCCGCAGATATCCGCATCCGTGCAGGGCTCTGGACATTTATGCACTCTTGTTATGAGGAAGTGCCGGGATATATTTCCTGTTGTCAGCCCAACTTGTAGGATTCCAGCAAGATATAGCAGGTATTTTAGATTCCGGATGTCAAATCGCTATTGACCTATCAAAGGCAACGGTAGATCATGGAATATTACTGATGAAAATGAGAGCTATTAGACTAGACAAAAGAGTGGTTGAAGGGGTGGCTACATTTCTAGAAAACAGAACTCTGAGTCTGATCCTGTAATGATTAACAGCGGGGTCCCACAGGGCAGCATTATTGGACCTGGAAGCATCTGGAATCACAGATAAGCCTATTTGCGGATTATGTACTGTATAGAGTAGGAAATTAGTTGTAGGATTGTGACCGACTGCAGGGGGAGATGACCAGCAGACAATGGTATGAAAAGTCAAGTTGTAAGTTTCACCAAGAGGAAGAGTCCTCTCAGTTTTAATTACTGTATTGAGAGGATAATAGTACCTGATGGGGAACAATGTTAGTACCTAGGGATGATTTTAATTGGGGTAATCATATTGAGGAGGCTGTTAAGAAAGGTTACAGATCATTTCACGCGGTTATGACAGTATTTAGGGGTTGTAGTAAGGATGTGAAGGAGAGGGCTTAGAAGTCTCTGGTAAGAACAAAGTCAGAGTATGGCTCCAGTGTACCAGGAGTACTTGATACGAGAACTGATTAGTTCTGAGTAATTTCCGACAAAGGAGTAGTGGTACGAAAATGTTGCAAACTTCGTGCTGGAAAGACTTGGGAGTAAGGAGACGAGCTGCTCAACTATGTGGTATGTTTCCAGCTGCCAGTCGTGAGCTGGCGTGCAATGGGATAAGTAGAAGAATAAGCTTGAGTGGAGCTTTTAAAACTTGGAAAGATATGAAGACAAAGTTAGAATTCAAAAGGATAGATTGGGACAAATATTCATTTAAAAGACGGGGAGTAAGGGAATGAAATAAATAAATTATCCAGGGAAATGTTCGGTACATTTCCAAGTTCGAAGAAAAAGCCAAGTGAATCTACGACCTCGGCGGCATTGTAGAAGAACCAACAAGTTGAACTGTTATGACTGGACAGCCAATGTCAAGTTCACGGTCAAGCTAACAAGTTTAGGCGCGTGTGCTGACAGACACGCAGTAGACAGGCGGCTAAGTGGCTACCCAGAGTACACGGCCCACGACAAATGAACGCAACAGCTTTCGACATACATGTATGGGTATGTAAAACCAACGCTCGTTCCCTTTATCTACGGGGTTGGATATGAAGGGAGAAGAATCTTCGTAGCGACCTTCCTGACGTCCGCCTCATCAGAGGAGTTAATGAGATGAAATGAATGACGTGATATATGATAGTAGGAAGGGAGAGGGTGAAACCCGGTGCCGGCACACAGACTACTACTGACGAATAGCAGCAAGAGGTCTGCTCAAGTCTTTGCGTCTCCATCCGACGGACGAATCATCAACAGCGGCATACGAGCCCAGCCGAGAGGTTTCTAGAACTGAATACAGGCTTTTGGCACGTATTCTAATTATTGGAAATTGTACATTACCACCTCTCCTACCGTGCCGGCCAATATTCTGATGGTGAACATTTATTCGACCAACGGCATTCGAACCGGATAACCATGGTACCAGATGGTCACCAGGCGGGCTACGTCTTATGGCTAGGAGTCATCTGTAGAGTTCTGTTACAGAAGTGTAACCCTAGCAACTGTGCAGGCTGTGGTGTAAAGTACGGATGGATGGCCAGACACTTACCTAGCAACCGTGCAGGCCATGCCTTATGGCTGGCGTCATCTAAAATTAGCCGCCGTTGATGGATGGCCATGAGTGAGACAGGTTTATGATCATTTGATTTCCGCAAATGTTATTTGCTTTACGTCCCACGAACTACTTTTTAAGGTCTTCGGAGACGCGCCCGAGGTGCCGGAATTTAGTCCCGCAGGAGTTCTTTTACCTGCCAGTAAATCTACCGACACGGGGCTGTCGTATTAGAGCACTTTCAAATACCACCGGACTGAGCCAGGATCGAACCTGCCAAGTTAGGGTTAGAAGGCCAGCGCCTTAACCGTCTGAGCCACTCAGCCCGGCCCGCAAAGGGGAAAGTTATTTGTTTTTTACATTACAATAAGAGGGTCTACGAAAAAATAGTAAATTATTGAAGAACGAAAGATCTTAACGAATATCCTTGGTCGTGTCAGAGAAAATAGGGGGACGAACTCTATATATTACACAAGGTGAGCCATAATTAATAGCGCAGATTGGAACAGCTGTAAGTACACGATACTAGAAGCAAAAAAGTCTTAGTAAACATGGATCCGCAAACGAGCCATTTAGGAGATCATTTAGAATTTGTGGTGACCAGCCACCAGTGATTTGACTGTGTGTAAACTGCATCCTAGTTAGGAAAAGGTACCGATACTACATTAAGAAGTTATTAGATAATATGGTAGAAGTGCAGTTGTTTTTAATGAACAAGAAAACAGTCGAGACTTTGAACACTTCCTTTTAAGTACGCTGTACAGTCACTGTAACGTGTAACTTAACATACTACGTAAGTCTGTTTTCTTGGTCATTAAAATCAACTGCACTTCTACACACAATCTACTCAGTGGTGGCTGGTAACCACAAATTCTAAATTATCTCCCAAAGAGCTCGTTTGCGGACCCATGCTTACTAAGCCGTCTTTTGCTTCTAGTATCGTGTCCTTACAGGTGGTTCCATTTGCGGGTATTAATTACGACACATCCTGTATATACATACGACGGGAAGATTACGGTGACGCAATTTAGAAAAGTGACTGTTCCCACCTACAGAGCTTAGGCATTTTGACCATGACGCTATTTAGACATCCAAAATGTCAATCTCGACGTTCTGACTTACTCTGCGAAATAACAGAGAAACGGATCTCTGCCGGGCGAACTATAGCTGAGTTTTAATTATTCTGTGTCAGGTAACCACCAAATGTATCAGCAGCGATATTTCACATGCCGACATCGTAGGCCATGCAGTGTCGAATGGACTTTTTTCTGGCCTTAAAAAATCCGAATACTTCCGCCGGGTTTGAACCCGCAAGATCCGGAGGCCGACACTCCGCCGCTGATCCACTGCGGAAGCTGCTGCAACTAATTTTACACTGGCTATTGGGCTCTGTCACCTCCGCTACAACGAATACATTTTATACATTTTCTCTTTTTATTATCTGCTTTTCGTCGCACCGACACAGATGGGTCTTATGGAGACGGTGGGAGAGGAAAGGCGTAGCAGTGGGAAGGAAGTGGCCGTGGTCTTTATGAAGGTAGACCTAGCTTTTACCTGGTGTGAAAATGGGAAACCACGGAAAACCATCTTCAGAGCTGCCGGCAGTGGGATTCGAACCCACTATCTCCCAAATGCAAGCTACAGCTACGTGCCCCTAACCGCACGGCCAACTCGCCCGGTATATACATATTTTCATCAATGAGACAGACGTAATAATTGTACGTCTCAAACAATGCTTTATTTAAAAAGGATGATATTCAAATCAGAAAGGTCACTTAATTCTGGTTCAGTGAACTTACAACAGATACCAAAAACCGGTCTAAATATTTCAAAATTATAGCTAAGAACATGTCAAAGAAAGAGACTTACATCTGGCAATATGTCACTCGAACTCTCAATGGCGCCGACAGGATTACTTCTTCTTAGGGGAGAATGGCAGGGCAGGAGAAGCGGTGAGAGAGAGAGAGAGAAAGAGCGAGGAGAGAGGAGGAGAGCAGACAGTTCACAATGACATGGTATTAAGGCATTTTCACACCTAAAATAGACCTTTTTGCTTCAATTAATTGTAACTTATTAACTGATTAATTAATCTGAAATTGTGAGCCAGGGCTCTCTCTCTCGTGACGGGCATGCCAAATCTCCTTGATCTGAAGCAGGCCACTCTCATACAAAAGGTGTGTTGATTCATGAGGGTGGTACGCGGAATGAATGGAAAGGAGTAAATATGACAGACTTGAATTAGGACAGAAAAGGAATAATAAACCCTCCGGAATTTCCGAATTTTGCAGATTCTCCTGATCGATCCTACACCAGGTGCCGGGCATAGAAACCAGAGTAAGTCACGCAATGCGCGGGCGATTATCTGCCGGTGTGTAGGCAGCGCGTCGAGCAGTAAGCGTGAAATACGCTGAGGCAGCTGAGAACTGCTCCAAGGAAGAGACTGCTGAGTCAACGAAGGAATCGCCCGCCCTGTTTATTTACTACCAGTGCTAACGTTCTCTGTTGACAAAACAAAAGCGCTGCTCAGAAGCAAACTGACGGATAAAACCACCCCACAAATGAAAGCAAGTACTGCTCTTTTAAACAGCCAAACATCTGATGATGATTTTGATGCCTGTTGTTTAAAGGGGCCTAACATCGAGGTCATCGACCCCTAATGGTACGAAATGTTATGACAAATTAAAAGTCCAAAATCCTCCACTGACCAGAATTCAAAGCGTAAGGACGATGGATGGATGGATGGATGGATGGATGGATGGATGGATGGATGGATGGATGGATGGATGGATGGATGGATGTGGATAAATTTAAAACGAAGAGTGGAACCGACCCACAGTGCCTCACATGCACAGAAGCTGGCACAAAACAATAGTATTACTGACCAAGGGACTGCTTCTATAGCACCATGCTGAATCGATTGTGCTTGTTGTCGAAACGGGTCCAAAATCCAAGTCATCGGCCCCTCATAATGGTACTTATCGCTAGGAAAGTAGAACCATGCTATTTGTCATTTGGCGGTACTAATCAAAAGTAGCGTAGACTCGCGGTATTCCACACATTATGGTACTATTCATAGGTAGTGTAATGCGCACATTTAACACAGATCTATGATGTTTCGCACATTGCTTCGCCATTTATAGGCAACGCAAACCTATGGTGTTCCTCACATAAGTGGACTAACCACAGGGACCAGAACTATCCCATGGTATTCCTCACAAAGTGGGAACTAAGCATAGGCAAGGGAGAACCATGGTGTTGCTCATATAGGGGTACGAATCACGGGTACTGTAAGACCCTCATCCTGATTCACGCACTTTCACTACTAATCATAAACCTAGTGCGTACCTAACATAGTGGTACTACGCGCAAGTAAATGTGACCCATGGTGTTCCCTGCGTGATGGTACTAATTACAAGTAGTCTCATGGTTCTAATTTGATCCCTTGGTCGCCCCTTTTAGTCGCCTCTTACGACAGGCAGGTGATACCGCGGGTGTATTCTACATGTGCGTCCCCCCACCCGCAGGGGGTTCCAAACATCTCTCGACTTTAAAAAAAAAATAATTAGTGAATTTAATTCAACGATCATTGACGTTCCGTGGAGGTACAAATGGTATTTTTAAATAATTTCCTTTAAACCTTTTATCACTGAAAATAGTATCCTAAAAACCATATAAAGTCACCAAGAATTGAAAGTATTGAAGCTGTTTAGGCATATGGCAATAGTAAGACGCTGGCGACTAGTGCGCCAACTACCACAGGGAGCTTAAATCCTTTCAATTCTGTTGACGTAATACGCAATCGATTAAATAAGTCATTGTTAAAAGAGAAGCGTGTTGACCTCAACAGGCTATTACTGCGCTATTCGACCCGCTCAATGCGTTGCATTCCGCGGAAAATGTCACTGCGTTAAATATCACTTGCGCCAGGCCAAAATAAAAAAGACCGCAATGAAAAGAGTTTCCCATTTTAGACGGAGTATAAATTACAGTTTTCATTTCAGTGAGCTTGGCACCGTCTGGTTCAGTGAGGAAAGCAACTTCTCAACCCCTAATACCTCTCTTCGGTAACTTTAGCTTAGGTATGACAGCTGATGATGGAATTCTTGGGGATAAAACCCGCCTCTTGGGCTGAGGACTCAATACATCGTGAACTAAACTTGTTTAAAAACCAAAGGCAAGTATTTATGGAGGTACATATCTCGCCTAGTACACCATCCCAGCATGTACTTGAAAGGAGGTTTCCTGTGGAATTTCAACGACGCACTAGCCGTCAGAATCTTCGAGAGGTATGGCATACCAACTAACGAGCCCCTTAGTACACGTTAGTAATTTCACGACTGGAAAAACCTGAAGATATTTGTTGATAATGTACAACCTTTGTAACGGGTGAAATTAAATTTTGGTTCTCTTCCAAGTAGTAAATGCTTAATCATTATTTCAGTTCGTGAAAGTGATTAATAACATTTCACGTAAACTAGGAGTAGCTTTCTACAGGTCTTGAACGATAGAAAATTTCATAGTCTCTCATTATCCATAATATGGACTAAGCTTCGTTTTTGTTATGTATTTAAATCATTCCTGCACTTCTACTAAAACAATCGTAATTCCTAAATCGTACATAAAAATTACATACTGTAAAGGGTATTTTTATTATAATACGATTACTGCTGAAAGAAAAACTAGGTGTACAAATATGAAGAGCTCAGATGGAAAAACACCGATAGGAAAGAAGACAAAGGCAGAAAGATCGCAGGAATACATTCAACAATCCTGTAAAGGGAAACAAGTATTAATACATGAGACTTAGCATATATTCTGGACCCCGCCATTAGATGTGAGATCGACTCAAGACAGCCAACAGAGGTAGACACAGAGAAGCGAGTCATCTATGAACCGACCACCAGCTACTTCAAAGAATCATACATCATCTCCTGTATTAGGGTTGGAAGGCTTTTCATCGGAGCAAGAGAAACCATATCAACATTCTTACTTGCGTTTTTCAAAAGTGTGGGCAATCCCAAGAATCTGTACTGTGATTTAGCCGTCCGCCCAAGTTGTTAGAAATCACCTCTATAATACTCCATACGAGAAGGATTAACTCAAGTGTCATGGTATAATTTGTCAGTTGTAGGCAACCCATTATTGTAAAAACAAGCTTCACGATAAATAAGACAGTTCACGTTCTTGAAATGAAGGACCCAATTCTGAGGGCAGAATTACACAGTGTTTTGAGAGACCTAAGCAGGAATTAATGGCATACCCTCCGAATGCTATTCCACTTATTGTGTAAGAAATACGAAACAGGAGTGCCATCATGCCTGTTCCCAAGAAAGTAGGTGCTGGCAAGTGTGAAAGAAAACTACAGAACCATTATTTCAGTATCTGAGGCTTGCAAAATTCTGACACGTACTATTTACAGAAGAATGGAAAGTCAAGTTGAAACTGAGTTGGGAGAAAATCAGCTTGCCTTCAGAAGAAATGTGGGAATATGTGAAGCAATCCTGACTTGACGTATGATCCTGGATGATCGATTTAAGTAGGACAAACCCACGTAGGCCTGCACAGCAATCCTAGATCTAGAAAAAGGCGTTCGATAATGTTCTCTTTTTATTTATTTTTTACAAGTTGCTTCACATCGCACCGACACAGATAGGTCTTATGGCGACGACAGGACAGTAAAGAGCTAGGAGATGGAAGGAAGCGTCCGTTGCCTTCAGTAAGGTAGGCTACATCCCCAGCATATGCCTGGTGTGAAAATGGGAAACCACGGAAAACCATCTTCAGGGCTGCCGAAAGTGGGGTTCGAACCCACTATCTCCCGAACACTGGATACTGGCCTCACTTTAGCGACTACAGCTATCGAGCTCGGTCGATAATGTTCACTGAGCTATGAGATTCTGAAGGTGACCGCGATCAAATACCGAGAAAGGATTATCTCAATCCGCACAAAAATGACTCAATGACAAGAATCGACGACTATGAAAAAGCAGCAGCAAACCAGACAGAAGTGAGGCAAAGCTGCAATTTGTCCCCTTTCCTTTTCATTGTGTATATTATAGAACATGCGGTATAGGAAATCATAGAGGAATTTGGAGAGGGAATCACAATCCAAGGAGAAGAATTCAAAACTCTGAGCTTTGCCGATGATATTCATATGTTATCCGAGTCTGCGGAAGATCAGGAGAAATTGCTGAATGGTGCTGACATAGTCTTGGAGAAGAAATACAAACTGAAGAAAAATCCAAAACAAAAGTAATGGAGTGCATTCGAATGAAGTCCGATGATGCAGGAAATAACAGGTTAGCAAATGAAGTCTTATAGGAAGGACATGAATATTGTCCCCCTGTGGGTGGGGGCGGTAGAATAACACCCACGGTATCCCCTGCCTGTCGTAAGAGGCGACTGAAAGGGGCCCCAGGGGCTCTGATCATTGGAGCGTGGGTTGGCGACCACGGGGCCCTTAGCTGAGTCCTGGCATTGCTTCCACTTACTTGTGCCAGGCTGCTCACTTTCATCTATCCTATCCGACCTCCCTTGGTCAACTCTTGTTCTTTTCCGACCCCGACGCTATTAGGTTTGCGAGGGCTAGGGAGTCTTTCATTTTCACACCCTTCGTGGCCCTTGTCTTCCTTTGGCCGATACCTTCATTTTTCGAAGTGTCGGATCCCTTCCATTTTTCCATTTGATTAGTGTTATATATAGGATGGTTGCCTAGTTGTACTTCCTCTTAAAACAATAATCACCACCACCACATGAATATTGTTACTTGGGTAGCAGAATTAATAACGATGGCAGAAGGAGGACATAAAATGCAGACTAGCACAACCAATGAAGGCCTTTCGTAAGAAAAGAAATTTGTTCACTTCGAACATTGATATAGGAATTAGAAAGATGTTTTTGAAGACTTTCATCTGGAGCGTGGCAATGTATGGAAGTGAAATATAGTTCAGAAAGGAGAATAGAAGCTTCTGAAATGTGGTGTTACAGAAGAATGCTGAAGGTGAGATGGGCAGATCGAATCACGAATGAAGGGATACTGAATCGAATTGGCGAGAGGACACTTCTAAGACACCCAGGACTTGTTCAGATTGTTTTTGATTAGGAGTAGGCGATAAGAACGGTAGGAGTAGACCAGGCAAGAATGTGACACACAGATTAGAGCAGATCTAGGAAAGTTCAGGATAGGGTGGTGTAGAGCTGCATCAAACTGATGATTCAAACAATAACAAAACTACTGAGGCGAATTAACATTTTATTTTGATATGCTTTAGAATAACTGTTAGTTGTTTACAGTGAGCGAGATGTTGCGTACTACTCCATACTATGGCTAATTTACTTAGTTTAAATTAAATATGTTATTATACACAATGTTGATGACACGTTGCATGTTTGATACGCCGCCGTCCAAGTCAGGATCGAGGCGGCCGTGGCCAACAAAATCGATAGAACAACACATGATAAGCAAGGAGGGAAGAACAGGGGCAATCGGAACCAATCAGAGAAGCTGTTGGCAAGCTTTTTAAGTATACGGAAAGCAGCTATTGAAGTGTTAAGTGTACTTTTCCGTACACTTTGGAGTTTGGAAAGGAGCTAAATTCGTCATAACATGGAATTAAAAAAAACCCTTACTGAAGGCTACCGTTCACAGATAGAGCTCTGTGCTCAACAATTCTTCCACACACACACATTGTGGTCTCAGATAAAAACTGCAACATAATCCGCTCACTGGTTCTTCAGATTACTCCGCGCATACAGAAATTTTATTTTAGTAATTCATTATTTACTTATTCGTCATTTTTTTTCTATCACAGACGGTGTTGTCCGAAACTAAAATCATTTCTCATCCAGATGAGACAGACGTTCACTTTTAATCAATTAGACGTCAGAACTGACCGGCCACGGACGGTTTCAGAAGCACTTAGCAGTCATCGAGGAAATGACTGACTGTCGTCCATCCGCTTGTGTCAACGAAACCATCACCAGTGAGGTCATCACGGCCTCGTCTGGTTGGAATGCAGACAGATCCCGAGTTTCACCGAGCGTTATTACAGAGGCTGAAGAGTTTGTCAGGTTTCTGAAGAGTTGCGTGTATTTCACGACACTAGAAACCTCTTCAAAAACACAGTAGGATCCATTGAGACCTGCACTCAAGTAACAAGGGCTAATATATAACCACCATTGAAAAGAGGACACAGTCAATTGATAATATTTACTAGCCAAATACTATGACAAAAGAATTTTTTTTTAAAAAACCCACGTGACGTGTGTGTGTGTGTCAGTGCTGAACAATTTCCAGGAGCCAGGTGTTCAATGACGCCTGGGGATGGCGGAACTGCCTCCGGGGTGAGCACTCAACATAAAAAATAAAATTCACTTTCGTAGCCAGTTCGATGTCATTGCCTATCACTAGGCGGCGGATGTTCTTCAAACGGGTTTTTTTTCCTTCCCAATGGAACGTTGCTAGGTAGTGTCGTAGAAAAAGGATAATAACGCGTTTTATTTTGCATTCTTTTGCATTTTTACCAATTAGGGATGATTGACATTATTTCATCTTTTAAGAAGGTTTTAGGTTAATGTACAGCATTTTGAAGAATGTCTGGATAATTTTAAAGTGTCTTTTTATATAAACATGTACTTTTTCTTGTCAGACCGAATCCACAAGAGACAGTATTTTTTTAAATGTTCTTACATATGGTTTATTTTTGCCAACTATATTTAATGGCCAACCAAACTGACCAGCAATTGCTGGTAACTATAAAAGGGTTACGAAAGGATTTATTACTGTGGGACTTGTGTATCCGAGATATGTGTAGAAACACATAGAACTGTTATAATTAGAAGAAAATATTTTCTAACGTGTCTCAAGCACCAACCTTCGCACCCGACCCTACAGCCAGTTTCTTAAGGCCAAGAACAAAGATTAGAAACAACAGTTAACTTTCCGCTCAAGTACAGAGTTATCCTCCGAAGTGTGTACTATAGTAGGAAACATGCAAAAGTAAAACCACCGCAAAGTGTATTTTAATATCAGCTAGCGAATGAATTTGAAAAAAAAAAAAAAAACGTGTTTGCGACACATGGGCGTGCTGTATTTTATAAATTGTGCGGTATTAAAGCCAGTGCGGAAAGAACGTTTATTGTAAAGCAGCACGTGAAACGAGGAAAATATCTGAAATATGTAAAGAGTGCTACACTGCATCCAGTCCACATTACGAAGGAAGTTCAACATATAATGACGCACTACTTTTTCTAGTTGGTTTTATTGAGGATTCAAATACACCATTTTATTCCCCAATCCTTTCGCTGCAATGCCCTATTTTCAACATAATCTGCCTTACGCCACTATAATGTGAGGGTCTGTATGGCTAGGTGGTACTACTCGACTGGTCGATGTCGGAGCCAACGTCGTACTGCATGGATAACTTCCCCATTATCAACGTAGCACTTCCCGCGGAGAGCATCCTTCATTGGGCCAGTGAGAAGGCGCGAGATCCGGGCTGAAGGGTAGACGAGGAAGAACTGTCCACTCAAGTTTTCTGCGCAGACTTGCGTTGTCGTGGAGGAGAAGGCTCACCGTCCTTTTGTCCACTGCCAGGTCTCCGTAGACATTCTGCAAGCGCCTATGAATACTCCCCAGAACCATACCCGTCTCGCTCCCCCTACCAACTCACACACAACTCCCAGCTCCTTCTACTACTCCTCACCTCCCTAGCAAACATCACCTCCTTCTACCATCAAATCACCCCTCTATTCCTTCCAAACAATCGCAACCTCATTAGAATTTAAGTCTATCTATGTAACCAGCCAATGTATGTAAACCGTAAACTAATTCCAATTAATGTATGTAACCACAAGATATCAATAAAAAGCAAAGAACGGATACTGCACCTTAGCCAAGAGGCCAATCCCTCACTTCAACAAATCCAAAGCTCCTTCCTTTTAACATCAAACCTCTCCAAATCCCCGAACCCCGCCAAATCTCCTGGCCAGAGAGAAGGCGTAACCTTCTAGGTGGCCCGCCCCTTCCCTTCGGGAAGGGGAATGAAAACTTCCCCCTTGGTCCTTGGTCCTATGAATACATACTGTATGTAATGCCCTGGTTTTCCGCCAAAAGAAACTCATTAACTGCTGTTTGGTATGCACCTCCGTTACACACGTCATTTTGAAGGCTAGTTAGAGCGCTGCCACCTATTGGAAATTAATGTAACTCTACGAGACGAAGCAGGAATATTCCAAGATGTCCCAAACAAAATTCCAATTTAAAAACCGAAACTGGCCGAGGAATAAAATGTGTTGGATTATATATTGAACGTCCCTTATATATACTGTATACACTTCCAAGTAAATTAGGAGATAAGTATTTCTGTAAAAACAAGAGCCATGCAATGAACAGAAGAGCGATTGTCGTACTTGTCAAACCATTCTTACACTCACCAGAATTTAGTTTGGTCAGTCATTTTAAAGTTATTTTTTACTTGTTTTATAGCATTTTTCCATAAATTTAAGGGCATGTTATTGATCATTTTCAGTTATTTTTAAATCAACATCCGCCCCCTATCCATCGCCTTCAGCCGTCACAACTGCTTCCTTCGTATTCGCTCCTATTTCCCACTACTTGAAAATACCAGTGCTCTGTTGACTTGTGATTTTACTGTAACAATTATTATGTTTCATCGTAATCACTACCATAGGCGCTTCACTGCATGTGCACAAATAATATGTTGGTACAAACAAAACATATTAAAACCAGAACATAGCAGTGTAGTACGTAACGAACTTATCGGAGAAAATCTGGCGCCAAGACCGTCCGATGAGCTTCTCGATGCAATCGCCGGAGAGGTCACGAGATACTAACGTATCCACAAAGACACACACGAGATGCTGTCGCTTGGTACATTTTTTTACGTGTATTTACAAATTAAGCACACACACATAACCTTAATCGCTGTTGGCACAAACAAAACACTCACATCACAAAGCCGCATGTCTCACACGTGGTCACAAGTATAATCTTGCTAGACCATAACTATAGTGAACAATAACTCTCTTCCAACAACTCCCTTACCAGTAACTAACTTCCAATAACTCGTTCAACAACTAACTTCACCGTCAAGATCGTCTCCTTATATACTGTATATCCTGGCCAGACTTCCAGAAAGATACGTGACAAGAAAAAAATATCTTCGTGAAAATACTAGAGTGCGTGATACATAGATTGTAATGTACAGAATATTCTGAATCGTTCTCGTGCCTATGACCATTCTGGAAATAACAGCATGTTTCACAATTATGGATTACAAATTATATACACAGGTAAGAATGAATTATAATACTAGGTATTTACATTAACGGAACTGATATACAACACATGTTTCATGACATAACCTCACACACAATACTATCATTCGACTACATAAATAATAATAATAATAATAATACAAATACTAACTGGATGTAACACTTCACAGCCATACATATAAGTAATAATAATAATAATAATAATAATAATAATAGTAAAATTATGATAATAATCATGATCGTAATATAATAATAATAATTCGAGCTCGATATCTGCATTAGTTACTCATGGGTGAGAGAATATTGTTTTCAAGTTATAATTGTTATCGCAATTGCGTCAATACGTGTTGGGTTATCGTTATGTATCATAATACCTAACCCACATTTACCAGACATTAACATAAGGCAAATGCTTATTTGTCCGCTCGTGCCGTGAAGTTTCACCTTTAATAATAATAATAATAATAATAATAATAATAATAATAATAATAATAATAATACAAGTCAATCTCCTTGAAAAGACAGCCAACATGACAGGCTTGAGAAAACAACATTTATGACGAATATAAAAAGCGCCCCAAAGTTTTTAGTAACGGATTTTGGTCAAATAGAAAAGGTAAAGAAATTCAAATATTTGGGTGAGACAATTCAAGAAAATGGTTTAGAAAAATCTGCTATAGAGGAGAGGATACAAAAGATGGAAAGAGCGTACGGTATAACTAAGAATACTTATAACAAAAAGTGCTTATCAAGAAAACTTAAAATAAAGCACTACAACACAGTAGTGAAACCAGAATGCCTTTATGCCAGCGAACTGAACCACAAGCTCGATAAATTAGAAATAATAGAAAGAAGAATTATAAGGAAAATATTAGGTCCTCTAAGAATTGCAGTTTTGGAAATTAAGAAGTAACAATGAAATTTACCAGAACATAGAAAACATATCAGAAACAATAAGAAAAAGAAGATTGCTATGTCTTGGATACATTTACAGAATGGATGAAAATAGACTAACTAAACGAACCTTCAAGTACCTTTGGGGAAAGAAATCAACTACCACCTGGATTCAAGAAGTCAAGAAAGATCTGGAAAGGAACAACATACGAGAAGAAGAATTATCGGAAAGATTTTTAGGAAGAAAGTATTACAAATGGAAGGATTCCAAGGGAGGAAGGAAAAGAAAACAGGCACAAAGTGGACCGAAGACAGGAAAAAGAAGCACAGTGAAAGAATGAAAGAATACTGGAAGAAAAGGAAAGAACTAAGGAGGAAGAATTGAAATTGTAACGTGGTCCTTAGAAGGCCGGAACGCAAGAAGAAGAATGTTAAAATAATAAGTCATTTGCTTTACGTCCCTCTAACTACTTTTCGGTTTTCCGAGACGCCGAGGTGCCGGAATTTAGTCCCGCATGAGTTCTTTTACGTGCCAGTAAATCTAACGACACGTATCTGAGCACCTTCAAATACCATCGGACTGAGCCAGGATCGAACCTGCCAAGTTGGGGTCAGAAGGCCGTCAGAACCACTGAGCCCGGCTGTTTCACCTTTTCCAGCGTTAGCAATTGAAAGCATAGCTCAACATTTTGCACAGCGTACACTTTCTGACAGGTACGGAGCCTTCAAATCAGAATTGAGAACTAATTTGTACAGTCACGACTGTGGCTTTCTAATTAGAGATTTTCATGGAAATCGGAACAGGAAATGTTTCATATTGCATCTTAACCATAGGGAATAGAAAGTAACTCATAATTTAGACCAGATTTTAACACTTTCTTAATTTTCATAGAGAATAGATAAGACAGAACGAAAAAAAATTTTTTTTCGCCGGATATTTTTAAGATATCTTATATTTAACGCGGACCGCAGGATAAGGAGCATCTTGCGAAGAGCAGGTCATCTGGTCATCCTACCACTAGGTTCCGGGCCTTCTTCAGGAACCGGCCGGGACAGTCCTGCTTTCCTAGGACGTACGGCATCCCCACTCAAACTGAAATTCAGCAGTCACAATTATTACACAATTTTGGTCAACTAGACATTTCTTTCCGTCGCCATGGTCTACGTCAATATTATGCTTTTCTAAAATGCACAGACTACAAGTTCCACATATTCAAACGTAAACTTTCGAGTCCCATTCGTGCAGAAAAAAAAAATCACCATCTGAAATTGGCCGGCGGGGTAGGACATGTGGCGGTATACGACTTCTAATAAATGCATTATGTGCCAAAAGCCTAGGTTCAATTCTAAACCTCCCACAGTCTACATACGGGGTGGGGGGATAGGACCGGGTCTCACCTTCTCCCACCACAAGCGCAGTTCACCCATGGGCATCAAGTAGAAAGACGTGGTCATGGTCCCTCCGGAGGCAACACGACATGACTATCTTCTTCCCAGCAGACAATTACGTATACACTTGTACGTCAAAACTTATTAACTTGATAATGAATGAAAATATGTCGCTCATTAATTCTGTCCTCAAAGCGGGTCTACGGCTGGCTGACTTTCACCTCGAACGGGCGATCCTTCCGTAATACTGATTGACAGGTCTTACTTTTCACTTCTATTCACGCGCCAATCACTTCGCCCAGCAGCAGCTCCGTTCTGACAGGTTCGACACGCCTGTTGACTATCACAACACACGACTGCTATTATTATGAGTTTCGACTTGACGTTTGAGCGTTGCCTTTTGGCGGAGGGTAAGTGAATTAATCAACAACCAATCATAGGCAGCCGATCGCTCCGATAGAGCGCGTTAGATTCTAGTTCCGGTTAGCAGTGTCGTCGATCTGTTGTTTACTGTAACCACGTGCTATCAGCTGTGTGTTGTATTGTGCTCAGTTCTTTTCGCAGTCTTTGGGTGTCTTTGTGCTAGGTTGTTGTTCGTTTATATTTCGTAGTGTTAAGTTTATAAATGAATTGTTTAGTATTTCTAATAGTATAGCGCGTTATATTGTAGTGAATAGTGTGTAACAGGTGATCTAGTTTATATAGTAGCTTAGTTTAATATTTCGTTCGGTAGTTATATAGTAGGTTCATTTTAGGCCTGTGTGTGAATTTGATATTCTGTCATGTTGACGCTTACGTCTAAGGATGAAGCTCCCAAGAGAAGAAAGCCCTTCGGACGCGGTACCCCACTGAGGAGCCAGGCCCGGGAAATTGCTTGTAATGTTAGGGAGTCATTCTTGACAAAGCACCAACAATGGCGGCTAGAAAAAATGAGTTGATTAAGTGGTTGAAGCAGTACAATATTTCGGTTCGCGATGACATGAGGAAGGGGGATCTTATGCATCTCTTGAAACAAAACAAGCCCCAGTGCCCAGTTTATGTGGTGGATGAAATAGCCAGAAGGAACGGGCATAAAGTAGTTCACCTTCCACTATACCATTCCCATTTTAACTGATTTGGGCCCAAGTGAAGGATTATGTAGCTGAGAATAACCGAGTCGATTCGGAAGTTGAAAGACTTATTTTCGAGGCCGTATAAGTGCGGAGGACTGGAGCAACGTTGTGAGCCACACGAAATCCGATATGATTAAAAGCTCTCACAGGCGATTATGTTGAAGTATTATCTCTTTACGGTCAAGCGAGAGTGAAACCTCAATAGACGATGAGAATGCCGATAGTGACTCAGAAATGAGTGATATATTCGGTTTGTAGGATTATTTCCTTAGTTACGGGAAACTGAATCTAACAGCAACTCGAGATCCTCTACATGGTGAGTAGAAATTTAACTGAATTTTCTCACGTTTTGTCTGTTTGAGCATTGACATATTTTTATCTTGTAGCCTTATCCTAAATGTGTTCATCTTATGTGAATCATGTATGTGCTACAAAGAATAACTGATTATGGACTTATATTCCAGTATATACAATTCCATTCGTGCTGTGTATCATAAATCAGCTGTTTGTATTCGTAGCAATTTGGCACCACCGTCTGACTTCCGGCTAACTGTCAAGT
This sequence comes from Anabrus simplex, assembly GCF_040414725.1. Classification (NCBI taxonomy): domain Eukaryota; kingdom Metazoa; phylum Arthropoda; class Insecta; order Orthoptera; family Tettigoniidae; genus Anabrus; species Anabrus simplex. Next base: position 70,997,606 of record NC_090277.1, read on the forward strand.
CGAAACTCATAAAAACGGAACTATAGGCTTGACTCGAGACAAGACCGATAACTTGCACAATCAACTCACGTGACTTGCCCGTGTACTGACCTATTCAAGTAGACAACAACACAACTCAACACCAACAATGCTGCTCATTGTTCGCGGCGAGCCTGATTTTATATACCTGGTGGCGAAGTTCTAGAATCTCCAGGTGCGGTCAGAACAAGTAAGAGTAGCCTTCCATAAAATCCAGATATACCAGACGAGGAACACAATAGAAGCAGAGGCCGGCGCAAACCCTCAGGACGGCTGGGACGCTCATCCCTTCCAGGAAATACCGGCGAGGAGCTATCGCAAGGATGACAGTCGCATGAACACGTTACAAAATAGTTGTATTAACTTAGGAGAGTGAATAGCAACGTTTATAGTTGGGGCCACCACTTATACGTGTTCTTTAGAAGCTCATCTTTCTCCCCTTATTAACTAGCCAATAAATATTTATCACAATGTGCTGCCGTGTTTACCCGCAAGTGACGGTTTCGATTACCGGCCAGTGCAGGACTGATAGCTCGATCAGCCTCGTGGGGCCAACTGAGGAGCAGTGGCGTCACAGTAATAATGCTGTTGGATTTACGTCCAACCAACTAACTGTACAGTTCTCGGAGACGGAAAGTGCCCTCTACCAACATGAGGCTGGTGTCCTTGAGTACCTTGGTCTGAACCGCGGCTAACCAACAACTTTGTCTCAGAAAGCAAGGCCGGCGAAGTTCTCAGTTTATTGGACTCAGCACTTGAAATGGATCGGCCTAGTCTTGCGCATGGATGCCCTACGTGACGCGAACCGTGCGTGAGTGTTGCAGTGGTTAGTTATGTGTTGTAAGAGTACTGAGACGAACGCAAACAGCCAGCCTCCAAACCAAAGTAATTAATCGTACGAAGTTAACATCCTCGGCCCTATCGGGAATCGAACCCAGAGGTCTCTGAACCGGAGGCCAATAGGCTGACCAAGGAGTGGCGACAGAATATTAAATGACTGCACCATTTTTCTAGACTATTATATATGGAATGGTGGATACAACACGCTTCAAAGAGTTACAAAATTTCAATCATGAAGGACAAGAAGAAGAAAACACCGAGATGGTTCAAGTAACAGAAACCAGACGAAACAGTCCGAGGCTACTGATGTCACGTGAGAGAATGTCCCAACAGCTAAGTGGTCCTCTAAGTGGATCTAACTGCCGAGATATCACTTGAACAAGACCGATAATAGTGCGCTACAGAATGCTAGCGGTCATTAAGAGAGCACCATCCCTCACACCGCATCTGCAAATTGATTATCCATTTGCTTGGCATGGCGACATATTTATTTATGTATTTAAATTAAAAGCAGTACAACAGAGAACAAGTCTCCAATTATTGGAGTATACTTTGACATTTTCTTTTTTCTTCTTCATTTTTTTACAATATGCTTTAAGTCGCAATGCCACAGGCAGGTCTTATAGGGACGATGGGATAGGAAAGGCCTAGGAGTGGGAAAAAAGTGGCCGTGGCCTTGATTAAGGTTCAGCCCCAGCATTTGCCTCGTGTGAAAATGGAAAACCACGGAGAACCATCTTCAGGGCTGCCGACAGTGGGGTTTGAACCCACTATCCCCCAGATGCAAGCTCAAACTGCGCGACCCAATCGAACGGCCAACTCGCCCGGTGTTTTACAAATTTAAAATATAGCCGTGCATATAGTCTACTAATTATAATGATGATAATGAAACTGGGTTAATAACAGTGAGAAATGAACATAATGATGACAACGATGGTAACAACTTTGTGTTATTACACAACTTAATTCCTAGCTAACTGATCACATTTTAAACTTTTCTTAGTGCCTAAATCAGAACTGATGGAGACAATTTTGCTTGTTGCAGCTGAAATCTAACTTCATCTTTTTGACGGTCATTCTGTTATACTCACTGCATATTGTGTGAAGTAGTAAAATGAAATGGCGTGTGGCTTTTAGTGCCGGGAGTGTCCGAGGACATGTTCGGCTCCCCAGGTGCAGGTCTTTTGATTTGACTCCCGTAGGCGACCTGCGCGTCGTCATGAGTATGAAATGATGATGAAGACAACACATACATCCAACCCCCGTGCCAGCGAAATTAACCAATGATGGTTAAAATTCTCGAGCCAGCCGGGAATCGAACCCGGAGCCCCTATGACCAAGTGGTCGAGTTTTTATAATATGCTTAAGTTTTCGTTTCTGTTTTTCGTGGATACCGAAAAACCTAGTTAATAAGAACTTTGTTGTAAGTTACGGAGTAAGGATATACAACCACTAAAAGAAATCTGAATTATTCCTAGTTTTCTTGACCAGAAGAGGGGACGTGGGTGTGTGGATATATTAGGGAGGGAGGGGGGGATAATATGGCCCGCGGTTCGTTTAGGAATCCGCCATTCGGCCCACCTGCAAATTAACTTAAGCAACCATATTCTACATACATAGCATATCGCATAAATCTCGACGTGATTTAAGAGATTTCAAATCGTACAGCTTCCACACGACAGTAGCGTACTGACGTATTGTAGATTGTAATAAATGTTATTCCATAAAATGATTTTACATTACACATAACAAATTCATGTTCAAATATGGAATAACAACCAATAAAGATAAACTAATTCACTGGTGAGGTACAGCGTCCGGCAGGCGCTACATCAAGTTTTACTGACCTGTCGACTATTTTGACTGGGGTATGGGCGATGTTAGTGAGGTGAATGGTGTGTCACTACTGTTCATAGGGTCGGTTGGTGTATGTGACCGGGGTATGGGCGATGTTAGTGAGGTGAATGGTGTGTCAGTGTTGTTCATAGGGTCGGTTGGTGTATGCGTTTCGGTGGTCTTGACAGACGGATAAGGTTGGTGAGGAAAACAACGGGAAGGGGGAAATAACTAGCTCACTCATTTCCCTAAAACACAGACACTGGATGTGATACCTGGGCTGAATGTGGTGGGCGACACTTTCGAACAACATTCAGTGTCTAACGTTCACTATCATGTTACTGAATGTCAGTTCTTAACTAGTAAGGAATGTGGAGTATTATCGTAAAATAAACAAGACAGCTCGTTCATTATGTTGTTCCTGACATTCCTAGGCTTGTCTCGTCCTACACTCAATTTTTATGTGTTTCCAGAGCTAGTGATGGCTCAATTGAGAGTCGAAACATGTACACATGTAATTAATTAAATAATATATAAAATTATAAGGTGTAGCTGGTCGATTGAACAGGTGGACATTTTATACCTTAATACAGATACCATTAGGAAGCTAAACCACATTCACGTTTAGAAGTTGCGTTACGTCGCACCGACACAGATAGGTCTTATGGCGACGATGGGACAGGAAACGGCTGGGAGTGGGAAGGAAACGGCCGTGGCCTTAATTAAGGTACAGCCCCAGCACTTGCCTGGTGTGAAATGGGAAACCACGGAAAACCATATTCAGGGCTCCCAACAGTATTCTACCGAATACTGGATACTGTACCTATCGAGCTCGGTAGTTTCCTTCTATGAGTGGTGGCGGTTATTCTTAATAATAATGCTATTTGCTTGACGTCCCACTAACTACTTTTACGGTCTTCGGAGACGCCGAGGTGCCGGAATTTAGTCCCGCAGGAGTTCTTTTACGTGCCAGTAAATCTACCGACACGAGGCTGTCTTATTTGAGCACCTTCAAATACCACCGGACTGAGCCAGGATCGAACCTGCCAAGTTGGGGCTAGAAGGCCAGCGCCTTAACCGTCTGAGCCACTCAGCCCGGCACGGTTGTTCTTAAAAGGAAGTAGGCCCTACAACTATATAGGCAACCAAACTCATAACACTAATCAAAGGCAAAAAATGGAAGGGGTCCGACACTTCGAAAACTGGGTATCAGACAAAGGAGGGCAAGGTGCCAGACAGGGCGCGAAAATGAAAGACTCCCTAGTTAGAGCTAACACCGTCGGGGTCGGAAAAGAACAAGAGTTGACCAAGGGAGGTCGGATGAAAGTGAGGAGCATGACACAAGTAAGTGGAAGCAATGGCAGGACCCAGCTAAGAACCCCGTAGTCACTCACGGGGCTCTTACAACAGGCAGCGGTTACCGCCTTCACCCACAGGGGGATTCGTTCTATGATCAGGCTGTATTGCCATTTCAGGGGCCCTATTTTAGGCGAATTCCCGGCACGACGGAGAACCTCCTCGTTGCTGACGTGAAGTAGACAGCAGCACTTCACAACACCCAAAGAGTTGGGAATCACAGCTCAATGAAATGACGTATGGCTGTAAGTGCCGGGAGTGTCCGAGGATATGTTGGGCTCGCCAGGTGCAGATCTTTTGATTTGACGATCGTCGTGATGAGGCACATACACCCAGCGTGCGCCAGCAGAATGAACCAATGATGGTTACAATTTTACAATTCCCGACCCTGCCGGGGCCCCTGTGACCAAAGGCCAGCACGCTAACCATTTAGCCATGGAGCCGGACGGAATGACAGGAAAAGGCTGGACACAAAAATATTTTAATTACAGAAACACATTTCTTGCGATATCGATTCTGCTTGCAGCGACACCTTTTCGTCCCCAGTGATAACGTTAACTGCCTTGTTTGCTTTAAGGCCAAAGTCCTAGGTGATATAGTTACCCGAACAGTGTTTATTTAGTTCCTGTTGGTCCTCAACTTCATCAAGGGCAATGTCCGCTCCATGGTTAAATGGTTGTATTCAACCATTATTTCACTGTAAAACACGTGTGAAAAGGGAGAAATTAAAATTTACGGTACCTATAACGAATTTTGCAGGTAATGTTTAATAATTTGAAGCAATATATTGCTCTAAAACTAGACAGCTTTTTTGAAGCTTTATCAACCACACTTGTCCGGTTCTAGGCCATGTTTTTTAAATTATTAGAACCGTTACACAGTCTGTAAGAAAAACAGGCATGTTTTTTTTAGAATATCTGTTTATTTCTTAAGAATTATCCCTCAATAAATTGAAAAAAGGCCAAGAATAAGATGCCTACACGTTCAAAATTCTACGTTCACACGTTCTCTGAATCCGCCGTCCTATGGCCTGCTTAATTCACGATTATGGTAATTGAAAATAATGTCATAACAGTTCAATTTCCACTCACTAATGGGAAGACATAACAGATCTGCACAAGGGTTCACCATCCTTGAATAATTTTCCACTCCACACGTAGGGCGTAATTTAACTCTCATTTGATATTGCCCATCAATTTAACTACTGCAAAAGCTCTCACATTCACTGAAAACATCTTATCACTCCATCACAGAGCCGCTAACCGACACGATCCAGTACGCAAGGAACTGCATTCAAAGCTGCAGTCGTCTTCTGTGAGCACACTGTAACCGTGATCGCAAATTCAACTTGCCTGCTGATGTGCTTCTTAATGTAGATTATAAATCCGCTCGTGTGTTGCTTGATGAACTTCTACCGGTTACATAGGTAATTTTGTATCATTGTACGCTTAGTTGAATTTGTGTGACAGTTGCTTATTAATGGAAATAATATGCACATTAAAATGTGTTCGAGTTGCAGACCATCACATTTAAAAAAATCTATTTGTTTGTTTATACCAGGGTATATGACCCCAATTACAACGGACGGTACAGAATACATGTAGGGCACACTAATTTGTAACAATATAAACAAAAATCAAAACTGACGTAAGTAGATTACAAATCATGTAAACATGATTTCAGTTAAAGGCAACGACCTGTAAAATATCAAAATTAAAGGAGAAGACAGAGAGGTTACCGCACTGTGCATTTCCTCCGCTACACTCTCCCTGTGGTATAATGTCACGGCATCCCCAGGAGCGTGGGTTGGCGGCATTGCTTCCACTAACTTGTGCCAGGTATCCCGTCCGATCTCCCTCGGTCAACTCTTGTTATTTTCCGACGACCCCTCCTTCCTGGCGCTTGTATTTCTTTGGCCGATATCTTCATTGTTCGAAGTGTTTGATCCCTTCCATTTTTTTCTCTCTGATTAGTGTTAATAGAGGATGATTGCCTTAAACTTCATCATCCAGCCCTGCACTACAGAGGTAACGTGCCTGTCTCTTATTCGAAGGCCGTGGGTTCGTTTTCTGCCCACTTCAAGGATTTTATTTCTGGACTGAGGAGTAGAACGGGGTTCACTTGATACGAGATTTTCTTAAGTTACAGGGAGAAAGCGCTACTGACCAACACTGGTTGCCATGGTTACAATGTGTCGGAGATTGATGACGCTAATAGTAGATAAACCCCAGCCCAAGAACATATTCATGTTAAAAGAGAAATAACAATGAGAGGAATAAATACACAAAAACATGTTCTATCAAAACAACAGCTTTCTAAAAGGCCGAAACGTGTTGGGCTTGCGTCTGACGAGAAGTCGCGGCAGCTCGTAGCTACGGCACTGAGACTGTCCATTGTGCAGTATTTATTAATTACAGTAAATGTGCAACTAAAGCTCAACTTGACGAGCCAACAGCACCTCAATACGCACGATGTTTATTGCCAGGTCTTGAGACTTGAGATAGGTGCATGCGCGTACCTCCATCTTGAGGGCACTCCTGAGCTCGCCGAGGACATTGTACTACGGAATACATGCACTAACACACGCATGAAGCTGAAGTGCCCACAACATGACGATGGGTATTAGGTTTACGAGGCCTAGGGAGTTGAGTTTTGTGGTTACGGAAAAGTCAAAGATTTGTTTGGTTAATCTACTAGAGTTCATTGAACCAGGCGAGTTGGGCGTGCGGTTAGGAGCGCACAGTTGTGAGCTCGCATCCGGGAGACAGTGGGTTCGAACCCCACTGTCGGCAGCCCTGAAAATGGTTTTTCCGTGGATTCCCATCTTCACACCAGGCACATGCTAGGGATGTACCTTAATGAAGGCCACGGCCGCTTTCTTCCCATTCCTCCCAGGCCATTCCTATCCCATCGTCACCATAAGACCTATCTGTGTCGGTGGGACGTAAAGCCACTAGCAAAAAAAATTATTTTCTTCCATATTTCCTTTGCTAATTTAAAGGCACTTTTGAGGGCCTGTTTAATACGTATTTTTTTGGCATATTTACTAAACTCCAGGTTCTAATAATAGGGTATAGTCAAGATCCAAATAGATCAAATTCAAGACATTACATATTTCATTGGTACTGTTGCAAGTGACTAATTTTTATCACCTACTGGTGAAATCTTGGTGGTTAGTGTGTAAATACGGATGAACTCTGTAGACATTAACGATTCAGGCTAGCAAGGAAGGGATCTCAGCTTAAACGTTACGATACTAACGGAATAAATAATGTCGGAGGCATGAAGTAGAAAACACCACAAACCCATTATGTTTCGCTTGTATTGCGCATGTTATTAAAAGTGACCCTGTTTCTGCATGAATCAGGCGAATTTCCGGTTTAGCGAGGCAACAAATTAATGCAGAGGAGTGATGCTTTACATAGGGGATATGGTGTGCTCCGATAACAGGTAGAATAGTACTACCAAAACACATAAGTAACGAGATCAGTCCAGCATTAAAAAAAAGCAGCTGTGGCCAATTTCACCATGAAGTTCAAGTCCGAGGCTGCTGACGTGGTAGTCAAGGGCAAGAGTAGCAGGACTGGCGGTAAGCTGATGTACAACATCGGATAACATGTGAACAGGAACACTGTTCACGGGACTTAACCGTGGCCAAGATTAAACTTGGAAATTGGGAGGGACCCAGAGAAATAACCATAGGACTCAACTAATCTGCCCCCACCAGAAGAAGTTGAGAACCTAATTTGCAACGCCAAGAGGAAAAGCGAACAACTAGTCCTTTGAGCAGATGCAAATTCACACCACATGTCATGGGGCAGCACGAACTGCAAACGCAAGAGGCGAGTCTTTACTAGAATTTATTATTGGAACTGAGTTGACGATACTAAACCTAGGAAACAAGCCTGCATTTATAAATAAAAATCGTAGGGAGGTAATAGACATTACCATACACTAAGCACTACGCATATTGCAAACTTTATTAAAGACTGGAAGGTGCTGGAAGAACCATCATTGGCAGATAATCAGCACATCCAATTTGCAATAGATGCGAGACTATGTGGGACTGAGATGTATAGAGACCCAAAAAAGAATTAACTGGGACAGAAACAGAAAAGTTCTTGGGAAGTCTGTACAAAAAATTCCAACTAACGTGAGAGGACAGAAAGAATTGGATGAGGCAGTGGAACTATTATAAGAGGCCATTATAGACTCATTCCATAACAACTGTCCTCTCAAAGAAAAGAAAAACACCAAAAAATGTAAGGTGGTGGAACAACAAACTAGCCAAAATGAAAAAGGTTAGAATGTTGTATAGAATATCATCTAGAAATGGTATGTGGGCTGTATATCATAGGAAACTCACTGAGGATAACTTAGAGATACGGAAAGAAAAAAGAAAATCTTGAAGACTGTGAGAAAGTGGAATTTCACACTGAAACAGCAAGGCTCCAGAAGGTTCTGAAAGCAACCCATATAAATCAAGTGGGGACAGTGGAGAAACCAGACAAGACATTTACTCAGGCGGGGAGGGACACGCTGGAGATACTAACGGCGTGTGACTTACATGAGGCTGTGGAGATGACAAAAGAAGAAACGGTTGGAACAGAGACCGGAGCTCGAAGAGCAGACTGGAACTGTGCCAACAGAATAATAAAACATAACCGTGTAATATGGGCAATCACCATGTTTCATCCTATAAAGGCTCCGGGGCCAGATGAGATACTTCCGATACTCCTACAGGAAGGACGGGAGACACTCGTCAATGCCCTGGCGGACCTCTTCAGAGCTAGTCTAGCTTTAGGGTACGTGCCGAAATCATGGTCTGAAACTAAAGCCTGGAAGGGAAAATTATGCCCAGGCCAAAGCATACAGACCATTATGTTTAACCTCCTCCATGCTGAAAGCAATGGAGAAAATTCTGGATAAATATATCAGAAGAACGGTGCAACTGAACTCAACGTTACATGAAAATCAGTCTGCATATAGACCTGGCAGATCCACTGAAGTAGCACTCCACCAGTTGGTTTGTAAACTAGAGGAAAGCCTAGAATATAAAGAAATTGCACTGGCGACATTTCCAGATATAGAAGGAGCCTTCAGCAATACAACTTATGACTACGACCAAAGCATTGGAAAAGAGCAAGGTGAGTAAAACAGTCGTCAACTGGATTACTGTAAATCAAAGTTAGAGGGAAGGAAGATAAAAGCAACCTTGTTTGAAGAAACGCTGACGGTTAGGGCCAGCCGAGGTTGCGCTCAGGGAGGAGTTATTTCGCCTTTGCTGTGGAACCTCGCGGTGAACAAACTCATAGCAATGCTCAACGAACAAGGTTTTTATACACACGGATACGCAGATGACCTAGTGATTGTGGTACGAGGTAAGCTGATGAGTGTTATCCAGGACCTCATGCAAAGATCACTTAACCTTGTGGAGAACTGGTGTCGGGAAGAACAACTATCAGTCAACCCGAGCAAGATAACTTCGGTCCCTTTTACAAGAAGGAGAAAATTAGAGGGAAAGAGACCACTGAATCTCTTTGGGCAAGATATATGCGGGGTTATTCACCTAACATGTTACACGGAAATAACTTCTAAACGATTAAATATATCGGCATTCTGTTTACATATTCGTAAATGGTACCCATGGTCTTGTAAAATAACGTGCCAATTAGTCTCATGGGGTGATTAATAACCGAGATATTGATACCAACTCCATATTTTTAAATGGAACAGCACAAATTCATACAGCAGGACTAAACGTTCATCTGCCTGCAAGTTTAAATATGTAAGCATTTTTAAAATCGGACAAGTACTTTTTGAGATATAAATAAGAACAGCATGCGCGGTTTTGCATCAGACGGTGTGAAGTCGGGCAAGCAGATATTGACGCGCAAGCAGTTTCCTGGGAGTGAGTTCAGGCACAGAATGGATACCAGGCATGTAAGCACCTCGTACACCTGTGATGGGTTTGTAAAGTGTGTATGACAAGCGAAGTCATGACAGGATACGGAGGGTTGATGTGTTTAAAAGGAATAAAATAAGCACTTTGCCTTAAAAGGAACATAACGAAAGCTATAATTGCCACTCGTTTTAGTGTACAGTACATACTACTGTATAAGTTGAGAAATAAGCATAACAAAAAACACCGGAAGAGCTCCTTCTAGGAAAGCAAATTAATAATGTCCCAAGTAGAATCATTGGAAATGATCCTAAGGGCGTAGGAATGGGAACATAACAACGTCTCGTCAGTGTAATTGTTATGAGGCGGGCATTTTGTATGTAGAGACCGTGTTGGCAACGAGTTCAGTACTTTATGTGGCAAAGCCATTCGTAGACGATTGGCTGGAGGCTGAATTATCGCAACAATAAAGATACGAGGTGGGTGATGTTTGAATACGTGCGTCTGAGTAAAAAATGAAATGGCATATGGCTTTCAGAGCCCGGAATGTCCGAAGACAAGTTCGGCTCGCCAGGTGCAGGTCTTTTGATTTGACTCCCATAGGTGACCTGCGCGTGGTGATGACGATGAAATGATGAAGACGGCACATACATCCAGACCCCATGCCAGCGAAATTAACCAATTATGGTTAAAATTCCCGACCCTGCCGGGAATCAAACCCGGGACCCCTGTGACCAAAGGCCAGCACCCTAACCATTTAGCCATGGAGCCGGACTGCGTCTCACTGATCCGCATACACATTGTGTATATTTAATTTTGTGCTCGAAGTGTTCACCATCAACGGCAATGCACATCGCGAGGGATGATGTCACAGACCGAAGAGTTTCCCTCGATCCATCGACCGGGAAATATCTCGTTTAAGACTTGCCGGGCCACAAGCGAATAGTGGGCAGAAGACCCGTCGTGCTTGAACCACATATCCTGTCGTATGTTAAGGGTACGTTTTCCAGGAGAACAGGGCGGACAAGACCTTCCCCTCCTACGCCCTCTAATAGCAGCTACACTACCTTATCTTACTATTTCCATTTGTTTGCAAGACGTGTGTCATTCGCACTGCGATTGCATGACAAAATCCACATTTTCAAACACTAAGTCTACTCCAGAACAGAAATGCTTATACGGTCGCACTTTCAGTAATTATTGCATCTTATTGTTCGGGTTCCTCTCCAGACGTACGTGATTAAGACACTCGAAGGGGTACAGAGAATAGTAGTTATTTGATTTCCGGGGCTTGGACATCGTGGTCGTGAAGCCCCATGTGCTTGGGTGTGTGTGTGTGTGTGTACTGTATGTATGTTAGAATGTGTCTGATAGCCTGTGTTATTGTGGTGTCTGTAGTAGTGTACTGTATTTGTAATTCAGGTGAGGAATTGGGACGGAGGTGGCCGTTGTAGTAAGTAAGGAACCATCCCGACATTTGCCTGGAGTAGCGGTGGGAAACCACGAAAACACTTCCAGGATAGGTCTTGCCTCACGAGGCTGAGTGTACCCCGTTCCAGCCCTCCAACCAGAATTGAATAGCTTATCAGAGCCGGGAATTTAACCCGCATCACCGCGGCGACAGCTACGAATGCTAGCCGCTACACGTGATTTAAAAGCTCGACAGACTGCTCTGCATTCGGAAGAGCGCAGGTTCGAGTCCTGCCTCGCCCAACATGAAAGTGATTTGCATGGAGTCCCATGTTCAACACCAGGCAAATACCGGATAGGTACCTTTGGGATAGGCCACGACTGACGTCCTTTCCAAATCCTTCGCATTCCCATCAGTAGGAAAAGACGCTAAACTGAGCGCAGCTTATTACACATGGATGTCACAGCGAAACGAAACAAAAAAAATTAATCTACCTTCCCCGTTGTGTGTTTGCCAGCCATACAATAACTTTGCACACCCATGGTATGTTACAGTATCAATCAATCAATCAATCAATCATTAATGATATGCGTTTAGGGCAGTCGACCAGATGGCAGATTCCCCATCTGTTGTTTTCCTAGCCTCGGTACATCACATTATGTTTACAATACATGCCTGGTATCCGTTCTGAGGCTGAACTCACTTCCAGGAAACTGTTTGCGCGTCAGTATGTCTTTGCCCGACTGCACGCCGTCTGATGCGGCATGTGAAACCGCGCATGTTGTTCTTATTTATATCTCAAAAAGTACTTGTCCGATTTTGAAAATACTTACATATTTGAACTTGTACGCAGTTGAACTTTTAGGCCAGCTGTATAAATTTGTGACGTTCCATTTAAAAATATGGAGTTAGTATCAATATCTCTGTTATTAATCACCCCATGAAACTAAGTAGCACGTTATTTTACAAGATCCTGATTACCATTTACGAGTATAAAAACAGAATGCCAATATCTTTAATCGTTTAGAAGTTATTTCCGTGTAACATGTTAGGTGAATAACCCTGTATATGGAAGAACTGGCACTACACCTAGGTGTAGTGTTAGATAAAAATCTAACCTGGAATCCACATATAGAAAGGAACGTAACCTGGGCCAAGAACTTGCTGTATGCATGTAAGAGAGCCACCGGGAAGACATGCGGCCTAAGATCTTCATTGGTATATATATATATAAAATGATCATTACTCATTAGACTGTTGATGGACTATGCTGCAATAATCTGGTGGCAGAAAGTAAGGCAAGGAAATGTCAGAAGTAGATTGGATACCCTACAGAGAATGGCATGCATAGCCATAACTGGCGCTATGAGAACTACGCCACAGAAGCCTTGAATACTTTACTAGACCTCACATCACTATGTAATTTCACAAAAGGACAGGCTAGAATGAGTTCATATAGACTGGCACAATCAGAGTGTTGGAATGCACAAAAACCCAATCTAGGACACTGTAAAATTAACAGGGTAATAACAGAGGAAGTTCTACGCATGACTTCTGATCATATGATACCAAAGTACAACTTCCAAAAAACCGTGTGAGACCCAGATAATAAAAAGAGTAGACTGGGATATCAACAAATGGAATACTGAAAAAGAAGATACAGTGTGGTCTTATGGTACGATGGAATAGGAAAGGAATACAAGTGGCCGTGGCCCTCATTAAGGCGCGGCCCCAGCATTTGCCTGGTGTGAAAATGGGAAACCACAGAAAACCATCTTCAGGGATATCGACAGCGGGGTTCGAACCCGCTATCTCCGGGATGCAAGCTCAGAGCTACGCGCCCCTAACCGTACGACAAACTCTATCGGTGCTTCAATTTTTTTTGGGCCTGAGAAAACGCGTAACTCTCTACGAGAGCACCCTACCCTTTTACGGTACGGAATGAAAATATTATTTTATTACTAGTAGTCTCGATACATCGTCTGACACCGTGGTTAGCCGTCGGGGTTGGGGACGAGATCGCGTGCAACAGGCCTGGATTCAATTACAAACATCTCCGCGTTGCTTGTATGGAGTGATGGCATATGACGTTGTTGCTGATGACTCGTCCGTCGGACGGAGACGGTAAGCCTTGAGCAGACCCTTCAGTGGTATTCGACAGGAGCAGGCTACGTGCTGACACCGGCCTTCATTCTCTCCCTACCGCATTCTCATCCCACATCCACACTTCCACGTCGCCTATGGGTGTCAAATAGAACATATCCTCGATTTAAAAAAAAATTATTTACGTCGCAACGTCACAGACACGTCTTATGGCCACAAACGGCTAGGAGTGGGAAAGAAGCAACCATGGCCTTAATTAAGGTACCCACAATGGACGAAAATTTTGTCTCGGCGTTTATATGCTTGCCATTAGTTTGGGTTATCCTTTTCCATCCCACGTCCAAGTTAACTCGGATGTCAACACGTCTCCCCCTGTAGTTTTGTTCCTCTGGACGGACGATTCATAAATGGCTTTACGGTATTTTGACGATAATCATGTGCCTTGTGTTTTTCTTTCACAGCTGTCTCCTGAGCTGGGTGCGCACAAGTGTAAAGAAAGCATGAAGGAAGATTATACTTTGGAATTTTTAGGAAATGATGAAGAGCCATTGTCCAGTTCCTGTAAAGGAGAAAACTGTTGCTAACATTGTCGTTCAGTAGCTGTGTAGCCTATTTCAACCATTAGAAAGATCAGGTGTGGGGCATGCATAAGGCTGTGAAAAGGTAAAGAGTTCTGCACGCTGCAATGATAAGTTCAAGGTTGCTTAGATTGCAGAAATGCTATCACATCGAGACGCCCAGCTACCTTCCGTTGACAAACCGTCGCTTTGAGTTACCAAGCACTTAGTCTCGAGTCAGCGCCTGTCCTTACAGACACAACGTTTAAAAACTTCTTTACGTCACGCCAAGAAATAATGAATGATGTTTAGAATATTTAAAGTGAGAGAATTGCTGAGATATCTCCAAGAACAATTGTGTGCTATCAGAAGTACCCGTGGACGGAAAAGAAGACAACACAAGGGAATAGGAAACTAGCAATGTTGTAAACAAGACGTACAAGTAGAATCGTCCTAGAACACAGAGAATTGACTAAGGGTACTGTTGGATCTAACTCTACTGATAAATGAAAAGCACGGTGAAACGATCAACAGCCTCCAGATATCTTCATTTGGTACAGTCTCCTCACAGAGCTTCACAAAGTAATTTCTCCTTCAGCATATTATGTTTCACGTAGAGCCTCCGTGGCAGCGCGCCGGCTTCTCACCTCTGGGTTCCGGGGTTCAAATCCCGGTCACTCCATGTGATATATGTGCTGCGCAAAGCAGAAGCGGGTACTCCAGTTTTCCCGGTCAACAGACTCCAATATAATTTCACTCCATCTGTCGGTCATTAATCAATCAATCAATCAATACTGATCTGCGTTTAGGGCAGTCGCCCAGGTGGCAGATTCCCTATCTGTTGCTTTCCTAGCCTTTTCCGAAATGATTTCAAAGAAATTGGAAATTTATTGAACATCTCCCTTGGTAAGTTATTCCAATCCCTAACTCCCCTTCCTATAAATGAATATTTGCCCCAGTTTGTCCTCTTGAATTCCAACTTTATCTTCATATTGTGATCTTTCCTGCTTTTATAGACGCCATTCAAACCTATTCGTCTACTAATGTCAATCCACGTCATCTCTCCGCTGACAGCTCGGAACATACCACTTAGTCGAGCAGCTCTTCTTCTTTCTCTCAATTCTTCCCAACCCAAACATTGCAACATTTTAGTAACGCTACTCTTTTGTCGGAAATCACCCAGAACAAATCGAGCTGCTTTTCTTTGGATTTTTTCCAGTTCTTGAATCAGGTAATCCTGGTGAGGGTCCCATACACTGGAACCATACTCTAGTTGGGGTCTTACCAGACTTATATGCACTCTCCTTTACATCGTTACTACAACCCCTAAACACCCTCATAACCTGACCCAGAGGAAGCCAGCACAGTTCCTATCCTCCTCGCTAAATGGGGGCTTCATTCATTCCATTCCTGGGCCGGTCGAATGACTCCTCCCACACTCCCCTCCTATGATTACTTGTCAATGATCGCTTGTTGTTTAAAGGGAACTAACATCTAGGTCATCGGCCCCTAATGGTACGAAATGACACGAAATGTAATGACAAATTAAAAGCCCAAAATCCTCCACTGACCAGAATTCAAAACGTGAGGACGAAGAATGAATGGACGTACATGAAAATCAGTGGATCCAACCCGCAATGCCTCACATTCACAGAAACTGACATAAAACAACAGTATTACTGACCAAGGGATTGCTTCTATAGCACAATACTGAATCGATGATGCTTGTAGTCTAAAGGAGTCCAAAATCCAAATCATCAGCCCCTCATAATGGTACTGATCGCGAGGAAAGTAGAACCACGCTATGTGTTATGGTGCGGTACTAATCAAATGTAACGTAGACTCGAGGAATTCCACACATTATGGTACTATTCCCAGGTAATTAAATTCGCACATGTAACACAGACCTAAGGTGTTTCGCACATTGCAGCGCCATTTACAGGCAACGCAAACCTATGGTGTTCATCACATACGTGTACTAACCACTGGGACCCGCACTATTCCGTGGTGTTCCTCATATAGTGGGTACGAATCACAAGTACTGTAAAATGCATCCTGAGCTACTAATCACAAACTTATTTTGTATCTAACATAGTGGCACTGCGCGCAAGTAAAAGTGACCCATGGTGTTCCCCGCGTGGTGGTACTAATCACCATGGTTCGAACGCAATCATTCCTTGGTCGCCCCTTTTAGTCACCTCTTACGACAGGCAAGGTATTCTTCGTCTGCGTCCCCCACCCACAGGTGTTTGCTATAGTAGTACGAAGCTCCCACTGTCGGTCCGTCAAAACCAGACTGTGAGGGCAGTGGAGGACTACACCTGACTACTTCTAAGTAGTGGTGTTAATGAAGGAAGTAATAATCAAAATCTCATATTGTTTATACGAGGAAAGGCCATATCTGGAACACCAAGTGTAATGGCAACTAACTAATTTCCAAAACCCTCAAATATAATAGCCATTACTATGAAGAAAATTATTACAAATGCGTGGGCTGTGACGATTAGCCTACGTTGTAGATACCCAGGTTTTTTTACAGCCAGCACAGCAGCTATCTGAAGTTTTCGAGTGTTGTGTTTCCTTGTTTTCTTCGTGTTCTTGAGTAGCATCAATTCAATATTATTTTGTTATCCTGGCGGAAACTGATATTGAAATACTGATGTTAGTACATGACCGAACCATATTATAAGATAAGACTCAAGAACCTTATAAGGACAGAATCCTAACGTACAGTGCTATGAACATGGAGCACAAAACTTTCAGCTCCCCCAATACGTCAGACATGTCTCAAGCTTCGTCAGTGGACTCAACACAATTTTATTATGACCGCAACATCTGAATAGGCTGGATGTTCTAATCTCTGAAGAACGTGTTACGGTGCTGAATAGAATTGTTGATTCTCGCATGTTCACGCTTATCCTAAAATAGTTGAAAAACTTGTCCCCGTCATCTTTTAAATCTTCAAAAAGCACAAAGCATGCCCGCACCTAGTCTCTTTTCATACTGATTGGATTGGATTTGGATTTATGATTTATTGCGATCCACTCCAACTCGTCATACGTAGCTGTCGTTCGCTTGCCGGGCATACTGTATGTGAAAAGGACTCGCATGCTGGTCGGTGCGGGCTACAGCCGGGTAGATGTGAAATAGGGCAACCGGGACGGGGGTTAAAAGAAAAACTGTTCACTTAGAACAATAATATAGGAATTAGAAGACGTTTTTAAGACTTTCGTCTGGTGCGTGACAGTGTATGGAATTGAAACATGGAAGATAACTAGCTCAGGCGGAAGGAGCACGGAAGCTTTTGAAATGTGGCGTTAGACCAGAACGCTGAGGGTGAGATTGATAGATCGAAATTACAAATGAAGAGATACAAAATCGAATTGGTGAGGGGAGAGCGATTTGATAAAAGATGGAATGACAGGACTTGTTGAGGAAAGTGTAGGCGATAAGAACCAAGGTGTGAATATGACAAACACAGAGTAGGTGTAGCAGTTACGTATAAATGAAAAGGTTAACACTGGATAGGGTAGGAAGCTGCATCAAACCATTCTATAGACTAATGACACAAAACAACCACAGGGTTAATTCCTCTTGCTCTGCATAATAAATGACTCATCTCTAAACATCACACTACAGCAACTTCACATGGGGTTGGCGTCAGGAAGAGCAATCGGCCCGAAAACCGAGCCACAGGTACATCATATGCCGACTAAACCGGGAAGAAGCAGCGGGTATAAGATAATCTTCAATTAAACCAGTGGTTCCCAAACGGGTGGGGCGTGACAGATCTACACGGGGAGGGGGCAACAACAAAGAAACCTTGCCCAGAAGAAAAAAGAAACACATGTCTTGATAAATCAAGAAAGAAGAAAATGAAGTCATCATCCTACAGCCTTGCTTAGCCCAGGTCAATCTATTCACAGTACTGAAAGTTCAGATTATTACATAGTTTGCAAGCACGAACAGAGTTTCAAAAACTACATATTTTCTTTCCAAGTAGAAGCTTTGCCATCATTTGGACGGCGGTGAAAGCGACGGTATAGACTAAAACAACGTCTAGTTTATTTCTCTGGATATCACGTTCTTAGCACGATCTTCCTTAACTGATATTAATCTAAAATGTCTGTCGATAGCTTCTGACCAATTTGCTGGATCGCTTGTAGTTCTGATGGTCCGTCTTCCTTTTCGTGGAATTCAAAGTCAGTTCACTACACGGCAGTTTCAGAAGCATTCATATTCAATACCAGTAGACGGTTTGTACCACAATGACTCGTACTACCTTCTAACTGTTAATTCTTCTTATTAGAAACGATCAAGGACGGATTTTGGCTACACTCCGTTGTTGGGAGTCTAAAGTAATAATAGCACTTGTTCACTGCTTTCCCCACTACTTTTATCACATTGTTTATTCGTTGAATTCCTGATAAAACTTTCTTCCTCTAAAATCCGTTAATCTTCAAGTTGGTTTATCAACGTTTACACACATACAGTAGATGAGCAGGCTCTTGTACTGTGCTACAGTATTGTGCAATAATAGATTCTCTCTCGGCTTGACATCGCACGACACAGACAGCTCTTATGACGAGGGTTGTGAAGCAGTTGATGCAAGGTAAAAGCACACCCACCACAGCATCGTCCCAATGTACAGTAAACGGAAAGGTAAGTTGCGCACCTAAATTGGAGCAACAACAGAATTACTCAGCGACTGCTAGTTTAGTTCTTAAAATCAATTTCAAGAGTCTCACAGCCAACTATGACGTTTCCAGGATCCACCACGGGAGATGATAATAATTGAAAGAAACCATCCATCACGTTACTTCCCGATGCTCACACTTGTCAGGAAGGGAGTAAAAGGAACGCCACGACTCGGTTGCCAGAAATTTGTACGAAGAACTTGCTATTACATAGGGGCTGGTTATTGAAAGACTTCCCTATTGTAAGTACAACCCTCAAACTGTACTCGAAAATGAAGAGATTAAAATGTACTGGGACCGAACAATTATCACAACAGACCGGATATAGTGGTGTTAGAGAACGTGCCGCTCTGATCGAACACCGGGAACCTCAAAGAAAAGTATATGGAGAAAATCAACAAGCAGAACATATTCCAAGACTATCGCACTATGAAGAAGTGGTAATTGTACCAATCATCGATTCGAATTCAGCTGCTGGACCTAAAACTAGTGGAAGGACGGAAGAAGTTAGATGCCAACACCTACAAGACCCTGTAGAAGACGGTGCTCATTGCCACGACTGGAACTGTTCGAAAATGTATGGGTTCAAATTCTGCGTAAATATGTAGTGTAAATTAAGGTTTATTGTGCTTTGCTTTACTAAAATCTGTGCAATTTCTTGAATACCGTTACCGCGAAAGTGTGCAAAATAATGATAATGGCGTGTGACCTGCGCGTATGTGAGGATGGAGCCCTACCTAAGACTGAAATATAATGCGGAAGACGTCACAAACACAAAGCCTCCGAGCAACAGGAATTAAGTAATGGAAGACCCGACCAGACACCACCGGAGGTGACATCTTGTTAATCCTATCCATCGACTACGGTATCCTTCCCTCTGGTTGCCTAAAACAATATCCATCACCCCACCACTCTCTCTGGGTGTGTCCAACCCATTCCTTGCATCACAGACCATCGGATGTAGAAAATATTACTAAACGATCCACTAGGAAAATTGGAAATCTTTCGTTTAAGGACATATAATAGTTTCAGTTTCTGTGTTTTAAAGTTTCGGCTTAATTCAGAGTGATTTACAATAAATAGATCTAGGAACTGAGGTAATTGTCCGTTAGAGGCAGGTTTCCACTTCATAGACGGTCCATTAAGGTAATTTATGTTTATATTTTAGGAAGACAGAACCGAAGATTTCTGTCAGAGGTACGCAATTTCAGCAGGTTTGGGGCTCGCTCACACTTTCAGCGAGACTCAGACCGGGAAAACGATAGTTCCTCTCCATGAACGGTATTGTGCATTCGTCTGCGCTCACCTACTGCAGATGCATGACAAGGAAGGACATCATTGCTCCAGCATTGCGGGGAAAATGCGAAAATTTGCTCACAGCTGAGGTGGCAATTATTGTTTTAACCGGACTACCATCCTCTATTAACACCAATCAGAAGAGAACAGGTCCGACACTTTGAAGAATGAAGGTATCGGAAAAAAGAGGGGTCAGGAAGGGCGCGAATATGAAAGGTTCCCTAGGCCTCACAAAACTACTGTAATACCGTCTCAGAGTCGGAAAAGAGATGCCATATAACCGAGGAGACTTGCACAAGTGGAAGCAATGCTAAACTCAGCTGTAGAAACCGCGGTCGCCAAGTTCACGACAGGTGAACACCCATAGGGGAACGACAATGGACTTCCAATCATCAATCTCCCAAGAATGGACGAGAAGCGATTGACAAAACTGTCTTTCCTTTAATATCGGAGATCAGACCTGAACTTTCGAACAAATGGGTTCAGGTCGTAAGTGTTCGCTGGTCCAGGTCAAGGATGCACAAGGGCGGGAAAAATTGTCAGATAGAACACTATAACCCCCCCCCCCATGGCACTGCAGCCCTTGAAGGGCCTTGGCCTACCAAGCGACCGCTGCTCAGCCCGAACGCCCGCAGATTACGAGGTGTCGTGTGGTCAGCACGACGAATCCTCTTGACCGTTATTCCTGGCTTTCGAGACCGGGCCCGCTATCTCACCATCAGATAGCTCCTCAATTCTAATCACGTAGGCTGAGTGGACCTCGAACCAGCCCTCAGGTCCAGGTAAAAATCCCTGACCTGGCCAGGAATCGAACCCGGGGCCTCCGGGTAGGCAGGCACGCTACCCCTACACCATGGGCCAGCAGAACACTACACATATTGGAAATTAACAACTTCAAATGTTTCGCTTTTCTAGGGCCATTTCCGGAGTCCCTTAATCTGCTGTCTTAATACAGTCGAAAGGTGCCGAAACTAATTTATAACAGTATCAAGTGGTGGTGATTATTGCTTTAAGAGGAAGTACAACTAGGCAACTATTCTCTATATAACACTTAAGAAAAATGGAAGGGATCCGACACTTCGAAAATGAAGGTATCAGCCAAAGAAAGACAAGAGCCAAGAAGGGCGTGAAGCCCTCGGAAACCTAATAGCGTCGGGGTCGGAAAAGAAGAAGACTTGACCAAGGGAGGCCAGTAGGATAGATGACAGTGAGGAGCCTGGCACAAGTGAGTGGACACAATGCCAGGACTCAGCTAAGGGCCCCGTGGTCGCCAACCCACGCTCGCTCCAAAGTTGAGCCCCTGAGGCCCAGTATCAAGTGTTAAGCGAGCAGCAGTCCCCACCACCTGATCGAGGCCCAGCTCCTACTTGAGCACTGACTGCCAACGCTACTTCAAACGTCCAGTCGAAGCAATAAAATGCCCACACTCTTCCCAACATTCTCCACTACTGAGGCTGCTACAACAGCAACGAAAGAAACCGTTCCAGGCGAACGGTGTGAAGAGACCAATGGCTCGCAGGGGATCTTCTCCGAAGAAAGAAATTAAATGATAGAAGGAAGGAATATTGGCGGAACGTCAAAGCAAACGAATGAAGACGGATTCTAATTCACTGTTACTCCGTGCTTCATAGTGATCCATATCGAACGAAACAACATCCTAGGGCCAAAATGCGAAAATGAAATTTGGATGAAAACGAAAACACAGGATACTATATATCAAATCACTGATACAATAATTAGGAAAAGGCGATGAAATTCTACGCACGACACTTCTACAGAATGGCTAATAGTAGGCTGAAAAACGCCTAAAACTAGACGTACCCCTGAAAAACCACAACTGCTTAGTCAAAATAAATAAGTTAGTATGAGCGAAGGAACCATTCAAAGTTTTCTTTTATTGCAACTTACGTCGCACCGACACAGATATGAAGACGATGGGCTAGGAATGGGACAGAAGCGGCCGTGGCTTTCATTAAGATACAGCCTGGTGTGACAATAGGAAACCACGGAAAATCATCTTCGGGGCTGCCGACAGCGGGGAAGGGGGGTCCCGAATACAAGCTCGCAGATGGGCGGCCCTAAGCACATGGACATGGCCAACTGGTCCGGTAGAACAAAGTTTAGTAGCCTAATAAGCTCAAAAACATAAAAGAAAATCAACAAGATGGGCAGAACACAAAACTCAGTGGACGAATGAAGAGAGACTGCGAAGAAAAGAAACAACCATGTGCCACATAGGTTCAAACGCGTTCCTTAGTTCGGCATAATTATTCGAAATATAATAATAATAATAATAATAATAATAATAATAATGTGTATGCAGGTATTTTGATCGTCTTATTTAGCCTGCCTGCGTGTATTTTATTTTATTTTTTTTGCTAGTTGCTTTACGACTAACCGACACAGACAGGTCTTATGGTGACGATGGGACAGGGAATGGCTAACCCATTTTCAGGGCTGCCGACAGTGGGGTTCGAACCTACTATCTCCCGAATACTGACCGCACTTAAGCGACTGCAGCTATCGAGCTCGGTACGTGTACTATTCGATTTTAGTTGTCAAATGGTAGAGAAGCCGAAACTCTTTTGGGCGACCTGTTGCAAAGTTTTAAAATATTCACCAAATGCGTCATCAGAGGTCTTATATAGAGTACATGCCAACGTAGTATGACAAAAAAGATACAGTGACAGTCAGACGAAAAGTACTGTTAACGATATTACCTGCTGATACAAATGTCAAGACAGAATTGAAAATTTTCCACAGACAGGTCGCCGAGGGTCCTTACTAGCAGTAGTAAGAAAAGTGAAAATAAATCCACATCTTACTGAGTTACAACCACTGAGACTGAGTTTGGAAAGAAAATCAGTGCAAGTACAATCCGGGAGGTTTTATATAGACGTGATTATCACGGGCGAACTGCAGGAAGGAAGCCCTGTATCAACAAAATAATTAGGATCAAACGACAAAAATTTGGTAAGGAGCATCGTAGCAAAGATATGAACTGGTGGAAGACTAATTTTCTGCGATGAATCGAAATTCAACGTTTCTGGCTCAGATGGGCGCATCATAATTTGGAAACAGCCCAATAAAGAGTTTAAAGAAAGAAATATGAAGACAACGGTAAAACATGGAGGGGGACATGTTATGGTGTGGGGCTGTATGTCGGCTCAAGTGAGCTGAAACAGTATATTCAGATTTTTAAAAAATCAACCTGAAGAAAAGTGCAGAAAATATGGGAGTTGGAGACTTTTAAATTTTATCAGGACAACGACCCGAAACAAACGGCCTATAATGTACGGCTATGGTTGTTGTGCAACTGTCCTAAAGTCGTGAATCCTTCCCCACAAAGTCCTGACATTAACACCATAGAGAATTTATGGGATATGCCAGACCCTGCTATGAATGGTCTGAAAATGTTGCTCATAGGGCGGTTGGTGCATGCAATTCAGTGGGCTTGGCAGACTGATATGTAATAGCAACTTCTGGCTCTGTGAGGAAAGCAAAGGGAAACTACATCACTCCTCATTTCCCTAGTACGCCTCTTCAGTGATGCCTAAGCCATCTATGACAGCTGATGGCGGAGCTGTTCAGGATCCAACCAGCCTTAGGGCTGAAGACTGAACATACACACACACTGGAAACCAACATCCGGAAGCATCCTACGAGTATACATTCCAAAGCTGATGTAAAGAGATGACTGCAAGAGGAGTGGGAAAAATTGTCCCATTCTACCAAAAGAAAGCTCGTGGAGAGCATGCCGAGACGCCCGACTGAAGTGCTTCGCAGGAAGGCAAGAATCACCAAGTATCAATACTCCTACATGGACTCCATCCTTCAAATTTTTGTTGTACTTGCACATTTTTGTCCGAATATTTATGAACAGGCAATTTTGTATTAAGTTATTGTAATTATATTCATAAGTTTCAAATTTTTTGTCTATCATGAAATGAAGTGCATGTTTATTTTTGGTATCTGTATGCGTAACTATTCATTCTGAAGTAAGCAAAATTAAACTATATATTATGTTTGTTATTAATCTCTTTTTTATTTTTTAAAGGAACTCAGGCCGAAAAAATATGACGGTCACTGTAAGTCTTCCTGTCCCACTCCCCTTTAAAAGACGAGGAACCTCCGTCCAGTTCGACATTGGAATCAACCGCTTACCATGCTCATGGAACATCAAACTCCAAGGAATATTTAAGAAACATAACCACACACAATTATAATTTTGGATTCGATGGATGTAACCTTCACGAATGTAACGACAATGATTGCTGGTACAAACAGAGGCAGGAGGGTACTAGAAAGGACACGGCGGCTAAATTAGCAAACTCGATGAATGAAGCTGTACGACTTCGGTGGCGGCGTCATGTGACGCGAATGGAGGAGGATAGGTTATCTAAGAGATAAATGGCCACACACGGGAAGAGAAGTAGTGGGAGACCAAGGCGACGGTGGCTAGACTTGGCTTTATAAAGGGCTGTAGAACAAAACGAAGCTTGTTACAAATAGAGAGTTGTGGAGGAGGCCTACACACTGAACACTAAAGGACTTAACAGTATATAATGAAGACAACTTACAATATTGTATACCTAATCCTTTACTGAGTACATTTCGTAACACGAGAGGTTAAACCTGATGTCGCAAATCCTATATTGGCCGTGCTGAGCGAGGATCTCATTTCACAACAGCAGGTCATCAAGCATGTGGCAGACTGCAGCCGACACGTGGCGACAGGAATTACCGTCGCGTCGCGTTGGAATTCCGAGCTTGCCCAGTGAAGTGCGCGAGGCTTGCAGCAGGTACGAGCCTCTGCGCACGGTCGATCCACTCGTGCGTGGGTGTTGGAGCTCTATAACCTCAGTCGTACCGACACATAGGCCTTATGGTGACGAGGGAATAGAGGGAAGGAAGCGACCGTGGCCTTGACTGGGAAACCACGGAAAACCATCTTCAGGGCTGCAGTTCGAACCCACCATCTCCCGAATGCAAGCTACGTGACCCAAACAGCGCAACTTTGCTCTTCACGTACGAGAAATGATAGGCAGAGCCGGATGGGAATTAGACACAAGATGTATGAGCAAAACAGGTTTTTTCCTTCGTCTTCGCGAAAATGGCTGGTTCCGGAGATAAGACGAACAATCATTTTAAAAATTTCCTCCAAGAATATTCCCTACATACGGTTGTGATTTGGTGGTGCGCTTCGCGTAACGTGGCTGTGAGCTTCCATTTGACAGAAACCTATATGAAAATGAGGTCCGTTCTTTCCCATTTTCACAGCAGATAAATCGTAGGGTCGTGCCTTAATAAAGACCACCCTATTTCCCATCCTTTGGTCGTAGAAAATGTTCGATGTGGCAATGTAAGGCTAAACCAAGACTGAAGTACGCCTTGCCAGTCTTATTTCGCCACGAATAAAGCAGCGCATGTACGACAGCTTGTGTCATGCATTATATTGTCCTGAAAAACACAACGGAATCTTCGCGTAACCACGACTCTTGAAATAAGGCATTAAAAACCAGATTCTACAAATAAGTGGGTTTTTCAACGAACATCAAAATAATCCACCTCCTAGGCTGAAGGGTCAACGGGTCTTGGGTTCGATTCTTGGCCGGATGGAGGACTTTAGCCGCTCTAGTTAATACCTCTGTCTGTTGGACTCGCAATAGCCTCCTCTTCATATTGACGCAACAGATCTCACTATTAACCACTACAGACAAGCAAAATAACGAATAGATCCCTTAACATAGAACTGGCATCCGGCCTGACAAAGTCCACGTGTGGGCACCAGGATGTGGCAAAATCGGCACAATAGTAATATTTTATGCAGTACCATGGACGCATTTTGATTTTTTGCCCATTTGGACTGCCTGCGTTTCAATTTCGACGTTCCATTTTTCTCTGCTAGATGGCAGAGTGCGCTGTTTGTATATGAAGGGAAGTGTACTGAGAGAAACACCCAGTTCACGAAACAGAATAATTAATCGGACGCGGTTGGGAAATGCACCTAGAACCGAAGACTGCGGAAGATGGACTCTCTTGGGCGACATATTTTCCATAACTTTCGTAGCCTTTCCCCGCAGGGGCAGGTCAGTTTTCACAGTTCAACGGTCGCGATTTCGCTGTATCAGACGTGGTATTTTCATCCAACTGGGCGACCTTCATAATATCCTGCCAACGTTTGTCATCAATGGTGCAGATGAAGGCAGTGACCCCCTCTACATCTGCTGCCGGACTGCGCTGTGTCGTCTCAAAACATGGGTTTCCAGAGGACGGTTTGCTCCCTGGACGATGAGTTTCAAAATATCCAATTTTCCAATGGTGGTACTGACTTAAAACACAGTATTATAGAAAACACAATGTGCGAAAAGGTTCAATGTTATCGCTTGCCCTCTTCTAAGGTGCCTGCGGCATAAATATAACTAGAAATCAGAACCCGCGCCGAGCCCATGCAGCTATTAGACACCCCCTAGTTCCGGATCGCCTGGAACTGCATTTATTGCAATTCATATTATACTGATACATGGCTTATTGAATTTAAATTCATCTACTGTCCGCCTCTGTGCTGTACTGGTTAGCTGCCGCCCCCGGAGGCTCGGGTTCCACTCCCAGCTCTGGTACGAAATTTGAAAAGTGGTACAAGAGCTGGAACGGGGTCCACTGAGCCTCGGGAGATCAACTGAGTAGACGGGGGTTCGATTCCCAGCTTAGCCTTCTTCGAAGTGGTTTTCCACTTCTCCAGGGAAATGCCGCGTTGGTACCTAACTTAAGGCCGACTCCTTGTCTATCCGTTTTGATCTCCGCATCCCCCAACAAGGCCTCCGTTCAGCACAGCAGGTGAGGGTACTGGTCCTCCCCGACCCAGAACACTGCCCTTGAGGCGGTAGAGGTGGCATCCGCCGCTGAGTCCGAGGGAAAACCGACCCTGGAGGGTAAACGGATTAAGAAAGAAGAAATAATTTATGTACTACTACCGGTACTTCAAAAACTACACTTACACCTAATCTCTAAATTGTAGTTTAAAAAAGGATTATTTATTGTTGTCCTAGACATTAACAGTGTTTTACTGCCTCGGACAACATGTATCTTACCCTTATTATTAATTGGCGCGAGTATTTGTTTTGTTACGAGTCTGAACAGAAGCTTACATTAAACAGTGTGAATTCTCGATCTACAGCTACGGAATTCCAGTAGGTGAGGAATAAACATTTCATCTATTGTAAACTAAGTGAATTGAACACATTAACAGTGACAACAATACAACCACGATTCTAAACGTTCACTTCGTTCTTTGTTTCTTTTCGTACTTCTAGTTAGTGCTATTCGTTTTCATTTCCTTTTGCCACATACAAAAAAAAACAAAAAAAAAACTTTGCTATTCATCCTGGTGTGATCCCCTGTTTGTTTAACAATTTGTACAGAATTCGTTCTTCCTTTCTATTTTTGACATATTCTGTACCGAAAAATTTAATTCAAAGTGCATCAGTTCCCCTTCCATTATCTCTCCACAGCATAAACAATGATTTTCCTTATGTTTCTCTCTCAGCCCCTTATTTCTATATATATCCCCATTAGCCACCACACCTCTTAGTTCTCTATTTGGAAGCCTTTCTATCCTTATTGGCATATTTTGGATAATTTCCCACAATTCTGATAGTGTCCTTTTGGTATCACAATCTGCAATAAGCATCTGCTTCTCAATCTCCTATACTCTAATCGTTACTTTCTTGATGAATCTCTTCTCTTTATCCCAGTATTCTCCCATTCCTATTCTGTCTAGGATGATTTTCACTTTCGTAAGCCAATATTCGCCATCTAGATGCTTCAGCTGGTGTTGGTACGCCAGGTTCAATATTTCCCTAAATGCAGCCCACGTGTGTTTTTCATACACAATCTTGATCATTCACTAATTTTAGAATGAAAATATTCACAATTTTTTGGTCAGAACGTTGTCACGGTTTCTTTCTAGTAGGCCTACTCTAACGTCGCACTAACACATGGCATATTTTCGGCGACATGGCGCTGGGATTGGTCGTGGTCTTTAAGGCCTGGTGTGAAAATGGGAAACCATGGAAAACCACCTCCTGAATGCAAGCTCGCAGCTACGAGTCCAACTCGCTCGGTCAGCCCAGTTCAAGGACATGTTTCTCCAGTTTCCTCGTATTCAGCTGTTCACCTTTTGATTCTTTCGTCCAGAATGCGATATTTATTTCTTCTCTTCATGCTGACGGATGTTTCAGCTTCCTAAAGCGGAGATAAGGGCTTTTTACCAGATGGTTGAACATCAGCCGCATGGTTTATTCGGTGTAGATTTTCCATGACAGTTTTACAGTTCAAGTGGCATTTGTGGATTGTCCAGCCAGTGATCGCCCAAAAAATATCTTTCACGTAAAATTATTACAAATTCACCCTCACCGGAGCGAAATCGGGCCCCGGCTAGAAAACTATGTTTGAATTTCCTGTTACTTATGCAGCAGCTACGTACTCAGTATGTTCTTGAGACTCGGGTGTTTTGTGATTGCACCGTTTCACACGTGATCAAGAACAGAAACCCCGCAACACTTACAAGGAGAGAACCGCGCTGGACACAGTATCGCAGCGCCAAGAGAAAGGACACACTAAGCACAGAAAGCACGTAAAAGTATTACCATTTTATGTCTTGTGTGAAGAAGCAAAACATTTTATAACAACAACACGCAATGTTACAATGCAGGTTATTTAAGGTCCCATTTTCATACAAGTACGATTTTGCAACATCGTAATTCCGAATAAAATTATTACATAATAATATTATCAACAAGGAACCCTCTGCGGTAAGTTTACATTAAAGCAACTTAGATAGTGTGTTTAACAAAATGATGTGCCCCGTTTCGAGAGTACACGTGATATGCAGCTGATTTGTCCACCGAGGCTTCTCGTTTGCCCCCGTGCAGTACTCTCAATCTTAGGTGGATCGAGTTATCCCCTTCCTGTGCAGATCTCTATTCAGCGTTCAGTTTGCACGCCTCTGTGAATTAAGCTTGCGTCTACTCTATGCCCTCGACCATTTAAGAAATCCTCCTCTTATTTTTTGATGGATGCAGTAACATTTTATCTCTCTCTCTCCCCTTAAGAAACATATTTTCATACATTTCAAAGTCGGCTAAACCGGAGAAACAGTCGTGGTCAAAACATTCCAACGATATTTTTGTTCCATGACGAAAGGTCGCGGTTGAACTGGTCGGACGAGCAGCTGGCAGGTATTTCCCTCAACATCTGCTTCAGTGTAGTGCAGTACTAATAGACGTGTACAATGTTTTCCGAGCGGCTTTTATGTTAATCGTTTTTGAGAGATTTACATATTCGAAAGGAAACAAGACACAATCGGCTCAAACGTGGCGACCCTAACCTAACGACCGCTACTGTATTGTCCTGTCATTTTATTGAAACAGTTGGTATAATAAGAGTGGACGATAAGGCTTCTTCGATCCTTGATTTTGATATCTTAGTCTCGGGCCAATTCGACAACATCCGTCAAAATACTAACAACTTTCGTAAACAACATTCAATGTCTAACACCTCACTCACTGACTGTCGGTTCTGATTTGTTTACAACTGTAAAGCATTTTCGAAAAGGAAAAAAGTCCATATGCCGTTGCTGGCGAGACCTAGTGTACTATGTCTTCTGATCTGGGCTAGAAAAATGTTGTTACTTTCACTGTTCTGTCTTATCACTGGCTTTGACAACATGAAAGTGACTGAGGTATGAGCGAGGCTAGTAATGCCACTCCTTATGCAGCCAGACCCTGCTATGAATGGTGTGAAAACGTTACTCATACGGTCGGTTGGTGCAGACATTTCAGTGGGCTTGGCAGACAGATATGTAATAGCAACTTCTGGCTCAGTGAGGGAAGGCAACGGGAAACTACCTCACTCCTCATTTCCCTAGTGCGCCTCTTCAGTGATGCCTATGGCAGCTATGACAGTTAATGATGGCGTTATTGAGGATCCAACCAACCTTCCGGCTGAGGAGTGAAAACACACAGTACGTCCCAATTCGAAAGTTGGGAAAATCCACAGCAAACAGGACAATTGGTGTTAACTGGTGCAACTGCAGTGGTTAGAAAAGAACGCGTAGCTAAGGATATCCGCAACCACTGATTACAGAATTAATATTAATGTACCAATGATTTACTCACTGCTGGCCAACTGCTATTGATGTCAAAACTGCCAAGACCTTGGGTACATGTATACAAATGTATTTTTAATTGGAAAGATTCACAGAAATCAGGTTTGAATTTGGCCCTTTTACTGTCACATTCATTTTTTACTGTTATTAAATCCGTGGTAGAAAACAATTTAATCTGTTAGATTATCAAGCAAGTACAGCCGCACTGTTTCCAGGTTAGTGAAAACTAAAAGTTATAATTCCCTAATAATTACCATAATGTCGTATCTGTCTGGCCCGTAACCACGGATCTTCCACGGGGCACAACCGTACTACAATGTTATTATTTCAAACCCACTACACCGTGAATATGAATTACAAAGAGATTATGCAATGTCCGACTCCTTGCTGAACGGTCTCGGGTTCGATTTCCGGCCGGATAGAGGATGTTAATCACATCTGATTAATAATGTTAATCTTATTTAATTTACGTTCCAATAATTTTCGGAGACGCCGAAGTGCCGGAATTGTATCCCACAGGAGTTCTACCGGCAGGAGGCTGGCGTATTTGAACACCTTGAAATACCACGGTACTGAGCCTGGATGGAACCTGCCAAGTTAGGGGTCGCGTCTGATTAATTCTTCACGCTCGGGGACTACCCATTTGTTTGTCCGAACAGACAACACGCCACAAAAACACTGGGTTGGCGTGAGGAAGGGCGTCCGGCCGTAAAACAGGGCCAAATTCACATGTGCGATACAGTTGGCAGCCGCGGCCCGAGCGGTAGAAGAAGAAGAATACACAGCGAGTATGCAATGTCCTAAACAGCAGTAGCAACTGTAGGTTGTGAGTAGGAAGTAGGACTCTCCTCACGTTTGTAATCGCACCTATGAAACGGATTTATCGCCCACGTATTACAAACACTAGTAATATTTTAAGCAGGGGAGAGAGCGCAAGTGAGCGGGACGTACCACCTCAGTAGATCAGTGGAGTGTCGGCCTGCGGATCCGAAAATCGCGGTGTCAAACCCGGGAGAGGTAACTGGATTTTTGAAGTGCACAAAAAAATGCCATCCGACATGTAAAAGATCTGGTGACCCATCAGATGTTCACGTGACAAAATTAATTAATAACTCAGCTAAAACGTCGAAAACAGACCAAGTACCAGCATTTTTTAAATGCTATTTGTTTGGGGCGTCGACCTATAGAGATCTTTTGCTCCTACTTGCACTTGAGCCTGCGTGTAATTGGAATTGTGGAAGTGAAAATGAAATGGCGTATGGCTTTTAGTGCTGGGAGTGTCCGAGGACATGTTCGGCTCGCTAGGTGCGGGTCTTTTGATTTGACTCCCGTAGGCGACCTGCGCGTCGTGATGAGGATGAAATGATGAAGACAACACATATACCCAGTCCCCGCGCCAGCGATATTAAGCAATGATGGTTACAATTTCCGACCCTGCCGGGAATCGGACCCGGGACCCCTGTGACCAAAGGCCGCTAACCATTTAGCCGGACATTGCGGAAGTGTAGAGTGTTGAATGTGAGGAAAGGAACGTTAAGAAGGACACAAACACCTGGTCTAGGCCAGGAATATTAATCATTTTCAGTTAAAAACCCGGGACCACCGCGTTGCCCCCTACACGGCGGGGCCGGACAAGGGAACGCCGAAATTCAAATACAAGCAGGGTAGATAGTCAAATTAAAATGCTTACACATTATGTTGCGAGCATCGAAGTTTTTCGGTGACGCAGCATGGGAAAGACCGTGGTCTTTATTAAGGTACAGTCCCATTATTTGCCTCGTGTAAAAAATGGGTAACCACGGAAAACCATCTCAGAGTTCCGTGACCCTAACCGCACGGCCAACTCGCTTGGTGAAATATCAGCGATTATAAATGTAAAAGTAGCCTGACTCCTTGTGGCCAGGATCCTTAAGTCTACAGAGTCTAGTCAGTTCGGGTCCCGTCAGCAGAACTATGTCCGGCAGGGCAGGAGACACGTGCCAAAATCCTCTCCGCAGTGCGATTACACCATAGCGCTAGCACATTCCAGCCGTTACTGTGCGTGCAAGTACTGGAACACAATATCATATAATCTACCGGTTCTTTTTCGCTTTGGTTCGTCATATATTAAAGGTTTGTACTCGCAATTGTAGCAAATTACGTATTGTGTAAGGTCCTAATTTCGCCAGTAATAATAATAATAATAATGGTGTGTGGCTTAAGAGGCCTGGTGCAGGCGACCGGCGAGTCTATGAGAATGATGAATTCTAATGCTGACGGACGTCACACACAACCAGCTCCCGAGCCATCGGAATTAACCAATGAAGGTTAAAATCTCCGACTCGGCTGGGAATCGAACCCCGAACCATTGCTATTTACCATCATGGTTGGAAGTGCTGGACCAAAGTCAGCACGCTTAACCATCTAGCCATGCAGCCGGACATTTCGCCACTGATGACACGTACTACTACTATTACCAGACGGCCTGCAGATTCTGGAGATCCACGTGGTCAGCGTATTGCGTTGCTTCGACGGCCTGGTCCGCTGCCTCTTATCGTTCCCGTAATCCTGGGGATCGTGATTTTAGAATATATTTCTTTGTATCCGTTTCCATCCTTCTGCCAAACGGGTTGCTTGTATGAGGAATGTCCCGGTGACACGCTTTATGCGATCTGTCCGGCAAGCAGGAGCATGCCCACGCTCGCGTCACATGATATTGACCCTCAGATCCTACACAATGAACTCACTGGTACGAAGTACCACATCTCAAACGAGCAGATCCTTTGCAGCTCGCAAGGTTCACGCTTCGGCACCGTGGAGTAAAACGTAGAAAAGCCACAGTTTGAAATAGTCTCATCCTTGGCTTGACTGAAATCGAGCGATCCTTCCAAATATGAGACAGCTCAGACATGACATCTCTACTTCAAACAGCTCCTCACGAGGCTGAGCGAACCCCGTTCCAGCCCTCAGTACAGAATTAAGATCACTACACTGGCCGGGAATCATCATAATCATGAATAAATTCGAAACTGCAGTTGATGACAGAAATGACATACATCATCATTATAAACCGTTATGCCTTTCAGCGTTCAGTCTGCAAGCCTCTGTGAATTAACTAAACGTCGCCACAATCCTCTATTTGCAACTAGTGCTGTGGCCTCATTTAGTTCTACACCTCGTATTTTGAAGTCGTTAGAAACTCAGACTAACCATCATCGTCTTGTTCTCCCTCTACTTTCCTTACCCTCCATAACAAAGTCCATTATTCTCCTAGGTAACCTATCTTCCTCCATTCACCTCACATGACCCCACCACCGAAGCCGGTTTATGCGTACAGCTTCATCCATCGAGTTCATTCCTAACGTAGCCTTCTAACAGCGTTACTAAAATGTTATGTTATTTATTATTGGTGTTATTTTCGGGAATGCCGAGGTGCATGAATTTGGACCTGTGAGTGGGGTATTTTTCGTAGGCTTGATAGCCTATAGCAAGTGTGCAGGGGCGCACGTAAGTGCATACTTCCTGTTTTCCATAACCGAATTATGCTAAACTACATAATCTAGTTATGTATTTCTACGAAACAACTAAACAGTAGCTCAATAAGCGGTGCGTTTCGAGGGGGATACGACCAAGTGCAATCGCCACTCTATACTCATGCAGTGGACACTGATTTTAACAATGTAATTAACGCAACAATTACAGCACATCTCTTAATCATGAAACATTAACTGTCCTCTAGAAAATTCCAATAGCAATTCCATTCGGCAACGTCCCTAGATGGTATCCTTCATTAACTTACAGTATCTATAACATAATTTGTAGATCGTCATACAAAATCTCAAAACTTCGAAGTTGATCTTTAAACAACAGGCCTCTGGTGATGTTCAATATTGTCGTCATGCCTAAGCAACAATCTACGTGCATATTACATAGCATCACTGAAGCGACTGAATAAAAGGCATCGCAGTTGATCCGTCTTATGACGACCGGAAATCTAATGCGAACTCTTGACACCGTAATATTTAAGGGACGGAATAATCTTTAATTAGTCTTATCCACGATATCAGTTCCGCGTTCACTTGAACATCGTACTAAAGTATTTTCAGAACACCACAATAAATGACATACAACTTGAAATGTCAATTGAGTAGCGTGTGAGGACGGTGGTTTGGTTTTCTGTCAATAACATTTTTATACGCTTCCGAGAGCTTAAAATAGAAACCCGCTGGGGTTTTTTGTTTAATAATTTAATGAGTAACAAGTTTCGAATTGGATCACTAATGGCAGAATACAGCTAGCACCACCGTTAATCTACCTGTTGCAAGCACAGAACTGTACTACAGGACGTCCTGTAAACCAACTGAATTGGTTCATACAGAAAGGGCATCTGTCACATTTTTTTCGTAACTCAATTTCTCATCTTGAATGGTCATCACATCGTTTTAGTAATAGTAATAGTGTGATTGGAAAGTTAGCGTTTTGTAAAGGAAGGGCATCGGTTCGGACTGAAGCCCTACTTTTATGCTACTCAGTTGTAAACCTCTTATCAAGAAAGGTCATCAGTCCACATGGTTTAAAAAATCTGTATAATTCAACTACTGAAGATAAATTACTGCAATATGTTCAGAGGGATCCTAATATGTTTTCTCTATTTGACGGCAACAATTTTTACATTTCTATTATGATGGTAAGAGTTGAAAACCTCTTTTTTAAGAAAGGTCATTCATGAAATATGTTCAGAGGAATCCTAATATGCATTGTTTATTTAACAGTAACAATTTTTACATTTCTATTATGACAGTAAAATGTCCTGATTTCCCAACAATTAGCTAAAATAGACTTAAGCCCTTTCTTTATGAACCAATTCAAATGGTAAATGATGGCCAAATAATCTCCGGAGGATGCAGCACATTGGAAATTATTGACTTCCAAAACAATTCAAGGAAAAATTGGAAGACCCACCTAAAACCGTGAATTTGTTTAGAAATCATTGAAGGATCAAAAAGAAACAAACTGAATTCTGACAAGAAACAAATAACTGCCTCCAAGACATGAATGACATGAAGTTCACTGAAAATCTGAAATCATCTGGAATTACAGACAGCGTTGAATCTTTCAGGCAGGACCCACAAAGTCGCCTACATGTAAACATTACGTCTTTCATTCCAAGTGTTTCTGTCTACAAGATCCACTTGAAAGTTAAGTGCATGATGTGCGCTAAATAAACACTAGATCCACCATTATCGTGACCAAACAGGATTAATTTAGACAAGCACAATGTCATGGACACCAGCCACAAACAGTTAACTTGAAACCTTCACAAATCATGAACAGTAAAACCGGTTTTCAAGAAATTAAATTGTACACAATAAATTAACCTTAACGATTCACAAGGAGTGGAGAAAATCTGCAGGGGTGACGAGTAGAAGATTTACATAAAAGGTGAATACCTCCATTCTACGATAAAATTAAGGAATGGAAACTTATTAAAAATAACCTCTTGAAGTACATACAGTTTTGTTTAATGTGTTCCAATTTTTGTGATTTTCTTCATTAATTTATCATTAATAAATGCATTCAAATCAATTAAAACATAACGCTTATTCTCCACGTGTCTATTAAGTTAATTCTCTGCGACCCATCAAAACTTCATAATTTACTACTGGGAATACAAGAAATATGAGATTTTAAGTCAGAATGTTTGTGTCGGCATTTACCATTAATTCCAGTCGCATGTGACCCGACGAAATGATGGCCATTTCTAAGCCTCCTGAACTAACACGTGTATCAATCGAAACTCTGAAAATGACTCACCAACTTCTCCCTCAGCTTGTACTGTGGCACCAAATGAATCACCGGACAAGATCGTTCCATCTTCAAGCACCAGACAACAAGATTGCACTTCCGTATTCAGACACATGGCTGGAGAAGGATCGCTTGGCTTGGGTCACTGCAAGGCAAAGAGGACAAACAGCGACTGAGCTGCCTGTGGCGCGCATCAAGGTGCAGCGCTGCTGCTCCCTACCGGTCACCGGCGCAACTTGATATGCGTCATTCTCTTCTCCATAATAATAAACAAAATCTTGGCCGGAAGAGTATCATATCCTTTTTTTCTTCTTTTTTCTGGAGAGCGTGGATTGAAATACTGTTTAGATGTTTATTTATTTTCTGAAATCTACGTTCATAGGTAGTATATTCATAGTACTTATGTGTCTTGAGATGGCTGATCTGCGGGCTCTATTCAATTCGCGATCTGCACACTCTATCGCTATGGTGACAGGTAAGCTTTGAGGGTCGGCAGATGCAGAATGGGTCTCGGTCCATGAGTGACCACGGCTGGTCCGTGGTCCGACAGCTCTGGCCTCTGATCGGCCAACCGAGAAGAGGAGGGGTGGCCACGGCTCTACCGTGGCTCTACGCCTCTGCATTCGGGAGACGGGACACGGCTGGCCCCAACCGTTGGCTGTCCTGAGAATGGTTTTCCATTCTCCTTCACTAAGGCGAATGACGGGACAGTCCCTAGTATAGGGCACGGTCGCCAACCCCCTCACCTTCTCCGAGCATCTCCTTCACCGCAACAAATCTCCCGGCCTGAAAGACGGAGTCACCGTCTAAGAGGCCTGCATCCCCCTTCAGGGCAGGAATGAAAACGTTTTTAGTAGTAGTAGTAAACATTGAGAAGTTAGGTTATTGATATGTATCTTAGTAAATAATAGTATTACCTAGAACTTATGTAGATACGATTTGTAATGCAATCTAAAATTACAGACGACCCAATTAAATGTTCAGCCCGTAGAGTAAAAATCAAAAGGAATGTAATGTGCTATTTGCCCAACTTCCTAAGTAGCCTGCACACTGGATCACAATTCTTTCTGCTTTGGTTTAAGTTGCTCTTGGGAGTAGCACATGAACACCGACTCAAGAATGAGACAGTGCATTAGTACAGAAGAAAATCTGTTGTTGGCCTTAAGGTTAACAAAATGAAATAAAACATTAATAAATACTTGTTATGCCTTTGCTGGGGAGATGTAGTGTTTACATTGCACTATGTCTTCTGGTACGGGCTAGAATAAAATTGTTACTTTCACTCATCTGTCTCAGTCTCATCCTTGGCTTTGACAATATGAAAGTGACCGAGGTGACTCCCCGTCCATACACGTTGCGGCGTACCAGAGGGTTGACCTGCGCAGGTAAACCGGGGCGTGGGTGGTACCTACGTTCGATGAACCTGCACAGGAAGAATCGAAAAATAATTCCGTTACCTGCGCAGTTGAACATAACTGCACGTCTGTGTGATTCACCCAAGACTTGCACAGGTTTCAGCTCAGTTGAAGCAGGACGAGCGTAGGAAGAGGATTTTGAATTATGTTTGTTTGTTTTTACAAAACCACTCGATTTGTTTTGTTTTGTAATTTCTTTTTGGTTACCAGTGATGTTTTGTTTTGATAGATTACTATACGAAACATGTCAAACCGTAAGCGAACTGAAGTTTTAGAGGAGTTTCTCGAGTTGTACAAATCTGAACCTTGTCTGTGGCGTGTGAAGAGCAAAGAGTATCATAATCGCGCACTCAGAGATGCCACTTATACAAAATCATTGACAAAGTTGAAGGAATCCGAGACTGAAGCTGTTAAAGGTACAGTTATTAAGAAGATGAATAATCTGAGGAACAATTTTCGCAAACAGAAGGAAAAAAAATCGAGGCGTCAAAGAAGTCTGAAGCAGGAACAGACGGCTTGTACAAGCCAACGCTCTGGTACTACAAGTGGTTTGATTTCCTGGGGGATCAAGATACATCGGTTTCAAACTTGCTTTTTTTTTTTTTTTTTTTTTTTAGGAGCTTTACGTCGCACCGACACAGATAGGTCTTATGGCGACGATGGGATAGGAAAGGCCTAGGACTTGGAAGGAAGCGGCCGTGGCCTTAATTAAGGTACAGCCCCAGCATTTGCCTGGTGTGAAAATGGGAAACCACGGAAAACCATCTTCAGGGCTGCCGATAGTGGAATTCGAACCTACTATCTCCCGGATGCAAGCTCACAGCCGCGCGCCTCTACGCGCACGGCCAACTCGCCCGGTTTTCAAACTTGCATGATGAAGGAAACGGGAATGATGACGTAAGTACACAAAACATTGTTTTACTTGTTTTACATTTATTTAAACTTGCATTAGGTACAAAGTTGCGGTATTTTAATTCCAGCAATATATGCCCTTCAGTTACAACGTTGTTTGAACACCTACATCAAAATATAGACAACATTTTCAATGCTGTCTGAATAGACGCAAACAAACAAATCTTAAATTATGATAACTACGTAAATGCATAAAAAAGCACGACATTAATTAGCACTTGTACGTAGGTTTTTAAGAATATGTTTCTCTTGCCATTGCACTTTACCTTCATTCATAAAGTAGTACATGAAATTTTCTCCAAAATTTAGCACTATGAGTTGTATTGCCCTGGTTTTGACGATTCAGGGCAATCCTGTTAGATCGAGAAGTATCGTACACTGTGCAAACAATAGTCCCGTTTTCAGTATTTTCCTGAAACGAATTGATTGAAGGTGCATAATTAGTGGATTCGTGTTCATCAAAGAATTATGTAAGACACAGGTAGTCATCACTACTTTCACTATGTTCTGTGGTTTGACATTCATTTGTGTATGGTATATACGAAAGCGGGAAGCAAGTATTCCAAAACCATTTTCCACAACGTGTCTTGCTCGAGAAGTCGGTAATTAAAAATCTCTTTTTCAGGTGGATCTAACTGAGCTTGTCGATATATCTGTATGAGAGGAAGAGCATCGTGAGCAACAATAACTGTCTGTACACCTCCATCAGACATTCGACCATTACTCCAAAATCTACTAACAGGAATCGATACCTTGCATCAACTATCGCTATGTCTGCCTTTGTAATTGTAATAAAAAGAGCCGGAATCTGCTGGAGGGACTATGTCTATATGTTTCTCGTCCATTGCGCCGATGCAGAGTGAGAAATTCCATCGTTCGTCAAACAATTTTGCACATTCTTCCCATTTTTCCGATGAATCAGGAAACTGAAACAAAAACAGATAAATAGATGTATTACTAAGGATAGCTTCATAATTTAAAACAAATACTCACACACATACTTCCTTCTTCTTGAGAAATCCTCTTTTTTATGGTATTAGGGGACAATGAAATGAATGCATAATACAACTTTTGACATAGGCTAAACAAATGTTTATTGTTTAAGACAAGATGCAAAAAATGTTTTCTGACAATAACAATAATTGTTGTATACTTTCAGGATAACGATCAGGAGGCTCCAGATTCACTGGTACATTCTCATAACGTGAGTGAAGAGGCAGACAATAACGACGAAGCTTCAACAACCTCAACAAGCAACCGCGTTACTCTCAGTTCGAACCTCAAGAAGTGGAAGATCGCTATGATCACTTGGCGAAAACGGTAGCTATGTGCGTGAGAGGCCTGGAAAAAAGTCAGCGTTTAATTGCTGAAAAAGGGATTGATGACATAATTCTCGAAGCGGAGATGGGCTCTCATACCACGCATAATATAGGGCATTTTGTGGATAATCAGCCTTGGTCTTCACATCTCCTAGCCCTGCGTCTACGTGCAAGTCCTTTTCCTCGTAGCGGAGAACATCTCAAGGAGCAGAAATGTTACGGGACTCTCTTCAAATGCAATTTTCACGAACTACGGCTGGATCATTTTTAAGTGCCTTCAGTGAACATAAGGGGCTGCCTGGCCGAGGCGGTAAAGGCGTGCTCGGTTCGCCCGGGAGGACGTGGGTTCGAAGCCCCGTCAGGAAGCCGTAAAATTTAAGAAACGAGATTTCCACTTCCGGAGGTGCATATGGCCCTGAGGTTCACTCAGGTTAATTCCTGGGGGCAAAGGTGGCCGGACGTAGAGCTAACCACTCTACCCCATCACGTGCCGAGGTTAACAATGGTGGAAGCCTTTACCTTCCACTTCTCCAAAGGCCTTCATGGCCTGTACGGAGGTGACTTTGCTTTCACCTGAACAGATTTGATTTGAAATTGTAGTTTGGAATGTTAAATTTTAGATGTCAAAATGTTTAGTAAGCATTTTATATGCTTTTATTGTATAGATTTATAATACTACATATAAACCTATGATAAATAAATAAGAGTAATTTTAATGTCATATTTCATTGTTCATACATACCTGAAGATAATCTTTTCGCAGAACTTTGTATATGGCATCACACGTCTCTGGAATTATGAGACCAAGAGATTGCGGTGATATTAGATTTGAATATTTGAGGTATTCGTATGGTCGCCCTGTAGCTGTTAGCCTTTCGTGTGGAGAAATCGCACTTCTCATAATTCTATCGCTCTTTTGGATTAAAGGTGACACCAATGAAAGCAATGGTTCACTCATCCTCAAGTGTCCTTCTTCTCCACTCAATTCTTTTGATAAATTGATGTGAGTGTAGCGATTTCTCTTTACACCATGAGTTGCGGGTTTTTTTAAACGAGTTGCTAACAATAAACCAAGCACTGCGATTGCGTCGTGTCGATGCCATAAGGTCAACTGATGGGCATGAGGTACAGGTTTACTGCGCAGGTTCGCCGCAACGCGTGCAGCCAGTCCCTGCTCATAGGGTGGGCTTGGCAGACTGATATCTAATAGCTCGGTGTGGAAAGCAACGGGAAACTACCTCACTCCTCATTTCCATAGTATGCCTCGTGAGTGACGCGGGCGGAGCTGTCGATGCCTTTGGGACGCACACCGAACGAATAGTTTTTATTATTCTACTAGAGGTGTTAGTTTCTGCTAATATGGGAGAAAGCCAAGTGTTTAATTGAATGATTAAATGATATTATCCCTGGGAACAGGTTCTGAGCTATTTGTGAGTAAATTTAAAACGCGAAATAACGATAATTGTGTAAATAACGCTACAATCCGCGAAATAGAAATGCGTTCAGTCTTTTCAACAGTTTTATTCCCACTTTACACATAACAACACAAAACAGCACTTTTTTAAAAAAAACTTCAATAAACAAATCGCCAAAAAAAACAAACATTTTCTGCCTATTACTTTGTTTGTATTTAAAATAATAGAGTACAGTACTCGTCACTGCTGTTACATAACCATCAAGAAACTAACCTCAATGTATCAATAATGGAGGTTCCCGTACCCAAAAAAAAATAATTAATCAAGATATTCATAATTAAGTCGGTTTTCAAGATCAATGAGGAATTCTTCTTCTTCTTCTTTTTAATCTGTTTACACTCCAGCGAGGGGTCCCACCTCTACTTCAAGGGCAGTGCCCTGGAGCGTGAGATTTTGGGTCGGGGATACAACTGGGCAGGAGGACCACTACCTCACCCAGGCGACCTCACCTGCTATGCTGAACAGGTGTCTTGTGGGGAATGGGAAGATTGGAAGGGATAGACAAGAAAGAAAGAAAGAAAGAAAGAAAGAAAGAAAGAAGGAAGCGGCCATGGCCTTAAGTTAGGTACCATCCCGGCATTTGAAGTGGGGAAACCATCGACACCAACTTCGAAGATGGCTGAGATGGGAATCGAACCCAAGTCTACTCAATTGACCTCCCGAGGCTGAGTGGAGCCCGTTCCAGCCCCCATAACACTTTTCAAATTTCCTGTCAGAGCCCGGAATCGAACCTGGGCCTCCGGAGGTGGCAGCTAAAATCACACTAACCACTACATCACAGAGGCGGACTCAGTGAGGAATTAAGGAAATTCACCCTCTCTCACCGTGACTCAATTTAGTGTTCTATATTTCTGCCTTTATTGTGATATTACGGATTACTATAAACATATTCTTCTGTGTTTGCCTGATATAAATAATTCAGCTCCCTTCTTGATATTTGCTATTTCTTATCAGACTGAAGAGAAACCTCGCTGTAATAACACACAGCAGCAGATACTGTATGCCGTAAGTCAATGAGAATACACAAAGGCTAAGTCTGCAATCCGTACAAAAGTCGTGGCGAGACAAGCTCAGGTTAGGTTAGGTTGGTAACGAAATTTATTTCCATTTCAACTGAACTGATCTTTTTAGAGGAGGTAACATTGTTTTCCTTTTCGGATCAGTTCTTGCAGATTTGTCTTGTTTTTTTACACATCCTAATCGAATTCTGTACATACGAATTAAGACCGTCATTTAACATTAATTACGTTATTACTCGAGCACGCCGCAGTTTTACTTACCTGGTATTGCCAGAACAGATTTACAGTCCTACAGAAAAAGAAAATATGCTTTACTTATAACCGCAAATGTAGCACTAGTGAGAGGGTAGTGGCAAGTCATGACTACATAGTGCCAACCTGCAAGATTAACAGTGAGTCGGCGAGTAGGGCCCCTAAACTGTATGGTTCGCGACACTGAACCTAACCCAAAAGTTAGAAAATAACTATAAATAAAGGAGAAAGAGTAAGGTTATATGTGGCAGGGAGTATCATTGTGTAAAGAAAGCAGACTCTTCCCTTGCTGCGGCCGTTATAGTCGATAGTCGCACAAAACGAGATTTTTGTTTGTTGAAAATGTCATATCTGTTAGGCTGCAAACTTACATAGTTAATTAACAGAATTAAATTACAATTAAAAAAACCGTACCGTTAACTGAAATAAGTACTGTACTTAAGTACAGGAGTAGTGTTGGCTACTGAGTGTATGATTCGAAGCAGTGCAGGTGCTATAAACGTAGGAACGTGGGTTGACGACCACGGGGCCCTTCTCTGAGTCCTGGCATCCATTCCACTTACTTGTGCCAGTCTCCTCACTTTCATCTATCCTATCCGACCTCCCTTACCCAACTCCTGTTATTTTCCGACCCCTACGGTATTAGGCAGCCAGGCCTAGGGAATCTTTCATTTTCACGCCCTTCTTGGCCCTGTCTTTCTTTGGCCGATAACTTCTTTTTTTTCCTAAGTGTCGGACGCCTTCCATCTTTTCCCTCTGTTTAGCGAAAATAGAGGATGGTTGCCCAGTTGTACTTCCTCTTAAAACAATAATCAACACCATCACTACTGCGCATGGCGTTCCCATTTCCACAGCAGGTACTTCAATTAACGATTTAGCAGCTCTCTTACTGTTCCAGTGACGCCGTTAACGCGAGTCATCAGGCTCGAGTTCTGAATACTCATTCACAGTATTCGGAGAAAGACGCAACAGAAAACATTGAGAGCATGGATATAACTTTGTACATTTCGATGTCCTGACTGTTATAAATCACTACGAAATAGTTAAGGCGTATAGTTTGACTACTGACACAAGGTTGCTGTATTTATACAACAGAAGATATGCCTGGTTATTGGGATACCAATTACCAGTTCCAACTCAGTTTTCCACAAAAGTGACCAATCTGCCTGAGTTCTGATATTGTATTGCGGATTTAAAACTTTCACCTAGCATCGATCTTCCCTCCCAGAACTATACCATTCTGTTCCATAGCCTACTCGTGTGTAGCGCTGGAAGTCATGACGAGAAGATGAACCCACCTCTCCTGAATCCCTCCCTCACTTGACCGGGTGAGTGCGCTACATCGCAGGATAAGCAAACCGATTCAGTTGCGCCAAGCGAGGTGATGCAATGCTTATGGGAGACGCAGGGGCGGTGCGTGGTGTTGCACAACTCCCAATAATTTTACACTTCATTTGTCGTCTTTCCTTCTAATGTTTTAGTTTAATAAACCTAACATATATTCGAAAACATGTTAAAATCAACCATCTTTGGTCGTTCGCTGTACTAATGCTTCGTAACGGGCCAATAAACGCTGCTGGCTTCGAATAAAACTCAGGGGGGTTTGCTTTCCTACGGCAACTCCCTAGTGGACAGCGCGGCGCAATGTACCTCAGCAGGGACGAGCCAGCATGCTCGGTCTCAGGGAGTTGCACGAGACTAGCAAGTCCCCTATCGAGAAACAGTTCCAAATGACCCCGTTAGATTGCGCCACTCTCCTACTTTCTCTCCTCTCGCAAAGGTGATTTCATTTCTATTTCCTAAATTTACACTTTTTGCTTTACGTTGCACCGACGCAGATAGATCCTACGGCAACGATGGGATAGGAAAGGACTAGGAGTGGAAGGAAGCGACCGTGGCTTTAATTAAGACACAGCCACAGCATTTGCCTGGTGTGAAAATGGAAAACCGCCGAAAACCATCTTCAGTGCTTCCGACAGTGGTGTTCGAACCCACTATCACACCTTCGCGACCCTAACCGTGCGGCCAACTTGCTGGGTTATTTCTTCTCCACGCCA
Source organism: Anabrus simplex (assembly GCF_040414725.1). Lineage (NCBI taxonomy): Eukaryota > Metazoa > Arthropoda > Insecta > Orthoptera > Tettigoniidae > Anabrus > Anabrus simplex. Next base: position 71,042,023 of record NC_090277.1, read on the forward strand.
TACGAGACCACCCACAATATTACCAACATCTTGCTTCAATGAAAAACAGGAGGGCAAATTTTCAATTCATGTGAGGCAAAAGTAACTGTGCCAGGCTGAGTGGCTCAGGCGGTTGAGGCGCTGGTCTTCTGACCGCAACGTGGCAGGTTCGATCCTGGCTCAATCCGGTGGTATTTGAAGGTGCTCAAATACGTCGGTTTCGTGTCAGTAGATTTACTGGCATGTAGTCCGGCTTCATGGCTAAATGGTTAGCGCGCTGGCCTTTGGTCAGAGGGGTACTGGTTCGATTCCCGGAAGGGTCGGAATTTTAACCACCATTGGTTAATTTCGCTGGCACAGGGGCTGGGTGTATGTGTCGCCTTCATCATCATTTCATCCTCATCACGACGGGTGTCAAATCAAAAGACCTGCACCTGGCGAGCCGAACAAGTCCTCGGACACTCCCGGCACTAAAAGCCATACGCCATTTCATTACTGGTATGTAAAAGAGCTCCTGCGGGACTAACTTCTGGCACCTTAGTGTCTCCGAAAACCGTAAAAAAGTCGTTAGTGGGCCTTAAAGCCAGTAACATTATTAATAAGATTTACAGTGTACAGTGGGTTGTAATTACCAGATATATTTCAGTTGTAGTATGAATGTAGGTCTTTGTTATTTCTGTAAGCTATAAACATCCAGCTTCAGAGACCACCAGCCGCCACTCATTTGGCAGCGTTCGTAGTGATGAATTCTGGGTAATGCATGTAATTAACAAGGCTTTCCTCTTGTCTTAATTTCTGCATGGCAGTTGAGACCAAAGGCTAGACAAAAATGGAGCCTCATTTAAATGATGTGATGACCAAGATGGAAACAAATCGGAAGAAGATGAAAGAAGACTGGAAGATGATGCTAAATAACATGGAAGAAGGCTAACAGAGGACGATAAATGAGGTGGAAGAAAGCCACAAGAAGATATTAATAAGCCAGAAGGTGACGATAAAGGAGATGAAAGACGGCCACCAGGAGATGGATGATGACAAGAAGACGGAAGACGGCCAGGTTGAGACGGGAGACAGCCGTAAGAAGTCGGAAGATCACCAGCAAAAGATGGACAAAAGAAAAACGAAGAAGAAGAAGAAGTCGGAAGACCATCAGGAGGAGACGCAAGACCGCTAGAAGAAAATGGATGAGGGACATACAAAAATCGAAGAGGGTCTTCACGAGATAAAACATGTTCCACAGGTCGATGCTCTGTCCTGAAGACTTTGTTCAGAAGATTATAGGGAGGCCGAGCACGAAGTTCCCTGACTAATGAGCACCGTGGACTGGAACTGTGACGCCTGGATGTAAACACAGAGGGACGGGGATTGTCACCTTTCGTTGGTTCCCCTGACTTACCCGTCTGTAGTGCACGAGGCCTCGGGATCTGCTCCAGCGAGGAAGCCATGTGAGAGAGAGCTGTGCCTTCCGATGTATATAGCGTTCGGCCGACCTGCGGACCATCCTGCGTTGACGGATCGGTACTGCCTGGATCTGACAAGGAGACCGGATGATGTACACGCCGCTGTCCGGAAGAGTTCGAGCGCAGAGAGCGACCGATTGAAGGCGTGATACGTCCATCGAGCGGACAACACCGGAAATAATGAGGACAAACCCCCTAAGAAAGAGAGACATGTCTCTGAAGCTCCAGAGGACGTGGAAAGACCTGTACCGAGTTCTGATGGGATAAATGACGTCAGCTAACGAGTAGGACGGAGGCCAAGATGAAGGTGGTACTTCTAGACCGAAGGGTGCCATGCCGGGGAACACCTGAGAAGGTAACTGATAGCGACGATCCTCTCATGAGCGAGGGGCGGTACTTCCTGAAAGGGATCGGGGAACACCCAGCTGCCCTGGAGGCCGGAGCCGGTGAGTTTCCGGTAGATGAAGCGTCTTTAGGCGGTAAAAAGCCGGATAGCCACGGACATTCGGGCACTTTGGGACTCCGTCGTGGTGGACTCTGTATTGAGGTTCGGTGGCTGGGCTGAGGGCAACAGAGGTGTTGGTTGTCGCTAGTGACTCTCCGGGGTCTGAAGGAGGAGTGATTAGCTGGACTGAAGACGGCGTACGGGACAGAAGGTGTGGACTGAGGACCGAGTGTAATTGCAAGAGTGAGAAGTACTGTACGTGACTGGGGCTGTCTGCATGCACGTGCTGTACTCGGCACGTAAGGCTATATTGCCGCTCTGTTCTCATCACTGCTGCCAATTTGACTCGTTACATATTGAAATCACCAGGCATAACTAAACTCAGTGTAAGCGTCACTAACGGAGGTTCCGTTGCCAAAGTAAATAATCAAATCAACATAATCATAATAAAGTCGGTTTTCAAGCTCAGTGAGGATATAAACACTCTCTCTCAATTTACTGTTATATATTTCTACATTTATTTTAATATACGAATTACTATAACCGTATTCTTCAGTGTTTGCCTGGCGTAAATAATTCAGCTCCCTTCTTGATATTTGCTATTACTTGGCGGGCTGAACTGAAACCACACTGTAACAAAATAACATACACAAGCAAATCTATATATGTAAATAAAGTAAGAGTTTTATCTGTACCTTGCTCAGAATTTAAATATGATGATATTTCTGTACCGGTCGTGACCACACTAATAAGGAGATGCACTTCTTAATTTTCCGTAATGCCTGTCTGTGTATGTGTGTATGTACGGCTGAAGAGAATTTAATGAAAATCGATATGTCGAGTCGGGGAATAAGTCGCTACAGTCTGGAGTGAAATGGTAGTTTAGGAGGAAGCCTAAAATGTATTTCTCAAATGTTTATATTATTATTGGTCCTATCGATAAATACTATATAACTAAAGTTATGAAATCCACAGCCTGTTTCCAGTCATTCGACCGGGTCAGGAATGGAATGAATGAACACACCATCTCCCGGCGAGGATAGGAATTGTGCCGGCTGAAGAAGCCTTTCGCACTCCTCTGGGGCAATGATTAATGACTAACAGATGAAATGAAATTATACTGGCGTGTGTTGCTGGAATGAAATATGACAGGGAAAACCGGAGTACGCTGAAAAAAACCTGTCCCGCCTCCGCTTTGTCCAGCACAAATCTCACATAATTGACCGGGATTTGAACCACAGAACCCAGCGGTGAGAGGCCTGCGCGCTGCCGCCTGAGCCACGGAACTAAAGTTACATAGTATTAAATTCCAGATCATTTATCGCTTAGGCTATACATTTTTACAGTACCGGCCATGATAACAGAGATATTCGTGAATTTGCATTTTTGTTGCTAGATCCATATTAGCACCGAGCCACGAGAAAATGGATAAACAGAAATGGTAGTTTAAGGCAAGGAGCCTAAAATTAAATTTTTAATTACCTATCTTATTGGCCATATCGAAAAGTACTATATAAGAAAAGTTATAGAGAAGACAATTTCCGATCATCTATGCCTTATTCAGTTTTACCGTACGACTATAATAAGATAGGTGGTGATGGTGATTAAATGGTGAAGATGGTTAGAAAAATGAGAAAAAATCATGAAGGAACTATCTTTTGAATAATAACACAAGAGAGAGAGACATGAAAGAAAGGAGGACTCCCTTTACGTTAGGTGCACTAATATCACAGGGTCGGAAGTAAAGTAAATGTGAAGGCTTGCAATATAGAAAGCTCATAAAATTGATCAACATTACATTGACCATTGTTTGTTGTGATGTGCTTTGTGTCTTCTGCTGCCACTCATCTCCGATAGATAGGATTACTGCTGCGTACCGAGTATAACAGCCTTCCTGAATATTGGCGTGAAGGGCAACGCTCTCGCTCGAGACTAACGTCACAGATCTCAAGACCAGTCCTCCTGTAGTGCAAGCTGTGCGACGTACCAGTAACTACGACTATAAACTTGATAGTATATCATTGGCAGTTATTGCGTGAATTAACGTTCACATATGAAAACGAGTGATCCAATACAGTTTGTCAAAAGCCTGGAAAAGTACTGCATGTTCAACTATGAATCCCTTTATACTAGTGATGGGCAGTCTGAGACGAGGTCTCGGGATTTCTCGAGACTAGCGCAGGCACTATTTCTCGCGAGAAATTTCGAGAGATCTCGAGAACGTTGTCCCCGCATTGTGCGGCGAGCAGAGTGTCGTAGGCCTATTGTGCAGGTAGTCAGAGCCGAGTATGCCTTCTCCATTTCGTAAAAACGTGTCAACAAGCGACTATGGCGTTCATTTTTACCGAGTTCTATTTTGACGCAGTATAACATAATTATGTCCGCCTCTGTGGTGTAGTGGTTAGCGTGATTAGCTGCCACCCCCGGAGGCCCGGGTTCGATTCCCGGCTCTGCCACGAAAATTTGAAAAGTGGTACGAGGGCTGGAACGGGGTCCACTCAGCCTCGGGAGGTCAACTGAGTAGAGGTGGGTTCGATTCCCACCTCAGCCATCCTGGAAGTGGTTTTCCGTGGTTTCCCACTTCTCCTCCAGGCGAATGCCGGGATGGTACCTAACTTAAGGCCACGGCCGCTTCCTTCCCTCTTCCTTGCCTATCCCTTCCTATCTTCCCATCCCTCCACAAGGCCCCTGTTCAGCATAGCAGGTGAGGCCGCCTGAGCGAGGTACTGGTCATACTCCCCAGTTGTATCCCTGACCAAGAGTCTGAAGCTCCAGGACACTGCCCTTGAGGCGCTAAGTCCGAGGGAAAAACCGAACCTGGAGGGTAAACAGATGATGATAATGATGATAACATAATTATAAATGATACGCATTCTGGCATTGTACGCAGTGGTAAGTACACGAATAAATAGGTTAAGTACAGAAACTGACGGCTTCTGTAGGTACACGTACCTGGATACTAGAGGCGTGCGTTATTCGAACTCGAGACGAGGCAAGATGCGCCTTGCTGCGTATGCAACCACAATTACGCATGAGTGGAATGTGTAATCTAAAGTGCTTCAGTTTATTCCAATTCTTTCGACAGGTAGGTGTACATCGATATCAGACCCCACATTCAATAACATATGACCACTGCTTGTGTTTACCGATATTTTGGTGATGAAGGAAATAATTCCTTACAGTGTTATAGAATATTCGCGTCATAATTAGGTACTTCGATATATGACGGTGCAATGCGAAATTGTCTATAGTTGTACGCGACAACTTGAAGACGATGTCCGAAACGCAACATAAGTCGTGGATGTTGGTTATTTTGAAGAGATGCCACATAGAACAGCCCGCAGTGTTGTTCATTCAAAAGAAGTAAAATACCGGTACATCGGCAGAAATACTTCTGGGATGATCCGACACTTAAAAACACATAACATAAATGAAGAGGAATAGTCACAGAACACCTCCGGCCCAGCCTGAATTACAAGAAGCTTCCCTGCCAACAACAATTGTGAGGCATCCGGGCAGGTTTACATCCTAATAACAGTTATTAACAAATTATACGGGTTATTCAGCTAAGAAGTCCACCTAAAATAACTCGTGAACAGTTTGAGATACTGGTATTCTGTCTTCAGTTTCGTAAATGGTATTAAGGACCTCATAGTTCAACATGCAGAGCTTTCCTAGGCTTTTGACAAAATTTATCGTCAGACACGTTTCCACACGAGAACTGCTGATGATAACTACCAAGCTTACACTCGTAGTTACTGGGACGTCGCGTCGCAAAGCTCGCAGCACACGAAAATCGGTCTCGAGAGCCTTGCCCATCATCCCTGCTGAAAGAATTAGAGCAAAGTCGGGCATTTTAGATTACACGTTCCACTCATATGTAATGAGGGTTGCATATGTAGCAAAGCACATCTTTCCCCGTCTCAAGTTCGAATAATGCACGCCTGTAGTATCCAAATAGGTGTACATCCTATGTACAGTTATTATGCAGGGTTATTCAGCCAAGATTTCCACCTCAAATGAGCCGTGAACAGTTTAAGATACTGAAATTCCGTTATCACTTTCGTTAATGGTATTAAGGGATTCACAGCAGTACTTTTCCAGGCTTTTGACAAAGTGTATTTGCTCACACGTTTTCATATGAGAACGATAAATTTACAGTCGTAGTTACTGGTACGTCACACGCTTGCACTACAGGAGGATCGGTTTCGAGATTCTCGCGAGAGTCTCGAGATCTGTGACGTCAGTCTCGAGCGAGGGCGTTGCCCATCACTACTTTATACCATTAACGAAAGTGAAAACATAATGTCAGTATCTTAAACTGTTCACGACTCATTTGGGGTGGACATCTTAGCTGAATAACCCTGCATAATAACTGTACATAGGATGTACACCTATTTGGATACTACAGGCGTGCATTATTCGAACTTGAGACGGGGAAGATGTGCTTTGCTACATATGCAAGCCCCATTACACATGAGTGGAACGTGTAACAGGGGTTAACAGGAGACCGATTCTCGTGTGCTGCGAGCTGTGCGACGTACCGGTAACTACGACTGAGAGCTTGATAGTTATCAGCAGTTCTCGCACGGAAATGTGTGTGACGATAAATTTTGTCAAAAGCCTAGATAATCACTGCATTTTGAACTATGAGCTCCTTAATACCATTTGAGGATCGTTGCTAGTTGTACTTCCTCTTAAAACAATAAACACCAACCAACCAACCAACCAACCTTAATACCATCAACGAAAGTAAAGACAGAATGCCAGTATCTTAAACTATTCACGAGTTATTTTAGGTGGAATTCTTTGCTGAATAACCCATATAATTGTTAATAACTGTTATTAGGGTGTAAACCTACCTGGATGTCTCACAATCGTTGTCGGCAGGGCAGCTTCTTGTGATTCAGACCGCGCCGGAGGTGTTCTGTGACGATTCCTCTTCATTGATATTATGCGTTTGTAAGTGTCGGATCATCCCAGAAGTATTTCTGCCGATGTATTTTACTTCCTTTGAACAAGCACCACAGCGCACTGTGCTATGTGGCATATCTCCAAAATAACCGAATCTACGACTTACGTTGCGTTTCGGACATCGTCTTCAAGTTGTCGCGTACAACTAGACGCAATTTCACATTGCACCGTCATATATCGAAGTACCTAATTATGACGCGAACATACTATAACATTGTAAGGAATTATTTCCTTCATCACCAAAATATCGGTAAACACAAGCAGTGGTCATATGTTATTGAATGTGGGGTCTGATAACAATGTACACCTACTTGTCGAAAGAACTGGAGCAAACTGAAGCATTTTAGATTACACATTCCACTCATGCGTAATGGTGGTTGCATATGCGCAAGGCGCATCTTGCCTCGTCTCGAGTTCGAATAACGCACGCCTCTAGTATCCAGGTACGTGTACCTAGAGAAGCCGTCGGGTTCTGCACTTAAACCACTCATTCGTGTAGCTACCAGTGCATACAATGCCAGAATACTACGTCAAAATAGACCTCGGTAAAACGAACGTCCTAGTCGCTTGTTGACGCGTATTTACGAAATGGAAAAGGCCCGTGGTTGGCTAATCGGCACAAACAACATTTAGCTCCGACTACCTGTAAGGCTACGACATGCTGCTCGCCGCACAATGCAGGGACAACGCTCTCGAGATCTCTCGAAATTTCTCGCGAGAAATAGTGCCTGCGCTAGTCTCGAGAAATCCCGAGACCTCGTCTCAGACTGCCCATCACTAGCTGAGGTGTTAGATCTCTCGTCTTTAGCATATCATTCCTCTGGTTCATACATTTTCTGATACTACTGGTACGTAACACACTGGATGATCATAGTATTCCAGCTATTCGATCCGTACTCTGAGGCACTGATTGGAATGAGCAGTACGCACTCTTAACGGAATAATGGCAGAGGAGTGCTCACGGCTCTCTGCGGCCTGGTCATTCCAGCTCTGAAACTTTTGTCTGTTAGATTGGCAGCGTAGCATTGTTCGTTAAAAGTGAGAACATGTGCGGTTTTACATTTGCTCGGGTATTTTAAATGATAGCATTGCTTGTAATCGCGACATTCGTACTGACGTCACTGTAATGACCTGTGTTGACTTCAGTTGGGAAAACCATGAAGACAGGCTTTCTTAGAATTCCGTAGCGAAGCACGGGTACATCAGCTAGTATATTACATGCATTCCCCTCCCCAAAGAGTAGGGGGGGGGGGGGCGCAACTAGAAGGTAACGCCTTCTCTCTGGCCGGGAGATTCGGCGTGTTTGGTGGTTTGATGGAGTTGGGAGAGGTGGGATGGAGCTGGGAGCAGGTCTCGACCTATTGGCCAAGTGCTTTATTGAATGCTTTAAATTTGTACAATTGAATTGTCAGTTTACATTGTGTTTTCGTTTGTACAAGTGGTTATAATTGTGTTTTTACATTTTGTTTCATTTGTGAGATGGTTTCCATTTTACATTTACATGGTTACAATTTGAACTTTTACGATGTTGTTACACTTTGCAGTTTATAATTTACCCCCTTTCTTAATACTTTATTGAGGGGGTTTTTACAGCATACATGGGTGATTACCGGCAGTGTGGAATTTTACAATATTTAGGTAGTTTTACAGCTGGAAACATAATATTTTACAATACTTACAAGGTTTTGAGGCTAGGTATTTACAGTTTTCGGGATACAATTTGATCATGTGCTGTCAAAGGATATTTACAATTTTTATCTTGTATTTGTTTGCCATATTCTTATGAGTGTTTGGCATGATGATGGTTGCATTGTACATTTCGAATCTTGGACTGGCTTCTGAAACAGATTGAAATATATTAGAAGAGTTGCTCTTTATATTACTATTGCTTGTCTGATGGTGAGGAGGACTTCGACGAGGGCTCACTAGGATTTATGGTGTTATATGGCTGTCTTGCTGTGCGTGGGTTGGGGGTATTCAGAGAATTATGGGAGTTGGGGTGATGGGCTTAGTGTCACATCTTCCATCTTTTCCTAGGTGGCACCACCTTTGGGTGGGGGAGAGACCGGAAAAGGTGATACGGTGTTTGGGTGAAGTGCTGGTTGGAAGGAGGGGGTCCGCGGAGGAGTTGGTTAAGGGATGGGAATGGACTCTGTGGTAGGATCGTTGGAATTGGGTGAGGACGTAAACGTCAAGAGGTGGGAAGGGGAATATGTCTAGAAGGTCAGCCGTGGGGTAGTGGAATGGGGGTCGGAGAGCGTGACGGACTGTGATGGAGAGTAGTGGGCGATAGAGGTTTGGGTTGGAGTTGGCAGCGGCTGCCCAGGTGGTGAGGCCGTGGGTGATCGGGGATCGCACGAAGGTTGTGTAGGTGAGAAGGAGGAGTGAGAATTTGAGACTCCATGGGTTCCGGCTCGGCGGCGCACTAGTCGGGCTCGGGTGGCAGAAGAAGGGGCGGAAGGTGAGGTGTTGGTCGAATAGGATGCCTAGGTATTTCAGTCGGGTTGAGTTCGGATAGGGGAGTAGCGGATCTCGAGTTGGAGGTGGCCTGGACTGCGGGATATACTAGTTTTTCCCCGTTTGCGTCGGAAGAGAATGGACTGGGTCTTCTCGAGATTCAGTTTTAGGTGTCACCGGTCGCACCAGCAGGAGAGGAAGGTGTTGAGGCAGGGTTGGACGGAACGGTTGATGGCTTGGACTGCGTGTAGCGGGGCTAGGATGGCAGTGTCGTCAGCGAACTGTAGGAGTTGGACGGGGGATGTGTTCTTAGTCAAGAAGAATACACAAAGGCCGAGTCAGCAAACCGTCCGAGACAAGTTAGGTTAGGTCTGGTACCGAAGTTTTCTTCGATTTCAACTCATTTTCATTATGTCAGAGACTTATCACAGAAACAAGGGCTTAATTCCCCGTTAATGTTGCAGTTCTGATCATAATTTCCGAATCAGTACGAGTTGATAGTTGTTTTTTCTTTTCTATACCACGTAGGAATTTAATGATAGCCTTCTGAATTGATCTTTGTAGATGAGGTAACACGGCTTTCCTCTTCAGAGTTGTTCTTGCTTCTTATACATTCTACACGTACGAACTGGACGACGCTGAGTCGTTGTTTCACACCAACTACGTTAATAAGTGCATTTTTCTGACATGCCACAACTCTACTTATGTGGTATTATCCAAATATATTTACAAGAAAAAGAAAATACGCTTTAGTTATACTCGCAAAAGTAGGAGTAGTGATTTTCACAACCGGGCAGCGTGCGAGGTGAACTGTGTGGTTAGCGACACATCACTAGCTTCAGTGTTAATAGGGGGAGAAAGAGTAACGGTGTCCCCCAACGCCCGTATTCACCACAGAATTTATTTCTCGGTTTACCAAAACTAAGTTTTCGTTTCAATCTGGATTTGAACCTTACATTCTGCACAGTGACGCATGAGAAACAAATGACTGCGTTCTGCCGCCAATATCGGAATGCAAATAAGTTTTTCATTCCATTCGAGGTTTGCAAATAATTCGTCATAAATTATGTCCGCTATTGAACAGAAACGCAGAAAGAACCCTAATGCGCCTTTCCAAGAGAAAGAATTGTTATTGAATTTGGCAGCAGAAAGTATTAACAACATAGAGAATAAGAAAATTAATTTTAGGCTACGTATTGCATATTTCACTCAAAAAATAAGGCAGTTTTCCTTAATTTTTCATTTAAAAATCACCCAGTCGTGTATCGTACAAGATATAAGCTGCAATCGAGAATTCATCTTAGGCCTACCTGTGTTGGGAATTCCAGGTTATGTTCGATCATTGACAGTGTCAAGCTTCAGATAAATCCGTGCCATCGTAGTTCCCAAAACATGTAGTGTAGGTTGTTTTATTTCATAATCCTCGGTCTCTTGGGTTTCATTCATTCTGTGAAGATGTCTTGCATGTTTGGAAACATTTTCTTTTCCTTGTTATAATATTCTCGATGTAGTTCGTTGTTATGAAGACTTCTGTATTGTACTCCGTCTTAAAGTGGCCTTAATATTTTTGTTAGCGGTTTCTATTTTCTCCATCATTTAGTCCGGCTCCAACACTGAGTGGTTAGCACCTTGGCCTTCGGCTCACAGGTTCTACTCCCGGCCACACGACGGATTTTAATCGTAAGCGAATTTGCTTGGCTCGGGGACTGGGTAACTGTGCTGTCCCCAACGTTTCTGCGTCTCACACACCGGCCATATCACTATACTCCTCTACACTAACACACAGCTGGGCTAAGTTTGATTTTAAAGCGGTAATAATAATAATAATAATAATAATAATAATAATAATAATAATAATAATTCGTGGTGTGGGTTACTGTAGTCACTCCGCCACCAATAATCGATCTATTACCACTGTTCTGCATTTAGGACAGTCGCGCAAGTGGCAGGATTGTTTATCAATTGTTTAATTTTTTTTTACATAGAAAATTTGGAAACTTATTTAGTATCTTTCCCGATAAATTATTCCAATCCCTAACTCCTGTTCCTATAAAGGAATATTTGCTCCGATATGTCCTTTTGAATTCCAACTTCATCTTCATATTGTGGTCTTCCTACTTTTAAAGACACTATCGAACTTATTCTTCGACTAATGTCATGAATTTCGTAATGAAACGTTGTGAACGTTCGCTATTTGAACAGAACAAAGAACAAGTTCATTCCCTACCCGGTAAGCACTGCTATAATTTTCTGGCCTATTTTCTAAGTATTTCTGGTTCTGATTTAGCTTTAGGTTTGTCGCTAGTGCCACGACACCGGTGAGTTTACGAGCTGCAAGTTCTAGCGGCTTGTGAACTTACCCATGTAAACATACTCGCTAGTTAGATTCCAGCTTACGGGGCTACTTTACACTCTACTTACCGATCACGTGACGTACTTGCCGCGTGCAAACACAGTTACCGGCTAGCGAATACAGAATCAAGTTGTCATCGAACTGGAATTGTAATAAAACGGTAAAACTTCTTGATATCTATGAGCAATGTGAGTGCCTTTGGAACATACAACATTCTGATTGTTGCAATAAAAAAACGGGATTCTGCCATGAATACATTAATGAGTGCAGAGAACATTTCATCTTCTTCTTCATAGTACCGTATCAGGTCCCCCTGACGTTGGCGATCACTGTGGCGAATGCAGAACGATCTCTAGCTAGGTGGAAAAGTCTTTCAACACTGTGAATTCCAGTCCATTCTTTGATGTTTCCAAGCCATGATGTTCGCCTCCTCCCGACACTTCTTCGACCCTGTATTTTGCCTTGTACAATCCGCTGTAAGATGAGGTAACGGTCATTTCTAAGGATGTGGCCAAGGTAAGAGATCTTCCGGAGTTTTATTGTTTGAACGAGTTCCCGACTTGCTCTTGCCCTTCTGAGTACTTCTTGGTTCGTTAGTCGTGCAACCCACGAAATCCTGAGCATCCTACGGTGGATCCACATTTCAAAGGCTTCCAAGCGTTTCACTGATATGTTCTTGAGAGTCCATGTTTCCACACCATATAGCAAGGCTGACCATATATAGCACTTGACCATCCTCTGTCTAAGTTTTAAATTTAAGTAGTCGTTGCAAAAGAAAGATTTCATTTTTGTAAATATTTTTCGTGCTATTGCTATCCTCTGTTTCACTTCTTTCTCGGGATCAAGTTGTTCAGTGACAATGGCACCCAGATACTTAAAAGTGGTTACTCTCTCAATCTGTCGGTTGTTTAGTTGTAAGATTGCCTCAGCATTGGCACGTCTGCTGAAGATCATGAACTTGGTCTTGTTTACATTTATTTTTAGTCCCATGTCCTCACTTACTGCACTGATATTATTGAGCAGGAGCTGGAGACCTTCAAAATTGTCACACAGGATGACTGTATCATCCGCATATCTTATGTTGTTAATTATGCCGCCATTTACTTTTATTCCATATTGTTGATTTTCTAAAGCTGTTTTGAAAATTTTATCCGAGTAAAGGTTGAATAACAATGGAGACAAAACACAACCTTGTCTAACTCCTCTTTGGATGGCCATCTCGTTTGTAGTTTGATTTCCGATTCGGAAATTCGAGCCTTTTGTCTCCAGTAAAGGTTTTCAATAATGCGGATATCTTACATTAAAAGATCAAAGTAATAAAGAATGTTTATCGCCAAGAATTACTCAAGATTTACCATCCTAAACTGATATGGTTTAAGAGAGCAGACGCTTTCCTAAGATATGTTATAACTTGTCGACAAAGCACATCAAATCTACTACTACTACATTTTACACTTGTCTCACCTGTTGACTACGAGAGATTGTTCATCTAATCGGCCCCAACTGCTCTTAGTCGCCATGGTACCGAACCGGCCCCGAAGAAGTAGTCTGCATACTGGGTTCTTGTATGTGCTGCAGATGAACTGTAGTTATTAGAGGCAATATTCTGTACAGAAAGTAATCCCAAATTTAATTCTGATCGCCATTGTCCTGCACAGAGTTCTCCAGCGTCTGGATCTTCAATATCAACACATCCTCTTGTAATATATCGGGTACCAGATGTCCTAAGCCAGTAGCAGGCACTCGTTATCACCAGGTCAGTAGTACTCGCCTGTAATTCGATTGGCCTGCTGAAAACTCGAAATCGTGGAGCCAGAACACCAAAAGCATTTCAGCGACTCTCGTAGCCCTCGACAAGCAATAGAGTTATATCCTCTGCTGTAAGGTAAGATTTTGCCTGCTATAGGGTTTTAGTAGATTGTTTCTGAGGGGGAATGCAACATCACCAGCTATAACAGAATTGTCAGGCCAGATAAGTAAATAGTTTTCTATAGCCGAATTAATCTCTGAACAGCGCACTGTCATTAACTCTTCCGACACGAAACAGTAATCGCGAAGAGGACGATACTGTACGTGCCCTTATAGAATTCAGACCCACCGTTATCTGGACGCTTTATTACGCAATGTTTTCCATAGATATCTCGACAGCAGTTTGGGAAATTCCACTCCGATTTCAATACATCCTGAATCCTCCCCCACTCTTGTTTGTGGTACCTGTAAAAGGAGAGAAGAGGCTGCTTGCATAGATATTGTATTTTTCTTAACTCTATCCTATATTTTCATTTATTTTCAAAACTTAACCCTGGAACACTATACTCATAAAACACCATAGTAGGGTCTGCTTGACCGAGTCACCACTTGTTCTTCTTCTAGCTGGCTACTAGAGGAAACCGGTAAATTGCTATTGTGATATTTTCTCCAGGAACTCTGTTATTCAACCTACCCATATAATACCAAACAAATGTGATGATGATGACCATGAAAGGCTGCGCCTGAACAAAAAAGAAAACCATCATCCCCAGGAAAGATGCTCCCTCCTTTAAACAAGAGGAAACGCAAGGATACTGGACTAATTGCCGTGGAATCAGCAATAACGACATGACAAGATATAACACAGAGACGCAAACCCGATGATGATGATGATGATGATGATGAATACGATACATTCGGAAAACATATTGCTGCACGATTGAGACAGTCGCCATAACGCAGCTCCGATTACAACAGACAGGCTTCACTGCAGGGACGCTCTACCCCCTCATGTATCTTCTCCACTACAAGAAAGCAATTCTTCAAGTGTAACTGACTCTATTATATCAGCATCAGAGCATGAGTTTTCGCACTTTCTTCATTTGTAATCGGGTAATTTGGTGTAATGTACTTAGTTACTTGAATTGAAATTATTTCGTACTATAATATGCTTGTTATTAGAAGTATTATGAGATAAGTACATACCTTTAAGAAGTCATCCAACACAGTAGAGCTTCTGGTAAAAATCTTGATATTGTGCATGGTGGTATTCTAAACAATAACGCTATCTCCACTGGCGTACAGTAACTTCAAGCTTGGTTCTTGCTGTAATAATTGTATTCTGTTTAGTAATGTGAAGCAACTCCTCAAATTTATCTTCACCGAGTCTAAGATGCCTTGTGTATTCCCGCGAGTCTTCATTTGATAATTCCGGAAGCGCACAGTTTGATGCACCATGAGATTCTCTGCGAGCAATCCTATGTCTACATGGCCGTCGTTTTCGACATTTTTTCTTCATTATTTCTCTAAGTTCTTCACTTAAGACTACTACAACAGCATCAATAGCTTCTTCAACATCACACATTCCCACCGAAACCACGCCAATATCTCGATCTGGGTGAGTATAGACAATACAGAACGATGCATTTTGGGTTGGGCTGGCCGGGAACTACGTCCGCCTTCTACTAGCCCCATGTAAATACCGACTGGCCTGGTAACCTTGACTTGCGGCAGGTAAACTAGCCCCGTGAAAACGAGCCTAATGGAATGGGAGTAGTTTCAGGCGGCTCGCAGGGACTATGTGTAAGCAAGCCTCGGCCTCTCACCGCTGGGTCGCGTGGCTCGAATCCCGGTCACTCCAAGTGACATTTGTGCTGGACAAAGCGGAGCCGGGACAGGTTTTTCTCCGGATACTCCATTTTTCCCTGCTATCTTTCATTCCAGCAACACTGTCCAATATCATTTCATTTGATCTGTCAGTCATTAATCATTGCCCCAGAGGAGTGCGACAGGCCTCGGCAGCCGGAATAATTCCTACTCCCTAGGTGGGGGCTTCATTCATTCCATCCCTGACCCGATCATTGACTGGAAAGTCAGAACGCAAACGTATTTAACCAAGGCGCAAGTGTTTTCTACCCGCACGACGTTCTGCGTTGAGATTTGCATAAATATTAGCGATGAGAACCCCTAAAATGTATGCAACTCACCGACATAACAGTAGAGCAGCTAGAAGATACTCGCGCCTTGTTCAAATACGTTTGTATCCGTGCCTAAAACTGCTTTCCCTAGTTATCAGAAATATTTTACACGCCGGAATGGAGTGATGTTGTTTGCCGTGCTCTTGGCCGGAAGTCTGTTCAGTGCAGTAGTATCGGGCTGTGGTGGTGGTTAGTGACTGCTTGTTTTCCATCGGGATAACCAATACACGTCATTATCTTTCTGATAATGTTCCGAACAGTGGACGAAGCGAGGAGAATGGCGTATGGCTTTTAGTGCCGGGAGTGTCCGAGGACTCGTTCGGCTCGCCAAATGCAGGTCTTTCGATCTGACGTCCGTAGGCGACCTGCGCGTCGTGATGAGGATGGAATGACGATGACGACATATACACCCAGCCCCCGTGGCAGCGAAATTAACCAATTATGCTTAAAATTCCTGACCCTGCCGGGAACCGGACCCGGTACCCCTGTGGCCAAAGGCCACAACGGTAACCATTTAGCCATGGAGCGAGGAGAATGATAAATGGAGCCGATGACCTCAATGTTTAGTCATCCTCATAATCTCTATGTTTGTTACATCATCAGCTCGAAGGGTGGTTGGATCCTCAAATAACAACACCCAATGTTGTGTGGTTAACTGCAAAAGTCGAAGTTGGCGTCATAATCAGCCGAATTAACCGGGATCAGCAATGTTGAGGCGCTTTCCCCCCAGGGCCAAGAGTGCTGTGGGAGAACGACAGTGGTGCGCGTACCGCTAGGGGTAAGCAGTTGAGCGTTCTCATTTTAAATAACATTTTGTTTTGATTGTCTACCACTACACAAAGTCCCCTTTTTAAACTATTCATTCTAAAATACGTGTCAGTTTGTACCACTCAATGACTAGGTCTATAAAAATGCTTACTTATGCTGCATTCTTCTTAAAAAATTTCGTTTCGCAGTCACTCATTCAGCCAATTCTCTTCAGCAGCAGTGTATGCAGTACAATAGTAATTATTGTTCCATCAATAATTATTCTCGTGTACACTGTTCAGCCACAACACTACCACCACCTACCTAACAGCCGGTATGTCCAGCCTTGGCGGGGATAACAGCGGCGACGCGTCTCGGCATGGAAGCAATGAGGCCTTGGTAGGTCGCTAGAGGGAGTTGCCACCACCTCAATTGCAACTCGCCGCTGTGTTCCTCGAACCTCTCCATCGCAGTCCTGGTCTTGTGACACGCCACTGCCGTTGGGAAACATGTTCGCCACGAAGGGATGTACAACCTGTGTACGATACTTCTCGGCCTTGCACCAGCTCAACTGGACCCATGGATGCCCGCATCAATGTTCCTCAGAACATAATTGAGCCGCCGACAGCTTGTCTCCGTCCCGCAGTACAGCTGTTTCCCTGGACGACGCACCCTCCCATCGGCTTGATGAAGAAGGTATCGGGAGTCATCAGACCATGTAACGCTCTGCCACTGTGCCCACGTCCGGTGACGATGGTCACGTGGCCATTTCAGTCGTAGTTGCCGATGTCGTCGTGTTAACATGCACGGGTCGTCGGCTGCGGAGGTTCATCCTTAGGAGTGCTCTGTGTGTTCAGACACACTTGTACTGATATTAGTTCCGCCACAGCTCGCCGCCTGTCCTGTTCTACCAGTCTGCCCAGCCTACGACGTCCGACATCTGTAATGAGGGGTGGCCGCCCAACCCCTCGACGTTTGGATGTGGTTTCACCTAGATTTCGCCACTTGTTGAAGACACTCATCACAGTACTCCTCGAACATCCGACAAGTCGTGATCGTGCCGAGCCACTCATAGATCGCGCGCTTTCCCCCTTCTACGCTCACTGATACTGCATGCACCGTGCGTGTGTCTGACTAGTAGCCATTCCACGTGAGTAATAGTGTGGCTGTTCAGTGCATATTTCGTTGCTAGGCAATGAAAACCTTGTAATTCCACACACAAGAACACCACGTTTCTCCAGCTGTCTTGTGAAGGCTTGCCGTGTTGCCTCAGAAGGGAACAGAAGACTCCAATGCTCGAATAATTGGACTGTCATTAAGTACAGGTACAGTTGTCCGGCCATTTTGTTGACTTACGAGCTTTCCTTTGCCCAGCGACGATATACAGTACAGGGTGGTATAGCTGCTTGCCTATCATCCCGGCTGAGGTGGGATTTTCAGTTGAAAATTCCGTGGTGTCAGGAAGGACATGTGATCTTAAATCCCCGGGCACAACTCTTTCATGCCTCAATGCATGCAGAGACCCTGAACAAGCTGCGGTACATGATGATCATACTGGTATTAGTTGGCATCCAGCAACAATCATTTGTTATTCCTGGTACGAAGGTAAAGCAAGAGGATTTTGGGGGTTCGCCACCACTGTACTAGGAGACATGTCCTTCTACTTTCACCGCAAGCTATCCTGACTGCAACTAGCAACTGAAAGTGAGAAATGCTCAACCGTCATCAAACAGCACAACAGCGTCTCAGGTCACACAATCTGACTGGCCGGAAGACCCTTAATGAGATAACAACTGGAAGCAAGGCTACACTTCTGGCTTCGTGATGTACAGGCCGTGCTGTAGCTCGGATGACGTCACGCAAAGCGGCGAAGATACGTCTGTGCCTTGTATTCTCAAATCATTAACACCTGTAATCTGTTGGTATCTCGTAAGCTAGGTCTAGCTCATTATAGGAGGAGCAGGCTTGAAATGTGATCAGAACTCGTCCGTGTACCCAACAAATCATACTTACAGTGCATTAAATAAAAATATGGAGGCTACGATTGTACACAAATAAATAATAATAAAAAGAAGAAGACTGTACCACCATTCCTCTTGGTCTAGACGATCATAATTCGTGGAACTTCTGGGCACTATCCTTCAAGAAATTAAGTTGCATTGCTTGTAATATCTAAATATTGTCTACTTGCAATGGTTTAACTTAAATTGTTTGAAGTGTATGTATAACAATGCCAAAGCATTTTATGAACTGCATGTACTGGAGTTCTACATTTTGGACTGGATTCCGCTTTTATTGCACGTTCTCAATTTTACCTAACCCAAGAAATAATACAAATGCAGGCTCCCTTGCTTACTTACCTACTGTCTTACTTTTAGAATTGTACTTTATGAACAATAATACGCACTGCCATAAATGTACACAAGAAGAAAAGAGTCAAAAGCAATACTCACCCTCAGCTCTGGAAAATGACTGAAACATACTCTTGTATTCCTCGTAATAGTTACATTTTCGGTTAGGATTTTAGTCTTCCATAAGTTTCTCCTGCCCTCATGTTGGTGTATAGTTGGCTATTCGTCGTGATGCGCACAACGTTTTGGCATTGTAGCAATTTATTTAAATTATTACCATTAGCTTATATTTCCACAAAATGTGCTATATGGTAATTAAATAATTAATAATTAAATTCCATGAAAAGCGTTACGTTCCTTGAATTTACATCACTGACCACATGAAAATAACATACACAACCTAAACCTGATTATATTGGACATCTCTGCGAATTTAATAACTGGTTTGATAGAAGGCAGTTTGAGTTTAGGAAAGGTTATTCCACTGAAGCTCAACCTATAGGATTCCAGCAAGACATAGTAGATATCTTACATTCAGGAGGTCAATTGGACTGTATCGCGATTGACCTGTCTAAGGCATTTGATAGGGTAGACCATGGAAGACTACTAGCAAAAATGAGTGCAATTGGACTAGACAAGAGTGACTGAATGGGTGGCTCTGTTTCTAGAAAATAGAACTCAGAGAATTAGTGTAGGCGAAGCTTTTAACTGTCCTTGTAATTATTAAGAGGGGAATTCCTCAAGGCAGTATTATTGGACCTTTATGTTTTCTTATATATATCAATGATATGTGTAAAGAAGTGGAATCAGAGATAAGGCTTTTTGCAGATGATGTTATTCTGTATAGAGTAATAAATAAATTACAAAATTGTGAGTAACTACAACATGACCTCGATAATGTTGTGAGATGGACAGTAGGCAATGGTATGATGATAAACGGGGATAAAAGTCAGGTTGTGAGTTTCACAAATAGGAAAAGTCCTCTCAGTTTTAATTACTGCGTTGATGGGGTGAAAGTTCCCTTTGGGGATCGTTGTAAATACATAGGTCTTAATATAAGGAAAGATCTTCATTGGGGTAATCACAAAAATATTATTGTAAATAAAGGGTACAGATCTCTGCGCATGGTTATGAGTGTATTTAGGGGTTGTAGTAAGGATGTAAAGGAGAGGGCATATAAGTCTCTGGTAAGACCCCAACTAGAGTATGGTTCCAGTGTATGGGACACTCACCAGGATTACTTGATTCAAGAACTGGAAAACATCCAAAGAAAAGCAGCTTGATTTGTTCTGGGTGATTTCCGACATAAATGTTGCAAAGTTTGGACTGGGAAGACTTGGGAGAAAGGAGACGAGCTGCTCGACTAAGTGGTATGTTACGAGCTGTCAGTGGAGAGATTGCATGGAATAAGTTTGAGTGGTGTCTTTAAAAGTAGGAAAGATCACAATATGAAAATAAAGTTGGAATTCAAGAGGACAAATTGGGGCAAATATTCATTTATAAGAAGGGGAGTTAGGGATTGGAATAACTTACCAAGGGAGATGTTCAATAAATTTCCAATTTCTTTGCAATCGTTTAAGAAAAGGCTAGGAAAGCAACATATAGGGAATCTGCCACTTGGGCGACTGCCCTAAATGCAGATCAGTAGTGATTGATTGATTGATTGATTGATTGATTGAATTGTGAGGTATCATTATCTCCGTCTGAGCTGGAGTACATGAAAGGAACCTCCACGAAGATTACAATTATAGACGTACAAGTAATGAATAGCAATCGGGTGTACCCTGGGCAAAGTCGGCCAATGCAACGAAATTTGCTGACGGCTGGTCCTCTATGCAGAAGGATTGCACACAGGTCGGTCTTTTTCAAGACCGGGGGATTTTCTCGACAGAAAGAAGTCCTCCTTTGTGCCAGAAACATGCACGCGACATCCTGCTAGTCCAGGGGGAGTACTAGGTACCGTCCAAGAATTGCTGGTATGGAACTAATTCTGGAAAGGCGTCACGACAAATACGGCAGTGCCATCTCTTCCAGACCTAACCTGGACATCATCTCATCTTCATTGACTGAAGACAATGACATCGAGCTCCTTCGAGTCCGCACTCCACATCAGTTTACAAACCAACCGAGGCCATTTTCTGCTTTGAAACACTTGCCAACTTCAACCACCAGGACGTAAACTCTGTCATTGTGATTACAACTGTAGAAACACAGCTTGCGGATACCCAAATTTTGATTCAAATGGAACAAGTCTAGAAACATGTGCTAAGGATCATGACTTGCATGTGATTCACGATCCGAAGCTCCCATCTTCCTTCAAATGTTGTAAGAGGAAAATAGGGTATTATCCAGACAGTATCTTCGTGCCTTCAAAAGTAGCTGGGCAACGTGTGAAGACTATCCCTCGCACTGTCATCTGCACCTGATAATGTCTAAAAAGGAGGTGGTTTAACGTCAAGAAGGCTGTGTAGCAATTAGGTATCGAGGGCTAGGGACTGTTCCATGTTCACATCCTTCGTGGGCCTTTTCTTTCTTTGGCCGATATCTTCATTTTTCGAAGATCCGATCCCTTCCATATTTTGTTTCTGATTAGCGTTCATAGAGGATGGTTGTTAGGTGTACTTCCTCTTAAAACAATAATCACCACCACCACTACCTATCAATGTACATATACGTAGATATAAAGATGAAAATAGGTGGCCTTTAAACACATATAGTGCCGGGGGTGGCAGCTAACCACTACACCACAGACACGGACTGCGGCGCAGCTAACGACCAAATTCTATTGGTCAGTGGTCATCGGTGATCAAGTGCGAATGTCGAATTTGCATTCGCACTAAGAGCGCTATCTGTGTTGGCAATGAAGTACTAAAACTCCTCGTTACAGTGTCACCAACAACTGCGTGCTCGATCTGCAGAGTGCAGCAGCCAGACGATTACTGAGTCACGGTACCTAGTCGCAGTAGTCCTGCTGGATACACTGGGCACAGCGCCAGCAGACTGTAAGTACTCAGCGAAAAACAACACCTGAGTAATTACAGATCTCTAATCTGACTACATTATAAATAAAGAATATAATTCGAAAGGCATTTTACAATTTACTTGTATGATACTCATAAGAGATAAAGGTCTAACAGTACCTCACAGGCCCGTTAGCTCAGTTGGTTAGAGCGTCGTGCTAATAACGCGAAGGTCGTGGGTTCGATCCCCCCACGGGCCACTTGTTTTTTCTTGGCTTTGTAGGTATCGTCAAGATGTTGTTTGGAAGTTTTATTGTTATCTGAAAGTTTTTACAAAATTTTATAGAGATTGGCTGAGCCACACTGACAGACATTGGAAAACGACTCCTTTAACATGTAAATCCCAACTACAATACAATGTAAAACTTACATTGTCAATGATGAACATACTATGTAAATATTTGAAGACACATCGGGAAGAGAAATGTCAGGCCCTCTGACGTATTTCCTGAAGTTCGGTAATAATAATAATAATAATAATAATAATAATAATAATAATAATAATAATAATAATAATGAAACTGGCGTGCGTGCCATGAAACCTAACCAGGAAGGCACAGTGGGCCACTTGCAGACAAGAAACCTGCATTGAGGGATATGCGCCTATGAAACTGATATGTAGTACGTTTGCATGGGGATTGAGATCGATTTGAGTACCTACACTTAACGTATTGAATACGGATCCCCGTTTACATGCAGTAGGCTATTTGAGTACCGTACTGAATCCGCCAGGCTACATCGACGTATACGAACAATGTAGAATATTGTTGTAAAATCGATATCACCTCTTAGAATTTAAAAACGCCAAATGCAGTAGAAGCCCAGGAGATAACTTTCAGTTTTGAAAGTATGAGTGGTATTCCAAATGTAATTGGTGCAATGGATGAAATGCTTATTCCAATTTTACCCCCAAGAGAAGGTTATTTGTTATTGCGATTGATGATGATGATTTTGTGAAAACAAACGTGGAGTGTGCGCGCAGTCGTTTTCATGGACCTCAGTTCGACCCTAGTACGATACGATCCCAGATGTTACCGTATCGACCTTGAGACTCAATCCGAACTGAGTCACCGTTTACATGGCGTTTTCAGTGCGGGAAGTGTACTCAGATCGATCTGAATCCTGCATGTAAATGTACTAAGAATGTAAAATACGACTGTACTAGAATCTCATGTAACTCAATTTGGTAAAAATTAAATTCACCAAATCAACAAATTGCAAAAACAGACATACTATACGAGCATACAATTTTAAACGGTTACATTGTCATGTATTACTGTATCTTGTACCGGAAGGTTGGCATCACCTCTCAGATGTTGAAAATCTGGAGAAAAGTTTTGCGACGACGACTAATAGTTATTTCATTCTCCCCGTTAAGTGGGAGTGGGTCACCAGACCAACAAAGGGACTCTTCTGCCTTGACAGAACTCCCATTCCGTCTCTCCTTCAGAGCGGTACGATATGCTAGGGACTTGCTCCGGGTGATTTCTGACAAAGGAGTGGTGTTACAAACTTTGGACTGGGAAGACTTGGCAGTAAGGAGACGAGCTGTCAGTGGAGACATGGCGTAGTAGAGTGCAGCTTCATAATATGAGAATGAAGTTGGAATTCAAGAGCACAAATTGGAACAAATATTCATTTATAATAATGCTACTTGCTTTACGTCCCACTAACTACTCTTACGGTTTTCGGAGAATATTCATTTATAGGACGAGGAGTAGGGATTGGAATATCTAAGGAAATGTCTTTGAAAACATTTCAGAAAAACCTAGGAAAAGAAATAATAGGAAATCTGCCACTTGGGAGCATATCATTGATTGATAGTTATTGGTGATTAGAGCATCGCTTTTCACCAAAGTTCCTTGGAGTCACCCTGGACCAGGAGACACTGCACACAAGGTCTCAGCCCGGAAACGTCGCTCCACCAAGTGGGGAGCACATGCAGTCGTGTGCTGTAACCCATCCCCACTCCAAAAAATTAAAAATATTTAGAAACATATGCGGTTTTGAAGAGTCTCTCCACCGAGATTTCTACACTGAACAAACACAAAAACAACCCCAACACATTCCCCATACAAAACTATATAATTAAACACACAATAACACCTGCAATGACAAAATATTCGCGAACTCAAACCCTTGGTATGAGCGCGCAAAAACAGAACTTCCCAATGTTACCAAAATCATTGAAATAAAACCAGCAACGTCATAATGCAAAATTACATGTTATGTTTTTATAGTGACATTGATAAACTATACATTTTGACAACATAAAAAGTATAATTTTTATAGTTCGATTTACAAATGCGCCAATGGAAGAGGCAAGTTGGGAGTATTCTATCCTCTTTGGTATTAAAAGACCTGGCCAAGGATCATATAAGAGAAATAGATCCGTCACTCCTGTATAATAATGTTGGCTGAGAAAACAGGTCATGGAAGCTACAGTGGCCACTTTCTCTCTGCCAACATAAGGAAATAAATCCCACAATAGTACCTCGCAGTAAACGCGATGATGATAGTTGTTACTTTGTTAAAATTTTAATTGTGATAGAGATAATGATTGTATTTCGGTAGGAAAGTTGTATCTAAAGCTTCTCTCGTGTCTTTTACTTGAAAAGTAAATTGCAATTGCCGTATTTGTATGTTGGCAATGCTGTTATAACGCTAGCTTGTATCGTTGTTTCACCGTTCGCATTTTAATGTAAATTTACGTCTATTAAGTGATAAATGCAACAATGATTACTGAAAATGTTAATGCAATTCATATAAAACCCCAAAACGCCCATAATTGCCTAAATCACGATCTAACATAACCTCATTATTTCGTTCGTTCGTTCGTTCGTTGACCCTTCCCACGACTTTTATGTATGGGAATGGAAAACGCGGGAAGGAAAGAATGAAAGTAAAACACAGCATAATGCACACAGTTTATATTTTGAATTTATTTATTCCAAACAGCAGGTAAGAAGCACAATCACACAGACGTTTACTCGCAACAGCTAGGTAGTTCAATGTGAAGTACGTTCATGATCATAATACTATTTCTTCACACTAAGAACGCGCATAATTATAATTTCACTCCATACTCTCAAAAAACTGGATCAAAAATCTCGTTCAATGCGAAAGAATCTCAACAAATTTTCGTCTAACAAGCACTATTACGTACCGAACGACCAAGGTCCCTTCGCGCGCAACGATAACGGTGTTATGTTTTGAATTTGCTGTACCACGCAACTGAATGTGTAATGCCAACCTCTGCCTTCTAAATTAACCCTCTAAAAGAGAATTTTAGTTTTCATTAGTTGGCGGAGATCGATTGGCCCATCTCAGAACTGCTTCGGACGCTCCCTATGAAGTGTCACCCCCCTGGACCTGGCGGGAACAGCTCTACAGTTTGCTTTGAGCGATCCCCTCTTAAGTGCTACCGCTGAGTCAAGAGGGCGCCACCTGCCACTTTCTCATTTCGGTCGTAATGCAAGTGTCACTATAGTCCGCACGGCCTTACTTCTAAATTGAAGTTTCGCAAAACAAATGAGCATCGCCTTTCCTCTGTTGCCAGCGCGCTACGCCCGCAAGAACAGCTGATGCAATACGACCGCGGCAAACAGCCCTTGTAAAATGTAATACCGTACTCAGAAAAACTAATGAATATGGATTGAAAACAAATTCACAAAAACTACATTTACTAACAACATCTGACACTAATGAGAGAATATATTATTAAGAATAAAAGAGAATGAGGAAATAACACATCATTCACCGCCAACGGCTAGCAAAGGAAGGAGGTTATGGCCTACAAAAGGAACACTCCACTGATCTCAGAGTCACTAGAGCCCTCCAACAATATGAATAACACATTCATTACTGAAGGAAAAAGCAAAATATTGCAAAGAGTACCGAATACCATACACTCTGAGCGAGATAGGTTTACCACGTAGCGAATATAAATATTAGAGTTGGCAACTGGGTTTCGAGATCGTGCTCTGGCGATGTAAATCGATATGAATGGCAGACTGGGATTGATTGGATGTCTATGCTTCAGCACATAACCGCCAGACAGAGCCAAAATCTGCTAAAACGTCAATTTAGAAGTAGAGCCGTGGTCGAACGAAGAATCGCTGTGAAGTGATGTCTTGGCGGTCGTAGCTGTTGTTTCTACAGCCTATCGGAAAAGTTGGGCACGCATGCGCAAAAGGCAGAGTTCTTGCTTTCTGGCAAAGAGCTTAGAAATTCTCGCTGAGCTGTGATCTGCACAGCACCCGGCATGGACCTGGTTGCGAGGGGAGTTGAAGAATTTGGCTGACGTCCTTTTCAATGCACTGTACATGATTGCAGATAATATTTTAAAAGTAATTTATCTTTCAAATAGGCTATGTGCTGCACATAAGGTGCGGCCGCCCCGTCCGGCTCATAATGAAACCTGCAGAGTAGTTACAGGCCTGGCTGAGAAGATATGAGAGGACAACCCGCCTCCTCTGCCACTTTGAACAAATGAGCAGCAACAGCGCGCTGAGACCTGTGGCGAACTTCCAATGTCAAACCGTACGCGTTACATACGCTTCTGCGAAATGTTTAAATGAACATGTTTTATTATGGGAAATGTTCAGATTTCGTATGAAAAATTATTTCTCCTGTTTGAACATACCTCATTTCCCGGACGTGTCTCCAGGGGACTCCCAACCTTAGAATGTTGTGATTCACCTCGGAGCTGGTTTCACATCAATCGATGAAGCGCCTGAATAGGGACTTTTCTATCTCCAGAGCCTGCAAGAACCATTGCCGAATTGCATCAAAAAGTGCAAAATGCTCGGGACAATCTATCGCAGGGTGACATTCGGCTGCTTTATGATGGTTTGCATGCGCCTGCATTGCTGCGACTGTTGGGCATCCTTCACTGTGACGTGTGTTTCATTTGGTCTGAATTTATAATCATACACTCCTCACATGGGTTGTGAATATAATGACCTTGTCCTTGAGGATGTTGCATGTATTTTTTTCAGGCAGTGTATGTATCTATCTATATTTTCAGTGAAGTGAATGTATCATCTTCACCATTCTGACACATGCAACGCCATTACCTTCTTCCACAACCATGAGACGAAACTCCTGGCGCTGTTAGCGACATCTAACACATTTTCATCGTGGATGTGTTTCCATGGTAGAGGCATGATTCGTGTGAGGTGGTATTTTGCATGTTTGATACTTTCAGATCAAGGAGGGGTTGTTAGGACTAGATTTTCACTAGGCATCAAATAATTGAAAAATGCTACGGGAACACTGAACAGTTACGTTTCGTAGATCTAGATAAGACACATGACAGAGCACCAAAGAAATAGATGTTATCCGTGCTGGGAATTATGCGACAGGTAATTAAAAGCATGTACGTTGACAATAGGGCCGCTGCGAGAACTGATGACAGAGTGAGTTCTTGGTTCAAACTAGTTAGACAAGGCTTTAGTTTGTTGTTCCTAGTTTACATAGGTTATTTATTTCAGGGCATGAAATGGCAGAGAGAGATTCAGTTGGGTGGAAATATAGTAAGCAGTTTGGCGTGACGTCTAAATGGCGGACTGTGCTGGCTGAAAGCAACGAGCTGGATGCCTGACATCAGCACTCCTTGCGGAGGCAAGTTCACCAAGGGCAGCCATATTCTGGATTATCAAAACCACTGCGTGCTCGATATGCATCCCATGGCTGCGTGATGCAGATCGAGCAGGCAGTGAGGGAACTGGTGCAAGAACATTACGATCAGGTGACATGGAGATTGTGCGTGGCGACTGAACATCGTAAGTTTCAAAAAGTGAAAAGTTAGATTATCGCCTTCAAGAATGCCAGCCGAATGCTCAGTGTACGGCTGCACTATGGTGGCGCCTACGTAGAATGGTGATTGACAATGTTCCCTTTATCCAAGACCGACTACAATATATCAGACCGTAATATCAAAACCAAGATGGTGGACGTCGTGGGCGCAGTAGCTGCCGACTGATGAAGGTTAGGGTAGCACGCAATAACTTCATTCGACGATAAACCAACTCACGATTTTCGGAGATGTCGGAATTTAGTTCCAAAGGAGTTCTTTTACCTACCAGTAAATTTACCGACACGAGGCTGACGTATTTGAGCACCTTCAGATACTACCGGACTGAGCCGGGATCAAACCCGCCAAGTTGGGGTCAGAAGGCCAGAGCTTCAACCGCCTGAGCCACTCAGCCCGGCGTTACATTAAATTACTTGTGTTGATGCCACTGAAAGAGCTACACAATATCTGGTTCAATCCGCCAGAAATTAAGAAAAGATCACGTACATATTTTGAAAACGGTGGTAGGTAATTTAACATGATAAATGTAACATCATAGGGAAAATCACTGTTGCACCGATGAAAACGCTTCGCGAACAAGTACTCGTCACATATAATCAACTAGAATCACGCATATTCTGCTAGAATATATGGACAGCCTCACAGCAAAAGAGAACAACAAGCTGATTATTTCGAAATTTCACTTAGTCAAATAACGTTTTCTCTTAGATTACACTTCGCTGGATAGATGGAAATACATTATAAAACTGTTAAAATGATATTTATAACATCATTTTGATGTTTAAAAATAATTTAAGATGCGAAATTCCTCAATTTATTCACTCTCATAAGAACTACGAAACATAACGTGTTGTCTTAGTTTCCAAGTGGTGGACAATTTCTAATGTTCAGCACTCGATGAAAATGAAGTACACCCGAAATGATTATGCCAGCCCAATGAACAGACCCGTTGATGTTTAGCCTTCCTTACTGGAAACTCTTAAATCATGTGTTGACATATGATATGACCATGATGGTAAACTTAGAAATGAAGCGTTCAAACACTAAAGATATAATAGGATTTTCCCCATTGAAGAACATGAGTAAAACAACTCTATTGACTCTAAATAATGATGTCTTTAACCTACATGGACGAGCTACAATTTGGTGTAGACTGCTTGATAGCAGATATCCACAGCATGAATCGGAAGGTATTGGTACAATAAAACCCCTGAGTTACAAACAAAGCTAATCCCTGCAAATCCCCCCTGTGGGTGGGGGCGGTAGAATAACTCCCACTGTATCCCCTGCCTGTCGTAAGAGGCGACTAAAAGGGGCCCCAGGGGCTCTGAACATTGGAGCGACCACGGGGCCCTCAGCTGAGTCCCGGCATTGCTTCCACTTACTTGTGCCAGGCTCCTCACTTTCATCTATCATATCCGGCCTCCCTTGGCCAACTGTTGTTCTTTTAAGACCTCGATGGTATTACGTATGGATGCCTAGGGAGTCTTTCATTTTCATGCCTTTCGTGGCCCTTGTCTTCCTTCGGCCGATACCTTCATTTTTCGAAGTGTCGGACCCCTTCCATTCTTTCTCTGTGATTGGTGTTATACAGAGGATGGTTGCCTAGTTGTACTTTCTCTTAAACAATAATCACCACCACCACCATCCCTGCAAGTCACTATTTCTTCTGTGCAACAGTGTTCAGATTGCTCCATCTGTCACACTAAGTTTTGTCATACACCAAGATCTAGCCAAATGTTCCCGCAGGCAAGCACAGATTCTTTCAAAATACAATTGCGTCTAAATCACACGACACTTTGAAGCACATAGACACTGAAGGAACATCACCATATCAATTATCACTATCTAAATGAATTGTTTTTTCGAGGAGTACGAATAGGTCAACCATTTAGAATTAGAAAAAATTGTCTTCCCTAATCTCAGACTTACTCTCAGATGACATACGCACACTACTGTTTTGTAGAAATATTCACGATGTATGTTCCTAATCCACTTCTCTCTTAATGTTTTATTCCTTAGAGAACTTAAGAATAGATGTATGAGAGGCATTGCCATAGTTCGATTTAAATCCGGTTCACAACACGATCAAAACTAACATATTCTCACATGGCTGCGTATAATTACAGATCCTAGTGACCAGTGACCCATATAAATACACTCACTTATATTCTACATAGAAACTAATACTTATCGTCAACTTACATGAAATTACTCCGACTGAATAAGAAAACAAAAACGAATAGGCTCACCATTATCGGTTGGAAAGAGATCTTCCCTAACCACAAATTTTGGTTACACACAAAGCCTACGATAGTTTGGTCTTTGACTTCCAGATTTTCCCAGTGAATATTCCTTATCCATTTCTCCTGTAGAGATCTATCTTCAGGGAATTTAAAAGCTTCAGCAACGGTATAATTAGATCTACAACCACGAACGCAGCAGGAACGACCCATTTAGTGCTATGTTACAGCACGACAATATAAACACTATTATACATCAAAAATACCATCATAATTTCTAACAAAACACCATACTGATAAACTGTTATAGGTTACTATTTTACCAAACATATACTTTATACTTCAATAACTCGATCAAAATAACACTCTTTAACAGAATGTAAACACAGATATGAACCAACCACATGTCTCAAACGCTCGCCCACGAAGTCGCCATTTTCCTCCCAATCGATAGTAACATTAAGGTCTGATATATTGTAGTCGGTCTTGCTTTATCCGACTTATGATGTGTGATGATTTCTTGGTATCCTTTGCCCTTGAGAGTTCATTTTCGTTTCTATCTGTTGTTGGTGGTGTATGATTCATTGAAGTTTGATATTCAGTTTTTTTCTCTATAATGGTCCTGAAGGCTAATTTATTGCAAGGTATCAAGTGGCAAAGAGAGATTCAGTTGGGTGGAAATACGGTAAGCAGTTTGGCGTGACGTCGATGACTGTCTAAATGGCGGACTGTGAGCTCTCTCTACCTTGCGCTTGGACATTGGTTTGATGTAGGTCTATTTCTTCCATACATACACCAAGCATTTTACTGCTTTTTGTGAAATTTATGAAGTGTTTATTGTAGATGTCGGTCGCATTAATATTTAAAATCAGGCTGCACTACATAATTGACACATTTCAAGATTACCTTGCAGCTAGTAATCCCGGTGTGATGCGGTACTGTCCCACACATTATAATAAACAATACATTAAACAATTATAGTGGTACTCATGGGGACGCGATATGTTTAAAAATATAAAAATGTAATCTATCATAGGTCCTTTCGTTTTAAGGATGTCCGTCATAAATACTCGTTTACGTCCACGGTTTTTATTGTAATTTACGCTCAACCATAACAACCAAGCAGGGTAACGCTCGTGGCCTGTTCGTATGTCACTGACGAACTGCCTTACAATCAGCTGATCGTGAAGTTGGCCTCGCGCCGCAACATGGATGAAGTGGCGCTATTCGCACTCTGCTTTAAGCTTTCAGCTAACGGTGTTTAATTTTCCACCAGTGATTCTTTAATATGTATTTTCAACATTTTCCTTCAATCCACTTCCACGATCCCTTGTTTATCCGACCGACGTTCATTCAATTAGCTTCAGCCAGGCGGCGCTTCCGCCTATGTTATTCTATCTCGTTAGCTCTTTAAATGATGGCTGGTATGATTGAAAATTAGGATTTCCAAGACTAAAATGGTGTCGTGCAGAGGAAATACGAAACTGGACGAGGTGGATAATTTCAAGTATCTAGGATGTAGATACAAAGCGAAATGGTTTCAAGTTACAGAGAACCTAGCGCAGTGAGCTCGCAGTTGTGATCAACGGTAGAAGTCAAATCCCGAACGAAACTATCTTTACACCGGTATGCTTTCTGACAGACTTTACTGTACGGGAGTGAAAGATGGGTGGACTCAGAAAATCTTATTCATTAAGTTGGGAGTAACGGTCCTGGAAGTAGCGGGAGTCATAGCTGGTACAAACAAGTGGGAACAACAGTAGGAGGGGTACTCGGGATGAGGAGACGAAAGCTAAGTTACGAATAAATGGTGGGATCATGTGAGGCGAATGGAGGACGACAGGTTACCTAAGAGAATAATGGACTCGGCTGTGGGGCGTAAGAGAAGTAGAGGAAGACCAAGACGACAATAGCTGTATCCATTTTTTAACAATTTAATATTAAGAGGTGTGGAAGTTATAATGCTGTCGATACGCACTTCTCTCACGCCTATTGTAGTATGACTGTACCTTCTACTTCATGATTAGGAATTTGTTTAGGATTAGAAATTAAGCTTATTATCGTTTATTCCCCTAATAACTAATAGAACAATATTATAAACTATTTCATACTCTGTCGAATTTCACGTGTTTCTTCTTCTTCAACTGCTTTTCCCACAGCTGGTGTGGACTGTGTCATACATGTGGAATTGGCCCTGTTTTACGTCCGTATGCCCTTCCTGACAGCAACCCTGATAATGATGATGATGATTATTATGATTGTTGTTGTTTAAAGGGACCTAACAGCTAGGTCACCGACCCTTCACAATAGTACTAATCACTGGTAAACCAGAACCATGGTGTTCTTCACATAAGGGTACTAAGGTACTACTCACAAGTAACGTAGAACCATGGTGTTGCTCTCAAAGTGGTACTACTCACAAGTAACACAGACCCATGGTGTTCCTCTCACGGTGGTACTACTTACAAGTAACACAGACCCATGGTGTTGCTCTCAAAGTAGTACTACTCACAAGTAACGTAGAACCATGGTGTTGCTCTCACGGTGGTACTACTCACAAGTAACGTAGACTCATGGTGTTCCTCTCACGGTGGTACTACTCACAAGTAACGTAGACCCATGGTGTTCCTCTCACGGTGGTACTACTTACAAGTAACACAGACCCATGGTGTTGCTCTCAAAGTAGTACTACTCACAAGTAACGTAGAACCATGGTGTTCCTCTCACGGTGGTACTACTTACAAGTAACACAGACCCATGGTGTTGCTCTCAAAGTAGTACTACTCACAAGTAACGTAGAACCATGGTGTTGCTCTCAAAGTGGTACTACTCACAAGTAACACAGACCCATGGTGTTCCTCTCACGGTGGTACTACTCACAAGTAACACAGACCCATGGTGTTGCTCTCAAAGTAGTACTACTCACAAGTAACGTAGAACTATGGTGTTGCTCTCAAAGTAGTACTACTCACAAGTAACGTAGAACCATGGTGTTGCTCTCAAAGTAGTACTACTCACAAGTAACGTAGAACCATGGTGTTGCTCTCACGGTGGTACTACTCACAAGTAACGTAGACTCATGGTGTTCCTCTCACGGTGGTACTACTCACAAGTAACGTAGACCCATGGTGTTCCTCTCACGGTGGTACTACTTACAAGTAACGTAGAACCATGGTGTTGCTCTCACGGTGGTACTACTCACAAGTAACACAGACTCATGGTGTTGCTCTCACGGTGGTACTACTCACAAGTAACGTAGACTCATGGTGTTCCTCTCACGGTGGTACTACTCACAAGTAACGTAGACCCATGGTGTTCCTCTCACGGTGGTACTACTTACAAGTAACGTAGAACCATGGTGTTGCTCTCACGGTGGTACTACTCACAAGTAACGTAGAACCATGGTGTTGCTCTCACGGTGGTACTACTCACAAGTAACGTAGAACCATGGTGTTGCTCTCACGGTGGTACTACTCACAAGTAACGTAGACCCATGGTGTTGCTCTCACGGTGGTACTACTCACAAGTAACACAGACCCATGGTGTTCCTCTCACGGTGGTACTACTTACAAGTAACGTAGAACCATGGTGTTGCTCTCAAAGTAGTACTACTCACAAGTAACGTAGACTCATGGTGTTCCTCTCACGGTGGTACTACTCACAAGTAACGTAGACCCATGGTGTTGCTCTCACGGTGGTACTACTCACAAGTAACACAGACCCATGGTGTTGCTCTCACGGTGGTACTACTCACAAGTAACACAGACCCATGGTGTTGCTCTCACGGTGGTACTACTCACAAGTAACACAGACCCATGGTGTTGCTCTCACGGTGGTACTACTCACAAGTAACACAGACCCATGGTGTTGCTCTCACGGTAGTACTACTCACAAGTAACGTAGAACTATGGTGTTGCTCTCAAAGTAGTACTACTCACAAGTAACGTAGAACCATGGTGTTGCTCTCAAAGTAGTACTACTCACAAGTAACGTAGAACCATGGTGTTGCTCTCACGGTGGTACTATTCACAAGTAACGTAGACTCATGGTGTTCCTCTCACGGTGGTACTACTCACAAGTAACGTAGACCCATGGTGTTCCTCTCACGGTGGTACTACTTACAAGTAACGTAGAACCATGGTGTTGCTCTCACGGTGGTACTACTCACAAGTAACACAGACTCATGGTGTTGCTCTCACGGTGGTACTACTCACAAGTAACGTAGACTCATGGTGTTCCTCTCACGGTGGTACTACTCACAAGTAACGTAGACCCAT
This sequence comes from Anabrus simplex, assembly GCF_040414725.1. Lineage (NCBI taxonomy): Eukaryota > Metazoa > Arthropoda > Insecta > Orthoptera > Tettigoniidae > Anabrus > Anabrus simplex. Next base: position 71,076,094 of record NC_090277.1, read on the forward strand.
GGTGTTCCTCTCACGGTGGTACTACTTACAAGTAACGTAGAACCATGGTGTTGCTCTCACGGTGGTACTACTCACAAGTAACGTAGAACCATGGTGTTGCTCTCACGGTGGTACTACTCACAAGTAACGTAGAACCATGGTGTTGCTCTCACGGTGGTACTACTCACAAGTAACGTAGACCCATGGTGTTGCTCTCACGGTGGTACTACTCACAAGTAACACAGACCCATGGTGTTCCTCTCACGGTGGTACTACTTACAAGTAACGTAGAACCATGGTGTTGCTCTCAAAGTAGTACTACTCACAAGTAACGTAGACTCATGGTGTTCCTCTCACGGTGGTACTACTCACAAGTAACGTAGACCCATGGTGTTGCTCTCACGGTGGTACTACTCACAAGTAACACAGACCCATGGTGTTGCTCTCACGGTGGTACTACTCACAAGTAACACAGACCCATGGTGTTGCTCTCACGGTGGTACTACTCACAAGTAACACAGACCCATGGTGTTGCTCTCACGGTGGTACTACTCACAAGTAACACAGACCCATGGTGTTGCTCTCACGGTGGTACTACTCACAAGTAACACAGACCCATGGTGTTCCTCTCACGGTGGTACTACTTACAAGTAACGTAGAACCATGGTGTTGCTCTCAAAGTAGTACTACTCACAAGTAACGTAGACTCATGGTGTTCCTCTCACGGTGGTACTACTCACAAGTAACGTAGACCCATGGTGTTCCTCTCACGGTGGTACTACTTACAAGTAACGTAGAACCATGGTGTTGCTCTCACGGTGGTACTACTCACAAGTAACGTAGAACCATGGTGTTGCTCTCACGGTGGTACTACTCACAAGTAACGTAGAACCATGGTGTTGCTCTCACGGTGGTACTACTCACAAGTAACGTAGACCCATGGTGTTGCTCTCACGGTGGTACTACTCACAAGTAACACAGACCCATGGTGTTCCTCTCACGGTGGTACTACTTACAAGTAACGTAGAACCATGGTGTTGCTCTCAAAGTAGTACTACTCACAAGTAACGTAGACTCATGGTGTTCCTCTCACGGTGGTACTACTCACAAGTAACGTAGACCCATGGTGTTGCTCTCACGGTGGTACTACTCACAAGTAACACAGACCCATGGTGTTGCTCTCACGGTGGTACTACTCACAAGTAACGTAGAACCATGGTGTTGCTCTCACGGTGGTACTACTCACAAGTAACACAGACCCATGGTGTTGCTCTCACGGTGGTACTACTCACAAGTAACACAGACCCATGGTGTTGCTCTCACGGTGGTACTACTCACAAGTAACACAGACCCATGGTGTTGCTCTCACGGTGGTACTACTCACAAGTAACACAGACCCATGGTGTTGCTCTCACGGTAGTACTACTCACAAGTAACACAGACCCATGGTGTTGCTCTCACGGTAGTACTACTCACAAGTAACACAGACTCATGGTGTTGCTCTCACGGTGGTACTACTCACAAGTAACGTAGAACCATGGTATTGCTCACATAGTGATATAGTCAAGGGTAGTAACGCCAGCCCTATATGGATGAATGTTATCACTAATGCGTGTTTCTGTGGTGGTTGGTCGTGTAGCATGTACAGTGTTGGGGCAAACAAAAATACCCAGTCACCGAGCCAGAAAATTAATCAGACAAGATTAAATTTCGCGACCGGGTCGGGAATCGATCCCTTCACCCTCTGAAGCGAAGGCCTTCAACACTTACCATTCAGCCAAGGAGTCGGACTGTTTACGGTGCAAGTGAAACTTCTCTCGGCACAAAAAGGAACCATCAGAAAGCTTTTTCAATGCTTAGATACCTGATGAGCGAATGATAGATTCTTTCACAGATGGCGGCGACTAATGTGTCATACCTATCTGTCCGGCTCCATGACGTTCTGGCCTCCGGACTCTAGGGTCCCGGGTTCGGTTCCCGGTCGGGTTGGGGATTGCAACATTAATTGGTTAATTCGTCTAGCTCGGGGACTGAATGTTTGTGCCGTCTTCACAATTAGAAATCCTCAGACAGGCCGATAGTCCGTCTACTACAAAAAGACCTGCATCAGGCCTTTCCGGAGGCCATAGGCCATTATCTGGGTTCAGCACTTACGTGGATTAAGCCTAGTTTTACGGCTGGATGGAGGAATGTAATCACGATTGCGTGTTTCTGCGGGCTGGGAACCGAACTCGAGGTCACTACGCCAAGGAGACGGACTAATACGATCCTCAACCTGTTCCCAGTCAAGAATGGACTGCATGAAGCCCCCATCTAGGGGCGAGGATAGGAACTGTGCCGGCTGTTGAAACCTGTCGCACTCCAATGATTAGTGACCGACGGATGAAATGAAGTGCTGTTGGAATGAAAGATGACAGGGAAAACCGGATCAAAACCTGCCCCGCCTCCGCTTTGTCCAGCATAAAGCTCACATGGAGTGACCGGGATTTGTACCACGGAACCCAGCGGTGAGAGGCTGCCGCCTGAGCCAAGGAGGTTTTCTGATCATCTTAATACTATTTAATAAAAATAGATTGTACATAGCACAAAATAAAATATTACACAATGGAAAGTTACCAGCTTCTTCAGCAGTAGATGGTAGAGTTAAGGTGCACTGAAATTATCCTTTAAATAATTGCAAAACATCATGTATTCGAGGTAGTACATTCAGAACAAGGTGGAAGATTTGCGAACATGGAGAAAATGCTTCAAGTTGAAACTGTTCTTTCACGCACTACGCTTGGACCCTCTTGGAAGTCCACTGTTCCAGTTCCTTATCCCATACGAACAACCTGCGATCGCCGATATTCGTTCCCCAGGCTTGGTAGAAGTCCATCACATCAGGTATCAGCTTGTAGGCGACGCTAGAACAAAATAAAAGGCAGTGCTTTAAAACGTTGGCTATCATGCGGATCAACAGTACTAGAGTGCAATGTGCATACTTCTGATACACGTGCAACAGTAAGCTGAGCAAAAGATTCAGTTATGTTCCCCTGTCGCGGGGGGTGGAGAGGGGGTGCAAATTGGATCGTTTTAGCTGATGATAATATTTCTTTAAAAAAACCGTCATAATTTCCAGAGAAAGGTGTACAGTACCTAGTCCCTTCATTCTTCACCTCGATCGTGAGAGCCATGTGGCTTGCTCGTAGTTTTGATGATTGTAAAGAAATAGCCTACATGGCTTTTGTTCTGCTCGATTTATAAAAACAATACGAGGAAAGGGTGCATTTTATTGTTCACAACTGATTGACGTAATAAACAAACAAACAAACAAACAAACAAACAAACAAACAAACAAACAAATAAATAAATAAATAAATAAATAAATAAATAAATACCTATCGATATCGATAATTTCATAAGGAGCATTAAATGATGATGTGGAAGAGTGGTTCAAGCAGCAACCAGCGTGAAGGGTATAGAGACACGTATGCCTGAACGGTGGGTAGGCTCTGCTGTCATTTTGATGATGATGATGATGATGATTATTATTATTATTATTATTATTATTATGCTTGTTGGTTTTTTTTATTTTTTTAATTTTGCTAGTTGCTTTACGTCGCACCGACACAGATAGGTCTTATGGCGACAATGGGACAGGGAAGGGCTAGGAGTGGGAAGGAAGCGGCCGTGGCCTTAATTAAGGTACAGCCCCGGCATTTGCCTGGTGTGAAAATGGGAAACCACGGAAAACCATTTTCAGGGCTGCCGACAGTGGGGTTCGAAATTACTATCTCCCAAATACTGGATACTGGCCGCACTTAAGCGACTGCAGCTATCGAGCTCGGTATGCTTGTTGTTTAAAGGGGCCTAACATCTAGGTCATCGGTCCCTAATGGTACGAGATGAGACGAAATGTAATGACAATCAAAATGGAAAATTCATCCACTGACCAGAATTGAAAACATGGTGATGAATGAATGAATTGAATAAAATGACATAAAAATCATTAGCGGATACAACTCAAAATACTGCAATTTAAATTATTCCAAAATCCATCCGCTGACTAGAATTTAAAAAGACGACGATAAACTGTGATTATGAACATAAAACAATCAGTGTACTCGACCCGCAATGCCCCACTTTCCCTGAAGCTCCTAAAGACTATGACATATACTGAACAAGGGACTGCTTCCAAAGCAGAATCCTAAATCGATCGTGACTGTTGTCTAAAGGGGTAAAAAAAGTCCAGGCAACGGCCCATCATAATGGTACTAATCACAGGCAACGCAGACCCATGGTGTTCCTCACTTAGTGGTACTAACCACAGGCTTCTCCCAGACTCATGGTGTTCCTCACATAGTGGTACTAACCACAGGCTTCTCCCAGACCCATGGTGGTCCTCACATAGTGGTACTAACCACAGGCTTCTCCCAGACCCATGGTGGTCCTCACATAGTGGTACTAACCACAGGCTTATCCCAGACCCATGGTGGTCCTCACATAGTGGTACTAACCACAGGCTTATCCCAGACCCATGGTGGTCCTCACTTAGTGGTACTAACCACAGGCTTATCCCAGACCCATGGTGTTCCTCACTTAGTGGTACTAACCACAGGCTTCTCCCAGACCCATGGTGGTCCTCACATAGTGGTACTAACCACAGGCTTCTCCCAGACCCATGGTGGTCCTCACATAGTGGTACTAACCACAGGCTTATCCCAGACTCATGGTGGTCCTCACATAGTGGTACTAACCACAGGCTTATCCCAGACCCATGGTGGTCCTCACATAGTGGTACTAACCACAGGCTTCTCCCAGACCCATGGTGGTCCTCACATAGTGGTACTAACCACAGGCTTCTCCCAGACCCATGGTGGTCCTCACATAGTGGTACTAACCACAGGCTTATCCCAGACCCATGGTGTTCCTCACTTAGTGGTACTAACCACAGGCTTCTCCCAGACCCATGGTGGTCCTCACTTAGTGGTACTAACCACAGGCTTATCCCAGACCCATGGTGTTCCTCACATAGTGGTACTAACCACAGGCTTATCCCAGACCCATGGTGTTCCTCACTTAGTGGTACTAACCACAGGATTCTCCCAGACCCATGGTGGTCCTCACATAGTGGTACTAACCACAGGCTTCTCCCAGACCCATGGTGGTCCTCACTTAGTGGTACTAACCACAGGCTTATCCCAGACCCATGGTGTTCCTCACTTAGTGGTACTAACCACAGGATTCTCCCAGACCCATGGTGTTCCTCACATAGTGGTACTAACCACAGGATTCTCCCAGACCCATGGTGTTCCTCACATAGTGGTACTAACCACAGGATTCTCCCAGACCCATGGTGGTCCTCACTTAGTGGTACTAACCACAGGCTTCTCCCAGACCCATGGTGTTCCTCACATAGTGGTACTAACCACAGGATTCTCCCAGACCCATGGTGGTCCTCACTTAGTGGTACTAACCACAGGCTTCTCCCAGACCCATGGTGTTCCTCACATAGTGGTACTAACCACAGGATTATCCCAGACCCATGGTGTTCCTCACTTAGTGGTACTAACCACAGGATTCTCCCAGACCCATGGTGGTCCTCACTTAGTGGTACTAACCACAGGCTTCTCCCAGACCCATGGTGGTCCTCACATAGTGGTACTAACCACAGGCTTCTCCCAGACCCATGGTGGTCCTCACATAGTGGTACTAACCACAGGATTCTCCCAGACCCATGGTGGTCCTCACATAGTGGTACTAACCACAGGCTTCTCCCAGACCCATGGTGGTCCTCACATAGTGGTACTAACCACAGGATTCTCCCAGACCCATGGTGGTCCTCACTTAGTGGTACTAACCACAGGATTCTCCCAGACCCATGGTGGTCCTCACATAGTGGTACTAACCACAGGCTTATCCCAGACCCATGGTGTTCCTCACTTAGTGGTACTAACCACAGGCTTCTCCCAGACCCATGGTGGTCCTCACATAGTGGTACTAACCACAGGATTCTCCCAGACCCATGGTGGTCCTCACATAGTGGTACTAACCACAGGCTTCTCCCAGACCCATGGTGGTCCTCACATAGTGGTACTAACCACATGCTTCTCCCAGACCCATGGTGGTCCTCACATAGTGGTACTAACCACAGGCTTCTCCCAGACCCATGGTGGTCCTCACATAGTGGTACTAACCACAGGATTCTCCCAGACCCATGGTGGTCCTCACTTAGTGGTAATAGTCGCAAGTGAAGTCGACCCATGGTTTTGCTCTCGTAATTATATTAAACAAAGTTAATCACATGTTTCAAATCTATCATTCCTTGGCCACCCCATTTAGTCACCTTTTACGACTAGCAGGGGATACCGTTGGTGTATTCTTCATCTGTGCCCCCCCACCCATAGGGGTGCTGTCATTTTGATACGTTATTCAAGAAGTTTCTAGACACCAGTCTATATTTCAATTGAACATTCGCTATAAAATGATATCTTGGAACTTACAAATGGTCCGGCATGGGCAGCGTGTTCTCCCCTTGTTTCCACTGCTGCAGAAGCTCGTCGTGGCGCGCCTTGTACTCCTGCCAGTCTTCCACTGGAGCTCCTTGTCTGCACAGATGAGAGCGGATCTTGCAGAACAGAGGCTCGTTGTCGTACAGGTCCTGGAACTGGTGCGGCTCCAGCTCCACGACGGCCCCTTCCGCGCGGACCTGAGGGCACACCAAGTCTACTTAGTCTCCTAGCTCTACCACTTTACTGCACTTTATCCAATAAAAACCAAACTAACAGGTGAATAGGAGCACGCACGCACCTCGGCGTCTCCGAAAAACGTCAAAAGTGGTTAGTGGGACGTAAAAATAGTAACATTATTATAACCACTACAAAATCGTCGATAACCCGTAACAGTTCGCCTGATAATTGTGGTTAAAGGAGGATTTGGAGCAAAGGTCCAGGGCGTGGTGCAATTGCGACCTTGATTGATAACTTAGGAAGTCTTTTGTAGATTTAGAAATATTACTATGTTCATTATTTTATGTTTCTGTTTGATATTATCTGGTTTCGCATTCCTTGCGACAGTCCAAATTGTCTGGGAAGTAGTTGATGGTTTCAAACAATAAGTTATAACGTAATGTATTTACACTATTCAAACTGTCACCAGTTTTTCACCCCTTCTGAATCACCACATTGATGGGTGCTGAACACGGATATCCGTCGACCGCGAAAACTATGGATTCGTTAGAAACATTTCTCGCTTTCGACTATTTGTAATTTCATCCCCTCCACTAATGGTGTCTTGCTCCACATAGTGTTTTTACAACACATAATCTGAGCCATTTTCAGTCCTTCTCAACGTCCATTCCGACAGGGGAGCCCTGCCCCCACCTGTGGTGGAACATACACACATTCATCGGTAATCTCGTTTACTTTGGATATCTTCTTCTTTACACCTTCTCTCCCCCGTGCCGATGCGGCTAAACTTGGACTTGAACGATATGCCGAGTGCCACTGTTCATCTCAGCGACACCGAAACCTAGGAATTCGACATTATTTTCGATTATTTTTATAAACCAGCCCGTTCCACCTCCACCCGTAGGGGTGGCTAACCCTCGCAGTGCTTTTTTTTCAGACACTCATATGTGCAGCAGAATCCCTCCTTGGTCTAGCCTGCTTCCAAGACCAGGCCTATATTCTTCCGCAGAATCCTTGAGCTGACATTGTCATGGTTACTGCTGGTCATTTCTTCATGCAATTCCTAGAGCGGAGTACTGTGATGCCAATATCTCCATAGGCCCTTAAAACATGGTTTTCGGGGCCTGTAGGGCCTCGCCGAGTTTTATTCTTCGCGTCGTGAGCCTTAAGATGAGCTTTGTCTCGTTCTTGTACGACAAATTCGATATTTCACCAATATTAGCCTATGTTAATATACCAAAGGGCCTAAATCTAAGGTATTCAGAAGGTTGTTGACATTTCTTGTAGATGGGGTTACCCCCAGGGTCCTAAAAGGTAAGTATACAATATTTGGTTCAGATTGGTGGAACGGTATGGATTTGTATAAGGAACAGACGGACATGCTATCCCACATCCAGACGTGCAGGTGTCCTCAGACACTCCCGGCACTAAAAGCCACAGAAGTAAGTAAAGGGTCCCTTGCTTGGCGACTATTGCAGAGTTTATACGAGCAGAAGAAAACAAAATGGTAGGTGGCTTTACACGTTGCTTCACGTCGGACCGATACAGAGAGGCCTTAATTAAGGTACAATCCTAGCATCTACCTGGTGCGAAAATGGGGAAACCACGGAAAACCATCTTCAGGGCTGCCGACAGTGGGATTCGAACCCACTATCCCGGAATACTGGATACTGGCCGCACTTAAGCTCGATGGACAATAACTCACCTCGGTGGAAATGGAATTGATTGTATTATCAAGATATACGAATAAGATGAGTGGTATATGACGCCGTCAGGCACAACACTTCTTGTATTCTTGGTTTGTGCAACACTTTCAACTTATATTCAGTGAGGTGCTACTATACGGCTTGCATTTTCTATTTAGAACGGATCTGACGCCATATAAAAACTCGCGAACGATATTTAACATATACAAAGTACGAGTTGTCTAGCCGAGGCGGTAAGACGTGGGCTGGATTCCCCGTAAGAAAGTCGACACTTTCGAGTGCCTCATGGTCCTGAGGTTCACTCGGCCTATACCAACAATGAGCACCAGATTAATTCCTTGGGACAAAGGTGGATGGCCATATAGCTAACCACTCTATTTCACTTAGTGCAGAGGTTGTTGCTTTAATGCTCTTATTATGTAGTAAGGCAATTTATTGAACATTATTATTACGTACAATGTGACCTGTCATATAAAAACCGAGAAATTTATTGTCCAGGACTGTATTATACTAGAAATTTTACAGTTTTCTCTATGGTTTGTGAAGAACTTGAAAACATTCTTTACATGATCTAATATCACTCTTTATGCACATCTTGTTAGTATCTTCTGCTTCGTGCTTGCATACACCTGATCCATTAGCTCTTGTTACCGCGGTTCTGTGGCTCACAGAGCGCCTAGGCTGAATCACTTAGAGTAAAAATTTAACAACATTCGGAAATTATATTTCTTTCCTTTCTTAAAATTCAGAGAGAATAATTTAATGAGATAACAAGAAACAGTTGAAATATCACATTAACAACAAGTTCGTCAGCCCCTACAATGTGTTGGACTTAGAAGTCCTTAATCAGGTTCAATATTAATTGGGAGAAACTTCCAGTGGTTAACCTACAAATGAAAGAGCATAATTGCTCCGAACAAGTACAATGAGCTCCAGTATACACAGAGACCAGCCTCATAAAAGCAACAGGCTCGGTTACACTGGTAACCCCTACAGCGACCCCACATCATGGTGTTGCCCCATCGTGGGCTTTCCTTTACAAGATTTTACAACCAGGTTAGAAATGTTTACACTAAACAGGCCATTAAGAAAAGGCAAGGAGGCGAAACACCAACACTCCTTAAGGACATTTAGGAAAAGGGGGGGGGGGGGGACTAAGACGAGAAAATTGAAAGGCAGAGACAAGATTTCAAAACTTTAGTCATCCAGCTCAAAAGTAGAAGGAGAGAGTACCGAGGGTCACCACTCGTGCTCAGTAGGGAATATAGATTGATTGCACAGAAAGTCCTACATTTAAGCCCCAAACGAAAAGATTACATATTAGAACTGCTGAGATCTTCCCCTCGGGCACACACGCCGACTCAATCCCATATTTAGGTAAATTCTGCCATTACCTGTCAGCACCCTGCCTCCTGGCCTTATCAAGTCGCACTGTCAATAAGCGGAGCAAATCACACAAGACGGCGATAAAATGCTCTTCTTAAGTAGCTCCGTACGGGAAAGTTCCAGATGAAATTAAATCTGAGAGTACTGCTAGGTTTAATTTCCATTTACTCTCCTGGCTTTCATTGGCTAGAGAAATTAGTTACAGGCATGTGATCGGAGATGACTTTAGAGGATGAACCAGGTGTAGTACTGACAACTTAGATGGGTTGGCGTCCACGGTGCCCTCAGCTGAGTCCTGGCATTGCTTCCACTTACTTGTGCCAGGCTCCTCACTTTAATCTATCCTGTCCCTTGGTCAACTCTTGTTCTTTTCCGACCCCGACCATATTAGGTTTGCGAGGGCTAGGGAGTCTTTCATTTTCACGCCCTTCGTGGCCCTTGTCTTTCTTTGACCGACATCTTCATTTTTCGAAGTGTCGGATCCGTTCCATTTTTCCCTCTGATTAGTGTTATATAGAGGATGGTTGCCTAGTTGTACTTCCTCTTAAAACAATAATCACCACCATCACCTGACAACTTAGATACATTAAAACAAACAATCAAAAAAGAGGTTTAGCAACTATGACAACTGAAATCTTTCTTCTTAGTCCAGGAGAGGTCGCTAGAAAATAGATGGCAGTGCCATCTAACCACCGGAGAAGAATACATTTTAAAGTTCGAGTTCACCGACATAGACGGCGCTAGAGAAAGCGCAGATTAAATAGCCTGGCACTACAGCCCTTGGCTTACCAAGCGACCGCTGCTCAGCCCAAAGGCCTGCAGATTACGAGGTGTCGTGTGGTGAGCACGACGAATCCTCTCGGCCGTTATTCTTGGCTTTCCAGATCGGGGCCTGTATCTCACCGTCAGATAGCTCCTCAATTCTAATCACGTAGGCTGAGTGGCCTTCGAACCAGTCCTCAGATGCAGGTAAAAGTCCCTGTCCTGGCCGGGAATCGAACCCGGGGCTTCCGAGTAAGAGGCAGACACGCTACCCCTACACCACGGTCTGGTATAATAATAATAATAATAATAATAATAATAATAATAATAATAATTTTAACTTGCATAACTATCCTAGTATAGCAAATAAAATAACCAGAATGTTACTGAAGGCCATTATTTGGGAAGAAAGAGATTTTTCCCTTTGCGAAAAGTCAGTCATCGTGAATATGTCTTTCAATAAACGAAACTCAAATATTGAACTGCAACTCCACGACAAAGGAACTCGTATCCGCAGCATCTTTGGTGACCAAGGCCTGCACTAATGTGACGTCACTTCCGTCATTATGAAAGCGCCTTTACCTGTCGCAAGAGACGACTAAAAACTAACCTCCAGGGTCTCCAACTTGAGAACGAGACTTTTCACGAGAGTTTAATCCTGATGTAAACATGGTATGTCCACGCCTCCGCCAAAGAAAGAGTTGTGATTCGCTGAGCCTGCAGTACCGTCAACGTCTCGTGTTCGGACCTACTGGGCTGCGCATCGCATACGATAACAGTGCGAAGATCTGCACTTCTGACTAAACCTGGATTCTGCTGACTTGTTTCACAATACACTGCCTATCGTCACTTCTGCGCGGTTTTCCCCTTTTGTGCTTCACTACACGCGATGGTCCTACCGACACTGACTCCACGCTGTACAGCTTAGGACTTCCCCTCACTTCCTGTATTACACCGCGCCTTGTGCCTTCATTTCTCGTTATTTAATCACTATTTTGTATTTTAAAAAACATATATCGGTATATACGACAACCATTCGATTACGTACTCTCCAAACCCTAAACTAAACTAAACTAAACTAAACTAAACTAAACTAAACTAAACTAAACTAAACTAAACTAAACTAAAATAAACTAAACTAAAATAAAATAAAATAAAATAAAATAAAATAAAATAAAATAAAATAAAATAAAATAAAATAAAATAAAATAAAATAAAATAAAATAAAATAAAATAAAATAAAATAAAATAAAATAAAATAAAATAAAATAAAATAAAATAAAATAAAATAAAATAAAATAAAATAAAATAAAATAAAATAAAATAAAATAAAATAAAATAAAATAAAATAAAATAAAATAAAATAAAATAAAATAAAATAAAATAAAATAAAATAAAATAAAATAAAATAAAATAAAATAAAATAAAATAAAATAAAATAAAATAAAATAAAATAAAATGTATGCCACGTACTATTTGCCTTCGAGCTCGCATAGAGTCGAGTGAGTGCGACCAATCAACTACGTCTATGTCCACGTGCTCCGCCTGTTTGTTTACCCTGAGTGTGGCTATGTTTACACTTGTTCCAAGCTCCTGTCTGACCACTCTTGATCAATTGTTGTTCTCTTCCGACCGCGAATTTAGTGTTCTTCTACCGACACCATTAGTTTCCATCCAGTAAGTGTTACAACAGGTCCCATCATTTTGAGCTCGTTTTAGCGACCCCAGAAATATCTGGTCAGTCTGATGTTTGTTGGAAAGTGGTACATACCTGCGAACATATGACGTCACCATCCTTGAGGTAGCTCCAAAAGAAGACGATAGAGGCCTGAGGACACTCAGCCTGAAACACACAGTGAAAAAACAAAGTGAAAGTTAAGAAATAACATTTCTTCCTATGCAGTACTGTCACGTTGTCAGCCCACTTGCATCTGTTTCTGTTGTGCTTTTGGTCTCGTGTCTCCGTGGATTTTCTGAAAGGCGGAACTAGAACGTCGGTGCGACGTCAAGCAAATTATATAAAATGAAACATTAATAATCTTCGCCTGCAGCCACTTTTACGATACATAATAATAATAATAATAATAATAATAATAATAATAATAATAATAATAATAATAATAATAATGTTATTAGTTTTACGTTTCACTAAGTAGTCTTTTACGGTTTTGGGAGACGCCGAGGTGCCTGAATTTAGTCCCGCATGAGATATTTTACGTGCCAGTAAAGCTACCGACACGAGGCTGTCGTATTTGAGCACCGGACTGAGCGAGGATCGAGCGCCTGAACCGTCTGAGCCACTCAGCCCTACATTTTTACGATACAGCGCTCGCTTGCTCTTTGTGAGACAGCGGCTAGTGCATACCGGGGAGTTCGTCATCTAGTCAAGAAGAACTTCCGTGTCGTCTCAAAACTCACGAATTCCAGGAAGAGGATTAGTAAGAACAGGTTTCTCTACCTGCGCCAGTCTCAAAACTCACAGGCAGGGCCAGTTCTTCCTTGAATGGATAAATGTCCATCCTATTGGTGATGGGATAATGGAATACCTTCCATCCCATTATTAAAATAATCGAATGAATAATAATTTAAATAATGGAATGACTTTCAAATATAATTCAGTTACAGCGCACAGAATAATCGGATGTCAAGAATAATTTGTTTCGGTTTAAGTGTGTCGGGTAGACAATCTATTGAAATAAGGCAACAGATGAACTCTTACGAAAAATAGAAATACAATTTTTTCGAAATGAATCTCCAAGGTATTGAAACTAAATGAGTGAATTAACTGCCTTGATCTTTATTACCTATAAAAACAATTCCTTATTGAACTAAATTCCGCCTTATGGCAATATACTTATTTTAATGTTACGTCGTCCGGCTGCTTGCTGGCCTTTGGCCCAGAGGGTCCCGGGTTCGATTTCCGGTTGGGTTAACTTTCATTAGTTAATTTCTATGTCTCGAGAACTGGGTGTTTGTGCCTAGGTCGGGCGTCATCCTCACCAGACCTCTCCGGAGGTCACACGTCATTATTATAAATATATGTCAAAGTGAAAAAGTATATATATTAGCTTTAAGACAATAGCAAAATATGTTAATAATAATAACCCAGCTAGGTCTCCTTCATTCACAAGCCATTACTTCCCCTGTGGCAGAATAAGTAAGGGAAGCGTGCGTTCCTCCTGCGGTCATCGCAAGCACCTGCTGTCCGGAGTCAGACCAAATACAGTAGAGACAATACGCGACACTTCCGGATTTAGCCTTGTTAAAATGGGAGACAAGTCGCAGGTGGCGCTCCTAGTGGCGTGACCCGAAAATTCGCGCTGAATTCAAATATCATTGGAAATGTATATACGGAAATGGATAAATAAATTACTGTGACCGTTCATCATATCATCAGGAATATGGCATTCTACCATTCAAATATGCCGTTTTCCGCGCTCTTCTACGTTAATTAGCGCCCAAGTTAGCGCACGTTTACCCTTCCCGGGATACGAGCGTAGATCGTTCCATGAGTCAAACTCTAGTTGTGCGTACTTGCTTTACCGAGTCATATTTTGGCCTGCGGGCGAAAGCGCTCTCAGTCAGGCGCGAGAGAGAGGAAACTACCCAAGGCACAAACACTGCCCTCAACCCTGGAAAAAAAATCATGTCTTCGCTCTTTTTCCGCGAAAACACCACTACCAGGCCACAAGACTACAACTGTTTCAGAAAAATTAATTACAGATATCAGGTAATACTTGACGGATTTCCAAGAGTCAAAGCCCATAATAATCGACTAAATTTACGCAGTTTTATCACACCAAGAAGTGTTGTATGTAATGGAAATGTAACCAAATACGCAACAAACAAATGCTCTAACAGGTGTTTGCCAGGTGGTTAAAACGGATGGCGGGAGCAAACTCGCAAGCTTCCGAAGTTCAAGCTCCTCCCACACGAAGCCGCCAAAGGACGCTATGGAGTTTACGTCAAAACGCACGAAGCGACAGTAATGAGAATCGATCAGTGAAAACTGGAGTGAACGATCTTAAATTTGATACCACAATTAATGGTGGAAATTGCCGACCAGAGGAGTGAATTTTCAGAAGGGGGTGGAGTTTACCCTCTCCACTAGGTCTAACACGGTTTCTCTATTTAAGGTGACCGCTTCAGAACAGTCACAGTACTTCGATATTTCGAATTGCAGTGTGACGTTGTGTATGTTGTGAGTGACCCTTCAACAAGTCTTTGTTATAAAGTGTGATAAATTCAGTAACTATTTGTTGGTATTTACAAGTTTCATAATAATGATAATGGTGCCTGCTGTCATTTCTTGATGGATACAGTACTCTAGCATCCATCTCTTGGCACAGGCCAGAGTAAAGTGTAGCTTCCACCGAAGTCTCAGTCAACATCCATGGCTGTGACATTATGGAAGCTGCTGGAGTATGGGTAGTGCTGAGTAATGACATTCAGAGCACGACTAGTGCATCTGAGTGTTACGAAAGGTGTTGCTCATAGGGTCAGTCATGCTGCAATAGTACTTTCTGACCCAGTGAGGAAAGCAATGACAAACCACCTCACTCGTCATCTTGCCTAGTACGCCTCATTTTGGTGCTGCCATTGGTTTTTGGGGTTTCCTTATAACCGCATAGCCTTTGGTGGCGCTGTTTGAGGATCCAACCAGCCTCTGGGCTGATGACCTAACAGACAATAATGATAATAATATTAATATTGATATAATTCCACGTAAATGTGTGGAGGTATTCGTACCTTCTGAGGACGTGACGGTGATTATTCATGGAACCACCGGGCGAGTTGGCCGTGCGCGTAGAGGCGCGCGGCTGTGAGCTTGCATCCGGGAGATAGTAGGTTCGAATCCCACTATCGGCAGCCCTGAAGATGGTTTTCCGTGGTTTCCCATTTTCATACCAGGCAAATGCTGGGGCTGTACCTTAATTAAGGCCACGGCCGCTTCCTTCCAACTCCTAGGCCTTTCCTATCCCATCGTCGCCATAAGACCTATCTGTGTCGGTGCGACGTAAAGCCCCTAGCAAAAAAAAAAATTCATGGAACCATAGAATAAACTACATGGGAGCGATTAATGTGTAACTTAAACGCTCGTACGCGACGCCTCAGTAGAACCCAGTATACGAGTTTAGCAATGTCAATGAAATCGTGGAGGAGCTTTGTTAGCTGTATAATATTAAATGGTAAATTGAGAGACGAACAAGCGGCTCACTGATAGTGCAGTAGTTAACTCTGTATCCCATAGAAACTAGTGGGAAACAGGCTGAGTAAAAATCGTATTTGTCATGACATTGCCAGGTAACCAGTGAAGTCTATCACGTAGGGCCTAATTGCTGATAGTGGATTCGAGAGACGAATGGGGGAGAGCGATGGGCTGCATGTGGATCAGGGAACTCGAGGCCATGAGTTTGATCCGATCATATAGCAGTATAATGTGTCACAAATACTAAGTAAAATCCCCTCATTTGTGTTATGTACCAGCGACGTCGTCATCCTTAGGAGCATATCCACGTGCACAGGTGGTCACATATTCGACGCATCGTAGACTTCGAGACCGTCTCAGCACGAACGTGATCCAAGTCATCATGAGAGCAACCTATCTACGATCAAACTACGGACTCCATGCTGTTGACGCTGCCGTGATGTCCCGCTAAGGATCTGTGCCGTGCCCGCTGGAGGAGAGATGTTGGAGTGAACCAGAAAAATGATGAGTACCATTCTGAAATATTAGAGAGTCGCAGTTTCAATTAAATGTAAATATATAAACCTGAACCTGTTTGTTTGAGATCCCCGACCTACTTGGTCCTTTATCTCAATTTGATATGACGCCCTGAGGGCGTAGACTTTTTGTTTTGTTGGTAAAATTCCAGTATTTTGAAGGATAGGAGAGGCAAAATGGATCGATTGAAATGTGGCGGTGGCTTTGATTTGAGACTTCGGTAAAGAGGTTGTCAGTACTTAGGGAGGTGCTCGAGATGTGGTGTGGGATGCGACGGGGGTGTTGTGGCATGCAGTGGGGGGATACTTGGTTTATGTGATATTGGTTAGTAGGAGAAGAAGATTTCTGAGAAGTTGTGTGTTGAGGTTGGGTTGTGATGTGCGGCTTTGGTTGTTTACAGGATAAGGGTTTATGTTGAGATCAAGGAGTGATGGTATATTTGTGATGTGGTGGTGGCCTTGATTTGAGACTTCGGTAGACAGGTTTGTTGGTTGTGGTTCTCGGAGATGCTTTCTAGCTATGTGGTGGGACTTAATAAGCTTTTTTGAAGAAAGGGCAGCCTGGGTAAGAGGCGGCATGCTTGCCGCTGCAGTTTGCACATTTGGGCTGGTCTCGGGGAACTGGACAGATTGAGTGGTGGTGATGGTCACCACAACGGTTACAACGGGTTTGGTTTTTGCAGCTTGCAGCTGTTGCATGCAAAGGATGTAGACTGTAGATTAGGATTTGCAATTTCAGAGGGAAGAAATAGTTGCCTAGTAGGAGTATATAGATTTCTTCACGGTTGGATGGCCGTCTTTTAGTCCATTTGCACGCGATATCATTGCATGTTATGATTAAGACCCCTTAGTTAAATAAAATGTGGAGCAGGGTAATTGAGTAACGGGATTTGAAATTCATGAAAAATTCACTCCAATTTACCATCAGCTATGTTCTGTATGAGTCTTCAGAAACATTCTGATATTTCTATTTTTCATTTCACATCAGTGAGATGTAAATTAAGGATACTATACGAGCATCAAGAAGACGATATGACAGTGGGTGTGATTATAAATGACTTATTCTTAGATCGCGAGTTGTCGATGTATATTTGTCCCCATTCAATAGAACAGCTTCTTCTGCATTTTACATGTATGGCTGAGTCAAGAGAGTAAGGGGCGAAACTCTGTGGAGAAGATTGTGATGAGCCTGTGATTTAAGGTGTGAATCTTCCCAAGCGATTTGAATGGTACACGCGATGCGTAAACCCGCGTTGTGAATATAAATAGGGCTAGATTAGAGCCGATTCGCATTAATGATATTAGTGACATATTGGAAATGAATGAGAGTGAATGGGCAGCGAAAGTATTGATCCCGTTACTCGAAGGGAGTGTTTGTATTCTGGCAGACAGGTCGTTAACCTGCAAGGCTGAATGCCCGAGAGAAAGAAAGAAACTACCGCTGGTATGCTTTAACGGGCTCGTTCAAGATCGCATTCTTTCTCCAAGACAGCTTTACTTGTAATAACTTGTAGAATAACAACGTTGGGGTAGACTTGCAGTTATCTTAGATGAGAGAATTCCCTCCACTCTTTGCATAAATCCTACCGCTCAGGGTTTTCAGCTGAGATGTTCACACCCACACTGTAAGAGGGACTTGGATCGCTGCCAGGCAGTAACAGTGAAAGTCATACCCACTGCTACCTACTGTGGACACACCACACTGTTCATCAACTGTCATATGAATGTGAAGTGTTTATTTATTTGTCGTTTACTTTTTATCATGTAATCTAAAGGTCCTTGGTTCATTAAAATGCATCGTTACAGGGAATAACGTCGTTTGGATGTCGATTGTACAGTAGTGTGAAGTAACATCCCCATGGAATTTGCATTATGTACATATTTATCCACTTATGAGATAGTTGTATAGGGTTTTTTTTATAAAATGAATAGGATGAGGCGACTTTCGTATCCTTCAGAGTGTACTCGCGAATAACTTGATCAAAAGCTCATTTAAATTGACAGCGTAACGATGCTGCTTGTCATTTGGCCATGTAAATTAATAGCTTGTGTTACGCAAAACACACACGATATGCCTCCGTCAAATTATTTGTGTATATGGGGATGAGTTTGAAGTGATAAGTGTTTAAATAATTAATTCGTCCGAGAAGGGGCGCCTTCTCAAGTTTTTGCATATTTCTGAGCAGATGCGGTTAAGAAATAACACTATATAGACATCCTAACATCAAGAAATATTTATGTTTTTTATTTGTGTGTTGATGCGGTGGCATATCTGTACAAAACATGAGCTTTATTAGTAATCAAATTGTCCTTATATATATAAAAGAATTAATTCATACTTCTCATTGCATAGTTGATAGTATTCCTCTCATTATCAAGATTCCCCTACTGTAAATTATTAGATTACAGCCCAGTAAGGACAGACTACGACCCGTGTGTTCTACCGACTTAGCTAGCGCCTCATTACGCTAGTAGGGGAAGATAAGTCTTCGACGCCGGGCTTTGTCGGAGGTCTCATCCAAGGTGTTCCATTTCAACGTCGTGTTGCGGGAATATTCTGATCTCTTGATGTACTGACACCACGAAAAGGGTACATCAAGTCTAGAAAGAAAGTGTTACTAAGATATTAACTTCAAAGTTGCTAAAGCAATTCTGGATAAATGAATGACTTATTTAATAGGTTATTATTTAAAGACTGAAATTAGACATATAATCAAGATGTGAAATGGACTGCTGCGAAAGGGCTTGATTTATGAATTACTTTTTTAGCTTTAGCATTCCTGCCTGAACGTTCACGGCTAGATTTGTCTTTTTCTCATTTAAAAGCATTGTATCGTCACATTTAAAGTCCGACTCGTTGGCTGAATTGTCAGCGTACTGGCCGTCGGTTCAGTGGATCCCGGATTCGATTCCCCGCCGGGTCGGGTATCTTAATTTTCATTGGTTAATTCCAATGGCTCGGGGATTGGGTGTTTGTGCTGTCCCCAACATCCCTGCAACTCACACACCACACATAACACTATCCTCCACCACAGTAACACGCAGTTACCTACACATGGCAGATGCCGCCCACCCTCGTCGGAGGGTCTGCCTTACAAGGGTTGCACTCGGCTAGAAATAGCCACACGAATTTTTTTATCACATTAAAACACTTGTCAACAAAAATATCGGCATATTCCTTACACACATGATTCAATTAATTTACATTTAAGAGCTGCACAATTTTCCTTTTATCGTGAAGCCTACTAATAAAGAAAATCACCGGGCGAGTTGGCCGTGCGGTTAGGAGCGCGCGGCTGTGAGCTTGCATCCGGGAGATAGTGGGTTCGAATCCCACTGTCGGCAGCCTTGAGGATAGTTTTCCGTGGTTTCCCATTTTCACACCAGGCAAATGCTTGGGCTCTACCTTAATTAAGGCCACGGCCGCTTCCTTCAAACTCCTAGGCCTTTCCTATCCCATCGTCACCATAAGACCTATCTGTGTCGGTGCGAAGTAAAGCCACTAGAAAAAAAAAATCTACAAATTTAGTCTCAAAAACATTCAAACTTTCCATATAAGCAATACTTGCCATAATGCCATTACGCCCATTACATTAGGGTAAGGCAGATTGCATCATCATATTGTTTCAACAAAATATGTACATTTCTTGAATCACGAATCACCCACATTTTCTTCAGGGCTTGACAACGCATTACGGCATTCCAAATGGGGTAACTTGGAACACAACCAGCCACACTCATATGTATATGTATTTTCTTGAATTAAACCAAACCGACAGATCACACGTACAACACATCGGTATTGAAGGTTAACTGCTGCACTATACAATAAAATAAGCTTACTATATTTTAAGCCAGTTAAAATGTGGGTCGCGCAGATCAGAAGATTAGGAAGTACTATAAAAATATCTTTGTAACTGGAAGAATGTAGTGTATATGCAAACACAATATTTATTTACATTTTCTTGTCACGAGGGAAACGGAAGACCGCGAATCCTTCTGCACTTCATAGTTATTGCAGCCAAACACAGCACACATTTTTCCACTCATGTTGAGAGGAGATATAAAGGAATGACACACGCTACTATTTACTTATGTCAACTTAATGCAAACTCGTAAATAACGCCAAAAACTTCACAAACAAATACACGTGCTCTTATGACAGAATCAGTAACTCTCAGGTCACTCCGCTAGATAGAGCTCTAATCGTTGTCCGTCGATAGCTCGCAGAGTGTCGCGTATTGTCTCTACTGTATTTGGTCAGACGTAACCACAAGAGCACTCGCCACCCTGCCGCACACTGCTGCCAACTTGACTAGTAACATTTGAAATCACGACACATTAACGTCAATATAAGGAGGGTTTTTTTTTTTTTTTTTTTTTTTTTACAACCAGCTTTACGCCGCACCGACACAGGAAGGTCGGGAGCGGGAAGGAAGCGGCACAGCCCCGGCAGTTGCCTGGTGTGAAAATGGGAAACCACGGAAACCATATCCATGGCTGCCGACAGCGGGGTTCGAACCCATTATCTCCCGAATGCAAGTCAATGTAAGTGTTTTTGCTAGTTGTTTTACGTCACACCGACACAGATAGGTCTTACAGCGACGATGGGACAGGAAAGGGCTAGGAGTGGGAAGGAAGCGGCCGTGGCCTTAATTAAGGTACAGCCCCAGCATTTGCCTGGTGTGAAAATGGAAAACCACGGAAAACCATATTCCGGGCTGCCGACAGTGGGGTTCGAACCTACTATCTCCCGAATACTGGATACTGGCTGCACTTATGCGACTGCAGCTATCGAGCTCGGTAGTCAATGTAAGTATCAATAATGGAGGTTCCCTTACCCAAGTAAATTATCAATCAAGATATTCATAATGAAGTGGCCGGGCTCAGTCCTGACACAGTCCGGTGCTCAAATACATCACCCTCGTGTCGGCACGTAAAAGAACTGCGGGACCATATGTTAGTTAGTGGGACGTACAACCAATGCTCTCTCTCAGTTTAATGTTATATATTTGTGTCTTTATTTTTGATATACGCATCACTCTAACAGTAGTCTTCAGTGTGTAAATAATTCACCTCCCTTCTTGATGTTTGCTGTTGCTTGTCGGACCCAAGTGAAACCATGCTGTAATAATATACACAAGGACATATATTAGGTGTACATATGCCGTAAGTCAATGAGAATACACAAAGGCTAAGTGTTACAAAAATCGTGACAAGACAACGTTAGGTTAGGTTACACTGATAACTAAATGTCTTTCCATTTCAACTGAACTGATCTTTATAGAGGAGGTAACGTTGCTTTCCTTTTTTGGTGGAGTTCTAGTTGATTTTTCTTGCTTCTTGTATTGTATACATAACAACTGCACGAAATAAGACCGTATTATTAGAAGGCAGCGTTCGTAATTTCACACCAGCTATGTTATTAAATGCAGTATTCGAACATGCAGCAATAGATTTACAATTTTATAGAAAATAAGCTTTAATTATTCCAGCAAATGTAGCACTAGTAATTTTCATAATAGGGTAATGGTAGTACCGTTTAATCTGGCAAGCCATGTAAAAATCATGACTAAATAGTGCCAACAGTAGCTGTAAGACGACGTGTAGGCAAGTAGGGTCCCTAAACTGTGTGGTTAGCGACACTGAGCCGAACATCACCAGCTTCAGAAATAACAGGGGAGAAAGAGTAAGGTTGTGCCCTTAAGCAGGGAATATGCCAATAATCCAGGACGAACACACACACACACACACACACACACACACACACACACACACACACACACACACACACACACACACACACACACACACACACACACACACACACACATGACGAGTGAATGTGTCTGCGAGTTCTGTAAGCACGATCGAGGAACAAACTCTCACATTTTCTACTCCAACCAGAAAAACGTACTAAGAAATAATAATAGTAATAATAATAATAATAATAATAATAATAATAATAATAATAATAATTTACCGACACGAGGCTGATGTATTTGAACACCTTCAAATTCCACCGGACTGAGCCAGGATCGAACCTGTCAAGTTGAGGTCAGAAGGCCAGCGCCTCAACCGACTGAGCCACTGAGCCCGGCCACTAAGAAAGAAGAAAACTGAAACAGCCAGCTAACAGATCGCGCCATTAGGCAGAAAATTCACTTCTCATATGTTATGAAAAAATTAAATTTCCACTGTTGTTCATCTCCTTACTTCCATTAAAGATGGTCTGACTAACTCGGGAAGGACATCATCATCCTCTTCAAGTTGCCAGTTCCTGATGTATGACATCTTTCCCGGTACTAGTGATGGCCATGTCCAAGGAACTTCATTACCTCTTCTTTATCGTATTTAATGAACATCGATCCTCCTTTACGTTCTTTAAAAAAAGGTCATTTGTTTCTCATCCATCCAGCTTGTTTTTGTAATTCTTCTCCAAAACTACATTTCTGCAGCCTGAAGTTTTCTTTCTTCCTGTTTCCCTAATGTCTAGGTACAGAAGTATACTCTAAACAAAGGTCCTGAGAAATGATTTATTGGTCTCCAAACTGAGAAGGTTGTTTAGCAATGAGTTTTCTTATTTTGTGAATTGTTCTATCAGTGTGTTATTTCATTTGAAGTGTTTTCTACCTGCAGGCTTCTTTTTATCTATCATGAATTTTGTTTTCTTTATATTTATTTTTAGTTTACATTTTTCTAGGGATTTGTTGAATGTTCTTAGCATCCTACTCCAATCCTTTTCAGAATTAGCTAAGATAGCAATATGATATGCAAAGCGGATACTGTGCACCTGAATCCCTTTCATTTCTCTGACTGAATTTTCTATGAACAGTTAGAGAGATAGTTGAGTGGTGACGAAACGGTCGCACAGTGTACCGAAAAAGAAGAGCAGGAAGGTTTTATATCAGGAGGAGAGTTTCATTCGATGCCGCAAAGAGTAGTCCAAAGATCTCCTCACGAAAACGCAGTCTTGGGCGATGATATATTCACAGCTACGGTCACATTCCCTTGCGTCAGCCGCCTTACCACCCAGAAATCAATCCAACCGACGCCAGAGGAATGCGAGTGGTTCCGAGATGACGTGGAGGGGGAAGAGCCTGGTAGCGGTATGGTGATAGGCCTCGTGATGTTCAGTGCAGACCAGGGGCGGGGACGGGAGAGTAACACCCTGCCTGCCATAGGAGGCGACTAAAAGGGGCTCTGAACTTGGGAGCTTGCGTTGGCTACTACGGGGCCCTCAGCTGAGTCCTGGCATTGCTTCCACTTGTGCCAGGCTTTTGACTTTCGTCTATCCTGTTCGACATCCCTTGGTCAACCCTTGTTCTTTTCCGACCGTCGTTATTAGAGCACAGGGAGTCTTTCATTTTCACGCCCTTCGTGGCCCTTGTCTTTCTTTGGGCAACACCTTCATTTTTCGAAGTGTCGGATCCTTCCCTTTTTCTCTCTGATTACTGTTAACAGAGGATGGTACTTGTACTTCCTCTTAAAACAATAATCACCACCACTGCCACCTGGGAACGTGGGTTGGCGGCCATGGTTCCCCTGAGTCAGGTACTGATTCCACATACTTGTGTCAGGCTCCTCACTTTCATTTCTCATGTCCGATCTCTCTTGGCCAACCCTTGTCCTGCTTCCTTGCGACGTGGCATTGCTTTTTTTTCTTTTGTCACCTTCATTTTTCGAAAGGCCAGGTAGGCCTCTGCCATTTTCATTTCTGAGTAGTATTAAAAGAGAAGAGTTGCCCACATGCACTTCCACCACCTTCCGCCTCCCTGTCAGCTTCCACAAACTGAAGATAACTAGTAAACTCACTACAAACGGTATTAGTAAGATTATTGTGGTGAATAAACAATTTACTTTGGTAAAGCTTAAGGAATACTCCGCTTTTCCCCGTCATCTTTCATTCCAGCAACACACTCCAATATCATTTCATTTCATCTGTCATTCATTAACCATTGGTCCCAGAGGGGTGAGACAGGCTTCGGCAGGCGGCACAGTTCCTATCCTGGCCGCTAGATGGGGGGTTCATTCGTTCCATTCCTGACCCGGTCGAATGACTGGAAACAGGCTGCGGATTTTCATGTTTAAAGCTTAAGTGATTAACATAAAAATATGGTTTCTAATGTCGAGGTTGAACTTTTACTGCTGAACGAATGATCCCCACTGTTCGCTTATAGAAGGCTGTTTTTACAGATAGGAGGGGTGGTAAGATTCAGCGTTTTGAAGTCAGAAATTTAGCATTTTGTAGCATTTACACGTGTATAATCTATCATAGCTTATCGCGAAAACATAGAATTTGAGTTAACTGCGATAAATAGATAATGTCTTTTGTCACTATTAGTGTGAAATTAAAATCATATTTGAATAAAGCTAAGAAAAATAAAAAAGCACAAAGTATAATAAAATTGCACATTAAAAGAGTAGATGCAATTCAGAATACCGTAATAAAAACAAAATATACAAGTTAACTGAAATCATGTTCATGAATCAGTGACACTGTTGAAGTAAAATCTCTGCACACGGTTATGAGAGTATTTAGGGGTTGTAGTAAGGATGTAAAGGAGAGGGCATATAAGTCTCTGGTAAGACCCCAAGTAGAGTATGCGACCCTCACCAGGATTACGTGATTCCAGACCTGGAAAATATCCAACGAAAAGCAGCTCGATTTGTTCTGGGTGATTTCCGACAAAAGAGTAGCGTCACAAAATGTTGCAAAGTTTGTACTGGGAAGACTTGGGAGAAAGGAGACGAGCTGATCGACTAAGTGGTATGTTCCGAGTTGTCAGTGGAGAGGTGGCGTAGAATGGCATCAGTAGGCGAATACGTTTGAGTGGTGTCTTTAAAACTAGGAAAGATCACAATATGAAGATAAAGCTAGAATTTAAGTGGGTAAATTGAGGAAAATATTCATTTATAGGAAGGGGAGTTAGGGATTGGAATAACTTACCAAGGGAGATTTCCAATAAATTTCCAATTTCTTTGCAATCATTTAAGAAAAGTCTAGGAAAACAACAGATAGGGAATCTGCCACCTGGGCGACTGCCCTAAATGCAGATCAGTATTGATTGATTGATTGATTGATTGATTGATTGATTGATTGATTGATTGATTGATTGATTGTCAATCGTAGAGCAAACCTGAACGTCTGGTGTTCTCCTAACTTATTATTGGAACATTCCAGATCAGTGGTCTACTGCATGATATTCCAAACCTCTCGGTTTTAAGTTTCTAGAGGAGAAATAAACGAAGTTTTATTTGAAAAAATCGTCGGTTTTGCACCTATATCGTATTTTATTTTCGAGTTTTGAGTAAATTTCGCTTGTTATCGCGTATTCCAAACACATTACAAACTGGTTACAGGTCGTGAAAAATGAAAATGCGTAAACCCTTATAGGAATTTTTGCGTAATGTTGCTATTGCAAAAATTCAGATAGGTATTTACCGTCGCGAACTTTTTTGTTTAGAGGTCTTTATGATCAACAATTCTTCCGTGCAGACTTGGGGTCTATCAGACAGAGTAAACCAGAATAGCGCTGTGTCTATCTTTTGTCGTACTTAAATGTTTTATACAACTAAACCTTCCTCGATAAATGCTCTGTGCAAGGGTAAAAACCGTATCAGAATCCGTTCTGTGGTTTTCCACATTTGCCACGCAAAGTTAGTGCGGAATTCGTAATGTGTGTGTGTGTGTGTGTGTGTGTGTGTGTGTGTGTGTGTAGATATATATTTCAGTGTTTCGAATTATTATTATTATTATTATTATTATTATTATTATTATTATTATTATTATTATTATTATTATTGCCCGACTGTAATACCTTCCTATCACAAGTGCCGTGTAATGCTGCCAACTCTAGGCTTGTATATCTCGTCAACTACTGTATTATTGTGATTAGACTTCAAATTGAAAAACGCCCTTAAAATTACGCATTTTAAGTTAAGACCACTCTGTCTGTAAACAATGTAGTAGTTTTTTTTTTTTCAATCTGCTGTTTTGAAATTAAACCTTTGTAGGAACGAACTTGTCAAGGACGGAGCAGCACAGTGATCATGTTGAGAGTCGCAGACTGATTTAACTTGTTCACAAAGACTACATTCGAGTTGTAAACCTAGATTACTATCCACATTAAGACATGCTGGACCACTGCTTGTGCGGGGTTGTAGCAGCTGTAGGCGGCTGTCCCATTAACATGTATGAGAGCCAAGGTTGTCCTCTACAATTCTTCCTTTCCACAAAATTTTCCCGAACTGTATACAGAAGACTTGACTGTCTTAACACATGCTCTATTCAGTTTTTTCTTCTTTGAGTCAGTATTCCACAAACCTGGGCTCTCCCCAATCCTTAGTTTTTCCTCATTCCTTACTGAGCCGTATCCTGATGGCTCATAAGAGACACTCAGATTACTATTTGACATAATATATAATTGCTTATGAACTTCAGCTATATTTGTTTTCGGCGCAAGATAGTGATGTTCTGTTTACTCTCTTGACTGTGATTATTGTGTTTTGAACATTTACTGAATTGCTACGTTATGATACAATGTTAATTTTTTGCCTGTATTCAATGTGCTAGTTGTTTTAAGATCTTCGCAAATTGGCTGATGATGACACTTAAAATGTGTTGAAACCGGTCCCATTAAACAGGTTGTAACTACTTTTTACCATCTTATTACGGAGTATTGAAAGGTGGATCCTAACCTATAATATTGTACATCTTATGTATGGTAAAAGTAATGAATCGCAGGATAGCTGAGACCGGAAGTCAATGGAGACATCAAGTCGCTGGATATTGCGCGATACTTCCTCGGGACCGTGAGAAAGGCTTAGCGTCACCAGGAGCTGGCACATCTCGGCACGTGCAGAAGATGTTGGCCAAGAGAAATATTCAGCCAATGAGAACGCGTGGGGGTGGCAACTATGGAGTCACTATCCCAGGTTGACCAACATGGACAATTGCATGGAGTCAGTTGTGTTATTTGACGGATTTCCACAGGTCGAAAAGTGAAATATAATCAGGAGTACGCTATAGAAATAATCTGAGTAAATTTGATGTCAGTTGGAGTGTGTTTTATGGTATGTTATAATTAATATTGAGTCGTTGTGAATGGCAAGCACGCTGATTGGTGGTTTTTCTAAACATGCGGGAATCCCATAGCTACAACGGCGTTAGCCACGCTTCCTTAGCATCTCAAGCTCTGGAGAGGCCGACGTGATGCGAGCGTTGCTTCGAGACTTGTACGTGAATATATGAATACCAGTGTGTGGTTTTAAGACCGATAAACAGTGTCTTCAGTCGTGCAGTTGACTGTATTAACTGGTGCAGATTATATTATGGCGCAAAGTTCACTACAGATAAATAGACGGTAATAATTAGCCGCAGACTGTAAAGTGAAGAAGAGACGCTCAGTTGTTTCACATTTTCGTGTCGGTCGCGTTTCGCGAAGAACTTACGATCCGCACCGCAAGCCGCTCTCAATAACTGTATATAGAAACCCTAATTGTTAAATTTCAAGTGTATTTGTTTGTCAGTGTGTTGGCTGAGTTCACAGCTAACAAGGGTTTGCTCGGCACGTGCAGAATTGAGCGGTGAAGAGACATTCATCTAAAGCCTTCTGTGTTGCAGTGTTCAGTAACTTTCAGCAAGAAGATGGCAACGCCCATGGAAGAAGGAAGATTGTTTCTATGTGTTAAAGCAGTGATCAACATGGAGTAACAACATACCACGGCAAGGATGTGAGCCGTTGTCAATGTCCTGAGAGTCGTCCAAGATAAGACGCATGTTTTAATTATGGCACGTTATATGTGTTATAATAAAATACTAGTGCAGTTTAGTATAGGGATTTTTCTTTGACGTAAATTAAGCCTGACGGCATGTGTTTATTTCACCTTTGTAATGTTGTAAATACGGATAAGAGAGGAATGCATGATCTATATTTTTATTTTAGTTTACGATTAGTTAGATGGGATAATGAGGGAGTTGTTAGGATTTTTTGTTGTTATATTATGCATTATAATTAGCTCAGTATTATTCCGATTTTTCTTGTATATTAGTGATAGGAGGATTAGATGGACAAGATCATTTAATTTCCAAGTTAAACACTTGCTACGTTGAGAGTAAATTCAACTTAATTTTGGTCATTTAGAAAGTTAGTAACAGTTAGAATGCATGACGCATGGTATTTCAGAAGCTGACACGTGCGGAGCCGCATAGCAACGTTAAATGAAAAGGAGTCTTCAAATGTAGGTTGGATACTGTTTCGCACAATGATTTGTACGGGGATCGAACTTGGATTCATAATGGAAAAGGCTGATGAGAATTGTAAGAAATATGAGAGGTTTTAATGCATGCTCATTTATGAAGTTGTTTATGCAGGCCGATTGCATGCCTGATGAAGTAAAAAGAATGATGTGCAGTAAATATGTCCCTGCTATTGTCTTCTGAGAGAATATTATTTATCGGAATTGACGGAAATTGATGCCAGACCAATGAGTCTGGTGTGTATAATACATTATTGAAGCATGCCAGTAAGAAGTACGATTGTACGTGAGTTTCCGTGTAGTCGAAGAAAGATGATATCGCCTCGCAGGCTTACTTACTGGCCGTGTTTACATAGACAGCGTGAATGAGATGGTATTTCCGTGATACAATCTTGGCGAACAGAAACCAAGCCTCAGTACAATGTTGAGTTCCAACTTTTCCTTTCAGCCCACAGCACAGCAGAAAATATGTGACGGATGATCGCGCTTTTGAGTGCGCAAATGCAGCAGAAGAAGGCAATGTTGCCCATTGCTTTCAACATGTTTAATAGGGATAATAATATGTTTTCTCTTACAGAATGGTGTTTTGTGATATTTCATGTTGCTTGGATATGTTGTCTTGTTGTTTAATGGGGAACAGCCCGAGTGCTGAGTAATATTGATGGTCAATCTAGTTCTCACTAGATCCTTTGGCGAACCGCGTTTCACGTCGAGTCAGTGTAGTATGTAAGTTCTCCTTTTCTTATCCGATGTAGATATGTGTGATACTTTGCTTATTTTGTGTTCATTGTAAATATAGCGTAGGGAAATGCCACTAGTATTTTTCATAATTCATATAATGTTCCATTGCGTCTTAATTTTCTTTTTATCGTAATTTTCTTTTATCTTGATTTTTCTTTTAATTTTTAATCTTGCGACGACTCGATAAAATTAAAAACCCGTATCAATGTGATACTTGAAATTGTGGTACTCCATCCGAAATGAATACGTATCAGTATATGCGTACGTATACTATTATATAAAATGAACAATGGACAATCAGATGAATATTTCTAAAAGTTCACAAGTATTCATTCTTGTGCTCGAAATTTCATTTCACATTTAATTATTCGATTAATTAACATTTTTAATGACCAGTTCTCTCTTCAGTTTTGGAGATTATGTCAATGTCATCTTTATTATTTGATTTACTTGGTTTCCTATTAGTATGATTCGGGGATATTTTGTGAATAAACTCATCCTACCCCATATTATTGTTTCTCATTCGAGTTATACCTCCATTTTCCTGACATTTATTTATAATTAAGTGAGAAACTTCGACTTTTAGCCTGGCCCATCGACAACCAACCCACATCTCTGCCCAAACCTGAGTTAGTCGGATGTTCAAACAAGAATGGAGGCATCGTCCTAGAGGGTTACTACCCCTGGGTACGGTACACTTACTTTATCCTCTCTTGAAATGTTTAGCATCCTTCCGTAAAAGCACATCTTGGGTAAAGGTCCAGGACCAGGCGTTTTCTCATGTTCTTGGATGCCAAGAGATTCCTCGTTTTTTTACTCTTACTAAAGGCTGTTTTGGTTTTGCTTATGTTACTGGCCATTCTTTTGTCTCGTTTCTGTGCGCAGACTCAGATACGATTAGATAGGACAGACCGGGTGAGTTGTCTATGCGGTTAGGGGCGCGCAGTTGTGAGCTTGCATCCGGGAGATAGTGGGTTCGAACCCCACTGTCGGCAGGCCTGAAGATGTTTTTCCGTGGTTTCCCATTTTCACACCAGGCAAATGCTGGAACTGTACCCTAATTAAGGCCACTGCCGCTTCCTCCCACTCCTAGCCATTTCCTGTCCCATCGTTGCCATAAGACCTATCTGTGTCAATCAATCAATCAATCAATCAATCAATCAATCAATCAATCAATCAATCAATCAATCAATCAATCAATCAATCAATCAATCAATCAATCACTACTGATCTGCAGTTAGGGCAGTCGCCCACGTGACAAATTCCCTATCTGTTGTTTTCCTAGCCTTTTCTTAAATGATTGTAAAGAAATTGGAAATTTATTGAACATCTTCCTTGGTAAGTTATTCCAATCCCTAACTCCCCTTCGTATAAACGAATGTTATCCTCAATTTGACCTCCTGAATTCCAACTTTATCTTCATATTGTGATCTTTCCTACTTTTATAAAGACACCACTCAAATTTATTTGTCTACGGATGTCATTCCACGCCATATCTCCACTGACAGCTCGCAACATACCACTTAGTCGAGCAGCTCGTCTCCTTTCTCCCAAGTCTTCCCAGCCCAAACTTTGCAACATTTTTGCAACGCTACTCTTTTGTCAGAAATTACCCAGAACAAATCGAGCTGCCTTTCTTTGTTTTTGTTTTTTTCAGTTCTTGAATCGAGTAATCCTGGTGTCGGTGCGACGTAAAACCAATAGCAAAAAGAAAAGAAAGATAGGACAGGGTGGTGTTAAAATGGGAAACTGCGGACAACTATCTTCAGGGCCTCTGAGAGTGGGGTTCGAACCCATCATCTCCTGGGTGGAAGTTCACGGCTATGTGACCCATACCACACAGCCATCTCGCTTGGTTTGCTCTCTTTTACTTCTTCTATCGGCTAATATTTTACTGAGAGATATATGAACTTCTGTACACTTTATAGACGTGTATTCCTTAAAGCGCTGTTCAGAGTGGCGGCTACACAGAAGGAACTTGATTTTTCAATTTACTTATGTGCAAGTTACACGTGCTAAAGATGATTTCCATCTCAGCTCGTATCTCGCCGACAGCTTCGTCATTTTCCATCTTCGACTACCGGTATTGCCCAGAAATGCTCCTGCAAGTTCAAAAAGATGAACTCCAATCACGCTAACGAACTGCACAGGAATACGATTGCGCAGCCCTGACTATAGATGAGTGATAAAATGTGCAAGAATCAATAAATATTGAAATGTAATTACCAGATCTCGCGCCTTCCTGCCACGACGATCTGTCATGATAACGAACCCATCGGACTCCAGACGACGTAGGTAGACGGTTCGGGACGTCACTCTGCCCTCCCTGGAACAGACAAGAGACACAGTTGAACATAGCTGTAACGTTATTGCCAGGGATGCAGTGGTGCCGGAACGGAGTCCCAAACCCGCTTCCCTTTTACATACCTGAAGTTTCTAACCTCCCGCATTATTTCCAAGGCCCATAGTGAAGAACTTCCGTATCTGTCAGTTTTTACCTACACTGCTTCATAAATCTCTGGAATGTGAGATACTACTTCAAAGTTCCAAGTGTGACAGAAACTTTTATTTTCAGAAAAAACTGCAAAACATGTTCGTTAATGTTTTGCTATTATTATCATTTACCAGATAGCCTAGAGAATTATTAAGACGTATAATAACTAATTGATAGTGGTAGTAGTAAACATGTCTCAATATAGAAAGCAGTTACAACTTACAAAACTCATTGAGTTAAGCTAACAATGCACAACATTATCTTTATAGCTGCCGTGTACAGTATAAACAGAGATATTGAGACATACAACTAGTTTAGTACAATTATCTTCCTGTTTTAATTGGTCCAAAGCCCTTCTAAGCAATCCGTTACACGGGTGTTCATATTTCACGAAGCGAGTCTGAAACCTGTTTGTGTTTCCACTGCAGCCCTGGTTATTGCAAATACTATCGCCAAACTAATTCAGCAACATCACAGCCTTTCAAGATGGCAGCTCGTAAACGGCTGGAATATCTAATTGAAAGAGCGACGAGGAATATGATCAAGATTATGCAATTAATAAACGTCATGGGTGGACATGCGACATATTTCGAGGACTAGTTATTATCAGACACATTTTAGCTTATCTAACGCTTGACACTGTCAATGATCGAACATAACCTGGAATTCCCAACACAGGCAGGCCAAATATAAATTCTGGATTAAATCTTTTACGGTTCACGACCGCGTGACTTCTTAATGAACAATTACGGAATACTGAAATAGGCTATACAATGTGCACGCTATAATTTGTTTCCTTATTCTTTGTTAGCGCTTTCTGCCACCAAATTCAATAAGAATTCGCTTTCTCGGGAAGTCACATCAGGCTTCTTTCTCCGTTTCTGGTCAATAGCGGACATAATTTATGCAAATTATTTACAACATGTAGTCATGTGTTTTCCGTGCGTCAGTGTGAAAAGTGTGCGGTTTAAATTCAGACTGAAACGAAAACTTAGTTTTGGTAAACCAAGATAATAAATTCTGTGGTGAATACGGAAGTGAGCATCATCCGAGTTTTGTAAATCTAAGATAACAAGTGACGTTGGTGAATACGGGCCTTAATTCGTAATGTATGTCTTCGTGTAGGCAACACTTAGTTCCCCACAAACTAAACAGGACGAGAAAATGTATCATGTGCTACAGAAAGGCAGATTACAATAAGATTCGAAAGAGAAAATGCTTCAAGGATGTACGGGATGAACCGACTCGTCAACGCAAGCTTCCACAAACTAATAATAATAATAGCTTTACGTCCTACCAACTAAATTTTTTACGGTTTTCGGAGACGCGGAGGTACCGGAATTGAATTCCGCAGGAGTTCGTTTACTTGCCAGTAAATCAAGAGGCACGAGGCTGACGTATTTGAGCACCTTCAAATACCACCGGTCTGATCCAGGATCGAGCCCGCCAAGTTGGGGTCAGAAGGCCAGGGCCTCAGCCCGGCTTTCATCAAAGTAAAACTCATAAAGCAAGAAACAGTCGTCCACAAAGGAAGACATGAAACATTCTGAACGCTCCAACCCGGGCGACACGAAGGCGAATATAGCGTCCGAACAGCACCTTTATCATCCAAACAAACAAAAGAGAAAAAATTAAACCTTTGTAAGCCAGTTGGGCGATTAAAAGCTTGCCAGAGAAGGAATTGTGAACTAAACGCGAAGAACATCGTAGTTACAAAATAATAATAATAATAATAATAATAATAATAGTAATGAGGAAAATTTGAGGAAGACGAGAAGAAACCAAGACGACACACTTGATCGGAGGAACAGAAATGAGTTTATTTGCCTTTAGTTAGGGCTCGTGGCTCTCTCTTACATATTCTACATGTACTATTCTAATATCAAAGATAACTAAGCAAAAGAAATTAAGGATTTGGAGAATATTATAATGAAGAAAGAAATAAAAGCACTAAAATAAAATAAAATAAAATAAAATAAGATAAAATAAATCCACAGCATAAAAGTAAAAAGAAGCAAGAGAAAAAGTCATAACGAAAAATAACATATCAACTGGATAATATAAGCAGAACACAATACATAATAAAAATACAAGTATGGCCACTTTTATGCTATAATAACAGTAATAACCTAATATTAACTAAAAGAAGCTGTACAGTAAAATGGCACAATCACATGAGCTATCATACGTCATCAACAATCGAAGAAAATTAACTATTGGGCAAATCTTGATTCCGCGTGGTGCCGGCCTCAGCAATCGTGTACAGACATTTTCATTTGGAGCCATCTGGCTGCCAGCTCGTCAATTTCGACAATCCGTTTTACTCTAAGGCTACTACGAGATGGCGCCCACGGCTGAGTTTTGTCTGGTAAACACCAGAGATCTTTTAAATGCCGACATCGTACGACATCTGCCCTTCAAAAATCCGACTACCTCTGCCGGGTTTGAACCCGCTAACTTGGGATCCAGAGGTCGCAGATCCACAGGGGGAACTGCAGCTGAACATGGTGAGTGCGCGAGCTCTGTTTTATGGACCACAAACTAAAGTCACAGCAACCCAAGAGATGGCTCCTAGTAGTGACGATCAGCAAACATACAGCAAAAAGTGTGGCTGTTCAATCTCAATGCACATTTGAGGGATTTTATAGAATAACGCAGATACATCTCGAAAAGAATGACCGCAGGAACGCATTACGTATTATGTCAGCAGAAACAACAGAAAACTTACTCAAATCAATCTGACACATTCCAGGAAATCATAAAGAAGAAAAGAGGGCCCACAATGTTTAATAAGAAGATTCCTAAAAACATTCCTAAAAATGCTTTTATTTATTGCAGACGAATACTTGTTTGGGGTGTCCGGCTCCATGGCTAAATGGTTAGCGTGCTGACCTTTGGCCATAGGGGGCCCGAGTTCGATTCTCGGTAGGGCCGGGAATTTTAACCATCATTGGTTAATTCCGCTGTCACGAGGATTGGGTGTATGTGTCGTCTTCATCATAATTTTATCTTCATCACGCCGCGCAGGTCGCCTACGGGAGTCAAATCAAAAGACCTGCGCCAGGCGAGCCGAACATGTCCTCGGACACTCCCGCCACTAAAAGCCATACGTCATTTAATTTACTTGTTTGTGGTGAAATGGTTATGTGCTTATAAAGCTGGACCCACAAGAGTCGAGCGGAGAGAGTAGTAACTACGAAGTACACTGCGTTGTCATAGTTACCTCCATCTGCGGCATAGGTATCACCGTTTCATTCAGGCTGAATACTTTTTTGATTTTTTTCTTTTTGCTATTTGCTTTACGTCGCACCGACACAGATAGGTTTTATGGCGACGATAGGACAGGAAAGGGCTAGGAGTGGGAAGGAAGCGGCCGTGGCCTTAATTAAGGTACAGCCCCAGCATTTGCCTGGTGTGAAAATGGGAAACCACGGAAAGCCATCTTCAGGACTGCCGACAGCGGGGTTCGAACCCACTATTTCCCGAATACTGGATAATGGCCGCATAAGCGACTGCAGCTATCGAGTTCGGTGGCTGAATATTTAATGCAATTCAATAAACTGTGACCCGTTCCTAAGCTCCAGCATTTAAAACAGAACACGTCATATGACATTTCATAATCACTAAGAAAATCATAATTTTCTGACAATAATCTCAACAAAACAAATGCATATTAAATAGAGAATATAACTGTACAACTAGCCACTGATTACCTTAAAAACTAGTCCGCCTCTGTGGTGTAGTGGTTAGTGTGATTAAGTTCCACTCCCGGAGGCCCGGGTTCAATTCCCGGCTCTGCCCCGAAATTTCAAATGTGGTACGACGGCTGGAACTGGTCCACTCAGCCTCGGGAGGTCAACTCAGTGAAGAGGGGTTCAATTCCCACCTCAGCCATCATCGAAGTGGTTTTCCGTGCTTTTCCGTGGTTTCCCACTTCTCCCGCAAGCAAATGCCGGGTCGGTACGTAACTTAAGGCCACGGCCGCTTCCTTCCCTTTTCTTTGGCTGTCCCCTCGCAACTTCCCACTTCCTCCCCCCCCCCCCCCCCCTCACCGCCACCACCACAAGGCCCCTTTTCAGCATAGCAGGTGAGGCCGCCTGGGCGATGTACTGGTCCTCCCCGACCCAAAGCTTCACGCTCCAGGACACTGCTTTGAGGCGGTAGAGATGGGATCTCTCGCTGAGTCCGAGGGAAAACCCAATCCTGGACAGTAAACGGATTAGGAAAGAAACAGAGAAAGAAAGAAAGAAAGAAAGAAAGAAAGAAAGAAAGAAAGAAAGAAAGAAAGAAAGAAAGAACTAACAACAAACATAACATTCAGAAAACAAAGACGTAAATACACAAAGCAGCAACAGCTCATACAGTATCACAGAAGTGACTGAGAGCAAGTCAACCCACGTGGCGATAGCATCGCTGTTATCGTTGCCATAGCAACAGACCATTTTCGAGCAGCGTTTATTTTTTTTTAATGATACTTGTTTGGGGTGTCGACCTATAGAGATCTTTTGCCCCTACTTGCACCATGATATCAACCTGCGAGTAATTGGAATTGAGGCAGTGTAAAGTGTTGAATGTGAGGGAAGGAACGTTGAAGACGGCACAAACACCCAGTCCCCAGGCCAGGGATATTAATCATTTACAATTAGAAACCCCTGAACCTGCCTGGAATCGAACCCGGGGCCGGCGGACGCGTTGCCCGCTACACCGCGGGGCCGGACTTCGAGCAGGTCTTAGTGTAGCTTACGTTTCAATGTAAGAGTGCTCCCGCGGGAGAACAATGTGTTATGTTATATACGATTGAAACTTACTTTGCAGTACATAACGCAACGTGGGCAGTGGGTGTGTCGACCTGGTTGTTGTGAGCAACGTCGATAATAATATTATTATTGGCTTTAACTACTTTGACGGTTGTCCGGACGCCGCGGGAGTTGCTCTACGCGCCCCGACACGAGGC
Organism: Anabrus simplex; assembly: GCF_040414725.1. Taxonomy (NCBI): domain Eukaryota; kingdom Metazoa; phylum Arthropoda; class Insecta; order Orthoptera; family Tettigoniidae; genus Anabrus; species Anabrus simplex. Next base: position 71,112,769 of record NC_090277.1, read on the forward strand.
TCAGAGCAGTTTACTTCTTCAAATAAGCGATTGCGTTTTTGTTTTGAAACTTTGTTTCCGCGTCACCTGTTCTGTTTTTGTTTTGTTCGAGTGAACGTACACAGCAGCCATGGGCGGGGGTCAGAACCTCCCCTTCCCCCATGACATTTTTACAAAAGAAAATTGATGCAAGTGCAATAGACTGATATAACGTGAAAACAATATTCTTTAACCCATGGGTAAATAATGCAAGTATCGAGCTCGAATTATTATTATTATTATTATTATTATTATTATTATTATTATCATTATTATTATTATTATTATTATTATTATTATTGTCCGACTCGTTGGCTGAATGGTCAGCGTACTGTCCTTCGGTTCAGAGGGTCCCGGGTTCGATTCCCGGCCGGGTCGGGGATTTTAATCGCTTCTGATTAATTCTTCTGGCTCGGGGACTGGGTGTATATGTCCGTCCCAACACTCCCCTCATCATATTCAGACAACATACTACACTACCAACCACCACAGAAACACGCAATAGTGATTACATCCCTCCATAGAGGCTTGGCGTCAGGAAGGGCATCCGGCCGTAAAACAGGGCCAAATCCACATGTGCGACGCAGTTCGCACCCGCGACCCCACATGTGTGGGAACAGCGGCAGGAAAAGAAGAAGAAGAAGAAGAAGAAGAAGAAGATTATTATTATTATTATTATTATTATTATTATTATTATCATTATTATTATTATTATTATTAACTTGTGAGGTATAGGTATGAAGTGTTTACATCCATTTAGTATTAGTATTATTATTTACGGACGATCGTATTATTTGTGAGGTTATGTCATCAAACATGTGCTGTATATATTAATATGAGTTTAGTTAATGTACGAACACGTAATTGATAGTGTATAATTTATTATTATCTGTATATATGATGTATAATCCAGTACAATATTGTGCAACACACTGAAATATCCAGAATGGTGTATCTGTGACAGTAGATGGCTGTAGAAAGTTCATTACAGTATAACTAGGCTATTAGGCACTCTAGAATTTACGAGAAGATATGTTGTGACATATCCTTCTAGTAGCCTGGCCAGGCAGCATATATAAGGAGGCAGTCTTGATGGTGGAGTTGAGTTATTGTTTAACAAGAGTTGTTTTGATGAGACTTGTGTGGAGGTCGTGCTAACGAGTGTTTGAAGTATGTGAATTGATTTTGTTGCGTTGGTGGTTGGCATGCCTCTCTACTCATTCTTAGTGATAGGCAGTTGTTCAAAATGGTGGTTTATTGATGTGTGTATGACAGTTTGTAATATAATAGCGTGTACAACTGATAGCATTTTGCGTGCGTCTTTGTGGATACATCAAAATAAACAAGTGAAATTCAACTCAGTGGGTCGGCTCTTTTGAACATTCACAGAGACACGTTTCTAAAACCAACAGATCTCTTGTAACCTCGGAATTTGGATTTTAGGTTTTAATCTGAACTATGATTCACCTTGATCATATTGTTCTTGCTCTGTAAGATTTTGTAGTGTACTGCAATCTGAATATAATTCACTTGTATCAGTGACCTTATAATGACACTCATACATGCACGCACCATTCAAGCATCTCTCGATCCTCGCAACGCTACTGAAGCAGCTACTACAGCGTTCCTAGAGAGCGGGTCTGCGCATGCTCGAAGACTACAGGTGGTTGCAATACGTAATATTTTGGACATGTTGCCTTGGGCCCATAACCGTTCTATGCTGGGAGTTTCGGCGAGGTTTTCGTCGACAACTCCGCAACTCTCCCTTGTAATTGGAATCCGTTGTCTCTAAGCTCGGCCTCGTTTTTTCCCGACGAATTGGGTATTTCACTAACCTTCTGGTTGTAAGACCTCTGCACACGACAGAATCTGCTGGGCCCAATCTGAAAACACGCTTGATCATGGCTCATTCATTTTTTAAGTTTCACAAAATAGGAATTGCTTTGACTTAGTTGTCACTGAAGTCGATACGAAAGAGAAAATATTGGGCTAAAAAGTGGTATGTTGCAGAGAAAAGAATTTAGTCATACAAATATTATTAAAGAACTAGAACCATTCGATTTTAGAAAGGGATATCGACAATCCGCCCGCGTTGCACAACCACGGCACACACGATCCAGCTTGCACAGTGTCGACCAACCATGTCGGCCTGCACACCAGCCGGGCCCAGCAGTCTGGGCTTTAAGGAGCAACTGCTTCACTCCTCTTCAGTGAGGCTGTGGTGCACCTGTTATGGATCCAATCAGCCTCACTGCTCTCAGCTTGTGACCACTGACTGTATTGCTCCACTCACTTCTGACAGGATTCTCATTTTCATTTTTCCTGTTTATCCTTCCCGCCCTTGGTCGACTCTTGTTTTGATCAGACACAACGGTCTTAGGTTTGTGAGGCCTTCATGCTCTTTCTCTTGCCAATGCCGTAATGATTCGAAAGGTCAGAACACCACAAACACACACAAGAAAACAAGGAATCAGATGTTCCTACCTGTTGGTTGTGGAAAAGACGAGGGCGTCTGGAGTGAGATGGCCGCTCTTCTTGACTTCCTGGTGCCATTCCTTGAACATGTCCAGGGGATACTCGGACTTCAGCTTGATCTCGGCCAGGCCGGACTCTCGCGGAGTAGTGTATCCGTTCTGAAATAGTAACAAGAACATGCAGTAACAGTGGGTGACATTCACCGACACTTCTGACTCCTCGGTGTCTACGAAAGTGGTAAAAGCAATCATTGTTAAGGGGGATCAACCCCAGGGCTCTCACTTGATGGTCACTGGTACACTCCATGACACCTTACTCTTCTCCCCTGTTAATGCTGAAGGTTCGGTTCAGTGTCGCTAACCACATCGTTTAGAGACGCTACTTGCCCATACGACGTCTCACAGTTACTGTTAATCTTGCAGGTTGTCAGGTATGTAGTGAAATGAAATGTCGTATGGCTTCGGCTCGCCAGGTGCAGGTCTTTCTATTTGACTCCCGTAGGCGACCTACGCGTTGTGATGAGGATGAAATGATGATGAAGACAACACATACACCCAGCCCCCGTGCCATTGGAATTAACCAATTAAGGTTAAAATCCACGACCCGGCCGGGAATCGAACCCGGGACCCTCTGAACCGAAGGCCAGTTCGCTGACCGTTCAGCCAACGAGTCGGACAGTATGTAGCCACGACCAGGGAGTAAGGAATACAGGGAGCTGCCCGCTACGCTACTCTCTGTGGCTATCACTTGAAACCAACGGCCACGCCCCCCATGGTTAGCAAAGGCAATTCTTACGTAGTGGATATATACAAACTAAGACATTTTCTCGGGAGTAGGGAAACTTCGAATCGCTCAATTAAGTACAATCGTTTCCAAAATAACACGACGATTAACTGTAACAACCTTTTTTTTTCTTTTTTTTTTCTAGTTGCTTTACGTCGCACCGACACAGATAGGTCTTATGGCGACGATGGGACAGGGAAGGGCTAGAAGTTGGAAGGAAGCGGCCGTGGCCTTAATTAAGGTACAGCCCCAGCATTTGCCTGGTGTGAAAATGGGAAACCACGGAAAACCATTTTCAGGACTGCCGACTTTCTGGCAAAAAAAATTGATTTCTAAGGAAGCGTTTCTCATGACCCGCAGCCTTAAAACTACTCTCTCGCTAGTTGACTATCGGTACTATAAACCACGTATCTTAAAAACAGGAGATCCAAATCTTTACCAGACATCAGTAAAGATAAGGAGTATGCTATTAAGAAAGGGTCTGAATGCTTTCGGGGTATGCGCAATAAATTACCAAACTAGGCATAGCAACATTGCTTACTACATATTTTGGAGTGGTGGTAGTGTTGTTTATTGTTTTAATAGGACGTACAACCATCAAGTAAACCATCCTCTGACGCAAGTGGAAACAATGCAGTACTCAGCTAAGGGCCCCTTGGACGCCAACCCACACTCCGAACTTAAGACCCCTTAGGCCATTTGGACGCTAAACCACACTCCGAAGGTAAGAGCCCCTTAGGCCCCCTTAATCGCCTTTTACGACACGCGGTGGTGATAATTGCTTTAAGAGGGAGTACAACTGGGCAGCCATCCTCTATTAACACTAACCAGAGAGAAATGAACATATCGGCCAAAGAAAGATAAGGGCCATAAAGGGCGAGGAAATTAAAGCCCTCGAATCCTCTTATAACCTCGGGGTCGGAAAAGAACAAGAGTGACCGTCAGAGGTCGGACATGAGATTAAAATTAGCCTGGCACAAGTAAGTGGATGCAATGCCAGGACTCAGCTAAGGCCCCATGGTTGCCAACCCATGCTCCCAAATTGAGAGCTCGTGGGGCCCCTTTCAGTCGACTCTTACGAAAAGCAGGGGATACCGTGGGCCTTATTCTACCGTCCTCACCCATAGGGGATACATATTTTAGAGGTGGTGGTAGTGATTATTGTTTTAAGAGGAAGTACAACTGGGCAACCATCCTCTATTAACACTAATTAGGAGGAAAAATGGAAAGGATCCGTCACTTCGAAAAATGAAGGTATCGGCCAAAGGAAAACAAGGGCTGCGAAGGGCGTGAAAATGAAAACACCCTAGGCCACGAGTTCTCTAATTCTGTAGGTAAGAAGGGAAAGCTTAAAAATAGTAGGTACTGCATTCTCGTTCAAAACAAATTCCTCCATGGACCGATCAAATATTTCCGGTTTGAAATGTACTGATGTTGTAACCAAGGTTGAAGTTTACAAAACACAACTTTTATTGCTTCACTTTATGATATTTACACAAATAACTGAAATTTATTTTGAAGCAAAAAGGAATATTGAATCTTGAGAAAAGTCTGTCTTTATACAATATGTACAGGTTTGCAGTCTTTATATACACTTCTATCTTGAAAAGATAGTCTTTGTGAATTGACACTTTGATAGTCGAGAACTATCTGGCACACTAACATAAATGTTCATGAGAGTCCTTGTTTGTTGAAGTGCCTGAATTCCTAAAAAGCAAGTTCAATTGATTGAAGAAATTCCACCTAGCGAAACTAAGGGAGCTTGCATATGTTAGGGAATGAAAATGGCTTGTAAAAGAATTACGGAACATAGGCAGCGGAAACAGGTAAGGGAGCGGTGACCAGAGGTGAAACCTCGTACTGCCAGAAATTCAGTCCACCTGGTCGAAGCACATTTTCAAGAGGAGTAGCCTCCGTGCTCGACGTAGGGTGTATTCTGGAGCTGGACACCGGGGCAAGTGGGCAAGTGAGCAGACAGGGAGCTCCTATTTATAGTACACTCGATGGTCAGGCACGCGCACTGAGGGCTGCGCGTCGAAGCTAGCAGAATGATACACAGGCGCGCGTGCAGCTGGCTGGCGGGGCGAGAAGGGAGCGCCGGACATACAACAACTGAACCTATTGTGGTGTAAGGAGAAGGTATCCACTCTGCTCTCCTTTCTTCATGAACAGGAAACTTCGTGAAAAACTGACGATAAACAACAAGTCTAACCTAAAAATTGTTACGAAAAGTGGACGGTGCTTCTGAGACTCCGAAATACTAGCACAATAACATAATATACTGTACTGCATATTACAAGCCATACTTAGAATCTTACCTGTGCAATGTTATTCCAGGAATATTTTTGAATTTCCAATTCGTGCAACCGTACGCACAACACGACATTGTAAGAGCTACAACATTAGTATCTCTTTTACGTTTTAGCGTGTCGTACAGTGTTTGCATCTGAAAATTCCCGCAATTACAATTTGCGATCACCGTATTCACTTCATTGAGCTCTGGCAGATTTGAATATCCAAAAATAGCTTGCGTTCTCGCGCCTATTCACTCTCAGAGCTCCAAGAGACTTGGGACACATAGGGTGGCGTGCACCAACCAAGAGTAAGTTCTACTTCCGTAGTCAAGTACTCTTGAAGTCAGCATTCGGCGACTTCCATACGAGAGTAAATTACTTCCGAAGTATTTTAGTCCTCTCAGATACTCCTGGACTAAATTACTACAAGAGTAAAATGTTGAAGAGCACCATCTTGTAGTATATTACTAAAGAAGTAAATAACGTACGAATATAGGTTAGAATTTACTCTCACGTCGTGCATGGAGTAAGCTAAGTTTAGACTTTTGACTAACGATAATATCGTGCCGTATATGAGAGGAAAGACGTTTCAAACGTGTTTATGGATTACTTAGATTATATTGACAATCTCGACGCAGTAAACGATGGGAAATGTAATAGTGCGTAGGCCTACAGTGCGTGAAAGGCGATAGCCGTGTAATGTGAACACGGCGAGTTTCAGGAACGTTTTTGGTCTTAGGAAGGAATCCTTTACTTTCCTTCTAAATCTACTTGGAGATCTCTTACAGCTGAATTCTTGTCTTAATTTTGTTGTATCTCTAAAATTACAGTTGCTGTGTGCCCTACGAGTGTTTCGTATCGGAACATTTCAGTACGGTACAGTTGCCGGTGATCTAATTAACGTTTACCGCACAACTGCTAGCCGTATCTTTCATCGCGCAGTTAAAGCAGTAGTTGAGGCTAAGAGGGAGGTACGCCTGCAAATGATGATGATCGTTCGGAAAATAAAAGGATATTGTTCACGTTGGCAGGTTTCCACACGTCATGGGTGCAGTTGACTGTGACTGCGCGCATATTCCCATTTATTGCCCTCTCGGTGACAACGGTGAACTTTTCAGAAATCGGTAGAGGTTTTTTTTTTTTTTTTTTTTTTCAATTTGCTTAACGTCGCACCGGCACAGATAGGTCTTATGGCAACGATAGGGCAGGAAAGGCCTAGGGATTGGGAAGCGACCGTGGCCTTAAGGTAGGGCCTACAGACCTAGCATTTGCCTGGTGTGAAAATGGGAAAATTTCGCTGTGGATGTAGGCCATCGGTATGAAGAAACCGCCATCAGTTTTAATTTTTCCCGCGTGTCCATGACTTTCTGCTTTGCTTTTAAGTCCTTCTACAGAATCTTAACTTGCTTTTCACTGCGTTTTCCGTCACTCGAAGCATTGAATTCTTTCGCCACGACTTTCCATGAATTTCCTTTCTTATCCAGCATCTTTATGTTGTGTTTCTTACACCTTATATCCTTTGCATAGATGGTCATTATCTCTATTAACAAGCATTTATCTTTTTTGCTTACGTTTTCCCCCCGTTTCCTATCGCACATAACCTTATCTATTTGGATTTCTTTAAAGAAGATACACGAACACAGCATTACTCCGCGAGTAACGAACGCTACTTCTGTAGTAGTAACTAAAAGAGTAAATTGTACTTCAACTCTCCGACGTTACTTCCGGAGTAAATAACTCCCGTAGTAATTTACTTCTGTAGTATGGACTTCTTTAGTAAACGCTACTTCCGTAGTAATTTACTCCAAGATGGTGCACGCCACCCATACTGTTACATTTGCCGGAGTAAGCAAAGCATATTTTCTTTGTGAGTACACATCTGTTTGCGTAAACAGAACTGTGGCATCTTCGAATAAGGTAGCATTTTATTAACGTGCTCTTATTTCGTCCAATTCATATTAGGATGAATAAGAAGCAAGAAAATATGCCAGAACTCCTCCAGAAAGAAAAGCAACGTTACCTCCTCTATAAAGATGAGTTTAGTTGACATGGAAAGAAAAGCTTGGTGCATCATTACAGCGTGGTTTCACTTCAGAAAATTTCAAGAAGCGAGCTGAATTATTTACACCAGGCAAACACCGAATTATACGTTCATAGTAATGCGTATATCAAAATAAAGCAGAAATTTATAATATTCAATTGAGTGAGGGTGAGATAGAGAGTGTGCATTTCCTTAATTCCTCACTGAGCTTGAAAACCGACTTAATTATGAATATCTAGATTGGGTAAGGGAACCTCTATTATTGATACTTACATTGAGGTTAGTTTGTTCACGGTTGGCTGCAGTCATGAGCACATTGCCTTACATACCGAGTGCTATATACTGTGTGGTGTGTACTGGTTCGAGTTCTCAGCCTACATTATCAGTCCTCTCACCTTGGAGACGAGTTCCAAGGCCCCACAGAGACCTTCGTGAAGCCCACAACTCACGATGGCCCAGCGTCTGAGTTTCGTTGTGTTGAGGGCGCGCGGTCCGTAGACAGCTCAAGGTCGGGAATTTTATAACTTGATAAATGTAATGGCATCCGGCCAAAAATGTCCTTGACGGTGGTGGAAATTATTGCTGTTTGAAAGGAAGTACAACTCTGTAATAATGCCATTGGTTTTAAGTCCCACTGACTGCTTTCTTTTTACGATTTCTGGAGAAATCAAGGATCTGATATTTTGTTCTACAAGAGGTCTGCCTCCTTGGAAAATGAATGTATCGGCAAAAGAAAGAGGAACACCGCTGGGAGTTGGACAACTAAGTGAAGACTCCACTGCATCCTTAATAAACGAGTTTGTAAACTAATAACTCCTTTCCTTTTACTGGCAGTGGGCAACTTTTATCAGTTTTATAGCTGGATGAACACACATTTATTATAGCCATTGTAGCGGGGGAACACTTTGTCCGTCCCCTTGAATTGCGCGCCATCTGTCCTGTGAATCCCGAATTAATGTAATTCAAGATATTTGGACCTTAAACCTTTAGATGTCTGTACTATCGGCTTGTGTGCCCCCTCTGGCGGCCGACTGGATCCCTCGCTGCGCTCCTTCACGGCCGACTGGATACCTCGCTGCGCTCCTTATACCGGCCTTGACAATCGCTTGTGAAGCCCAGCATAAAGCTGTAATTGGAAAGTTTCACCATAATGCCGCTGGAGCGCTGGCCTACTACCCATTGACAGGATGCTGTATACCGCAAATTGCCGCATTTCCAGTTTTATTTTTTGGTTTTGCTGTCGTAAATGTTAGCATGTGTTCGCAATGAGGTGCTTGTTGGCTTGATAATGAAATCTGATAGTTATGCGCTAGTGAGTTTATTTTTTATTGTGTAGTGTGGTGATTATATTTTTTAAAATTGTGTTTACAAATCTTGGTATTTGAGACATTCTTGTGCACCTTTTCGTACTTCGAGCAGAAATTTTATGGAAACAAGAACAAAGTGATTTCTCGCTGTAACTTCGTCCTGAACAAGGATTTTAATTTATGTGCTAATTCGTTTTTTAATGGTGTGTTGATTTGCTTTTCTTTAACTGTGTTAGGAAATATTCGAATATATATTGCTGTGTGCCTTTTTTGTATTCCGAACAGGAAAAAAAAGCAAAGGGACACTATCATTTTACGAATTATCTGTAGACCAGGACAAAACTACGTCTTAGTTTTCCGTTTCTATGTCGGGTATTTACCTTCGTTCTTTTTTCTATTTTCTTACTCTGTTTACCCCTCCAGCGTTGGCTTTTCTCTCGGACTCAGTGAGGGATCCCACATCTACCACCTCAAGGGTAGTATCGTGGAGCGTGAGACTGCGGGTCGGGGGATACAACTGGGAAGGATGACCAGTACCTCGCCCAGGCGGCCGCAACTTCTATGCTGAACAGGGGCCTTGTGTCGGGGATGGGAAGATTGGAAGGCATATCCAAGGAAGAGGGAAGGCATCAGCCGTGGCCTTAAGTTAGTTACCATCCCGGCATTTGCTTGGAGGAGAAGTGGGAAACTATGGGAAACCACTTCGAGGATGTCTGAGGTGGGAATCAATACCACGCTCTACACAGTTGACCTCCCAAGGCTGAGTGGACCCCGTTCCAGCCTTCGTACCACTTTTGAAATTTCGTGGCAGGGCCAGGAATCGAACCCGGGCCTCCGTGAGTGGCCGCTAATCATTTTTACCCATGAATTTTCTTTCATAGAATAATCCTTTAGGCGGTGTCGTATTTGCCATATGACAGCAACACAACACATTTTTGTTCAAGATAATCTGAACTTTAACATTTAAACATTGACAAGTAAGAATCACTACTGCTATGACGGTAAGGCCAGCGTATGAAGTGTTGTTACCTGAGCAATGGGGCCGATGACCTAGATGTTAGGCCCCTTTAGACAACAAGCATCATCATCATCATCGAGCAGAGAACAGTTTACATTTTGTTTACTCAAAATACTTTTCTCTCACTGAATTTTTATTTAAAATTCTTCTTCTTTCGCTATTTGTTTTACGTCGCACCGACACAGATAGGTCTTATGACGCCGATGGAATAGGAAAGGGCTAGCAGTGGGAAGGAATCGGCCGTGGCCTTAATTGTGGTACAGCCTGATGTGAAAATGGGAAACCACGGGAAACCGTCTCCAGAGCTGCCGACAGTGGGGTTCGAACCCACTATCTCCCGGATGCAAGCTCACAGCTCCACGCCGCGCGGCCAACTTGTTCCACCTACTGCATTTCAAGTAAAATTTATTTTCTGAATTTAGCGTGGCCAGCTTGCCCGGTATTTAATATTCTAGTGAAAGGTATGAATGAAATATAATCTGAAACTATATATATTGAAATTAACATTTAAACATGTTTGAGTCAAAATATTTATGTTCTGCATACAACGAATATGGAAAAAGTAAGACTCTTATGTTTTGTCCAGCCCCCTTCCTGAGAGCAGCGCTTGAAGAATTTTAAAACTCTAATTGAACAGTGACTCTTAATCTCGATATTAACATCAGAAGACAAAAGCATTGTGGTAAGTTGTGCTATGTATCTAAATGCCATGATAATAAAAACGATTACTATTATTCCTCACAATTAAGGAACGTCAGTTGGACTACTCCATCCTCCGCAGTTTCATTTCACGACGTTGTTTTGACACTTATCAATGAAAGTAGCCTTTAGGATTAATCATTTTAACAATATTAGTCAATGTAACATACTATTTTATTCCCTAAATTAAGATACATCGGCAATCAGAGTCAATATCAGAACGTCAGCTGGACTAAGTCATCTCCCCGCAGTTTCATTTCACGGCATCATTTTGGCAAATATCAACGAAAGTAACCTTTAAGATTAATCATTTTAACAGTATTAACCCATGTAATATTCTCCATAGCTCTAAATTACGATAAATCGGCAACCAAAGTCAATATATTTTCCATAAAGAAGTATGCATTTCTACCGCAAATAGGTCGGCCGCCAGCGCCACGTGTCGAGTTGTGTAACTACTCCGATTACAGTACGTGGACCCGATTGTCAAGGCCGGTAAGGAGCTAGCTAGAGCGACGCATCAAGTCGGCTGTGGCTCCTTATACCGGCCTTGACAATCGCTTGTGAAGCCCAGCATAAAGCTGTAATTGGAAAGTTTCACCATACTGCCGCTGGAGCGCTGGCGTCCTAGTCACTGACAGGAAGCTGTATACCGCAAATTGCCGCATTTCCAGTTTTATTTATATTGTGTTGCTGTCGTAAATGTTGGCAACGTGTTCGCAATAAGGTGCTTATTGGCTTGATATTGACAGCTGATAGTTATGCGCTAGTCAGTTTAATTGTTTATTGTGTAGTGTGGTGATTATATTTTTAAAATTGTGTTTACGAATCTTGGAATTTATGACATTATTCTGCGCCTTTTTGTACTTCAAGCAGAAATTTTCTGCAAACAAAAACAAATGTAATGAGTGGCTCAAAGTAATTTCTCGCTATAACTTCGTCCTAAACAAGAATTTTAATTTATGCGCTAATTCGTTTTTTAATTGTGAGTGATTTGCTTTTCTTTAACTGTGTTTGGAAATATTCGAATATGTATTGCTGTGTGCCTTTTTGTTTTTCGAACAGGAAAAAAAGAGCAAAGGGACATTATCATTACACGAATTCTCTGTAAGTTATTGCGATTATACCAAAAATAACAAATGAGTGTTACTGGATGCCAAATTATATCACCTCGTATAATCATCGGCAGGTTGCTGCACACTTTGAGTTGTGGCTGGGATTTAGCCCTTTACTGCAGTGTTGCGCCACAGATTGTGGAGAGAGGTAATCAAACACACACACCTGTGATGCCTTTTAACATAACCGACGACAAAACAGTCCTACAACCAAACGTACTCCTTTCACTCGTCAACAAGCACCGTTTATTTTCCGTGGGCTTCAGGAGCGCCTCTGACGGGCAAGGAAACCTCGAGCGGTGACCAGGGACCGGAAAACTGTTCTTGGCATTGTCATCGCTTATGATAATGGTAGCCTAATTATTGGAGTCTTCTGTTCCCTTCTCAGGCAAGCCTTCACAAGACACATGGAGGAACGTAGAATTACGGTTTTCATTGCCTAGAAACGATAACATTATTAATCCAACAATTACTACACACTCCTATTGAAAGAAATTGAAGCCAATGAGTGGATTTCGAAACAAAAAATTTAAAAATACCAATGCAGCATAGGCTAAGTAAGCATTTTTACATGCCTAGTCCACGAGAGGTGCATTGTAGTATGAAGTAGTTGTAGAAAAAGACACTAAATCGGAACAAGATGTTATTGAAAATGAGCACGCTCAACTGCTCACTGAAAACAAAAGCGACGATAAATTTGCGTGAGACGACTCCGTGGACTAAACAACATGTATTCCGCACATAGTTCTCCCACGTGTATTCTATGAACGGTGTTATCAGGAAATAAATACAAAGCCATGTAAATGAGAGCACAGAATATCTACACGTAGTGCTTATAGCGAGGCTGGCGTCATTTCATGAGAAACTAGTTTTGAATTTGTTCTGTGGGTACATTTTATTTTCCAAAGAATTACGAAATGTTCATCTTTTGTCACATCTGTTGGTTACTGAAATGAACTCGTTATAATTAATTTCATAAACAAAACTCGCAAATAAGAGACGGTTTCCTGCACCTGCACTCGCTCACTGGTGAACCAATGTCGCACAGAAGGTCCAGCTCTAACTAATCGTCGAGAACGTTCTTAAACATTCATTGTAGAGCGAAAAGCTTTGAAATTCTGTCGCCAGCGGCGTGTTATTTGCACCCCGGTATTGAACTGAGCTTTTCAGTTTGTCAGACACACAAGTTCAAATAGCTGTAACAAATACACACTATTCAACAATAGATGACATGTTTCGCTCTACAAGAACATCCTGACATTCTATCGAATCACTTTAGTCATGCGTATAATTCTGTTTACGTTGCGTGAACTTGTCAGTGATTAAGGCAGTCAGTCTATAAATTATAAACAGAAAAGTGTTCCATCTATTCAATACATAGTTATATTTACATTACATGGGACTAGCTGCACAATCCGCCGCGCAAGGTGAGTGTCCATTCGCTTTGTTGTCATCTATTCTTCTTTCCGCGTACTTTGCGTTTTTTTACTGGCTTTTCTCAATTTTAATAGGTCCCATTTGTTCCGCTATGAACTGACAGTTCCACCCACGCAGTGTCAACTTACAACTCCAGTCTGCACAGTTCCAACAATGAACCCCGCAGCCATATCAACATAGCTTGGTTACACCAAGTATCAAATTTTCTGCTTAAGCTGATACAGTGTATAATCAACTCCTAACAGATTCGTCTAGAGAGTGTCATGTACATACTTGTATACTTTTATTATAAGTGTCACGTTATATTGTGTTCATTCTTCGTACCATAACACAACCGTAATGTTTTACCAGGACCTACTGAATTCTATCTGAAACACCATGTGTCTAAAATTTTACTCAGGTTGATCTACAACACAGAGCATGTCATTTGTACTTTTATACCCAGACTTTTTAACGTGTTTGTTGTACTTGTATTGTATATTGCTCACCTATGTCACACGTAATATTTCACTTTCACTTGCAACATTTTGGGCACCATAGCACTTCGCCTAATTCAACCACACATCATAGTGTTAATTATATATTCATAATGTTCTTACTGCTAGAAAACGCATGTTTTAGGATTTCGTCAAATATTGTGTATTGTTTAAATATGGCTGATGATGATCCCGAGTAGGGTTCAAACTAGTCCCATGTAATGTAAATACACGCATTGTAAATATAACTATGTATTGAATAGGTGGAAAACTTTCCTGTTTGTATGTAATCTCAGTTCAATACGGACCATAACCCTTGACAGTCATTTATTTTTTAAACTCTGCACTTGTGTTTCACTTTGTTTGGAAACATGGCAGGTCGTGGTGGAGGTGATCGTGACCCAGAATTAGCTCGTAAGTAATTCAGAGTGTGAGAGTAATGAGTAGTGACTCCAGGTGTACGCATAAGTTTTTGCCGGTTTTTGTGGTAAAGCAAACACGTCATTTTCAATGGAAATTCATTTTTCTGTTTAATTTAAAAGATTGGCCATCGGATTCTACAAACTCCGCTTGTCTTTAAGGTAAGCTATGAATACCATGCCAAAAAACTGCTTGTCTTTTGCGACAAACCATTCGTCGAGCCATTTTCCAACTTCCTCGAAATTGCTGAAGTAAAAAAAAAAAAGGCGTATGGCTTTTAATGCCGGGAGTGTCCGACGAAATGTTTGGCTCGCCAGGTGCAGGTTTTAATTTGACTCCCGCCGGCGACCTGCGCGTCGTGATGAGGATTGATGAAGACGACATACACTCAGCGTCCGTGCCAGCGAAATTAACCAATTATGGTTAAAATTCCCTACCCTGCCGAGAATTGAACCCGGGACCCCTGTGACCAAAGGCCAGCACGCTAACCATTTAGCCATGGAGCCGGACATTGTTGAAGTGCTGCTCTGCGATCCCGTGCCCCATTGATGCGACGAGGTGACAGTTCGGGGCAGTACGGCGGGTGCGAAAGGATGTCCCATCCAAGTGATTTCAAGATGTTCAGTGGTTTTGTTGTGTGAGACGGCACATTGTCGTGTAACAAAATCACTTCGCCATGTCTTCTGGCCGATTCCGGTCGTCTTTGGATCAATGCGTGATTTAAATGAATCATTCGTTGGCGATAGCGTTGTGCCGGGCTTTCGCACTTGTGTGGTCTACTCTCATCACCACGTTTAATGTGTCTCACATGTTCTAATCGATGAAGCGTGTTCACCATATGTTCCTTCCAGCAAATTATGACATTCCACAGGCTTTTCTTTTGATTAAATATCAAAAGCAATGCGTGCCGCAAATGTTCTTTTACAGACACATCACTGAACGATACAACACAGACGCTAGACTTGTGTGTCAATGTCAGACGAACAAGCTGACGGACGCTGCGTACTGTTCGCTGGCGACATCTCTTAGTGAAATCGGAAAAGACTTATGCATACACGTGGCATAAGGATCTGCACTCCGACCGACCGACCGAGCAGAGGAGGGGTGGCTCTACGTCTTTGCATTCGGGAGACGGAGACGGGCTTGTCCCCACCGTCGGCTGTCCTGTTCTCCTGCACTCAGGCGAATGCCGGGACAGTTCCTAGTATAGGCCACGGCCACCAACCCTCTCACCTTCTCCGTGGCCTGAGAGACGGCGTCACCGTCTAGGAGGCCCGCCTCCCCCTTCAGGGAGGAACGAAAACGTTCTAGTAGTAGTATCTCAATATTTCGTATGTATCATAGGAGAAAGAACTACTTATATTATCGTCTGAATGTATGTATACCAACTTACTCCTTCAAAAATATTTCACAACGAAAAGTAACATTTTTGTTCTACTTATTAATTCAGCTCTGTAACTTTTGCACAAACAATTCAATCAAACTTGGCCAAGAGTCCAAACCCCCTCCCATCTCCTCCATTGTTCACATATTGTCCCCAGCTCCCTCCTCCAGCACACCCGCATCTCTTGGCCAGAGAGACGGCGCAAACCTCTAGGTGACCCGCCCTGTTCCTTCAGGGCAGGAAATGAAAACTGATGATAATGATAGCTGTCCGGGGATAATCAGGTTAGTATATGCTTATAATATTATGTAATATGTTATTGTGAAATTTTTTAACAATTTTTCGTCTGCTCGTTTGGAAATTCATACGATACCACATTCACCATTGGGAGTAGACTTGAAATAAAGCACACTGTGGGTTACAAAGTCACGCTTGAGAGTTCACTTCATTTCATGAGATATTCTAATCAGTTTACATTGTTTTAAAGGCCAAAATACACTACAATTATTTTCAGTACTGTATCATTTAAATGACGTAAATTGCATATTTTGATTAATGAATATTTGCGTCCCTTGAAAGGGAAAGATAGACATGCTGCAGCTCCTTGGCCGTTACTGGAACAGAAACAAGTTGAAATCGAGAGAGAACGTACGGGCTCGAACTGTCCAGAAAGAAATATGAAGCCACAGAGAAATATATTCCTTACCTACGCAAATGAGTGAGCAGAGTCTGAAAGGGTATGCGAATGAAGAGAACACGTATTAAGTGAACTCATTTTTTTTTTTGCTAGGGGCTTTACGTCGCACCGACACAGATAGGTCTTATGGCGACGATGGGATAGGGAAGGCCTAGGAGTTGGAAGAAAGCGGCCGTGGCCTTAATTAAGGTACAGCCCCAGCATTTGCCTGGTGTGAAAATGGGAAACCACGGAAAACCATTTTCAGGGCTGCCGATAGTGGGATTCGAACCTACTATCTCCCAGAAGCAAGCTCACAGCCGCGCGCCTCTACGCGCACGGCCAACTCGCCCGGGAACAACTCCCCGAATCAGAAGAATCAACAATACGTCAAGACACTGCCGGTATAGTTTCAGATGTCAATCTTCATAACTAAAGCTTCTTGTTGTTTAAAGGGGCCTAACATCGAGGTCATCGGCCCAACTAAAGTTGTAATTTTGTCTGTAAACTTTTCACTTCAGCTTCATACTTCGTTTCTGTCTCAAATTCGGCAGCCTGTGAAAACTTCGCAAGTTCAAAATTGTCATTGCAGTTGGTTGTTTGCTAGGACGCACGGAAAACGGCTCAAAATAATTTCTGAAAACTCTGTATTTACGTTGTACAATAGCCTATATATATTATTAGTACACAGTGGCGCATCGATATTAACGAGTCCGATACAAGAAATACCAATACATCGAAAAAAGTTACCGTACCCCAGGTACATAACAAAACTTGTGTGAAAAATATACTTTCAGTCTTTTATGTTCCTGGCCTTTTTATCGTAGGAGATATTTAATTATTTACACTAATAATATAACAAATTTAAATAAGAATAATAAGATAACAATCGTTATAAACACCAATATTAAGTATCAATAATCAATTAACAACAATAACAATGTTACAACAGCACGGGTCGGTTACAGAGTTAGCAAGAAGAAAGTTAAAGGGTTGCATGGACGGAAGAATTGAAACCTGGAGAGGACTTCAAAGGGATCTTTTAATTTTGTGCTTGAAAGATGCGAAGGGTGTGATTATGTCTATATCGGGCAGTGAGTTACCAAGAGTTGGAAGACGGTGGAGAGTTAGACGCGAACGGCGCACACGACGAGCGTGTAGGGAAGAGTATTGCATTTGGTAGAGCCATTGGTCATTTTATGTAAGTAACACAGATCGCAGAACTGTAAACGGCTTCCCAGGTAGTTCAAGATGTTAGATTTAGTTGTGTTCTTAAAAACAGGATTGCGAGTCTTAACAATGAAAGTGAACACGATAAAAATACTAGTTAGTTGACATGGATTTGTGGCAGCAGATGAGGACCAAAGAGGGAGAACACAGGAGACGAAGTGTAATTTGGTGTTAATATCAAATGAAATGGCGTATGGCTTTTAGTGCCGGGAGTGTCCGAGGACATGTTCGGCTCCCCAGATGCAGGTCTTCTGATTTGACTCCCGTAGGCGACCTGCGCGTCGTGATGAAGACGGCACATGTACCCAGCCCCCGTGCCGGCGAAATTAACCAATGATGGTTAAAATTCCCGACCCTGCCGGGAATCGAACTCGGGACCCCTGTGACCAAAGGCCAGCACCTTAACCATTTAGCCATGGAGCCGGACAATATCATTGGTTTCAGTGAACCTGTAAAGACTCATGACTGCAGTTTTCACGACCTTGCAAATATCTCCGGAAATATTACTTTTATCTAAAACTAGCCGATGTGCCCTTGCTTCGCTACGGAATTCTACATTGTATATAGCATTCTAGGTTAGGTAGTGTACACATTCAATCAATCAATCAATCAATACTGATCTGTATTTAGGGCAGTCGCGCAGGTGGCAGATTGTTTTCCTAGCCTTTTCTTAAATGATTTCAAAGAAATTAGAAAAATATTGCACATCTCCCATGGTAAGTTATTCCAATCCCTAACTCCACTTCCAATAAATGAATATTTGCCCCAATTTGTTCTCTTGAATTCCAACTTTATCTTCATATTGTCATCTTTCCTACTTTTAAACACACCACTCAAACGTATCCATCTACTAATGTTATTCCACGCCATCTCTGCACCGACACCTTGGAACATACCACTTAGTCGAGCAGCTCTTCTTCTTTCTCTCAATTCTTCCCAACCCAAACTTTGCAACACTTTTGTAACGCTACTCTTTTGTCGGAAATCACCCAGAACAAATCGAGCTGTTTTTCTTTGGATTTTTTCCAGTTCTTGAATCAGGTAATCCTGGTGAGGGTCCCATACACTGGAACCATACTCTAGTTGGGGTCTTACCAGAGACTGCTGCCTCTGTGGATCAGGAGTAGAGTGTCGGCCTCCGGATCCCAAGATAGTGGGTTCAAACCCGGCAGAGGTAGTCGGATTTTTGAAGGGCGGAAAAAAGTCCATTCGACACTCCATGTCGTACGATGTCGGCATGTAAAAGATCTCTGGTGACACATTTGGTGTTTACCCGACAAAATTCATTAAATCTCAGCCATAGACGCCCAATAGAGTTTCGGTTTATTCGGTCTGCCATCTAGTGGGGGCCTAGAGTAAAACGGAACGTCGAAATTGACGAGCAGACAGCCAGATGGCGTCGAATTGAAATGTCTGCACACGGTAGCTGAGGCCATACGATTATTATTTATTATTATTATTATTATTACCAGAGACTTATATGCCCTCTCCTTTACATCCTTACTACAACCCCTAAACACCCTCATAACCATCTGCAGAGATCTGTACCTTTTATGTGATTACCCCAATGAATATATTTCCTTATATTAACACCTAGATACTTACAATGATCCCCAAAAGGAACTTTCACCCCATCAACGCAGTAATTAAAACTGAGAGGACTTTTCCTATTTGTGAAACTCACAACCTGACTTTTAACCCCGTTTATCACGTTGTGAGTAAGATTGCATTAAATTGCATAGCTCTGAAAGTTTCTCTAGAAACGCGACGGGGAAGTCACCAAACGTCTTTTCTTACGTGAAGACTGGGTTAGGGAATTTTCATTGTAACGGTAGGCCCTCTTGCCTACCATCAATCACAATGAAGTTGAGGAGTTTTCATTATAATGGCAGACACTCACTCCCCACCTGCCTTTTTACATCCTCAGAAAGACTGTCTTAGTGGTTTTCCCAACTAAAATCAACACAGGTCATTACAATGACGCCAGTAGGAAGGTCGCGATTAAAAGCAATGTTACCATATGAAATACTCCATCAAATGAAAAACACAAATTTTCCCATTTTTAACGAACAGTACTACGCTGCCGATCTAACTGTCCAAAGTTCCAGAGCTGGAATGTAAAATGACCAGGCCGCAGACAGCCGTGAACACTCTTTAATTTCGGGGGGGAGGGGGAGATAGTGTAGAGTCCCAAGCCAAAATCTATGCCCTTTCACTCATCTGTTTAATAGGAGTACCTGATGAGTCGGAAAATCTCAATTCACTACAGTGGCGGGGGAAAACCGACTTGGAGGTAAATTTTTCCTCCAAGCCAGAGGAGAAACCTCTTCGCTGCTAATTTCTAATAAAATTAATGTAGAATTGAATAAAACTGAAGAGGTAGAAACTTTTCTTAAGAAACGGCTCTTTTCAGGATTGAATTTTGAGTTATTTAGTAAATTCCGGCGCTATAATTTGGAATAGGGTGAATTTGTAATTCGAGACCAGGTCATAAGCGAGCCTCTGCCATTATTCCGTCAAATGTGCACACTGGTCATTCCAATCAGCGCGTCAGATTAGGGATCGAATGTCTGGAATACTATGATGAACCAGTGTGTGACGTACCAGCTGTATCAGAAAATGTATGAACCAGAGGAATGTCATGCTAAAGAAGAAAGTTATCTAACTCCCCAGCTATTTCCCGCCAATATTCAGGCAGGCTGTTATACTCGTTATGCAGCTGTAATCCCATCTATCGGAGATGAGTGGCAGCATAAGAGACAAAGAATATCACAACAAACAATGGTCAACATAATGTTGTTGTTAATCAATTTTATGAGCTTTCGATATTGTAGGCCTTCACATTTAGTTTCCTTCTGACTCCGAAATATCGCTCTTATCATAGTCAGTACGGTAAAACTGAATAAAACGTAAATTATCGGAAATTGCATTCTCTATAACTTTTCGATAAGAGACATAGGCATTTAAAAATAAATTCTACGTGTCTTCCACTGAACCACCGTACCATTTCATCCAATGTGAATAAACATTTATAGCTTAGATTGTAGTATCTTATTTATCAACTCTATATACCGATTTTCATTAAATTCTGTTTACCCATTTTTCTCGTGGCTCGCCGTTGATGTGGACTTGGCAATAAAAATACGAATTCATGAATATCTGTGTTATCATAGCCGGTACGGTAAGCATGTATAAGACATAAATGATCGTACATTTAATTCTATATAACTTTAGTTATGTAGTATTTATCGATAGGACCAATAATAACATAAATATTTGAGAATTTAATTTTAGGCATTCCCCTAAACTACCATTTTACTCAGCGTGAATAAAACGATTTATAGCCTAGATTGTAGTGGCTCATTCCCCGACTTTATGTACCGATTTTCATTAAAATATCTTCAGCCGTTTTCTTGTGATGCGTGTACATGCATACACTAGTTTCCAAAAGTTAAGCATAATCACTAAACGAGGCCATACCGCCTGATAGGAATGTCAGACGGATTGCTGAACAAACGGAAGCTGACTCACACATCTTATGTCACACAACTTGTCCGAAGAAACAGTGTCAGAAAGTTTCTGATAGTTAAGGTACACCTTTGACAACAACTAACAAAACTTGGCAATGTCTTCCACTACAAAATATGCTGATACTAGGGTGTATGGTTACCGCTAACGGCCACACATGCTTCGCAGCGACGTGCCATGCTCTCTATCAGATGATCCAAGAGCTCATGTGGCAGTCGATCCCATTCCTCCGAAAGGGCAATGTGAAGGGCTTGGGGGGTCCTTGGTGGAGGAAGACGGGATGCAATTCCCCTCCCCAATGCATCCCAGGCATGTTCTATAGGATTCAGATCTGCAGACCTCGCTGGCCAGTCCATGCGATGAATGTCTTCCCCAGTCAGAAATTCATCCACCAGAGCAGCGCGGTGTAGTCGGGCATTATCGTCCATTAAGAGGAAGTCTGGACCAACCGCACCTCTGAAGAGTCGAACATGTGGTCTCAGTACCTCATCCCTGAATCTCTGAGCGTTAACAGTGTTCCTCGGACCATCCATGAAGATGTGCAGGTCTGCACAGCCATTCAACATGATGCCGCCCCACACCATGATGCCAGCAGCACCATACTGGTCCCGTTCCACGATGTTCCTCTGGTTGTATCGGCTACCCGGTTCTCTCCAAATTAATGTGCGACGGGAATCGTTCTGCAAACTGAAGCGGGATTCATCTGTGAAGAGCACATGCCTCCATTCATTCATGGTCCAGTTTCGATGTTGACGGCTCCACAGTAAATGGGCCCGTCTCTGTGCTGGAGTGAGCGGGACGCACATCGCTGGACGTCGGGCAAACAACCCTCCTATTCTGAGCCTCCAGTACACAGTTTGCCGGGAAACGGCTGCAAGCTCCGCCGACAATTGTCTTGCAGGTGCACTCCGATTTCGTGGGGCGGTAAGGCCAGATATCGGTCCTGTTGTGGAGTGGTTACCCTTGGTCGACCTGGTACTTGCCTACAACTAACATCTCCTGTGTCTCGAAATCGTCTCCAAAGCCTGGAAATGACACTTTGTGGCACATTCAAGGATACGGCGATTTCGGTCTATGTCTGGCCTGCTTCCGGTATTCTACCCTGCGAAACGGGGTCGAAATGGCGTCGTTGTGCCATTATGTTGTCACGTTCACCACTTGGCTACACTCCGCACACTATAACAGGGCAAACACGACTGAGGCAATATGGGGCGCAGGCACTGGCTGTGTTTACCTTGCTGTTACGCCGCTAGTCAGAGCAGGGAACACTCCTTTGCTATACAGAGCGAACACGTAAGGTTGGTAGGTGCATATGTCGTGCGATTTGCGATCTATTTCCTGTTGCCCTGCTTACTCGTCACTTATGCTTAACTTTTGGACACTAGTGCACATACATACATACATACATACATACATACATACATACATACATACATACATACATACATGCATACATACATACATACATACATACATACATAGACAGACAGACAGACAGACAGACAGACAGACAGACAGACAGACAGACAGACAGACAGACAGACAGACAGAGAGAGAGACAGACATACATAAATTGCAGAAAAGTAAATGTTGGCATATTGTGATTTTCTCATAAAAATAAATAATATCGTACATATATATCTTGTGTTCGTTGTAAGAAATCTACATTAAGGTTATATGTTGGTAACTCAGGTGTATTATTCCTTGAAAAAGTTGAGTCGTTTTGTCTACCTTGTTTTTTTTAAATATATTTTGAACTGCTAGGTGTGTGTGATTTGTAGTTGTTGGCAACAAGATGAAGCTGGTGTTTTTGTCGTAAAATGTGTGGTGTTATGAGCTAAAATGAAGAGATATCAACAGGTTATGGGCCCAGAGCGCCGCAGTACATTCCGTACAATATAATATGGAATGGAGTAATGAGAATTAACGGACGGAGTTGTGACATTATTAACGAAAAAGTGGCGATTTCGTGGACCGGGGAAGAAACACTGAATAGGCTAAGCTTACAGTGGAGGACTCTTTTTCGTGGGCATTGGAGGTGAAACAAGAACTGTTGTGTGGGAATCAGTTATAAGGTATGAGGATACGCCACGTTGTCAACTGCTCGGACAGAAACGAGACGACGAGCGCGAAACAATGTGATCGCGTTAGCGATTATTTTCAAATATGTGGGAGATGATTTTGAAAGTGACATTGCTGATATTGGATCAGCGAAAAAGGCATGGGAGAAACATGACGAGTTGTGCAATGACGGAGGGCTAGTGAATTGTGTTATGACCTTGAAAATTTAACTCATTTTGTGAAGCACAAGGACATAAATGTACAAGAAAACTTCGCAAAAATAAATCAACTGTGGAGGAGAACGAGTAAAGCCGGATACGAGTTCACAGATCAACAAGTTGCAGGAATGATCATCGGAGATCTTACAGAGGAACATCCTTAGAAGCTGATTTGGCGAAACTGACAATCTCCAATGTGAAGGCGAGATTACTCACTGAGGAAAGCAGAACGAAACTTCAGAAAAATGGAGGAAAGGCTTACAACACTGGAATACGTGAGGAGAATGAAGTTCAAGCCATGTTTGTTCAACAAAAACGATATATCAAGAAAGAAGACGTGGGAGAGGAAACAGTAAGTTGCTAAAATTGTGGTAAACAGGGTCATGTATATTGCCGCAGTACCCAAAAGTGCTTCGGTTGCGGTAAGTTGGGACATTATTCTACAGTATGTCAAACAATGAAGAGTGACGAATCATCACAGGAGAGTAAATCAGTGGATGCGAGTGGAAAAGTGGTAAGCTCGGAAATTATACATGTAGTAGATAAAGCAATGAGCATGAAAGTTTCTGTAGGAACTGAGAAAATTAGAGATTGGCTGTTCGATTGATGTGTGTCCAACAAAGGAGATGTTTATAGACTGTTAACAAATGTAACCAGGAATGTAGAAATAGGAGATAACAGTAAGCTGGATATTAGAGGTATAGGTGAGGTGAAAGTAAAAATGTCAACAGGATGGATAATTACATTTACTGATGTGTTGTATGTGCCCAACTTGGGTGTAAATTTACAGTAATATCCGTTGGTAAGTTAACCAGCAAAGGTTTCAAAGTAGGATTTGCAGGTGAGAAAGCAGCGGTTGTAGACAAGAATGGAGATGAAACATTGTTTATTGCAAACAGGAGGACCGAGCTCGATAGCTGGAGATAGTGGGTTCGAGCCCCACTGTCGGCAGCCCTGAAGATGGGTTTTCCCATTCTCACACCAGGCAAATGCCGGGACTGTTCCTTCATTAAGGCCACGGCCGCTTCGCTCGCACTCCTAACCCTTTCCTGTCTCATTGTCGCCATAAGACCTCTCTGTGTCGGTGCGACGTAAGCAACTTGTAGAAGAAAAAACAGTAGGAATGATGTATATGCAGTACAGATAGAGGGAAGAAATGATATTGTATCTGTGAGCGGTTGTGATCAAGAATTTAATAATAATGTAGCATTTAAATGTGTTGGGCAGGTTAGGTTGTGGCATGAGAGATATGGACATGTACATTCTGAAGCTTTGTTTAAATTGCCAATGTTAGAATTGAAAAGAAGTAATGATATTAATACTTGTTCTGTATGCATTCAGGGGAAACTAAGTAACATGCGAGTACCTAAATCTTGTGAGCGTAAGGGATAAAAACCACTTGATGTTGTGCACACTGACGTAGTTGGAAAAATTAGTCCACCATCACTTGGTAAAGCTCAATATGTTGTAACTATGATTGATGAATACTCCAGATAATAATGTGGCTGTGTGTGTGTGAAAAATAAAGATGAAGTGTTGGTGCACATGTAGCAGGTTTCAAGCACAATTGAAAAAATGGTGTATCACTCACAGGAGGTCTGTACCGTACCACTGCCTTCGTAATGTCCAGGCCGTACTGTACCTCTGATGACGTCACGCTTTGGGGGGAACTTGAAGGCGATACGCATACGCTCCGCTTGAATAACACACTCGTTTAAATTACTTAAAGAATTGTTAACACCTTATAAAACCAAAACCTGTCCTCAAAAGTTTCCTAATTCTGACGTACAATGCATATCCTTCTCCGTAACGTTCTATTTCTCGCATATATACGTTCGTTTGCGTGAGTAGAGCCTAACACTTTGAGACATATTCTTGCGATTTTATCCATTTTCCGGTCAACTGGAACATTCACATCATACACACTGACAGAGAACATGCAGCCAATTACCATTACTATTTATTACAAATATAAATTATTTCTGTACCTCACTGTTTCCACTCCATGAACACTGCAGCTTTCCTAGACCGCTTACAGAAAGTTACACCAGTATGGAGTTGTTTTTTTTTTGTTGCTATGGGCTTTACGTCGCACCGACACAGATAGGTCTTATGGCGACGATGGGATAGGAAAGCCTAGGAGTTGGAAGGAAGCGGCCGTGGCCTTAATTAAGGTACAGCCCCAGCATTTGCCTGGTGTGAAAATGGGAAACCACGGAAAACCATTTTCAGGGCTGCCGATAGTGGGATTCGAACCTACTATCTCCCGGATGCAAGCTCACAGCCGCGCGCCTCTACGCGCACGGCCAACTCGCCCGGTCCAGTATGGAGTAGGTATGCTCTCTTTGAAGCACTTTGTTGAATACACAAGTCGGTGTGAATTTTGGAAACGTTATTTAAAAATATATTCACCCAAATATATATACACTGTCCGGCCAGGTCTTCCAATTTCTTCCCGCAGTCACAAATGAATAGGGAATCTGCCAACTGCATTGACTCCAAAGCCAAGGATTTTGTGACACACTTAGGATTGTCTGAATTTAGAAATACCATCTTATATGTATCTGACACTAA
The DNA here is from genome assembly GCF_040414725.1 of Anabrus simplex. NCBI lineage: Eukaryota > Metazoa > Arthropoda > Insecta > Orthoptera > Tettigoniidae > Anabrus > Anabrus simplex. The sequence continues at coordinate 71,138,523 of NC_090277.1, forward strand.
CACACAAAATACTTTGTACACCTCAATTCCAAGTTCTACTGACATGTCTGATGGTTACTTTAAGCCCCCTCGATTTAGGAAATTCAGATATCTTACTTCTGGAGGTAATTCATAAATAAGATCTGAATCCGTCAGAAGATAAGATTTACATAAATCACACTGCTGTTTGATACTCATACATTTTTTAATCCTGTTTTGCTAGTTGATTTTCGTCGCACCGACACAGATAGGTCTTACGGCGACGATGGGACAGGAAAAGTCTAGGAATGGGAAGGAAGCGGCCGTGGCCTTAATTAAGGTACAGCCCCAGCATTTTTTTGGCGTGAAAAAAACGGAAAACCATCTTCAGGGCTGCCGACAGTGGGGTTCGAACCCACTGTCTCCGAATACTGGATACTGGCCGCACTTAAGCGACTGCAGCTATCGAGCTCGGTGATACTCATAAATAAGACTTGCATTTTCTAATACACCGAATTTAGATAAGCCGTAGGTCTGATTACATAAAAATATAGGGCCTACCTAATGTTACCCATGTTTATGACATAATAAAAAAAGTTAACTCACCATCTGGACGAGACACACTTATTTCCCTCAGGATGTGATTTTCAGGAAAGTGCTTGATACACACAACTATGTTGTGATTAACTATTAACTTCTCCCTGGGAATAGGCTTCCTCCATAACTTAACTCGTTCTTTATCAGAAGGAAACACAAATACCGGAGTGTAGTCTCCTTGTTTATAATTGGCTTTGCAGCCAGGCACACAGCAAATCTTTGGCATGGTGATTTCCCACACTGATCATCTTAATTCAAGTATATACAATTCGTAGTTAATAATAAAACACAGAATGCACTAAATTAATTTTACACTAAAAATATAACTTTACACAAATAAACTACAAAATTAAAACACTGAAGAACGATCTTCTTAACCTATAGCTTCACATAAATGCACGCTCACACTAAGTTTTCTTCACTAATTAACGACTTTCCATTTAATAATGCAGTCGATGACGACTCATTCTCACATATATCTGAGTGAATATGCGGCCATCGTTAAAAATTTCAATAAAACTGCGAAAATCTATGTTTAACTCTACTAACTCACGTGCTAAACTTCCCCCCTAACGATCAGCTGATTGCTTTCCCGCGCTCGTTACAGTACGGCCTGGACATCACGAAGGCAGTGACCGTACACTACACAACAAAGTGGATTAGAAGAGGGGAAGAATAGAACGATCTTTGATACTGTTAGATGACTCCTAATCCAGTCTGGGTTACCAAAGGAATTTTGGGGAGAAGCGGTTAATGACTGCAGTCATTTTAGGAAATAGGTTCCTATCCTCAGCAATAAATTTTCAGATACTGTATGAACTGTGGTTCAATAGGAAGGTGGATGAGGAAGAAATAGGTAGATACCTGCATTCCGTTTGTGATAAGTGAAGTTAGCCAAAATTGTTAAAAACCTAAGATTAGAAATTGGAAAGAGGTGAAGCATATCATGAGATGTCTATGTGGTACCGGTACTAGAGATTTAAAGTTATGTTTTAAAAATTGTGAAGAGTCCGTACAAATATTCTGTGATGCGGACTGAGGAGGAAGATTAGTGAGTGGGTATGTAAACACAGTGTCTTGTTATAGTACGAAACAGAGTTGTATCGCGAGATCTACCATGGCAATGGCAGAGGTATCTCGAGAAGTAACTTGGATGAAAGATTTGCTATCAGGGCTAGGGCTGGAAAGGTTTATGGATACACCTAGAAAAGTTTTTGCTGACGATGCAGCAGCAATTAAATTAAGCAAATACGATAATGTGAGTGAAAGGTCAAAACGTATTGACATCATGTATATAGAGAACTAGTAGAAAAGGGGTTCATTGAGTTTGTATATATAGCATCAGAGAGAAATGTTGCAGACTTGTTCACAAAGAATTTATCAAACAACAACCTTTATAGAATTGCAATGAGGGGATAACTGAAGTGTAGTCCTTTTTTACTTTTTTGAAAAATGGGGACGTGTTGGAATGCTGCGATTATTTTATAAAAATAAATAATATCGTACGTATATATCTTGTGTTAGTGGCTTGTTAGGTTGTGTGTTGTTAACTCAGGTGCATTACTCCTTGAAGAAGTTGAGTCGATTTGTCTACGTTGTTTGTTTTCTTTGAATTGCTAGATTTGTAGTTGTCGGCGACAAGATGAAGCTGGTGTTTTTGTTGTAAAATGTGTTTGCCTGAGCTGGTGTTATGACGTAAAATGAAGAGATATCAACAGTAAAGAGTGCATTTCCTTGTTACCGATACAGAAATACCATCGTTTTTTAAATTCTGAGCAACGCGCAGACAAACTCTTATTTTATATAGGCCTACATAGATGTGTACAGAACAGATCTCATTTCCAGTGTTGGGTAGCAAACGAGGAGAGCATCTCATTAGGAAGAAAGACGTGCATGAAGGGAGAATGAGGGGAAGTGGGGATCATCATCTCCACTAGATGGCAGGAGCCGTGTTCAGTAGTGAGACGACTCTCGATCGATGTAATGTTGAAAGCGTTAGTAACGGTGCCCGTGCGACGAAAAACGTGAAATTCCTTAATTGTGCCCAAAGTTGAAGGGCTGAAGCGTCCGCAGAGGTCTCAAATCGTGAGTCTCGGATGGCCCTTTCAAACTAAAAACTAAGAAAGCAAATTTCGAAAATCACTTCCGGCCTGAATGCAGTTCCGGAAAAACAGTCTAAAATCGCGTGTTTCTCGTTTTATTCAAATCCTAGCCAAATTAACTTATTTACATCATTCTTTCTGTAATGTGTTTATTGGTTCAGGCGTTTCTTGATTATTGAAAAACGTCCACACCGGATATACATTAGCACTCGTAAGTAAGGCAAACTGCTAATCTGGATAACGATGATTAGGAATACAATTCTCATACTTTACACCTCTCATATCTCTAGTTGCTTGCGTCAAGGCTACAAGTGTGGATATTTTTCGGCACAACTCGGCGCTGTTCTCTAGAAATTCTCTTGTTTATGTCTCGAATTTTCTATATCCTTGTATGGATCAAGTCATGAGGAAGATCGTGTGCACATTTCCCTGCATGAGCTAGACCCTGTGGCACTACAGCCTTGGCCCACCCAAATTATCTCTGTTTAGCCCGAAGCCGTGACGTGTGATCAGCGCGACGAATCCTCACGGTCGTTATTATTGGTTGTCCAGACCAGGACCTCACTTGTTCTCACGTAGGCTGTGTGTAGCTAACATCTAGATAGAAATCGGGTGCAAAATGCGAAGGAAATGCTGAGGATCACAGTGCTTATTTCAGCGGGGAAGGGGGTATATAATTCCCCTGTAAGTAAATTGCCCCCTCCCCTTGTTTGAATTCTGTTGTTATAACAAGAATGTTAACATCTGGCTTTCAGATGGACTTGCCACCGCTGCGTTGCTTTATTGCTCAAGGTGTGGCCGTCATTATATTAAGTGTTATTGCTGATGATTTTATGAAAATTTGCACACAAAAAACATTAATTTCAGTAATGTGTTCTACATTTTCCTCATTGTTTAATAATGAAAGAATGTCCGACTCCATGGCTAAATGGTTAGCAATCTGGCTCTTGGTCACAGGGATCCCTGGTTCGATTCGCGGCAGGATCGGGAATTTTAACCATCATTGGTTAATTTCGCTGGCACGGGAGCTGGGTGTATGTGTCGTCTTCATCATCATTTCATCCTCATCACGACGCACAGGTCGCGAATGGGCGTCAAATCAAAAGAACTGCATCTGGCGAGTCGAACATGTCCTCGGACACTCCCAGCACTAAAAGCCATACGTCATTTCATTTCAATGAAAGAATCCCGCCGGGCAATTTTATTGGGGAGGAACCTTTGAGATGAATGCGTCGGTGGTGGGAAAACCCCCCTTCCCTGCCCCTCCCCCCCCCCCGCCACGATTTCTCATTCTGGATAGAGATAGCAGATCTAGATAGAAATGGAACCCGCAGCATCTAGGATCACGTGTCATTACACTCTACTTTATGTCCTTGTTCTGAACAAAGATACTCAGGCATTGCTTTACGGAGCTGTACAACACCTTGCTTGGTCAACACTTGTTCTTCTTGAAACCTCTACCTGACTCAACCGTCACCTCATGTTTCTATCTTTGTCTTCATTCATGATCACACTAAGAAAAAGTAATAATACTAGTTTAATATTCTAAACCCAGCATCATCATAAAGTTTTTCCAGTGCTTACAACCGCGTATTACTTAACTGATAGCCAGCGTCCCTGCTGAAAGTGGTTTACGTATTTCCACAGCTTGCCGTATAATCCTAGTGTTCAGTGTGGGTAAGAGCTCGAACATCTTGGAACATGACATCATGATCTATTGACAGGGCGTGCTCAGCTGTTGCTGGCCGAGACGGATATTCCGTTATTTACTAAAATGGCTTTTATATTTTATAATGGATATTTCGTTGGTGTTCCTCGATCCGAGTACCATTGGACTGGCATGTTTGGCCAAGGTATACCTTACCGCAAGTACAGGGAATTTTGTGCACCCCAGGATGTAATAGTGGGGACAATTTGTCCTTGGTTTTACCTAAACTCATCAATTACTATTAGTGACGGTGTCAAACGCGGTTTTTACATTGTGCTCGCGGAGGACCTTGGCAATTCCATGTATGGTATTGTGAATGTAAGGTGGGTTCTTCTTTCTGTGAGCTGTGCTTTATGAATCTGTACATCGTTGTAACCAGACTTTGAAGTGTGTCCATCTTCTCTTGGATATTTGATGGCTCACAAATTCGTATCCCCCTCTCGGGGAGTTTCATGAGAATGCCCTGTTTTTATGCTGGATGGTGGTGGGAATCTGCATGGAGGTAGGCTTACACTAGACATTATGTCCTAAGGAGCGCTCCGGTTTCTTTCTTACTAGAACATCCAGGAAAGGAAGGCATCCGTCCGATTCCATCTCCATAGTGAATTTAATTGAAGGATGCTGCTGATTTAGGTTGCTTAGATGTAAACGAAGCCTTTTAGAACCTCCTGTATCGTATCGTCAACACACCTCCACCAAATCATACGTGTGATGGGCTGAAACAAATCTGTTGAATTATTTTATGGGGATAGTTATATCTCAAAAATTGATGTTACAGACGTGATAATTAGTATTTTGAATCTCCTTTCAAAATAAAGATACACGTACATTTTTTCGGAAAATCCACTGAGGGGGAGGGGCTGAAAAACGCGGTTGAATTTTTTTTATGCGGATACTTATATCTCAAAAACTGCAGATGTTACAGACGTGGAATCTCCTTTTAAAAAAGGAGACATGTTCGACTCCAGAGAGGGCTGTTTCTCACATGTAGCCTGGTCATCGTAGACCCAAAAGGCAATTTGCTAAGAACTACTGGGGTAAATGAAACTTAATTTTTCGGTTAGTTTTTATACTTTGGGAATTTGTAGAAAATATCTTAGTGCAGTAGCGAGGAACGGTTACTTTTATCGAATTACGAAATCCAGCTGGTCGATTATACTTTAATTTAGATATTATAGTCAATGCGGACGTTCAAATTTGAATTTCATTTCTTGTAATTATTGGTATTTATAGCGAACTGGGCATGTTAAAAATACGTGATGATGGTTACCACAATGAGACCACACGACTCTGGGAATGTATTGTATAGATGGAAACTACCGAGTGAATGGCTGTGCGGTTTGGGTTCGAACCCCACTGTCCGCAGCCATGAAGATGGTTTTCCGTCGTTTCTTATTTTCACACCAGGCAAATGCTGGGATTGTACCTTCCTTCCCACTCCTACGCCTTTCCCATCCCATCGTCGCCATAAGACGTGCGTGTGGCGTAAAGCAAGAAGAGAGTGTACAGCCAATGGCAACACTTTGAAGGGAACAAAAAAAAATAAGGCAATCATATCACTGAGACCACACAGCACCCGATTTTGAGAACATCGCAGCTGAATTTTTAAAGAGAGTGGCGATTATCACAGCCATTTGCAATAAAATATGGAGACAGGGCAAATGGCCGGCTGATTGGGTTAAAGCCATCTTCATTCCTCTACATAAAAAGCTCTCCGCAATGAAATGAGATAATTACAGGAGCTAATCTCGCACAGGCTCCAAACTTACCTTACTTCACACATTCTCCTGTGGGTGGGGCAACATCCACGGTAATCCCTGCCTGTCGTAAGGGACCCTTACCTGAGTCCTGGGATTGCTTCCACTTGTGCCAGGCTCCTCGCTTTCATCTGTGCTATCCGACCTCACTTGGTCAACTCTTGTTCTTTTCTTTTCGACGGCGACGGTGTTAAGTTTGCGAATTAATGTCCTTGGTGGCCCTTGTCTTCCTTTGGTCGATATCTTCATTTTTCTAAGTGCCGGATCCCTTCCATTTTTTCCCTCTGATTAGTGTTGCCAGTTTTACAGTGACCAGCACCTCCCCTGGAACTAGACGGCGCTAAGGAACGCCCTGGCTCTATTACGGGGAAAGATAAGACTTACCTTCTCGACAGAATCCATCACCCCCTGAATGCTGATCTCAACTGGATCGAGTCAGGGTGCCACCGACCTTTATACCCAGTACATGGAACTCTTAAGGTCGACCACAGAGTGTTGAGTCGAGGTCATCAGTCCCTTGCACTGCGAGGCAACGGGAAGGAAGCTATGCAGAATGATGAGCGACATTTAAGAGTTTTGTGACCTTAGCATGTGTGCAGCGAATTCAGGGCAATGCGAATTCACTTTCGCTGACCTCCGTACGTGGAGCTGCAACGCAAGCCTTGCTGGCCTGAAGTGCAAATTAGCTGGGTTGCCACCAAGACGGCTGTGCTTCGAATCCCGAACAAGGTTATGTCGCGACTTCTGGTTCGGATTCCACAGGTGATTGGAGGTCTCCTGACTCTGATCACTTGCTGTCTTCAAAGGGAGGTGTTCGCTATCATTCGTAAATAATAATAATAATAATAATAATAATAATAATAATAATAATAATAATAATAATAATAATAATAATAATAATAATAATAACGTTATTTTGCTTTACATCCCACTAAGTACTTTTGCGGTTTTCGGAGACGCCGAGGTGGGGGAATTCAGTCCCGCAGGAGTTTGCTGCCAGTCAATCTACCAACATGAGGCTGTCGTATTTGAGCATATTCAAATACCAGTGGACTGAGCCAGGATCGAACGTGCTAAGTTATCTTTCGTAAGAGACCAATGGGCTCTTAACTTGGCGACCACGAGACTTCTAGCTGAGAGTGGGATTGCTTCCGTTTAGGCTCCTCTCTGGGTCAACATCTGCTCTCTTCCGATCTTCACGATATTATATTTACGAAGTCTTAGGGAGTGTTTCGTTTCCACACCTTTCGTGGCTCTTCTTTTTCTTTCACCGATACTGTTATTTTTCGAAGGATTGGTCTGTTATCTTTAAAAAACTGGTTTACGTCGCACCGATACAGATAGGTCTTACGGTGACGATGGGACAGGGAAGTGTTAGGAATGGGAAGGAAGCGGCCGTGTCCTTAATTTAGGTAAAACCCCAGTATTTGTCTGGTGTGAAAATGGGACACCATCAGGGCTGCTGACATTGGGGTTCGAACCCAAGCTGACCCAGAGCACGCGGCCACTTGCTGGTCACATACTTTCTGTGTTTATGGCTTTTTTATACCTTGAGATTAAAAAAGAATACAACGTTTTTGCCTGACGTACTATTACGAAAAAATGTGCTTTTTGTATTCCTATCTGAAGAAAAAATTACGTTAAGTCAGTACCGTAGTCTTTTAGTAAGTAGTATACATTCTGGTAGCAATTTCATGCTTCTAGCTTAAATATTTCCTAAGAAAAATCTCCCTAGCTGTTGAGAAATTAATTTTTGCCATAAGTGTGTTATGTTCCGCCTGGCGAGCGAGACAGACGTATCAGTAGGAGAATTAAGTGTTTAGCTTAACAGTATTTCTATTTTTCCTGAATACTGAAGCTGTCTGGTCTCGGAAAATTCAGTATCGCGCTGCGTTGTATTGAGTCGAAAAATGTGAAGTCCAGTTGATGTTTCTCTATATAAAATATGAGTTTTGTTTGTACATCGCTCAGAATTCAAAAAGAATGGTATTTCTGAATCAGTCGTGTCCACACTAACAAGGAAATGCACTTCTTAATTTTCAGTCATTTCTCTCTGTACGGGCATCACAACATTTTTACCTTACTGGCTATAACAGAGATATTCATGAATTTCGATATTTGCTGCCACGTCCATATCAAAGCGGAGCCACGAGAAAATTGGTGAACAGTCGAGGACATCAGTCCCTTGCACTGCGAGGCAACGGGAAGGAAGCTATGAAGAATGATGGGCGACATTTAGGAGTTTTGTGACCTTACCATGTGTGCAGCGAATTCAGGGCAATGCGAATTCACTTTCGCTGACCTCCGCACGTGGAGCTGCAACGCAAGCCTTGCTGGCCTGAAGTGCAAATTAGCTGGGTTGCCACCAAGACGGCTGTGCTTCGAATCCCGAACAAGGTTATGTCGCGACTTCTGGTTCGGATTCCACAGGTGATTGGAGGTCTCCTGACTCTGATCACTTGCTGTCTTCAAAGGGAGGTGTTCGCTATCATTCGTAAATAATAATAATAATAATAATAATAATAATAATAATAATAATAATAATAATAATAATAATAATAATAACGTTATTTTGCTTTACATCCCACTAAGTACTTTTGCGGTTTTCGGAGACGCCGAGGTGGGGGAATTCAGTCCCGCAGGAGTTTGCTGCCAGTCAATCTACCAACATGAGGCTGTCGTATTTGAGCATATTCAAATACCAGTGGACTGAGCCAGGATCGAACGTGCCAAGTTATCTTTCGTAAGAGACCAATGGGCTCTTAACTTGGCGACCACGGGACTTCTAGTTGAGAGTGGGATTGCTTCCGTTTAGGCTCCTCTCTGGGTCAACATCTGCTCTCTTCCGATCTTCACGATATTATATTTACGAAGTCTTAGGGAGTGTTTCGTTTCCACACCTTTCGTGGCTCTTCTTTTTCTTTCACCGATACTGTTATTTTTCGAAGGATTGGTCTGTTATCTTTAAAAAACTGGTTTACGTCGCACCGATACAGATAGGTCTTACGGTGACGATGGGACAGGGAAGTGTTAGGAATGGGAAGAAAGCGGCCGTGTCCTTAATTTAGGTAAAACCCCAGTATTTGTCTGGTGTGAAAATGGGACACCATCAGGGCTGCTGACATTGGGGTTCGAACCCAAGCTGACCCAGAGCACGCGGCCACTTGCTGGTCACACACTTTCTGTGTTTATGGCTTTTTTATACCTTGAGATTAAAAAAGAATACAACGTTTTTGCCTGACGTACTATTACGAAAAAATGTGCTTTTTGTATTCCTATCTGAAGAAAAAATTACGTTAAGTCAGTACCGTAGTCTTTTAGTAAGTAGTATACATTCTGGTAGCAATTTCATGCTTCTAGCTTAAATATTTCCTAAGAAAAATCTCCCTAGCTGTTGAGAAATTAATTTTTGCCATAAGTGTGTTATGTTCCGCCTGGCGAGCGAGACAGACGTATCAGTAGGAGAATTAAGTTTTTAGCTTAACAGTATTTCTATTTTTCCTGAATACTGAAGCTGTCTGGTCTCGGAAAATTCAGTATCGCGCTGCGTTGTATTGAGTCGAAAAATGTGAAGTCCAGTTGATGTTAGTCTCTCTATATAAAATATGAGTTTTGTTTGTACATCGCTCAGAATTCAAAAAGAATGGTATTTCTGAATCAGTCGTGTCCACACTAACAAGGAAATGTACTTCTTAATTTTCAGTCATTTCTGTCTGTACGGGCATCACAACATTTTTACCTTACTGGCTATAACAGAGATATTCATGAATTTCGATATTTGCTGCCACGTCCATATCAAAGCGGAGCCACGAGAAAATTGGTGAACAGAATTTAATGAACATCGGTGTGTAAAGTTGGGGAATAAAGCGCTACAGTCCACGCTGTAAATAACTTTATTCTCGCTGGATGAAATGGTAGTTTAGGGGAAGGTGCCTAAAATGGAATTTTTATATACCTACCTATGTTATTAAGCAACTTAATAAAATCTTATTCACAACGTGTACAAGACTTCATCTAGAATTCTGTATACAATGTAGAATTCCGTGGCGAAGCACGAGTACGCCAGCTCGTTATTTAACAAGTCTTAACAGCCAGTCAATTGAATACATGCTAGTTCAAATGTTAAGAATCCAGAGTTTACGACATGATGTAGAGAAGTGAAGACAGTAGATGTTCCACGACTTATATCCGCTGTCTGTTAGGGGACTATGATGGTGGTTTCACGCGACATCTAACAAAATGTGTCGACAAGGGTGATACATCTCACGACGTCAATAACCAGTGAGTCATCAAATCAAAATCGCTTTGCAAATGAGGTGTCTACCTCGGTGGTAAATCGTACACAAAAATGCATTATTATCAAGCAATGAATTTTAAATTAACAAGAGAAGAAGCCTAGAGTCATTTTATTATGCGGACTAGTTCAAAGGAAATATATCATAAACCTTTTACGGCAGATTGTTACTCAGAGGCCTTGAGTCGTATCTATTGATGAGAGCAACATGACTTGGACTGGTGGAGTCCTACAGTCGACTTTTGGAATGCCGTGAGCAAGATAGCGACGATAGAGCGAGAAAACACCGCAACATTCTAGGAAACTGCTGCGACAAGAAGATAAACTACTCCAGCATTTAGCAGCTTCAGTAAATTGGACAGGGTATTTAAATTACCGACAGAAGTGTCATACCGAATTATGCAAGACCATATTGATAAACTTGGAACAGTTCTTTCCATTAATGATAAGACCGGTTATGGTAAAGAATCCAACCATCGATAATTCACTTGTCGGCGCCGTGAAATGCTATTATGAAGGTGGTCAAATACGCTAGCCTCGTGTCGGTATATTTACTGGCACGTAAAAGAACTCCTGCGGACTAAATTCCGGCATCTCAGCGTCTCCGAAAACCGTCAAAAAGTAGTTGCTGGAACGTAAAGCCAATAACATTATTATTAAATGCTATTAGATATATTCACACTGACACTGAACAGCAATGACTATAGTCGTAATATTAAAAGATACGTTTTGATACTTCAGTTCATAGGGAGATCCTCCCCCGTGGTTGGGAGTGGTAGAATAACTCACCTGTCGTAAGAGGCGACTAAATGGGCGTCAGGGGCTCTGAACTTGGGAGCGTGGGTTGGCAACCACGAGGCCCTTAGCTGAGTCCTGACATTGCTTCTATCTACTTATGCCAGACTCGTGACTTTCATCTATCTTAGCTGATTTCCCTTGGTCAACTCTTGTTCTTTTCAGACCCCAACCGTATCAGGTTATGAGACCCACTTTCTCGCCCTTCGTGGTTCTTGTCTTTCTCTGACCGATATCTTCATTTTTCTAAGTGTCGGATCCCTTCCAAGTTTTCTCTCTGATTAGTGTTAATAGAGGATGGTTACCAAGTTGTACTTCCTCTTGGAACAATCACCACCACTTCTTAGAGGGAGGTCCTTTTTACGGGAGTAGGGGGTATGGTTGCCATGGAAACACGGGCGGACCCAGTGTGCTTGCTATGGAGATAAACCGGCTCGCGTTGCTTGCAGCTGCCAAACCTCTCACACAGCGGTCTGGATGAAGGATCAAGTTTAGCCGGAAGTGAAGAGAAGGAGGGAGAAATGTGACAGCGCTATCTGTCAAAACGCTTCTTTCAATATTACGGGTACAGGAGAGCGCAGAGCAACCATGTTTACTTGGTGACTGAGGGGTGATGACTTCATTTCTGATGTCGTAGGCTGTTAGAGAGACAGGGAATTCATATCCATAATCTAAGTACGAATTTTCGCGATTGCGCATGCGCAACAAATTTAATTGTAGACAAGAAAATGTTCGTGACGCCGTGCCCTTGTGGTATACCTGCGAGAAGGTGACAAGCCAGGGCAGCGGTCTTTACGAGCACATGCACGTAATGGACTGTTAAACAATTGCATACCATGGCGTATAAAACTAGTCAAATTTAGTTAAATTATTCACAAAATATAATCACATGATCTCCTCTTTATGTGATTGAGCAGGTAAGTTATGTGAACGGTATCCCTACACTGTAATCCTATTGAAACAGTCCGCCACATCTAACATTTTTGAGGTTGAATGGTGTTGGTCGAGGAAGGAAGGTCGTGATCACAGTACCAATTAACGGCTCGTGTGTAGTAAACTGTGCGATGAAACGCACCTCGCGTGTGATTTGAAATAATTCAAGTATGCTGTCCGCTCACAATAGTACTAATCACTAGTAAAGCAGAACCATGGTGTTCCTCCTACAGTGGTACTAATCACAGGTAATGTAAACCCATGGTACGTCACACACAATGGCACCACTCGCAGGTAGCACAACCCCACGGCGTTTCGCACTTAAGGGCACCACTCGCAGGTAGCACAACCCGATGGGGTAAGGGCACCACTCGCAGGTAGCACAACCCCACGGCGTAAGGGCACCACTCGCAGGTAGCACAACCCGATGGGGTAAGGGCACCACTCGCAGGTAGCACAACCCCACGGCGTAAGGGCACCACTCGCAGGTAGCACAACCCGATGGGGTAAGGGCACCACTCGCAGGTAGCACAACCCGATGGGGTAAGGCCACCACTCGCAGGTAGCACAACCCCATGGCGTTTCGCACTTAAGGGCACCACTCACAGGTAGCACAACCCCATGGCGTTTCGTCCTTAAGGGCACCACTCACAGGTAGCACAAACCCAAGACATTTCGCCCTTAAGGGCACCACTCGCAGGTAGCACAAACCCAAGACATTTCGCCCTTAAGGGCACCACTCGCAGGTAGCACAAACCCACGACATTTCGCCCTTAAGGGCACCACTCGCAGGTAGCACAAACCCACGGCGTTTCGCCCTTAAGGGCACCACTCGCAGGTAGCACAACCACATGGCGTTTCGCCCTTAAGGGCACCACTCGCAGGTAGCACAACCCCATGGCGTTTCGCCCTTAAGGGCACCACTCACAGGTAGCACAACCACATGGCGTTTCGCCCTTAAGGGCACCACTCGCAGGTAGCACAACCCCATGGCGTAAGGGCACCACTGGCAGGTAGCACAACCCCATGGCGTTTCGCCCTTAAGGGCACCACTCGCAGGTAGCACAACCCCACGGCGTTTCGCACTTAAGGGCACCACTCGCAGGTAGCACAGCCCCACGGCGTTTCGCCCTTAAGGGCACCACTCGCAGGTAGCACAGCCCCACGGCGTTTCGCCCTTAAGGGCACCACTCGCAGGTAGCACAACCACATGGCGTTTCGCCCTTAAGGGCACCACTCGCAGGTAGCACAACCCCATGGCGTTTCGCCCTTAAGGGCACCACTCACAGGTAGCACAACCACATGGCGTTTCGCCCTTAAGGGCACCACTCGCAGGTAGCACAACCCCATGGCGTAAGGGCACCACTGGCAGGTAGCACAACCCCATGGCGTTTCGCCCTTAAGGGCACCACTCGCAGGTAGCACAGCCCCACGGCGTTTCGCACTTAAGGGCACCACTCGCAGGTAGCACAGCCCCACGGCGTTTCGCACTTAAGGGCACCACTCGCAGGTAGCACAGCCCCACGGCGTTTCGCACTTAAGGGCACCACTCGCAGGTAGCACAGCCCCACGGCGTTTCGCACTTAAGGGCACCACTCGCAGGTAGCACAGCCCCACGGCGTTTCGCACTTAAGGGCACCACTCGCAGGTAGCACAACCCCATGGCGTTTCGCACTTAAGGGCACCACTCGCAGGTAGCACAGCCCCACGGCGTTTCGCACTTAAGGGCACCACTCACAGGTAGCACAACCCCATGGCGTAAGGGCACCACTCGCAGGTAGCACAGCCCCACGGCGTTTCGCACTTAAGGGCACCACTCGCAGGTAGCACAACCCCATGGCGTAAGGGCACCACTCGCAGGTAGCACAGCCCCACGGCGTTTCGCACTTAAGGGCACCACTCGCAGGTAGCACAGCCCCACGGCGTTTCGCACTTAAGGGCACCACTCGCAGGTAGCACAGCCCCACGGCGTTTCGCACTTAAGGGCACCACTCGCAGGTAGCACAGCCCCATGGCGTAAGGGCACCACTTACAAGCAACGCGGACCTGTATCGCTCCTCACCTGTGTGTACTAATCACGTACGCCGGTATTCCCATTGTGTTCCTCACTTGGTGGAACTAATCACCGGCCACGTATACACATGGGTCACTCACACGGTGGTACTAATCATAGGCAATGTAGACCAACGGTGTATCGCACGTTATGGTAACGCCCACAGGCAACAAAATCCCATGGTGTTCCTCGCATAATAAAACTACTCTCTAGCAAGGCAGACCAGTGGTTTTCCTCAAATGGTGGTACTAACCGCAAGCAACGCAGACCCATGCTGTTGCTCATAGGTAACAACAGACCATACTGAACACAGCGGAATACACATGACCTCTTTCACAAGGAACACTCAGACCCATAATGTGTCGCACAGAATGGCACTGCACAAGTAAATGGAAGCAGCTAAAGGCCCCGTGGTCGCCAGCCCACGCTCACAAGTTGAGAGCCCCTGGGGCCCCTTTTAGTCGCCTCTTACGACAAGCAGGGGTGTATTAGAATGTGCCAAAACACCGACACCGTTATGAGTAAAACCAAACCATTTAGGAGCTGTAACACAGGATTGCAGGGAAGCCAAAAATACTGTAGAACGAGACGCAAAGTAATAAATTTGCTTTTCTCGACTCCGACAGGCTTGAGAAGAAACAAACAATTCAGCCATATACACTACCAAACGAATCATTACGGCAAGTAGGGACCGTGACATCTGTCTATTCCTGCTTCTTCCTCGGTGCCTTCTATGGAGGTCTTAGAAAAAGACGGCAATCATCGCGGACCTTTGAACTGTACTCACTGCTCGTCATAACTGAACAAAGCGGGCGGATGTGGGGGTTCTAGTCGTTTCTGGCGGTTTTATAGCTGCCATTTAATGGGGAATACTATCCCACGGTTGGCAACACTGACTTGAAGGGATGAACTATGATGTCATAAACATGGCTACCATCATAGCTCTTGGCAAATATTTTCATTTAATGATCACTCACGAATTGCGTAAATCATTTACGTGTGTAAGATCCTTCTTTGGACTCGCCCTTTAGTGAAGACATTCCTGAAACCCGAATTGGCGATGGTCGACTTCATTACAGGACCTGCAATATGAACACAGCTAAGCCATGTTCAATGACTGCCGCCCTTGCAACTTCCCAAACGCTGCTACCTTACTCCGATATGGTTCGCCTATTTCCTTCACTGGGACGCGCAAGGTAGAATGTCATCAATCCGCACTGAGACTTAAACAAAATCACATATGAAATGAGCCAAGGTACACATTTAAACACGTGTACAGTTCAGTATCTGAAGATATACAGTAATGCAATACGGTATTAGGCCCTACAAAATACAGACTAACCAGTGCAGTACAAAATTATAACATGGTTATCAAAGCATACTTTCATTGACCACACTCTTCGACATTAATTTCTGTAATAATTAACTCACGCACATGCCTCAAATGTCCGTAATACGCAGATATGTTTGTTATCTTCAACGTATTTAACGACAATGTTCAGATGGTCCTTAAGTTCACTAAGTTTTGGCTTAGGGTTAATAATGTTATCTGCTTCATCCTGGTCATATTCATGCGTTTCACATCTTTCTGCAGCGATCACACTTTCAACGATGTTCTCCTCTGTATGGTTCGTAACTCAACTTTATACTGTAATTGAATTTATTTGATTATTATTATTATTATTATTATTATTATTATTATTATTATTATTATTATCATTATTATTATTATTATTATTATTATTATTATACGGCTGTCTGGACTAATGGGGTTCTACTGTATGCAAAAGGCAGGGGCCACAGACTTAACAGGAATGGGATAGAAACGGCTTAATCTCTCTCCATTCATATTACGTGACATTAAATGATATTTTAGCTCGACAACAAACAGGTCTTGAAGTCTCCAACAGCTCTTATGTAGAACATCATCCACCCAGGACCACATCCCTTCCTCGTGCGCATTCACCAGCACCACCAAATGTTTAGATGAATAATAATCATCAACCGACGAGATGAAATGGCGTATGGCTTTTAGTGCCGGGAGTGTCCGAGGACATGTTCGGCTCGCCAGATGCAGGTCCGTAGGCGACCTGCGCGTCGTGATGAGGATGAAATGATGAAGAGGACACACACACTTAGCCCCCGTGCTAGCGAAATTAACCAATTATGGTTAAAATTCCCGTCCCTGTCGGGAATCGAACCCGGGACCCCTGCGACCAAAGGGCAGCGGGCTAACCATTTAGCCATAGAGCCGGACAACCGATGACATTGGCTGAATAGAAATAAGCTGCCGAGACAGAACGATCACCTAGCGAAAATCAGTGTGAAAACATCGACAAAAAACGTATTCTACCAAGCATTTCGCGAAACGCCGGCGCATCGCACAGAAACCCTGCGTTCTTTTAGCAGGAATTGTTAAAGCTGGCAGTTTATGTTGTGCTGTGGTGTTCTGATAATGTGCGATTGCCCGAAAGTAAACAAGAGACCATTTATTTGAAAACAAATTGTAAGACGAGTACAACTGGATTGCGCCCGTTGACAAGGCACGATGTATTACGTGCACTCAGAGTTTTTCAATTCGACATGGAGGTGGAAGTGAAAACTTTCGTGAGGCAAACAAACACGACCTCTAAACAATAACAAAATTTACCTTTAAGAAGAGAAATGATGGCAATAGCGTCATTGCTGCTCAATTAGCATTCTGCCAGCACAAGCTATAACAACCACCTTTACCTCTGTTCTGCAAGCTTGAGGCTCGCTACACTCGCACTACAATAAAGTGCTAACAGAAACACGAGTTAATTCAGACAGAAGAAAACAAGTTTCGGCATACAATTGCTCATCTCCGTCATGTACTTGATAGACAGACTGGTGTACGCGTGGGGCCAAACTCTTGTCATTAACCTGTTGCTAATCCATGGTTTCTTAACGATCGTTTTCTCGCTATTATTCCCCTCGGTAGTAAATTCAAAGTAGCATTCAGAACGCAGTGACATTCACTTGTGTTTAAGGCAGTCACGTGTCTCTAATTTATCCACTTCTCATTTGTTTATGTTTTGGCTGGAATCGCCAGCCTGCCTTTTTATTTCTAGGATGAATATTATTGAACTTATTACACTTGTACAAAAATGTTTTATAATAATTTTTCTCTTTGTAGTTATTTTTATCATATCTTCTATTACAGCCCTTCATTTCTAAACTGAATTAGTTTAACTTATCAGTATGAGCGAGAACGAGAGCGCCAACATTTAGAAAATGAAATGCTCACTATATTTCTATGAGTTGGGAACTCGAGTGGTACCTAACAAGGGCGCCACAGTCTTTTTCTCTCGTCAAGACACTGGATATGTGATGCCAAATCCATCTTAACAATACCACCACGGCACTTTGGATACTCACTCACGACCGTGACCGTGCCACTGAAATTAACCAATTATGGTTAAAACTCCCGACCCTGCCGGGAATCGAACTCGAGACCCCTGTGGCCAAAGGCAGCCATGGAGCCGGAAATGCTGGACAGATAAACGGGATTAAAGAAGTTTGGATATCAGCAGACATTCTCAATGTGTGCTACATACAAACCAAAGACAAGTTATCCCTGACACAATTCATAAACAAGCTACAAGTACAAGGGCGCGAGACTCCAGACACAACACAACCCTGTGTCAAGGCTAACGATAGGATATTTCAGTGCTAGGTGTTTTTTATCAAGTGTGTGGCTTGTGAAGAACACTGCTCTGATAACAAGTACCAACTTGGTTGATATGGAACAGGTTATAGTTTGTATACAGTTAATAAGAACAATTAATAACTAAAATTAAAGTTGTCGAGTGAGTTGGCCGTGCGGTTAGGGGCACGAAGCTGTGAGTTTGCATCCGGGAGACAGTCGGTTCGAACCCCACTGTGGGTAGCTCTAAACATGGATTCCCGTAGTTTCGCATTTTTACACCAAGCAAATGGTGGGGCTGTGCCGTAATTAACTCAAAATCAATCAATCAGTACTGATCTGCATTTAGGGCAGTCGCCCAGGTGGCAGATTTCCTACTGTTGTTTTCCTAGCCTTTTCTTAAATGATTGCAAAGAAATTGGAAATTTATTGAACATCTCCCTTGGTAAGTTATTCCAATCCCTAACTCCCCTTCATATAAACGAATATTTGCCCCAATTTGTCGTCTAGAATTCCAACTTTATCTTCATATTGTGATCTTTCCTACTTTTAAAGACACCATCCAAACTTATTCGTCTACTGATGTCCTCCCACGCCATCTCTCCACTGACAGCTCGGAACATACCACTTAATCGAGCAGCTCGTCTCCTTTCTCCCAAGTCTTCCCAGCCCAAGCTTTGCAACATTTTTGTAACACTACTCTTTTGCCGGAAATCGGCCAGAAAAAATCGAGCTGCTTTTCTTTGGATTTTTACCAGTTCCTGAATCAAGTAATCCTGGTAAGGGTCCCATACACAGGAACCATACTCTAGTTGGGGTCTCACCAGAAACAAATATGCTCTCTCCTTTACATCCTTACTTCAACCCCTAAATGCCCCCATAACCATGTGCAGAAATCTGTACCCTATATTTACAATCATATTTATATGATTACCCCAATGAAGATATTTCCTTATATTAATACCTAGGTATTTACAATGATCCCCAAAGGGAACTTTCACCCCATCAACGCAGTAATTAAAACTGAGAGGACTTTTCCTATTTGTAAAACTCACAACCTGACTTTTATCCCCGTTTATCATCATACCATTGCCCACTGTCCATCTCACAACACTGTCGAGGTCACCCTGCAGCCGCTCACAATCCTGTAACTTATTTATTACGCTGTACAGAATAACATCATCTGCAAACAGCCTTATCTCTAATTCCACTTCTTTACACACATCATATATATAAGAAAACATAAGGTCCAATAATACTGCCTTGAGGAATTCCCCTCTTAATTATTACAGGGTCAAATAAAGCTTCACCTACTCTAATTCTCTCGGTTCTATTTTCTAGAAATATAGCCACCCATTCAGTCACTCCTTTTTCTAGTCCAATTGCACTCATTTTTGCAAGTAGTCTTCCATGATTTACCCTATCAAATGCCTTAGATAGGTCAATTGCAATACAGTCCATTTGGCCTCCTGAATTCAGGATATCTGCTATATCTTGCTGAAATCCTACAAGCTGAGATTCACTCGAATAACCTTTCCTAAACCCAAACTGCCTTCTGTCAAACCAGTTATTAATTTCCCAAACATGTCTAATATAATCAGAAAGAATACCTCCCCAAAGCTTACATACAATGCATGTCAAACTTACTGGCCTGTAATTTTTAGCTTTATGTCTATCACCCTTTCCTTTATACACAGGGGCTACTATAGCAACTCTCCATTCATTTGGTATAGCTCCTTCAACCAAACAATAATCAAATAAGTATTTCAGATATGGTACACGCACGCACATTAATGGTGTCCCGACATAAACAATCAACACTGCCCCACCCAGTACTGAAAAGGAGGGGAGAGAGTAAAGGGATAGTGTTGAAGGCCACTCCAGTACTGAAAAGGAGGGAAGGGAGTGAACAGGTAGTGCTGAATACACAGTGTATGTATTCCGGCGTTATACTGTAACTTTGTAATAAGATGGCTCCTATCCTATCACAGGTGTCGAGGCCGTATTATTGGCATGTGGGAGGCTCACATGATCCCCCAAGCAACAGGACAAGCAATACCATGCAGTCTTAAGACAGTTTGGAGATGGATAGAAATATGGCAAGAACGAGGTGAAAAAGGATTGGTAGACCCGATATAACGCAGCTACAAAATATTCCTAACTAGTATAAAATACTTTTCGGTTAAAAACCTCCTTTACCTCTTAATACTGTAATTAACAGAGTAGACTACTTTTAATTTTTTTAAATGTTAAAATGCTATTTGTTCGGGTCGTCGACCTACAGAGTTCTTTTGCCCTTACTTGCACAATATATGAACCTGCATGTAATTGGAATTGCGGAAGTGTTGAGTATTGATTGTGACGAACGTTAAGGACGACACAAACACGCAGTCCCCAGGCCAGAGATATAATCACTTACAATTAAAACCCCCTGACCCGGCCGGGAATCGAACCCGGGGCGGCCGGACCCATTGCCCCGTACACCGCGGGGCCGGACGAGTAGGTAACCTAATGCTGTACTTCAATACATCCGCCACTGTGCCCATTTCGATCACAACGAAGTCTTGTAGCGGGCTGTCTGCATGCAGTCCATGCAGCAATGCGTTAAGCGAGAAGGTGAGTCATTGTGCCTTCGACTCTACCCCTTCACTCTCTCCCCTTCTTTTCAGTACTGGGTGGGGCAGTGTTGATTGTTTATGTCGGGACACCATTAATGTGCACGTCTGTATTATATCCCAACCCATTGCCTTTAGTATATCCCCAGAAATCTTATCAATTCCAGCTGCTTTTCTAGTTTTCAACTTTTGTATCTTACTGTAAATGTCATTGTTATCATAGGTAAATTTTAATACTTCTTTAGTGTTACTCACATCCCCTATCTGGACATTATCCTTGTAACCAACAATCTTTAGATATTGCTGACTGAAAACTTCTGCCTTTTGAAGATCCTCACATACACACTCCCCTTGTTCATTAGTGATTCCTGGAATGTCCTTCTTTGAAACTGTTTCTGCCTCAAAGTACCTATACATACTCTTCCATTTTTCAGTAAAATTTGTATGTCCACCAATTATGCTTGCCATCATGTTATCCTTAGCTGCCTTCTTTGCTAGATTCAATTTCCTAGTAAGTTCCTTCAATTTCTCCTTACTTCCACAGCCATTTCTTACTCTATTTCTTTCCAGTCTGCACCTCCTTCTCTGTTATAATCTAGTGGATCCTTACCACCTTTAAAGGAACAAACCTAGCTTCACATTCCTTAACAACTGCTTTAAACCCATCCCAGAGTCTGTTTACATTTTTATTTACCGTTTTCCACCGATCATAGTTACTTTTTAAAAACTCCCTCAATGCCTGTTTTATCAACCATATGCTACTGTCTAATTTTAATACCTTGGCCCGCTTTTTGTGCACCTACCGGGCGAGTTGGCCGTGCGCGTAGAGGCGCATCCGGGAGATAGTAGTTTCGAATACCACTATCGGCAGCCCTGAAGATGGTTTTCCGTGGTTTCCCATTTTCACACCAGGCAAATGCTGGGGCTGTACCTTAATTAAGGCCACGGCCGCTTCCTTCCAACTCCTAGCCCTTCCCTGTCCCACCGTCGCCTTAAGACCTATCTGTGTCGGTGCGACGTAAAGCCACTAGCCAAAAAAAAAAAAAAAAAAAAAAAAAAAATTGTCCACCTCGTTCCAACTTCTGCAGACTCTCTCTTTCGAGCGAAACAATCGTTTATCAAAGAGTTAACTAGACATGAACCGTACAAATAAAATACCACCGCATACCATGAATTTTGTGGAAGGTGTTACTTAGAATGAGACATTTTTGCATGCCTATATAATTGACATATACACTGTACTTGATCGACACAGAAAATGTCAGACATTGCGTTTTATAGTACACAAGCCTTCTCTTTGTATAAACTTTAGCCTTACCGGTATGTGAAAAAGAAGGTAAAAAGCATTAATAAGCACGATCAAGCACACAGCAGCATTATCGTGCTGCCTTAAGGCGCTTTTCTGTAAAGTAGCGAATGGAAATTACAAATTTGTAGGCACGCTATACTGCTAATAATAAGAGTTGGCGTCTGACAGGTAAGGTTGGAGGGAGGAGCACTGCACGTGCCATTTCACGATGTTGCCACATTCCAGCATTCCTTTCTACATACTCTTACCCCTCGCTTCCGGCTCACTTGTTCCCTCGTTCATTCTGGCCGCTGTGATCTGTTGTAGACTATCTGGCCAGGCGGTGTCGTCCCATTTGCGATCACTCTTATACAAACAATCATGTTCTTATCAGTGACAGTGACAGGTTTGGCAACTCCTAGCAAGACGAGCTGCCCTGAAGTGTTATCTCCATAGCAACCGCAGTCGCCCCACCCTCGTTTCCATGGCAACCACACAGCCACTCCCTTTATCCCGCCTCGGCAGGCAGTAAACGGACCTCCCTCTAAGAAATACCAGACGCCAACTCTTATTATTAGCAGTATAGTTGGAGACAGCCTGAGGAGACTGACCGCGCTTCTCTGTGGGGTCTCCCAGGACCTCTCTCTGGGAGCTGGCAGGAGAGCTTCTTCATCCCGTACTATGTCCACCCAGCGTAGACTCACATTTCAATGCTTTTGGCTTTTGTAAGATTGTACACTGTAAGACCTCTAATTTACCTCAAGCCATCAACGTCAACCTTCAGCGACTTAATAATTATTCCTTCAAAAATTCCCCCACTAACCCATCCAAGAGATGGTGGTGGTGATTATTGTTTTAAGAGGAAGTACAACTCCTCTATTAACTAATCAGAGAGGGAAAAATTGAAGTGATTCGATACTTCGAAAAATGAAGGTATCGGGCAAAAGAAGACAAGGACCACGAACGGCGTGAAAAGGTAAGACTCCCAAGGCCTCGGGAAAGAACAAGAGTTGACCAAGGGAGGTCGGATAGCAGGAGCCTGGCACAAGTAAGTGGAAGCAATGCCACGACTCAGCTAAGGGCCGCGTGGTCGCCAACCCACGCCCCTGGGGCACATTTTAATCGCTTCTTACGATTGACTACACTACGACATCAAAGGAGCTTAATTCTTGCCTTTATGTGACACCGCAATACTCTGAAAGCTGATAAACGACGAACGTGAAGGCAAACCGCGACACATTTCATCCCGGCTTGTCCTCCTTTCACACCCGCTCTGCTCCGCCTATACCAGTCACTGAGCGAGCTGGCAGCTGTCAGCTTGCATTCCAAAGAAAGTGGGTTCGAACCCAACTGTCAACAGCCCTAAAAATGGTCTTCCGTGATTTCCCATTTTCATACCGGCCAAATGCTGTACCGTATTAATTAAGGCCACGGCCGCTTCCTTCCCACTCCTAAACCTTTCCTATCCCATCGTCGCCGTAAGACCTATCTGTGTCGGTGAGACGTAAAGGCAATTGCAAAAGAAAAATGTTGTGAGCTCGGTAGCCTAAATTCTGTGAAGCAGGACGCTATCCCACTTAGACATCTCTCCTCTAAGGGGTTAAAGAATCTGAATTACCATAAGTTACGACAAACTATATTTTTTCTATTCCCTGTCATTTTCTTACCTCAAAATAAGAGCAGCCGTAAAATTAGGGAGAACCAGCTCCAACACATTTCAACCTCGAACCACCAGGAACTAAAAAGGGAGGAGAACATGTCGTAAGTGGGACACCGAAGATTCTAGAATATATAGAGTCTCTCATACAAACTCAGACCGAACGCCGTGCGTATAAGAGAGACCCTGAAGTAGATCGTAGCAGCCGGCCTCAATTGAGGCAGTGCGCGCAGAAGAGAACTGGTAAGCCACCAGTGCCGGCACATAGCCTACTCCAGTCGAAGAGCACCAAGTGGTCTGCTCAAAGCTCACTCCATATGAATACTGCGGAGAGGTTTGTAACTTAATCCAGTCTTGATGATGATGATGATGATGCTTCTTGCTTAAAGGGGCCTAACATCTAGGTCATCGGCCCCTAACTGTACGAAATGAGACTAAATATAATGACAAATTAAAAGTCCAAAATCCTCCACTGACGACAACTCAAAACATGAGGACGAAGAATGAATGGATGGATATGAATTTTTAGACAATCAGTGGATCCGATCCGCAATGCCTCACATTCACAGAAACTGACGTAAAACAATAGTATTACTGACCAAGGGACTGCTTCTAAAGCACAATCCTGAATCGATGATGCTTGTAGTGGGTCCAAAATTCAGGTCATCGGCCCCTCATAATGGTACTTATCGCTTGTCATGTTGCGGTACTAATCCAGAGTAGCGTAGACTTGCGTCATTCCACACATTATGGTACTACTCATAAGTAATGTAATACGCGCATGTAACACAGACCTATGGTGTTTCGCACATTGCGACGCCATTTACAGGCAACGCAAACTTATGGTGTTCATCACATACGTGTACTAACCACAGGGACTCGCATTGTCCCGTGGTGTTCCTCATATCATGGGTACTAATCATAGGCAAGCCAGAACCATGGTGTTGCTACTAAAAGCGACCCATGGTGCTCCCCGCGTGGTGGTACTAATTACAAGTAGTCTAGTTCATGGTTCTTAGTTGATCATCCCTATAACGACAAGCAGGGGATACCGTGGCTGTATTTTTCATCTGCGCCCCCACCCACAGAGAGTAGACAGAGAGAAAAAAACAAGAAAAAATAAGGGATCCATCACTTCGAAAAATGAAGTAACGGACGAAGAAAGACAAGGGCTACGAAGGGCGTGAAAATGAGAGACTCCCTAGGCCACGAGCGCTCTGACACTGTCGGGGTCGGAAAAGAACAAGAGTTGACCAAGTGGTGTCGGACAGGATAGGTGAAAGTGAGGAGCCTGGCACAAGTAAGTGGAAGCAATGCCACGACTCAGCTAAGAGCCCCGTGGTCGCCAACTCACTCTCCCAACTTGAGAGCCCCTTGGGCCCCTTTTGGTTGCCTGTTACGGCAGGCAGAGGATACCGTGGGTGTATTCTTGCTCTGCGTCCACCATGCACAGCGGGTAAATCCAGTCTTTTGGCACGCGATCTTCTGTATCCGGTACCACCACCTCCCCTACCCTGTCGGCGAACATCCTAATGGTGAAATTATTTTCGTCCAACGGTGCTCGAACTACAGTGTCTTAAAGCTTTAACGATCATGGCTGGTAGACACAGGCGCGCCACACCACAAAGAAACATGTTTGGTTGAAAAGAAGAAAATACAGAACGAGCGCCAGCATCCAGATATTTAGGAAGCACAATCGTTTGGATGAGCTGAAGAACAGAATCGCAGTGGCCTAGGAAGCATGAGTGGGCCACTGAGGTTAGTGAAGTGCTTTTGTATGGAGCGTTGTTCTTTATGGGTCTGAGACTTAGACTTTGAGAAGGGAGAAGAAAGAAGATTGGAATCTTTTGAAATGTGGGGATGGAGAAAAATGAACACCAACTGGCAAGACAAATTAAGGAATGAAGTAGTAATGGAAAGAGTAGGTAAAGAAAGGACGACAATACTGGAAACCATTCAAAAGAGAAAGAGGTCACTCTTTACGAAGGAAATGTTTATAACAGCGGCACTGGAAGGAAACGTTGCTGGGAGGTGGTTGAAAGGAAGAAAGACCTATCAGATGATGGACAGTGTGGAAATTAATGAAAGACTAAAAGGATGCCAGAAGACATCTCGGCTTGGAAAATGCATGCGAAAACCTGCTGATAGACAGAGAACCGATTATTATTATTATTATTATTATTATTATTATTATTATTATTATTAAAGAATACAGATCTCAATCACTACTGATCTGCATTTAGGGCAGTCGAGCAGGTGGAAGATTCTCTATCTGTTGTTTTCCTAGCCTTTTCTTAAATGATCGCAAAGAAATTGGAAAATTATTGAACATTTCCCTTGGTAAGTTATTCCAATCCCTAACTCTCCTTCCTATAAACGAATATTTGCCCCAATTGTCCTCTTGAATTCCAAATTTATCTTCATATTGTGATCTTTCCTACTTTTAAAGACACCACTCAAACTTATTCGTCTACTGATGTCCTCCCACGCCATCTCACCTCTGACAGCTCGGAACATACCATTTAATCGAGCAGCTCGCCTCCTTTCTCCCAATTCTTCCCAGCCCAAACTTTGCAACATTTTTGTAACGCTACTCTTTTGTCGGAAATCACCCAGAACAAATCGAGCTGCTTTTCTTTGGATTTTTTCCAGTTCTTGAATCAAGTAATCTTGGTGAGGGTCCCATACACTGGAACCATACTCTAGTTGGGGTCTTACCAGAGACCTATATGCCCTCTCCTTTACATCCTTACTACAACCCCTAAATACCCTCATAACCGTGTGCAGAAATCTGTACTCTTTATTTACAATCATATTTATGTGATTACCCCAATGAAGGTTTTTTCTTATATTAACACCTAGGTACCTACAATGATACCCAAAAGGAACTTTCACCCCATCAACACAGTAATTAAAACTGAGAGGACTTTTCCTATTTGTGAAACTCACAACCTGACTTTTATCCCCGTTTATCATCATACCATTGCCCACCGTCCATCTCACAACACTATCGAGGTCACCCTGCAGCCGCTCATAATATTGTGACTTATTTATTACTCTATACAGAATAACATCATCCGCAAAAAGCCTTCTCTGATTCCACTTCTTTACACATATCATTGATATATATAAGAAAACATAAAGGTCCAATAATACTGCCTTGAGGAATTCACCTCTTAATTATTACAGGGTCAGATAAAGCTTCGCCTACTCTAATTTTCTGAGATCTATTTTCTAGAAATATAGCAACTCATTCAGTCACTCTTTTTTAGTCCAATTGTACTCATTTTTGCCAGTAGCCTTCCATGGTCTACCCTATCAAATGCCTTAGATAGGTCAATTGCAATACAGTCCAATTGACCTCCTGAATCCAGGATATCTGCTATATCTTGCTGAAATCCTACAAACTGAGCTCAGTGGAATAAAGCAATCCAAACGAAACTGCCTTCTGTCAAACCAGTTATTAATTTTGCAAACATGTCTAATATAATCAGAAAGAATGCTTTCCCAAAGCTTACATGCAATGCACCTCAAACTGACTGGCCTGTAATTTTCAGCTTTATGTCTATCACCCTTTTCTTTATACACAGGGGCTACTATAGCAACTCTCCATTCATCTGGTATAGCTCCTCCGACCAAACAATAATCAAATAAGTACTTCAGATACGGTACTATATCCCAACCCACTGCCTTTAGTATATCCCCAGAAATCTTATCAATTTCAGCCGGTTTTCTAGTTTTCAACTTTTGTATCTTACTGTAAATGTCCTTGTTATCATATGTAAATTTTAATAATTCTTTAGTATTAGTCACCTCCCCCATCTAGACATTATCCTTGTAACCAACAATCTTTACATACTGCTGACTGAAGACTTCTGCCTTTTGAAGATCCTCGCATACACACTTCCCTTATTCATTAATGATTCCTGGAATGTCCTTCTTTGAACCTGTTTCTGCCTTAAAGTTCCTATACATACCCTTCCATTTTTTACTAAAAGTTGTATGACCACCAATTATGCTTGCCATTATGTTATCCTCAGCTGACTTCTTTGCTGGATTCAGTTTCCTAATTTCTCCCTACTTGGATGATATTTGGATGAAAAGAAAAAATAAGTCCTCTGCCGCAATATAGAGAAAAGACGAAGACTACTATTTGATGGTCACCTTCATAGAATGAGCAATGGCAGACTAACTGAGAGGTTGTTGATTACATCTCCAAATTAAAACACACCACCGGTTGGCTGGAAGAGATGCGATGGCATCTACAAAGACTGAAGATCACCGTATACGTCATAATTAACAGGGTGAAGTTCCGGCGACAGATCACTTCGACATGAACCTCGGAGAGTGTTATCGAAGGAACAGGGGCAGGCGATGAGCCAACGTAGGAAGAAGTTCTAAATACTGTACCATAGTTTTAGGTTCTAAGCGGTTTGTAATGGACCATATGCTTCAATTAAATAATTAGTTGCCCATCTAGGACTAGGCCAAGTAAGTAGTCATTTGCTCTTTTCAGTGTTCACTTCATTCTCTTGGTCAGCAGTCACTGGCGAATTTACACGACTTCTTGTGTGATTTAAGTTCGTTTCTTTATTTCGCCGATCGGTATCTGTTTTCGCGTTACTCCTGTTTTCACAGAATTCAACTATTTGTTTTGAGAACCTGTCAACATTAATTCTTTTGTGTGCCGTAAAATTGAGTGCTAGAATGCGAGGGGAGCACCGCCATAGAACAGATATTTTGAGTTTTGCGTTGGTCTTTATTGCGTGAAATTGAGCACATTAACAGTCACTTTTTTGGTTCACAAACATTTATAATATAGTCCAAAAATATAGCAAGATTAAAATCGTCTTCTAGTATCCATGATTTATCTGAAAAATATCAGCTCCAAATCACCAAATCTGACAAATGAAATTTAGAATATCCGGTACTTTTACAATGGTCGAATTTTCATCAATTACTTGTATGAAAATGCAGTTAGGTTCAGATTTAGTTAGACATGAATTCTTTGTTACATTCAAGGTTTACTAATAGTGTCTGGGGTGTAAGGCACACCGATTCTGAGCAGACAGGTGTCAGCGTCAGCCATGATTTCAACACTAAAACATGTGACAGCAAGCGCGTGTGCTATTGGCTACCACTACCGCCGCGTGGCTTGGCTCCCTCTCTCACAGCACGATTGCGATTCACATGTATTCCAAAATGTTTCTTTTGTACAGTGGGAGAGTAAAAGTGGATAATAATTATTCATATACTGTGGGGATAACACACATATAACAGTAATACCCATCATGTCAACAGCTCCTTCTCGCATTCTAGCACAAACCTGTAAATGTCACTGTGAATGTTTCAGTCCGTATTGTTCACCTGGAGTTTTGGCTCTTGATTTTTCGTGATTTTGCGTTCTTGGTTCCTGTTCAAAATAAGAGTTTCAGATCTGTAGAGATTTTCTCGTTTATCGATCGAGTTAGTTCCGTGAGTCTGGATATACATTATTTTCTGTAGATAATTTCGATGAGTCGACATACTACTTACATTCTTTTGACGCCTGATTTCGTTGAGTTTTGTTTCGAATCAGTTTTCCTGATTTGTTAAACTGTTGTGCTCGTTTGGTTTTGTCATATTTTGTTCCGATATATTTTGGTGCTGCTTTATGGCAACTAATGTATACTGTATTATTATTATTATTATTATTATTATTATTATTATTATTATTATTATTATTATTATTATTATTCTTGGACTCATCTTGATATGCTTGTCGTAGTCATATTGCTTTGCCTGTCCTTTCCAATAGTTTTATGAACATAATAACCGATTCATTCGTAATGTAGTTTATAACACTTTTTTTCCATACAGTATTCACTGTGCTTATCTGGACCTTAATATTGTGGCATTTCACTGTCCTAATTCAGTGGAGCTAAAATGGTCGCAATTGCCGATATCAAAGTTAGCATAAACCCAATTATTCATATCAAGGAAATACGATATAACGCGAGATCGGAATAGTAAAGATCAACATGGCTGAGACAAACAAGGACTCAGAATTGTTAAGACAATATACTATTTCAAAATGAATGAGCAAGCTGAACAAACAGACGTGTCGACCTGAAGAGCCTGAAAACGCGTATATAATCTCAAGAGTTGGGAGAGAATCATTAAAAGAACAAGATTTGCGAGGTCTACGTTAATTAGAGGACGCATAATTACAAAATCAGTAATTAAAACCGCCAAAAAAGAAGAGAATTATAAAAGAATTCACACATTGAAATTTCATCGCGGCGAAGACTCACTTACAGGGAAGAGAATTCGATACCACGCGGAAATAGCTAACTCAACTTATAAAGCAATAATTACTATATATAAAACTAAGACAGGGGTAGACATATTGGTAATCTGCAAACGTTATTAACATTAAATTCAAGACGTAAGAATTATCATTGAAACTATAATGTTAGAAGGCTTTGGATTCAACATTATGACACAACTAACTTCATACGTGTATATTTATATCCCATTTGCGCAAGATCTGGCTGCCATGCATTTCTAAGAAGACTATGGTGAGATTGTCCGGAGGAGGCTGACCTGAGACGACGGCAACGAGGGTCTTCATTTCCCAAAGCATCCCAATGACCAACGGCAGGATGTGATTGCCAAGCCCGAGCCGCAGATGTCGAGGAGAAACTAATCAAATCCCGGAGGAGCCGAACGAAAAATATGTTTTTCAGTAAAGTAAGGTAAATAGTTATAATTTCCAATGTCATCATTCTTAATTGTTTGTGAATAGATGGTTGATCGCTGTAGTCTTCACAATATCTCAATTATGTTAGATTCTCGCGGAAGAATGTTACATTTGTGTCGAATTATATGAATATAGGTAGTCATCTGAAAGACATAACCAATCCTGGTTATAAGCATATTGAAAGGTTATTCTATATGACTTGTGAGATGTATATCGGTAGAATATTTTTTTTTTTTGTTTTTGCTAGGGGCTTTACGTCGCACCGACACAGATAGGTCTTATGGCGACGATGGGACGGGAAAGGCCTAGGAGTTGGAAGGAAGCGGCCGTGGCCTTAATTAAGGTACAGCCCCAGCATTTGCCTGGTGTGACAATGGGAAACCACGGAAAACCATCTTCAGGGCTGCCGATAGTGGGATTCGAACCTACTATCTCCCGGATGCAAGCTCGCAGCCGCGCGCCTCTACGCGCACGGCCAACTCGCCCGGTTGGTAGAATATTTAAGGTTACATGTGAGTGATGACTAATATCATGGAGTATGAAGGTTAAACTGTGCCATAGGAACTCAAAGTAGGATAATATATGGATATGAGAATAATTCGAAGTGGTGATAATAATAATTAAGAAGAGATTGGATTAATCAAGTGAATAATTAAGAGTTAAATAAATGATTCCAAGCGTCAAGTTGAGGTACATATGAAAATTATTTGGAAGAAAAGGAAGAAATGTGATATGATATGTGAGAAGAAAGTGATATTGAAGTATTAAATGAATATAAGGAAGGATAGAGAGTTGGAATATGTGTTGCTACGTCGGTAAAGAAGAAAGTGATTAATTATGAAGAAAAAGAGAAGGATATATAAAGCAATCCAGGATCATCAATCATATAGTGATGCTTATAAAAAGTTATGGCATAAGTAGATCATCGAAATGAATCATTTTAGGAAGTGTTGAGTAGTGAGTTGATTAATTTTAACCTAGATCTCTACCGTAATGTTGAATTTCATTGAAGATGAGCATGACATACACCGAATCATATGCATAGGCATTATTATTTCTTTATAAATAATTCCAGGAGGTTAGATAATTCAAAGATTCTTCATGAATGATATCCTTTAGTTATTTTAGTAATTGACACGAGGTAATGTGTTAGAATTCAGATATTCATGTGAGAATACAGCATATCTCATGTTACATTTTTGCAGTCAACGTGAATTGAAAATTAATGAGATGAACGATATATTTATGCTGACAAATTATGTTAGATATTACTGTGAATATTAGCACATATTATTGCTAACTTGATATACTCATCTTTTTCCTGACGCATTTAAATGAATCAACAATTCTATAACAAACGAAACCTAATGCTCATCCTAAGTAATTACAAGAAGAATGAAATATGATGCCGAAATATGATACTTTCCGAGATGATTTGTAAATAATTTAAAGAGACTTTGATTTATGCATATTTTTATAATGTGGTTGGTGATGTGCGAGTTCATTTCAAAATTTCAAATTTAAATCATTTTTATTTTGTACATCATGATTCTATTTTTGATCAACAGTCCTAGTTACTACGACGAAGCAGAATTAATGAATTTAATATCAGATGATAACTTTCCTTCAATTACATTTTTCTTTTCTCACCTTTTGAATTTGAATAAATGATTGTGATTAAGATACATTGGTATTCCTATTCATCATCTAGCTTAAGAATTTCATATTTTTTTAAGATTTAAGGTATGATAGGAATTATTTTCCTGCTGAAAACTAATGATTTGTAGGATGGAGACGTCCATCGTTAATTTTGCCAAATGGTTCGTCCGTTAAGAAGTCTGTCGCGTCTTTCCCGGAATTCACGTTAAAAATAATGATAGACAACTAACCGTGAGAGCATTTCTTCGCGACCGGCCCTGGACACAGGAAAGGCGCATTGCCCGAGATAGTGCAACATACAATTGACCGTGACTGAATACTGTTTCGCGTAACCAGACACCCACTTTTTCAGGAGTTTGTTGTTGCGTTTTATTACTGGTAATGATACCTTACCGTCTGTGAATACGTCCATGTTTTTATTAGCAGCATGTTAGTTATTAAGGTAGTTCTTCCATCTGTTGAGTATATCTAGAAGCTGGTGAAGGTCAGAATCGGAGTACCTACCAGAGAATAGTATTCTTCCGTGATCAGAGGAAGTGCGTACTCTCCGGCTTCACAGGTACTAATCAAACATGGCTGCATGCAATGACATTACCTCTTTCTTTACGTCGCACCGACACGGAGAGGTCTTATAGCGACGATGGGATAGGAAAGAGTTAGGAGTGGAAAGGAAGCGGCGGTACAGCCTGGTGTGGAAATGCGAAACCACGGAAAACCATCTTCAGGGCTGCCGACAAGGGGTTCGAACCCTCTACCTCCCGAATGCAAGCTCACAGCTGCGTGGCCCTAACCGCACGACCAAAAAAGCTGTTTTAGTAAACGCTTTTAATAGATAGATGAGACGTCATAGTTTAGGTTGCATGTTCAGTCCTGGTGGGATCCTCAACAGCTCTGCCATCAGCTGTCATAGATGGCCTAGGCATCACTGAAGAGGCGTACTAGGGAAATGAGGAGTGAGGTAGTTTCCCGTTGCTTTCCTCACCGAGCCAGAGTTGCTATTACATATCAGTCTGCCAAGCCCACTGAAATGCATGCATCAACCGACCCTATGAGCAACATTTTCACACCATTCATAACAGGGACTGGCTGCATAAGGATTGGCATTGCTAGCATCGTTCATACCTCAGTCACTTTCATATTGTCAAAGCCAAGGATAAGACAGAGACAGATCTATGAAAGTAACAAAATTGCTCTAGCCCATACCAGAACTGTAAACACTAGGTCCTGCCAGCAAAAGCATATAAGTATGTTGATTTCACGTCGTGAGTAATGAAAATTTAAGTGACGTAATGCTTCTCGTGCAATTTATTCATTGAATTATTATTGTATAGGACGTTTTTGTGGAAATGTAATGCGCTGCGAATTTAAATAAATTGTCACGATACCCAGAAGCTGTATGAACCACGAGGAAAATCCAACTATACACCAATATTCTCACTCCCTTCCAATGAGGGCACGAGAAATACATAGAAGACGAAAATCCTAACCGAAAGTGTAACTATTACGAGTTTCACTCATTTTTCCGAGCTGATGGGGAGTTCTACTTTTGACTTTCTTCTTCTTATACATAGGTGCAGAGTTATAGAAGTGCATTTTATTGTTCTATAAGTAACCCAGAAGATTAGTAACCAAGTGAACCTACAATTGTATTATTTCTTGGATTAGGTAATATTGAGAACGTGCGAAGTTAAAGCAAAACGCAGTCTAAATGCAGTTTATAAACCCCGACTTTCTGTTAATTGATTACCACTTAATTATACATACACTTTAAACTGTTTAGAACAAACTATTGCTAGTAGACAATATTTAGGTGTTGCAACTTAATTCCTTGTGCCACAAGTTCCAAGAAAAGAAACCCACGTAATTTGCACTGCATTCATGATCATCTGGAGTTACGGTGGCGAAGCCTTATTATTCATATTTTTATATTTGTTCATTCCTT
Organism: Anabrus simplex; assembly: GCF_040414725.1. Taxonomy (NCBI): domain Eukaryota; kingdom Metazoa; phylum Arthropoda; class Insecta; order Orthoptera; family Tettigoniidae; genus Anabrus; species Anabrus simplex. The sequence continues at coordinate 71,172,290 of NC_090277.1, forward strand.
GTTACCATATTTTTTTATTAATGCACAATAATTATGAATTGTTGGGTGCATGGTGGAGTAAATCAATCGTTATGCATTGACCACTTTTATCACATTGTAAGCCTACTTCTCCTAAAATTACCTAGACCTAACTTACGAGATATGAAACCATTACAGGCGTTAATGATCTCACTTGTCACATTAATACAACATTCGGGAATATTTCTTAACTATAAGGCATTGCGCGGGTCGAACGGAGGAAGCTACAGTACGGCCTGTGACTCTACCTAACGTAAGATGAACGAATGCTAACCAATTAGCCTTGTCTGAACTGAAACAGTATTATGAATTCGAAGAGAGTCAATACGAAATTACGTAACTTGTATTAATTAATTTTCGCAGGCCAGACAGGAGTTGACAGTAATTGGCAGATTTCACACCACCAATACTCGAACATCGTAACAGTCATCAAAAACGTAAGCGTTACAACTTCTTAACCATCCAACCAAAAGGAGTAGTAATTATTACCGACCGTCAGCAGAACTTGCGAAGACAAGAAGGGTTATTATTTACAGTCTATGGGGGCCATTAATCATCAGCCACGCGCACTCCTTGAGTGAGGAACTAATATCACAAAGAGAGAAAGTTTGTATATGGAGGGCAATCTTGGGAATTACTGGAGTGATTTCGGTCATTCTTTCATCAAATGAAATCTCATTTCTTACAGATTATTACACCAAATGTCGGAGGCCCGGCTTCCATTTCCGGCTCTGCCACGAAGTTTGAAAAGTGGTACGAGGTCCACTCAGCCTCGGGAGGTCAACTGAGTAGAGGTGGGTTCGAAGTTGTTTCCCGTGGTTACCCACTTCTGTTCTAGGCAAATGCCGGGATGATACCCAATTTAAGACCACGGCCGCTTCCTTCCCTCTTCCCCCCGCCCCCACCACAGGACCTCTGTCCTTCATATATGGTGAGGCCGCCTGGGTGAGGTACTGGTCCTTCTCCCAAGTTGTATCCTCGACCAAATTTCTCACTCTGCAGGACACTGCTCTTGAGATCCCTCGCTGACTCGGGGGTAAAAGGATCAAATAAAAATATGGCGGAAACACATTACGACAAAATTAGAATATTCTTCATAAAAGAATAAGTGGGAAAAGTCTCGCTGCCCTTCAAGAAAGTTCATTTCCATTGTCTGTGCTTTGACAGTGTCACCAAATAGGAACATACTAGGTAGGCGTGTGGCCGCGTGGTTTGTGGGTTCGAACCCCACTGTCGGCAGCTCTAGTTTCCCATTTTTATACCAGGCAAATTTCGGGGCTGTACCTTAATTAAGGCCACGGTCGCTTCCTTCCCACTCCTGGCCCTTTCCTGTCCCATCGTCGCCATAAGACCTATCTGTGTCTGTGCGACGCAAAGCAAAAAATAAATAGCTACATGAGAAATAGCTGTTCTACTTTACTGGCGAGAAGTACCATTATGAGGGGCCGTTGACCTGGATTTTGGAATCCTTTAGATGACATGCATCATCGATTGAGGACTGTGCTTTGGGAGTAGCCCCTTGATCAGTATATACAATTGTTCTCAGTTACAGTAATTTCTGCGCAGCTGGGGCACTGCGAGTCGGACCCACTGATGGTTTTATGTTTGAATTCTAGTCAGACGATGGATTTTGGAATTATTTTTAACTTTTAATATTGTGAGTTTCATTCGCTCATTATTTTAAATTAATATTCATCCATTCATTCTTCGTTATCACGTTTTGAATTCCGGTCGGTGGAATTTTAAATTGTTATTACAATTAGTTTCTTTTCGTACCATTAGGGGCCGATGCCCTAGATGTTAGGCCCCGTTAAAAAGCATGATCGTCACCATCTTCATCTCTTTGGATGTGAATGATCAGCGTACTGGCCTTTGGTTGAGAGGACGTCGGGTCCGATTCCCGGCGTAGTCTAGGATTTTAACTGCGAATGTTTAATTCCTCCGTCTCGGGACTGAGTTCTATACTCAACACACCACACTACCAACCACCGGAGAAAATACATGTGGGCCATAAATATATCTAGTGCCGACCAGGAAGAGCTTAGAGCGTAGCCTCTCGACCAATGCGTGCTCTACTGCGGCGAGAGTCCAGAGCGCCTCTTTACTTCAAGTAACTGAAACTAATCCCTGTACATTTATCAGTAAGAAGTTAAGAAAAGTTACAGATCTTTTCACATGGTTATGAGAGTATTTAGCGGCTGTAGTGTCAGCTGCGTCATTCAATTATAATGACTTATTAAAGGAATATTTCAATTTCACTGTGCCAGAATATCAGATATTATATACTGGAGGCCTACCGGCCAGTTCGGAAGGTATTCTGAAACCTACAGAGAATTCTGTCTCCACTAGAGATTATGAAACACAATGGCCAGAAAAATTAGTATTTCCGGAACTATTGCCAAGTTGGAAAGAGAATGGGATGGTTATTTCAGAGTCAGTGAAAAATCCAGAGCCTAAGGGCCAGGAAATGTTTAGAACAAGGAAAATACGACGCGCAAGATTCCTGAAATCACGTCAGGAGAAATCCTACATCGAGCCTTCGTTTGAAGCTTGCAGTTGGTATATAAAGGAATAACATGAAATTTCAAACTCCCGCTTAGCTATGGACCAATAGTAAAATTCGCCGGGGAGAAGCAGTTAAGCCAACATTTTATTATAGGAAGCGATATAAAGAGTAACTTCGAGGATTAATTTTATAAAGGAAAACTGAATACAGATTCGTAATCAGGAAAATTTTAGAAGCATGACCCACCCAATACTAAAGTTATTAATTTATGAAGATTTACTGTCATAATTCTTAGAAATTAGTGACGCTATTCGCTGATTGGTTAAAGGCAAGGGACGCGAAAAATGGCGCGATGTGACCGCCAAATATACTGGAGCGAAAATCTTAATTATTATAGTTACCAACGATCGAAATGAGTTGAAATTTGAGACAGAGGCAATAATCATATAATCACATTAGTTGACCCCATGTTCAAGCCACCGGCAGGTCTGTATATAGTCAAAGGGGAAAATGGAACTGCTCACTCTAACGTGACCTCTCGTGAACTCGGAGAGGGGATGAAACTCACATAAATACCAATTTAGGCGAGTGATATGACACACTGTGAAAGTTAATAGGGCCGTCGCGACGTCAGTACGTGTACACACTTGTAAAAATTTGGTCGAGCGACAACGATGTCAGTGCGTGTAACCAATCGACTCCATAACGTTTAGAGTCACCAGCAGCAATTGCCTACCGGCAAATTTATAGCAATTCATAGAGTTGCGAAGACTTGCAAGAAAACCTGGTCAGTCTCGCGGATATTAATAGGCAAGGACGCAAATATTACGGGAGTGCCGAGTTCGGAAACCGAGTGTGCGACGGGTCGTTCAGGTGAACGCGCTAATATCAATAGTTCTTAAGTGTCGGGAAGGAACGAATATATGTATGTGTAAATTAGGCGGGTCAGACATAAGGCCAGAAGTGTATTATTCCATTTAAATAAATTTTGAGTGTAAAATTGTCGTATGTTAAAATTTTAATAGGCAAAAATGTGTGAAGTTCAAAAGTGCATTGGATTACTTCTTCAAGCTGACATGACAGCTAACAGAATGCAGGCCCGTGAGGTCTAGTAGACTGCAGGCTGAGATGAGTACAAATACCTATTAAATTATGTAGATTTGATAAACGTTAACGGGGGAGATCATATCCTTTAATATTTAACTTGAACGGCTCGTAAAAATGTAGGTAGACAAAGGGACAAATTAATATGTAAATAATTATATCAAGCACTAATTATATTCTTGATTATTTTAGTAGAGTAAGGGTTGATTTTGTTTTGTTCAAGTGCTTGAAGTGTTCATGATTGATTGTATAGGAGCATTTTTCACTTAAAGATATATTGAGATTCATATTAGAATTGCTCCAGAGATGTTTGCCTGACTTAGATCTGTTTCTCGTAAATTTTATAGATGTTAAGGCATGTTGTAAGATTATCCAGAGGTACAGGGTTGCCAGTGAATTTCAATATTGTGGGACTGGATTGAAGTCCGATTGTTTAGTATGTAAATATCAATTATCATGTGTGCCGTGAAGTTTCGCCAGTAGACAGCAATAATAATAATCGTTATAAGTATTGGAGTGATAAATGGACGGGTAATGTTTAAACGAGTGTTTAATAATAATTCTTCGTGAATAAGGCGCGGGCCTGATTGAATAGAATGATTGCAAGTTAAACGTGGAGATAACATGTGACACGTGGAAGCCTTTAATTCGGGCAGTAAATTTGATTTTAATATTCTTTGTTAATTTAATGTTTTTGGGCTCAATAATAATCAATATAATTTGTTTAGAAGTGATAGAGGCACTTGTATATGATGGTCACGCTATGTTGAAGGCCCAGAGTGGGTTAAGCCCATTTTTTAATTTTGGAAGTCGAGAGGGACAGAAATCTGGCATGACAAAATTGAGTCGTACTGTGGTTGATGGTAAAATAGATGAATCCCGAGGCCTACGTCGATGTTATATGCCGACTCCGGTGTTATGAGTGGCAGAAGAGTTCACGCACTGAGGATTAATTAATGAATAAAATGTTTGAAGAGTTCCAGTGGAATAAATGGACTTCAAATGAGAAGGAAATAATAATTTAGCACTCGCAGGGACTGGGTGGAGATTCCTAGCCGCGAGGTGTCATGGGATTTGAGATTTGTCTTGGGAGGACATAGTGTCCCCATAAATTAATGACAGTACGAAATGAAGTAAGGTTATGGTTCGAATACCATTATTGTGTCCCCGACCGATGTGAAAGCGGATCCTGGTCGTTCATATGGGATTGAACATATGTGACTAAATTCCAAAGACTGGAAATTAAAATTTCAATTTAATAATAATATTATTCCAAGCAAATCGTGAATTAACTGATCGCTTAGTGCCAAACAGGATCGGGACCGTGAAGGTTACAGATTAATAATAGTAATGGTTAACTGCTATGAAACAATTGGTAATAATTGATTATAATAATAATAATAATTTGAAGAAGCATAAGATGAACTTATAATATTATTTCTGAGAATAATAATAATAATGGTGAAAATGAAATTAATATATTAAATCAATGATGATTAAGTGTTACGATAATGATGATCGCGCCCACCTTGCCAACAGGTAAAGGGTCTCGATCATTATTGGTCGCGGTGTTGTCATGAGGGTCGTGTTTTAACCCTGGACAATCAACGGTTCAACCGCCCAAGTGGATGGGTGGTCTACAGTGACAAATTTATTATGTAAATTTTCAGGAATGATTTGCCAAATTAAAGGCAAAATAAGGGTCAACAAATGTTTGTGTGCGTTCCGGAAGATAATTTAAATAAAATGCTCCTTAAGCATTTGCAAGGAAACAGTTCCAAGTTCCTGTAGAATAGCAAACCCTTGGTGACCGTTTAAAATATCTGTCCCCTTTCCTAGGACGGAGCCTCCCATTTTCCATTGATCTGTTGTTAAGGTGATTACATTTGTTTCTATGATGAGCCTTAAAGTTCAACCCTGTAGTCCTATTTACATGGCTCCCATATATTTAATTGGAGATTCCGTATCTTCATATTTTTGTTGTTGTTTATTATTTGGGTTAGATTCGAACCGTAACACCCTTGAGATAAATGCTGGTTGGGACTCAGGCTTCGAGTGAGTGCAGTAGTAAGGATGTAAAGGAGAGGGCATATAAGTCTCTGGTAAGACCGCAGTTGGAGTATGGCTCAGTGTATGGGCCCCTCACCAGGACTACTCGATACGAGAACTGGAAAAATTTCAAAGGAACGCAACTCGATTTGTTCTGGGAAGACCTGGCAGTAAGGAGACGAGCTGCTCGACTATGCGGTATGTTTCGAGCTGTCAGTAATGAGTTGGCGTAGAATGACAGAAGTAATCGGCTTGAATGGAGCTTTTAAAAGTAGGAAGGAATACAGATAAAGTTAGAATTCAAGAGGACAGATTGAGACAAATTTTCTTTTATAGCACGAGGAGTAAGGATTTGGAATACATTATCAAAGGGAATGTTCGATAAATTTCAAAGCTCGTTGAAAATATTGTTTTTTAAATGCTGAGTAAACAAGTGAGAGGGAATCTGCCACCAGGGCGACAGCAGATCACTTACGACTGATTGATTTGAAGAATATTATTACATGGCAATATGCTTACAGTCGAGAAATCCTCCGCCGCTCTATACCTAAATACGCCACTGCATGCACTTCTTTGGGATAACGCTAAATTACATTCAAAACCCCAAACGCAACACTAAGTTTGCTGAAATTCATCTTTAACATCAAAAGAAATTTTAACCGTAACCTAAAGGAAATATTCTGTTCTAACTTCAAACTGTCCACACGAACATGAGTAAATTCGAGAAGTCCACTGATTTCAGCTGCTACCTTCAACGGGCCAGTCTCATGCGGCCAACACTCGCCTGCGGAAGAAATTGCTATAATCAAAGAGGACACAAAAAATGATACAAGGACGTATTTAAGTGTAGGCCCGGGCCTAGAGCGGCGAGGGATATTTTGTAACACGAAGCACGTCCTTTGTATCGCTCACACTCAATACATTTCGTGACTGTAAGCATATTGCCAATATACAGACTGGCAGATGAGTTATTTCATTGTTGTCGGGAACTTGACACAGTCGTAAGAGTTGGATGCGAATTAATTTTGTGTCAGCATTATTCTTACTAAGCCTCATTCGACAGACAACGATGCAGTAGCCGTCGCTGACGGCATGTCCGCCAATATTCAGGCACACTAGTCCTAGAACTAAACTTCCTATCATTTATGTCTGCTACATTTTTACCGCACCGGCCTTCATAACAGAGATATTCATGAATTTTTATTTTTATTGCTAAGTCCATATGAACGCCGAACAACGAGAAAACGAATTAACAGCAATTATTTAAAATCGGTATACAAAGTCTCGGAATAAGGTGCTACAGTCTGGGATATACATAAGTTTTATTTACGATGGATGAAATGGTAGCTGAGTGGAAGGTCCCTACACTTTAATCCTTTTATATTCCTATGTCATTATTCCTATCGAAAGGTAATAGACACCGTAACAAAAGTTAGAGAGAATACAAGTTCGAATCATTTATGTCTTATACAGTTTCACCGTACCGACTATGATAATATAATAATGAATTTAGACTTTTGTCGCTTAGTCCATATCGAAGATGATCATAAAAATTGAGAAAAAACCGTAAAGCAGTGCCTCGCAAACGCTCAAAATCTCACGCGTACAAACTGAGGCGCAGAGTTCCTATGCACAGTGCATCGGTCCCACTCGGCTCGACTCGGACCAACGCTTCGTCTCTGGGCAACTCGGCTAAGCTCGGATATGGAGCGCTACGGAGCAAGTGAGGAAGAGCGAGACAGGCGTGGCGAAAGAGAGAGACAGCGCTATAGCTCCAAATCGAGGAGTGGGGGTCTGCACTCTGAGAGGCCCTGCCTTATGGGAACAATCGCTTCAAGAATAAGACAAGAGGAAGGACAGCCTTTACATTACACTTTCCAATATCACAGAGCCGGAAGGAAATTAAATCTGAAGGCTGACAATTTTGTAAGCTCATAAAACTGATCAACAATAACATTACATTGACCATTGTTGTGATGTGTGTTGCGCCCCGAGTAAAACAACCTGCCTGAATATTGGCGGAAAGTAGCTGATTGTCCCGTCAAACGACTGCTACTGCAGCTGGTAGAAAATGAATTTGACGCACTTATATACGGACGACTCACTGTAGTGAATGCGCAATCCCTTTCTCACTTCTTTTCACACCCTTAATTGGATTATTTGAAAACAGAAAAATACGTGTTTATTTTCACAGGAGATTCTAAATACCCATTTTCGGTGTTTAAACTGTTAAGTTTTGAGCTATAAATATTAATCATTTTAAAAATTCACCCCCCCCCCCCTCCCTTTTCACCCGCTTACCCACCAAATATCGAAGAATACTTCTATAGTGAGCACCTACGCTATAATTTAAACGTATCCCCAAACTTTCATTCCTTTATGTACAGTAGTTTTGGCTGGGCGATGATGAATCCGTCAGTCAGTCAGTCAGTCAGGACATTTTATATATTACATAGATTTGACTTCCTAAGTCAATGAACTATTATAACGTGCTAAAAAAAGCTGCAACAACGTTACAAAGGCGACTTTGAGTGATGAGGTTATTTATTTGAAATGACATATTAAGAGCAACGAAATAAAGGCGTCCTTCTTAAGGCGTGTTGCTCGAACTCCACGTTCAAGAACCGTTTTCTAATTTGGAGATTGCATTATAAATAAGTTTGTCAAGCATTGCAACCAATTGTTGGGCTGAGCGCTCTCTCTCACTCGTCGAAAAACTCAAGAAGTAGTTGTGATCATCCATATCGCAAGATAGAGTCAACAGTCTTGCCCTCCTCTGCATGATGTGATCGACAAATTTATAACAAAAGAAAGCACGCCGTAAACCACTCATTGCCAGCTATGGACCACGCTATTGAGCTTAACATTCCCATAGCCTTCTTCGGTGAGCTTCCTTCCCTTCTTCGGTCCACGTCTTGTTTGCCTTCATTTTAGGTTTTGTTCGAAAACTCTGTAGACTTTCAAGTTTCTTCTTTAAGGTATCACGTTGCAAGATGTCATCACGTAAGATCCCTAATTCCTATAAATCCTTCTCCACCTCGGTGAACTAGACCTCTTTAGTTTTCTTATTGAGAAAGTAGGCAAAGACTCGAGTGAACAATCTTTCTAATCTCATTCGGGTTAAGTGACCACAGAAAGAAATCCTTCCTTTTCTAATAATGTCTTATTTTCTCCACATGCAGATATATTTCATGACTGTGCATTCTCCTATATTCTCCGTTTTCCTTTACTTGGCCCAAGATCTTCCTTAGAATCTTCCTTTCTTTGGCCTCTAGTTGCTCTGCCAGACCTTTCTTATTCATTGAGAGGCGTTCTGCTGCATATAGAGCTTCAGGCCGAATTACTAGGCAGTAATGTCTAAGCTTGGATTTACCGTTTGTAGATATCCTTGCTGAGGTGGTAAGCCATTTCCATCTTTTGATTCTTGGTCTGAATGCCTCATTCTCAGAAATATTAGGTTCTATCCACTCGCCCAGGATTCTGAATTTCTCTGTCTGTTTTATTTTCAGCTATAGATTTCTCTGAGCTGTCTAGATATTTGTTGAATTTTCTCAAATGAAATCTGGAAGCCTTCCTTAGCCGCTTGCATCTGCAGGTGATTTAGCCTATTTTGTTTTGGCTGTGGCAAGTGAATCAGAAAAATCGCCAGATAATCCCCGAAGGCTAAACAATTATTTCATTATTATTATTATTATTATTATTATTATTATTCAGCTACGTGCAGATGGTGGAACATAGAGGCGCGCCTGGTTTGGACAGAGAAGGAGAGTACGAGGAGCCACAGGCGATTTCTCCCTCTACCTCGTAACACTTGTACTGGACGCGGCTGCTCTAAGCCAAATAATCACCAATATCCTCCAATTCTTTTAACCTTTTAGGCTTCTTAGTGACAGCGGTTTCAGCGAGCCATTGAACCTAAAGAGAAGGTGAACACGGGCGTTGCCTACGAGACACACAAGGCCGGGAAATACAGCACACTAGACTCTTCCGACAAGTGCCACTAGAGTTCTCTTTACTGAGCTGTCTCGCCCGCTCATTGAAACACGTTCCAGTACGAAAACCTATAAAAATTCATTAAAACTAGCAATTTCACAAGACACCAAACAGATGTGAGATAAAAATAGACCCAAGAGCAGTTGTATGACTTACTTTCTGCAACGTATTTCTTACACTTTGTTTAAACGAAATAAGTAACTCACGAAATAAGCAGAGGTGTCTATTAGCGAGTTTGTCACTTCTTCTCGTTTTCTCTCAGTGTATCCGATAAACTGATCGAGATCGCGGTCATAAATAACTTTGGGTTTAATCACCACCTTATAAATTATCAGCTATCCTACCTTTTCCTCTACTCATCTGATGTTGCGACATTCGTATTGAAGGCGCTGTTTGGAGAGCGATGTTATGCCCGTTTCGCCATTAGAAAATCCTATATAATTGTTTTCAGCATCTTCTGATGTGGTACAGTTAGGCAGTGCCAGGATCTCAAATCTGTAGCCGGTAGGTGCTTTCCTATGCCAGAGGTCGCAAATTTTTAGCGTCGTTTCTCCGTATTTCACTCTTCAGTTTATTCTAACAGGAATAAAGCTCCTAAATGATTATTTGTACCACTATTTTCATTTTGGTCAAGTTCAGTTACCTGAAATCATTTTTCTGATTTCATTACCGTATCCTACTTCTCAATATAAAGACTTTTCCGTAATCTGACATTTGAAATCTCACCAATATATACTTAGATTTAACAGAGATACTCGTAGCCTCTCCCTGACATAGAAACGAGACTTGTAGGGCCGAGCTCGATAGCTGCAGTCGCTTAAGTGCGGCTAGTATCCAGTAATAGGGAGATAGTGGGTTCGAATCCCACTGTCGGCAGCCCTGAACATGGTTTTCCGCTGTCTCCCATTTTCACACCAGGCAAATTCTGGGGCTGTACCTTAATTAATGCCACGGCCGCTTCCTTCCCATTGCTAGGCCTTTCCTATCCCATCATCGCCATAAGACCTATCTGTCAGTGCGACGTAAAGCAAATAGAAAAAGAAAAAGATACTTGTAGGTACTTGTTTGCGGGTGACGTAGATCAGTTATATGCTGAAGATATAGTATGTTCATCGTTATCTGAATCAGAAATGTTGCCGGTAATATATTTTGATGGCAGTACGTCATTTCTTGGAGCTGGAATCTTCCTGCGTTTGATACTTGTCTGTTGTGAACAGGATATACACTAGAAAAAGAAACTTCGATGAGGAGAATTCGCTTGATTGATCCACTTACACTGAAATCTGATGTATTAAAATGCAAGCTACATACTCGTGTCTCGAAATAGCTTGCCAGTATTTTTCTCTTAAACCGCCCTCCGAAGGAACATTATGGATCGTCACATTTTCTTGCTTTTTTAGCGGTATCCGAAGTACATAGAGGTACACAACAGTGCACCATGCTTTTCAACCTCACGAACACTCACCGACAGAAACAATACGCACAACAAATTGCATAAAATCAACACAACATCACAATCTTAAAGTCCGCCAAGAACAGAACAGAAACCTGACATCTAGCGGCCAAACCGTGAACACGGTCTTTTCAGCGGCAAATTAGTAGCTATGCCCCGGCCTTGTATATCTCGTAGCAACGACACGGGCAGACATTTTCACTTAAGAAGTGAAGTTTGACCTGTCGCCATGTTAACGATCTCTGGCGATACATTAGGAGTTTATCAGTCAAAATTCAACCAAATTCCAGCTTGACAGGAATCTGGTGGGAAGGTCGAAACATATCGACGACGCCTAGCTGATCGCTGCTACATTGCGTGTAATGGCTATTTTTCTAATGGGACCTGCCCAAGGAGAACCTGTTTCACAGCATCGAATGTCGTAAGCTTCAAGCTGACCACGAACAGGTTTGTCTGTCCTTGCCACAAATCTGCAGCAACTTGAAACAACGGCACTGGCTTTACGAGATACTCTCGTACTTCCAAAGGTCCCAACACTTGTCCTTCGTTCCGTTCTTGTGCGTCGGGCGTCATTATTACAAGTTGCGTTACGTCGCACCGACACAGATAGGTCTTACGGGGACGATGGGATACGAAAGGCGTAGGAGTCCGAAGGAGCGGCCGTGGCCTTATTTAAGATGCAGTCCCAGCATTTGCTTCGTGTGAAAATGGGAAACTATGGAAAACCATCTATAGGGCTGCCGACAGTGGGGTTCCAATCCACTATCTCCCGGATGCAACCTGATAGCTGCGCGCCCCTAACCGCACGGCTGTTTCATTACTAGGTACCTGTCAAGCCAGAGAGTATACACTTCCTCTGACCATGGAAAAATACTATTCCCTGCTAAATACTCTTTGATCCTTTATTCAGACGTTGGGAAGTGTCAAACTCGACAGACGGCAGAACGTTCCTAATAACTTACATACTGCTTCAAGAAAACAGTCGACGTACGCAGAGACGAGAAGGTATCAAGTCGACCAGCGTTCTGTACGACCATTAACTAATAAAGCGCAGGGACAAACTCAAATAATAATAATAATAATAATAATAATAATAATAATAATAATAATAATAATAATAATGCTATTGGCTTTACGTCCCACTCCCGGCCCGCGGTGTAGGGGTAGCGTGCCTGCCTCTTACCCGGAGGTCCCGGGTTCGATTCCCGGCCAGATCAGGGATTCTTACCTGCATCTGAGGGCTGGTTCGAGGTCCACTCCGCCTACAATTGAGAAGGTGTCTGACGGTGACATAGCTGACCGGATGCCCTTCCTGACGCTAACCTCATCAGAGGAGGTAATGAGATGGAACGAACGACGTGATGTATGAGAGTAGGAAGGTTAGGGGTGAAACCCGGTGCCGGCACATAGCCTACTCCTCTCGAATACCACAAAGGGATCTGCTCAGGACTTAACGTCCCCATCCGACGGACGAGTCACCATCAACAGCGTCATATGAGCACTGCGGAGAGGTTTGTAATTTAATCCAGGCTTTTGGTACTCAATCTAGTGATTAGAAATTGTATACCACCACCTTCCCAACCCTACCGGCCAACATCTGACGCTGAAAATATTTTCGACCAACGGGACTCGAACTGGCTAACCTCGGTGTCAGACCGTTTAGAGTTAACGATCATGGCTACCAGGCGGGCGTATTATTATTATTATTATTATTACAGAGGTTATCGTAGCCTAACCACACGGCCAACTCGCTCAACGGCGCAAACAGCAGACGTACTAACATTCCATGCTAATCTTATCATTCTGTGAAGCCATTTCCTCAGTTCGTGCTGCTTTGCGACAATAGTGTTTATTTACCATCTTTCCACTTCTTCAAGCGTAAATTCGCTAACATCAGAGTCCTAAGCCCCATGAGCTCGGTTGTTCGCGACGTTGAGAAGATTTTCAAGATGTTCTTTCCACCTGTCCAGTGATTCCCTGGGATCTATTCTATTATGAGTTCACCTGAATTACCCAAAACACTATTTGCTTCCTCCCCCCTCCCCCCCCCTTCTAATATCGTTATTACTGTCCTGAGAATATTCCCTGCCTCTTCAGATTTTACCAAAATCTTCCCATGATTTCTTGAATTCAACAGCTCTGTTTCTTTCCTCTACGTAGAATTCCATGTCTGCATCAGTCTTTGTTTGGGGCCATTTCAGCTACGCCTTCTTTTCCCACCAAGATGTTCACTCTTTACACACAGTTGTTCCTATCATTTCCCTTGTTTTTCTTGACGTAGACAAGTTATTGGTGTTCGCACACAGCGAGGTTCCTAGTTTTTTGCTTAAGGCTAGCAGGATGGAGATAAAACTTTGAGATTAAGGCGATTCGGATAAACAGATACAGATGATGATTGATATTTAAAGGGGCCTAACAGGTACGTCGTCGACCCCTAATGGAACGAGGTGCGACGAAACTTCAACATGTATTCACTAACTAGAATCTGAAACGAAAGATACGGTAATGAAATAAATGATCGTAAAACGGATACAATCAGTGCATCAACTTCACAATGCCTTCATTACTGGGACGATGCTTATCATCTAAAGGGGCTCAAAATCCAGGTCACCGGCCCTTCACAATGGTACTAATCACACACACAGGTAACACAAACCTATGGTGTTCCGCACACAGTGGGAATAATCACGAGGGCCGCGCCGGTATTCCCGTGGTGTTGCTCACATAGTGGTACTAGTCCTAGGCAATGTAGACCCACGGTGTATCACACATTATGGCTCCACCGACAGGCAACATAGACCCATAGTGTTCTTCATATAATGGTCCTACACCCATAATAGTACTAATGCTTGCTTGATGATGATGATGCTTGTTGTTTAAAGGGGCCTAACATCGAAGGTCATCGGCCCAGTAGTACTAATGACAGACCCAGCTCGAGGCTCAGGTAGTAGTGATCATTGCTCTAGAGGGGAGCACATGTAGTAATACTCATCGCAACTAAAGTCAACCCATGGTGTTCCGCACTTAATGGTACTAATCACAAATAGTCTCTGGTTCCCTTGGTCGCCTCTTATGACAGGCTGGGGATGCCGTCTGCATCCCCCACCCAGAGGGGGTAGGATAACCAGAATTCTTCTGTGTAGTTGAATGCTACTTGAAAATCCATGCTATTTAAGACCAAGGAGAAAATTCTCCTCTCGGAATGTGTTGTAGGTCGCTTTACTAAATGTGTGTGCTGTATTTCCCTCCTGTGACGAAAACCTCGCCATAAAGTAGTGTAACATGAGCGTGTAGTTGGCGAAGACTTGCTCCCTATGAAGCTGTACGACTGAGGACTGTGCGTGCATATGAGGCGCTTCACTGTGGGCCAGCAGATCCTGTAATCCTCGCACTTATATGCCTCCCGGTAACCCCCGTCTGTCCTAGGAGGAAATGCGTGAGTCCTGGTATTGCTTGTTCCTGTCCGACCTTCTTGTTCTCTTCTGACAGCGACAGTAGCAACGTCTTTAAACCCTTCGGGGCTCTTCAACCTTCACGCTTCGAAATATCGGACCGCCTTCTTTTTCCCGTCTGATTAGTGTTAATAGATATTGCACTACGGTCCTCCTTTAAGGGTACGTGCAGACAGATGTGCGTCTACCTGGCCGTCTTATTTCAAAACAGTTTGTTTCTAGACGCAGAACGGACAAGACACATGAGCACCGAAGTATCCAAAGAGGGGGTGTTCAAGTATCCGCCCCTAGGGGATTGATCGCACAAAGATCACAAGGAGCGCAATGTAATCTGTGCTGACGGTCCTTGAGACGGACTTAACTGACGATGAAAATGGCGATTTATTCTTCTTAAAAAAGCATGTTGAAAAATTTCAATTTTTTCCCAAGAGACTTAAGAATGATTACTCCAAGGGATGCTGTACAAGGTGGCACTACTCCACTTCGCAGCATCAACATCAAGAGATGGCCAGGCACAGTCCTCTTTTATTAATAACCGACAGTGATTTGCTATTATTATGTATCTATCTGTACTTATATGTTTGTTTTTAATAAAAATCAATAATTGAAACCGTACAAAAAAATGTTACCTTAATGTAACTAGTAACCTTTCCTCCGGAGAACGGTAATTTAATTTCACTTTTGTTTCCAATATTCTCATGAATAACATCAAAGCAGTATTTCGACATCCTGAAGTACCGGTACTCTGAATGCATCAAAAGCTTCAGAAACATCGTATGGTATACGCCGTAACTTGGTCTGTCATTATTTCTTTCATGGCACGAACTGCACAAACTCCGGCCTATGGCGCTAAGCTTGACAAGCCGTCCAAGCAGGCTTTAGCGCCTGTACGATAATTCTGCGCAAGCCGCTTCAAGATGGATTCAATTAAAATCATGCCCAAGCGAAACAGAGCGTGTGTACAGTCAGTCGTGAGTGAGCTCCCCTGTAAACGTGATCAGTCAATCACTTCGTATGTTTAAAGTTTCAGCAATCCCTAATTTAGTTTGTGACAAGAGTTTCATGATTGTATCTCTCTTGTAAAACAAGTGTTTTACTTATCTTCAAATAATCTCTTTTCAGCAGGTTTCAGGAACTATGTAACTCAGAGCTTGAGTTGAAATATTTGAGGTGTTCATAATTCCTTCCGCTCAAGAGAAATCGCAATATTGCTATGGCTTGTCTCATGATCGTACCCTTCTTTTTCTAATTAAAGGTATTACGAGTGACAAAACGTTCAGATAAGATTCGTCATTCATTCCGAGAGAATTATGCCAATACATTTTCAATTCACTCGGTAAATACGTACTTTTCAATAACCACTCTTTGCACCGCATGTCACGTTTCTTTCGCGTTTTCCTCTTGTGGACAAGGCGACGCTCGACACAGTCCAAGCTCAAAGCGACGCTTGTGCCGTGTGGTGTCGTACGGAGATTTTGCATTCCTGTACAAAAAGATCGATCATGCATGCTTGTTACGTGTGTAGCCACCTTAAGACTATAAAATGTACCATTACGTGTTGCACACAGCGGAACGGATGCTGTATGGATATCAGGTCCTCCTCGCTGCACCTCTTTCCAGGCTCCCAGATAAAACGATCATAACTTGGGATCCCCCTTGTACAACGCCAGTTTACTTCCAATCCAGACCTCATTCATAATAATAATAATAATAGAAAATGTACTCTAAAGAAGAAACAGAATGGAGAGGCCGCACTACAGCTCCACCGTCGGCTGTCCTCAGAATGGTTTTTCTACGGCTTTTCCATTTTTACTTCCAGGCAAATGTCGGAAGAGTTGCTATTCATAGGCCACATTAGCTCCTCAACTGAGGTTGGCATCAAGAAGAGCATCCGGCCGTGAAATCATGTCATATAATTTCATTTTATCTCAACCCCGACCTCTACGAAGAAACATGCACATACCTTAAAAAAGAATCTGCAATGATCGCAATTGACGAAAGACGCCTCATTTTTATGGACACTTAGAAAGGACGAAGAATCAAGACTGACCAGCATAATCCACTGAGCCATCTCATGTAAGAAGACAATATCACATTATGTGGCGATGTTAATGATCTGCTGACGCGACCAGGATCGTCTTCAGAGCAATAAACAAGTGCCACTCCACAGTCTCAAGATAGAGAGACCATCCAGCCGAGCAAGAGAGGTTTATGAGGAAGATAAATTAAACGGTGAACTTGACTTCCTGACCAGAACATTTCTGAGCAATGGCTACTCAAGGAGACAGATTGATGAAGTGCTACATCCTAAGCCAAAAGGCAGATTGTCACGTGGTTCTCGTCCTGCGAATCTGGCCTTCTTGCCATACGTACATTCTGTCACGGACAGGATTGGCAATATTCTCAGAAGACACAATACCAACGCCATTTTAACCTAATTTCAGCATAAGCAATTGCTTGCGATATCTCGAAGATCCTATTAAACTGTGATTTCTTGCCTATGTGGATCAGTTTATGTTGGCCAAACGTATAGGAACGTAGCAACGAGGCTTAAACAGCATCGCAGACACGTCTTTGCCAGGCAGAGAAGGCTGCTGTGGCAAATAACCAACAAATCATTTTCGATACAACTTCTGTCATTTATAAAGAGAAATATTTTATATCTATAATCATTCGTGAGGCGATAGAAATTGCTAAACACCTGAATAATTTTAACAAAGGTGATGGCTATATACAGAGTAGATCATGGCTACCCTCCATAGTTACCTCGTGTGATAAACATACCTTCACCAAATCATAGGTTTGATGGGCGCCGAAGCAGTAGCCTATTGCTTTGGCCACCACTTCATAGGGATATTCCGAATAATATCCAATTACGTGTTTGTTTCTGAGAAACAGATGCCGGTACTGCGTACCGGTACGTACCGCCACAAACAAGCACTGACTAGTAGTACCATGGCTACGTTCACACAGTTATCCATTTCAGGTGTAATAATGACCATCTGCAATTTTTTTTTTTTAGCTTTGGTGTCTGTTTGTCTCTTTGTCTGAGTTTTTATAACTTGAAAACTACTGGATATATTTCTACTAAACTTGATATTTAGAATCCACCTGTCCTTGGGTAGGTTTTGGGCCAATATTATCTCTAAATCCCTAAATTGATTGAGGGTTTATACGACACGAAACCGTGATTTTGCACTCACACAAAATATGCACAACCAAACTTAATGGATATCAATTTCTAAAACTTTTCTCTCATGTGGACCATTTCGATAGGAGCTTTCACTAACAGACGGTTTTTTAGTACAAGTCCCAGTGGACTTAGCTCAAAAGTGGATTCATGTAAAGCATATTTCTTGTAAGTGGAAAACTACTGCAGATATTTTAACCACACCTGATATTTAGCGTTCAGCTGTCCATAGGTAGGTGTTAAGGTCCACAACATTTCAAATTTCCGGAAATGACTGGGGGTTTATACAAAACCCGAAACCGTGATTTTGTACTCGCACAAAATATACCGTACACATCCAGAATTTAATGGATATCTACCTTCCTCAAAGGAAATGAATTTCTACAACTTTTTTTTGATAGCATTAATAAGGGAGATATTAACGGACCATGTTCAGTACTAGTCCCAGCGTGCGCACTGGGGCATATGACGTCAAGTTATCACTTAGGACGTACCCAATGCTATTTCCGTTAGTTTATGCCGTATACGTATGAAGGAGATGCTTGCGAAAATTGGATTTTCATTTCAAGTCTCGCGGTGCATTTCACTTCAAGGTGGGTAACATAATAAGGGAGATGTGTTTCAGCCTCTCCACTGGTTTCTCCCTGTGGGTGGAGGCAGTAGACTAACACCCACGGTAACCCCTGCCAGTCGTAAGAGACGACTAAAAGGGGCTCGGAAGCTCTGAACTTTTGAACGTGGGTTGGCGACCACGGGGCCCTTAGCTGAATCCTGGCATTGCTTCCACTTACTTAGCCAGGCTCCTCACTTTCATCTATCCCATCCGACCTCCCTTGGTCAACTCTTAGGGCTAGGGAGTCTTTCATTTTCATGCCCTTCGCGGCCCTTGTCTTTCTTTAGCCGATACCTTCATTTTTCGAAGCGTTGGATCATTCCATTCTTTTCCCTCTGATTATTGTTGTATAGAGGATGGTTGCATAGTTGTACTTCATCTTAAAACAATAATCACCACCACTACTCTCCAGTGGTCAGAAAAACAACAGAATGTAACCGAAAAGCCCGAAAAATTTCGCGCACCTTCGGAACTGGAAATGTACCGCACAATAAACTCTCTAATTCTGTCTCGACTTTCCTGATCTTTATCGAACTTAGTTTCGTGCATTCGTCGTCTTTTCTTCTTTTTTTCTATTTGTTTTACGTCGCACCGACACAGATAGGTCTTTTGGCGTCGATTGGATAGGAAAGGCCTAGGAAGTGGAAGGAACCGGCCGTGGCCTTAATTAAGGTACAGCCCCGGAATTTGCCTGGTGTGAAAATGGGAAACCACGGAAAACCATCCTCAGGGCTGCCGACAGTGGGGCTCGAACCCACTATCTCCCACTGGCCGCACTTAAGCGACTGCAGCTATCGAGCTCGGTCGTGCATTCGTTGAAAAATATAAGTTAGCATGACGTTTCAAGACAGGCATGGAAATTCCTGCGTATTAATGAAACGAACATGTAATCCATTACAAATTCCCCCGCGAAGAAAGGGTACAGATGCCAGTGATACATAAATTTACATTCAAGAGTAATATTTTAGTTGAATACGGATCTCGTATTTGTATTACAAACTGGTATAACCAGTTGAGATTATTGTTCGTGATACGTGGCTCGAGAAAGGTAACTCGGGGTTGTAGCAGTATTACTCTCTACTAGATGTCAGGAGAGGATTTTGATAGCGACTTCACGTTAATGTTTGCAGAATGAAGGATTGAGAAGATGGCAGTAATAAAGAAGCTCAGAAAAAGAACAATTAAGGTATGGCGGTTGAAAGAGGAGGAAAATAAAGAGCCTTATTTGGAAAAGTTAAAAACAAAGTTCTCAAAATAAGAGTCGTGGAAGTTGTGGGAGTAGGTCAAGAGATCTGTGGAAGGCTTAGCAGTAAGAAAGAAGCAAAAGAAACACCGTGGTGGAATAAGAAAAGCAAGAAATGCTGCGAGAGAGAAAAAAGTTGGAAAATGTGGAGAAAGATAGGAGTGAGAAAATAAGAAGAATGAGGGCAAAAGGATGTGACAGAAAGTAGTGAAGTAAGAGAAACAAAAATGGTGGACAAAGATTACAAGGGAACTCCAAGAGGAATGAAGCCAGGGCAAGAAGAAAGTGTATGGATTCCTGAATAACAAGCGGTTACATTGTGTAAGGCAACCTGATCACTGAAGCTCTGCCATTAAGAGAAGACGGAAAATGTACTTTCTTGAATCAAATGACGAGTCGATGATACTGATGGATGATGAGAATGGCGTAACTCTGTCAGGAGCAGAAAAAGCACTAAAGAAGTTGAGAAATGGCAATTCCCTAGAAGTGGAAGAAATTATTCTGGGAATCTAGGGATATATTGGATAAGTAGGGTGTTTATCATCAGTGATGAAATACTCAGGGAAATTTAAAAAAAGAGGGCCGGGGTAGGAACATTACAAGAATGGTCCTTTGCTGATCGCATTGAGGGAGCAAGTAGCCCGATGGCGTCAAATTAAGATGCTCAGACATGACATCATCATCATATATAAAACGCTAATGTGAGTTTTTCACAAAACCCAAGCTCTTAAGCCAGAGGGAGTTAAAAGATGCTGTTTGTACTAAAATCTTCCAAATCGTCTCAATAGTACAGGAAAAATCTCGCATTTCTTGAAAAGTCGACGGAAATATATTTATTTTTTGTAATTTAATTATAAAGTCGCAACAGGATTTGGATCGCTAGGCGACAGCGACTTACTCCGGTAAGAAATGCTGTATAGAGGAGGATGGGAACACGCCGCCATGTTTTATGAGGTTCATGTAACTAGGCAACTCATTGCCAAGGAATCTGTTTATTTTCGCACCAGATGGAAAAACCAAGAATGTCATATATCCACTCGCGTTGCAATCATGCATCACGTAAATAAATCGCCATTTATATAAACATATACAATCAGTTTGATCAAATTTATAGACATGGGAATTAAAAAGTAGAACATATTTACAGCAATTATTTGTTTTGTAAGTGAAATTATAAGTAAATGTAATAAGAAATATATAAATAACAAAACAACCGAAAATCATGAAGAAAAATGTTAATAAAACTTGCGTAAAGGAGAATTAATTAAAACACCTTTATCTATTGAGCCGTAGCAGCGCACGCCGTGTATCAACTAAATATTACCCGTTCTTCGCACGGGAATTGGTAATCGATTTCACGATTCCTTCGTGCATTTATGGGAAGTTACATGCCTGTATTCAAATGTTTAATACGGCATGTCAAACTGATATTCTTGTACGTGGCAGTAACGTGAAGTACGATAAAGCTGAACAAAGTGGAGAGAGATGATCACAGTTGTATGTAATTCTCCCTCTTCTGGAGTGGCTGAAGGCTCACGATAACCTCCCTTATTATCTGTCCTATAGAAGAGGGTTCTTTAGCTAAAACATTTAACCGACATGGCAGCCTGTAACTCCCTTGTCATCCAAAAGGTGCACATGAGGCTGGTAGTTTTCCATTAATATTGGTCATGTATATTTTGTCGGAGGGTAAAATCACTGTTTCAACTTCCTGTCAACCACCAAACCAATCCGGGATTTAGAAATGATATTGGCCAGACTTAGACTGAAAAACGGTCCGTTAATGATATCTCCCTTATCAATCCTCGTATCGAAATGATGCGCATGAGAAAAAGGGTTTAGAAATTGATTCCCTTTAGGGCAGGTAGAATTCCATTAAGTTTAGTTGTGTATATTATGTGGGAGTGCACAATCACGGTTTCGGTTTCGAATAAACCAGCAATCACTTCAGAGATTTAGAAACAACATTGGCTCTAAAACCTACCCAAGAACAGGTGGATTCTAAATTGGAAGTTTGGTAGAAATATATCCAGTAGTTTTCAAGTCATAAGAACTCAGACAGACTAACAGACACCAAAGCTAAAAAGTCTGCAGATCGTTATTATTACACCTGAAACGGATAACTGAATGAAAATCTCACCGACATAATCAATGTACAGGCACACGGTCATTATAATTTATTTATTTAGCGTATGGCATATACAGCAATATGAAATGAAATGAAATGAAATGGCGTATGGCTTTTAGTGCCGGGAGTGTCCGAGGACAAGTTCGGCTCGCCAGATTCAGGTTTTCCGATTTGACTCCCGTAGGCGACCTGTGCGTCATGATGAGGATGAAATGATGATGAAGACGACACATACACCCAGCCCCCGTGCCAGCGAAATTAACCAGTGATGGTTAAACTTCCCGACCCTGCCGGGAATCGAAGTCGGGACCCCTGTGACCAAAGGCCAGCACGCTAACCATTTAGCCATGGAGCCGGACATACAAGATGTATATAAATTATATAATAAAATAACTAGGGTGTTATTACAATTAGACACAAAACAGAGTATAGAATGACAATGTATGCACTTATATAGAGAGAATTAATATGTCTATCCACTTAACAGCATCTCGAGTGAACGTTAGGATGACGTAATACTACACTGCTGCACAATGTGTACTGTAGGAGTCGCTCCATTTGTAGAGGAAGTCATTACATGCTTTGTATGAATACTATTGGCAATTTTCCTCGTACGTCGAGGCAGATCAAAACCATTTGGTTTACTCATAGTAATTTGTTATATAATTCCTGAAATAAGTTGCAAGGTCGTAATTTTGATGAGACGCTATCAGTTGAAAGTCTGGTAGTCCCAGTGAAGTGTTGCAGCTGTAGCACACAGCGTTTGAAGGCTGTTGTTCCTGTAACGAACTTTGGCTGTAGTATTATTCCGGCACTGTCGATAAGTTAGGGATCTGTCAAGTGTGACACCTAAATACTTCGGAATAGGATTATATTTAACAAGATTTTCATTAAAATAGATTTTCAGTTGTTGGTTTGCCCGTTTGTTATGAAGATGAAAACATGAAGATTCTGTTTTACTTGGGTCTGGTGTGAGTCGCCACTTGTGGTAATACTGCCATAGGACTGAAAAATAGTCTGTCAATATCCTTTCAGTTTCCTCTATGCATTTTCTACTGATGTCAATTGCTAGATCATCTGCATAAGCAAATTTCGTGCTTACAATATGAGAGATGTCTGCCATTGTTGCGAGTACAGAGCCCTGTGGAAGGCCTTTGTTCAAAGTTCTTTGATTACTGATTTCCTTGCCCAGGATAACTTGGAAATATCTATCACATAGCATATTATTTAACAATCAGGCCAGAGTTCTGCACTGGATCACTCTCGATGAGCGATGCTCACGTCCGTAGGAATTACCGCATGGTGGTGCTAAGCGGGTAAACTATCTCCTGGCCATTATACATGGCCGTTACGATTTTATTTATATAGATTATTATTATTATTATTATTATTATTATTATTATTATTATTATTATTATTATTATTATTATTATTATTATTGGACCCGCGCTGCTCCATAGCAATCCTTATAAATAGGGCAGATATCTCGTCTTGATATGCCTGTCGTATTCATATTGTTTCCCCGCCCTTTTCAATGATTTGATGAACATGGAATAAGAAGAGACAGTTCGTAGTCAGAATTCATCCATTTTGACGTCATCATGCCGTGTGTTTGGTAAAAATCTATCCATATATTCCCTTATTTTTATCCTGCAGTTCTTGACGTAAAGCTTAGAATTGTGTCGTAGATGGCAATGTTAATCGCACTTCTAGATAGAGCGGTTGTCTTGTGAGATCATAGGTTACTCTCAAAGTAGAGTTTTTTGCTAGGCAGAGCACTTTTTTAAGATACCTGGCCTTCACTCCTTCTAGTGTAGCTAGGTTATCCATCGATAGGTGTTCGCAGATAATGCATATCATGTGGGGTCTGTTTGTATACAGACCTTTCTTCTCTTCGCAGCATGTAAGTTATTAGGAATGCTCTGCCATCTGTTGATTATACTTGGAAGCTGGGAAAGGTTAGTAAATCAAAGAGTATCTAGCAGTGAAGTGTGTATACAGGTAGTAATCAAACACGGCTGCATGCAGTGATGAGTGCTCGTCACTTAGCAACCCGCTAAAACAGAATGTATTGCTGGTTAGGGTAAGCCTATTGGAGTGATCAGTTAATGATTTAATTTTCTGATTACTTAAAGTTGGCTGTACGTAGGGACCTATCAATATCTGATGATTCACCGGCAGAATAAAACAGAAATGAAGCAGAACGGGCGAATGGATTTGCCAAGTCAGTTTTAAGGAAACTCTCTTAACACATAGATTATTATTGTGCTGTTAAGTGAATGTGAAAAGGAACTTCAAGGACAGGCAAACATGTGGAATGAAGTGATCGATGAATGAGGAATGAAAATTAACACGGAAAAGAGCAAAACACTTGTTGTCACATGAGGACCAAGGAATGGAAGAGGAGGTGTGACAGTTCATGGGGAACCACTAGAGGTAGTAAGAACGTGATATCTAGGCACAGTATTTCTATGCAGTGACAGGTTAGAATGCAAAGTAATTTGGTTATTAGCAAGTCTTGACTACCCGCTCTTCCGTAATGTAGAGGGAGGAACATAAATGCTAGGGGTTTTGATGGCCCGTACCCCTAATATTTATGCAAAGCTCATAGATTAACCGTTGAGCAGAATAGTGTTTCGCCGGCGTGATCTAGCCGGCAGGGCAGATGTTTTCAGGACGGAAAGAATATTGCGGGTTGCATAAAACTGCATTGGAAGGGGCGGCTGAATCACGCTGTATTTGACTACTGTGACAGTGTATTGATTGCAATGACCTACGACAGTAACAAGAAACTGAACTGGAACCTGAACTGCTCCATATGTATAATCTGCGATGTCAAACCGGTCTATGGACTGATGAGTGAAAAAAAATGCTAATATGTCACCTTCTTATAAGAAGCTGTCGTGAACTTTAACACCAACTACTTTCCACTCATACACACAAGCATCTTTCTCGCCTTACATGAATAAACATCGGATTTGCTGTAGGTGCGGTATAAACCAGCAACTATGCCACAAAAAGTGGTGAAATACGCATTGTATTAAACACTTGTATGAAATAAGATCATGAATAAACGACTGCTTGAAGAATCACACTACTTAGAGCTGCGGCAGACGTGTCAGTGTTGAAACAATACGCACACTTCTCCTAGATAAGACACGTGATAAATCAGTTAGTAAGGTTGTAAGAAAACCGTGTTAAAAACCCACAAACGTGAAGAATACGTATCCCTCTTTCATTTTACACAACACGCCCTACTTTTCCCGTGCCGGTACACTACAACAGTCTTCTTCAAGTTTTCTGGTTAAAATCTGTGGCGTTTGTCTGTTAAAACCAGCTTCAATGCGGAGAATCATCTCTCTACCGATGTGACAGGATAGTACTTGAATTCGGGAGCGAGTGTAGGTGTTCAACATTCTCACATTATCAGTACAGCTATCACGATGTCGTATAAGGATATCGCGATATTTTGTTTGCAAACTGAGTCCATGATGTCCAGCGAGTCACCAAGACAAAACCTACGTGATTCTACCTTCTTGACTGCTTCTGGTATTATTTGGAAGTGTGTCTTGATAAGTGCCAATTCCCTTTGAACCGTTTCATTGCCGAAAGAGTCCACGAGATTAATTACTTACATTCTGTTTAACACTGCGTACAAAACACGTTAAAATACGGACAATAACAGTCGAAGACATGCACAATAAATCCGAAACTTGAAATTCATGCACTATTCTCAAATATATGCAAAGATGCATATATATATATATGCTATTAAACTTAATAATACTTCCTTCTCGGTTTTATCGGCAAACAAATTTGCATTTGCATACAAGTCCGATGGTTCATGGTGTGGTTACTGTAGTCACGTCCTAGTTCATGAACCATGGGCAACGGCTGAGTGGCCTAGTAAGTGGTCCTGAGAGTCGGGATACCAGTTGCTATGGAATGGGAGTGGGCATCTCGGACATATTCTGAGTCGTGGCCCTTCTTGTGCTCAGGCGGCTAGGGCTGTATAATCCACCGGTGGTCTCTAACCTGATAGAGGAGAGATTCTCACTTGGACTATGTGTACGTAAGGTAGCACCCTGCTTCTTGAATTTACCTAGCTCAGAACATTTTAAGCAAGCCTCGGACCTATGGGAGTAACGGAGTCCCACTCCCATTTGACAGGCGAGGGACTCCTTGGAAACAACTTGGCGAACGAAATAGAATTCGATGGGGAGCTATCAATATTAATGGGAGCCATTTGCAGGATTTCCGTGCTAGTATGGGTTTAGCAGTTACAAATACATTCTTCAAGCATAAGGCTATTCACCGCTACACATGGGAGGCTAGGGGTACCAGATCCATAATAGACTATACCTTAGCCGACTTCGAATTCAGAAAATCTGTTAGGAATGTAAGGGGTTTTCCGGGATTTTTCGATGAAACAGACCACTATCTGATCTGTAGTGAACTAAGTTTCTCTAGGCCTAGGATAGAGCAAGTGAAATATGTCTGCAAACTAATAAGTGTAGAAAATCTCCAGGACGAGGAAAGTAGACAGAAATACATGCATATGATTAGTGAGAAGTTTCGAACAGCGGACAGTAAGCAGGTTCAAGATATAGAAAGAGAATGGGTGGCATAAAGGGATGCTGTAGTAGAAACAGCAAGGGAATGCCTAGAAACAACTGTGTGTAAAGATGGCAAAAGGTGAACATCTTGGTGGAATGATGAAGTGAGAGAAGCCTGTAAACGTAAAAAAGAAGGATTATCAGAAATGGCTCCCTTGTTTTGCTAGTGGCTTTACGTCGTTCCGACGCAGATAGTTCTTATGGCGACGAAGGGATAGGAATGGGCTAGGAGTTGACAGTTGGGCTGCAGTGAGAATTGATGTTAGAACGAGTTCTTGGTTCAAGGTACTTGCAGGGTTTATACAAGCCTGTAATCTTTCACCTTTGCTGTTCGTAGTTTACATGGATCATCTGCTGAAGTTGGAAGGAAGCGGTCGAGGCCTTAATTAAGGTACAGCCTGGTGTGAACATGGGAAACCACGGAAAACCATCTTCAGCGCTACCGACAGTGGGATTCGAACCAACTATCTCCCGGATACAAGCTCACAGCTGCGTGCCTTTAACCACACGCCCAACTCTCCCGGTGGGAAATGGCTCCAAACGAGGGCTAATGCAGACAGGGAATTGTACATAGATGAAGGAAACAGAGCGAAACAAAGAGTTGTTGAATCCAAAAAGAGGTCGTGGGAAGAATTTGGTAATAACCTGGAAAGGCTAGGTCAAGCAGCAGCGAAACCTTTCTGGACAGTAATACAGAATCTTAGGAAGGGAGGGAAAAAGGAAATGAACAGTGTTTTGAGTAATTCAGGTGAACTCATAATAGATCCCAGGGAATCACTAGACAGGTGGAGGGAATATTTTGAAAATCTTCTCAACGTAAAAGGAAATCTTCATGGTAGCGTCGCGAACAACCGAGCTCATGGGGAGGAGGAAAATGATGTTGGTGAAATTACGCTTGGGGAAGTGGAAAGAATGGTGAATAAACTCCATTGTCATAAAGGACCGGGAATGATGAAATTAGACCTGAAATGGTGAAGTATAGTGGGAAGGCAGGGATGAAATGGCTTCACGGTGTAATAAGATTAGCATGGAGTGTTGGTAAGGTACCTTCAGATTGGACAAAACCAATAATTGCACCTATCTATAAGCAAGGGAACAGGAAGGATTGCAACAACTATCGAGGTATCACATTGATTAGTATACCAGGCAAAGTATTCACTGGCATCTTGGAAGGGAGGGTGCGATCAGTGGTTGAGAGGAAGTTGGATGAAAATCAGTGTGGTTTCGGACCACAGAGGGGCTGTCAGGATCAGATTCTCAGTATGCGTCA
The DNA here is from genome assembly GCF_040414725.1 of Anabrus simplex. Lineage (NCBI taxonomy): Eukaryota > Metazoa > Arthropoda > Insecta > Orthoptera > Tettigoniidae > Anabrus > Anabrus simplex. The sequence goes on from NC_090277.1 coordinate 71,199,925, forward strand.
GGTAACTGAAAAATGCTACGAGAGGAATAGGCAGTTGTGTTTATGTTTCGTAGATCTAGAGAAAGCATATGACAGGGTACCGAGGGAAAAGATGTTCACCATACAGGGGGGCTATGGGATCAAGCGTAGATTATTAAAATCGATCTCAAAGGCATTTATGTTGACAGTTGGGCTGCAGTGAGAACTGATGTTAGAACGAGTTCTTGGTTCAAGGTACTTGCAGGGTTTATACAAGCCTGTAATCTTTCACCTTTGCTGTTCGTAGTTTACATGGATCATCTGCTGAAAGATATATGGTGACAGGGAGGGATTCAGTTAGGTGGAAATGTAGTAAGCAGTCTGACCTATGCTGGCGACTTGATCTTAATGGCAGATTGTGCCGGAAGCCTGCAGTCTAATATCTTGGAACTTGAAAATAGGTGCAATGAGTATGGTATAAAAATTAGCCTCTCAAAGACTAAATTGATGTCAGTAGGTAAGAAATTCAATAGAACTGAATGTCAGATTGGTGATACAAAGCCGGAATAGATAAATAGTTGGAAGTATTTAGAATGTGTGTTCTCCCGGGATGGTAATATAGTAAGTGAGATTGAATCAAGGTGCAGTAAAGCTAATGCAGTGAGCTCGCATTTGCGATCAACAGTATTCTGTAAGAAGGAACTTAGCTCCCAGACGAAATAATCTTTACATCGATCTGTTTTCAGACCAACTTTGCTTTACGGGAGCGAAAGCTGGGTGGACTCAGGATATCTTATTCATAAGTTAGAAGTAACAGACATGGAAGTAACGAGAATGATAGCTGGTACAAACAGATGGCAGGAGGGTACTCGGAATGAGGATATAAAGGCTAACAAACGGGCATTCCCTACTCGTCACCAACGATTTCGCTCAAATTTATAGAATATGCAGGGCTTGGCCAGAAATGAAAGTACCCAAAGTGGGAACTCCAGATGACCAAGCGTATAGAAAATAAAATAAAAATGTTGACGCGGCTCTTGCACCGTGGTGCGCACGTGCGGCAATTGTTGGCGTAGAGGTAAGAGCTTGGACTAGTAATTCGATGGTCGTGGGTTCGACTCCCCGTGTGGATAATATTTTTCTCAATTTTTATATTATTCCTTTATTTTAATTTATTTTACGTATTTATATGCAAAATGCATATAAGGCGTCATTTTTTTAAAGAGCGCACAATTGTAGAAAATTTGGAGTTGCGAACTTTCCCGACGTGTTCAAATAGAAATTATTCTGTTTTCTCCTTTATTGGCTATCTCCCCTCCTTAGGGAATGTGCCATAAACGTGAATAGTCGTTTCGCTGTAAGATTCGTTTTCACCTGACAAGTGAAGGTTGATCCTGGCGGCTGAACACAAACAATAGATTCTTGGCGCAGGTAGAAACAAGTCAGACAATGAAATCCCAAATGTTTACCTTTTCTATGCATTTTGCGTATAAATAAATAAATAAAATAAATAAAATGAATTATTCACCTCTTTGCGTAATTGGAAAATGAATAATATAAAAGTTGACAGAAAAAACAGTCTCCATACGTGGAGTCGAACCCACGACCATCGACGTACCAGTCCGAGCTCTTACCGCTACGCCAACAACTGCTTGGCGTGCGTACTAACGTAAGTGGCTTATACGGTGCGAGAGCCGCGTCAACATTTGTATTTTTATTTTCTATATGCTTGGTCATCTGGAGTTCCCACTTAGGGTATTTTCCTTTCTAGCCAAGCCCTGCATGTTCTATAAATTTGAGCGAAATCGGTGGTGACGAGTAGGGAATGCCCCCTTGTAAGTTAGGAATGAACTCGATGGATGAAGCTGTATGCATAAACCGGCTTCGGTGGTGGGGTCATGTGAAGCGAATGGAGGAGGATAGGTTACCTAGGAGAATAATGGACTCTATAATGGAGGGTAAGAGATGTAGAGGGAGACCAAGACGACGATGGTTAGACTCAGGGGTAGAACTAAATGAGGCCACAGCACTAGTTGCAAATAGAGGATTGTGGCTGTATTTAGTAAATTCACAAAGGCTTGCAGAGTGAACGCTGAAAGACATAACGGTCTATAATGATGTAGGTATACAAGTCCGATGTCTGATCATGACCACGATACAAGGCGTGGCTCCCTTCTTGTCATGCCCGGCTGCTTACAACCGCTCCTCCATCTGCGTCTGCTTGCTGAGTAGATCGCGCTCACAAGTGCACTCAGGTTATCTTTTTAAAATTAAGAAAGCGACTGGGGATGTAAAAGGATGATAAATAAGTTAATATTAGAACGTGAACTTGAAGTAAGAACGTTATGCTAAGAAAGGGCGAGGACACGAACACGGTTGTCATGTCCAGCTCCATGGGGTCCCGAGTTCGATTCCCGACACGGTGAGGACCCTATCCTAGGAACTGTGCAGGACGGCCGTACACATCCTCTGCTCGGAGTAAGGGGCCCACACGAACTGGGCCATGGAGAGATTAGTGGCGAGGTTCTCAATTTCGCACGCTATAAAAGGCAAAGCTGGGGAAACCTACGCGAGAGGCCATCAAAGCTAAATTGATAGCCTCAAAAGAAATCAAATGGACCCCTACATAAAAATAAATAGTGCTTCTGCAAGAGCAGACAAGAAAACAAGAAATAAGTAAGACTTTATTGTAAACAAAATCCGCCAACTTGAAAATGGTAAAATTGACAGATTTACTTTCATTAAATGCGTCTCATAAAAACTAATTTTCAATCTGTAGTCTTGTAAGAAACCAACGCCTGATAACGCACAATGGCGGTTCGCTCACTTGGAGTGTTTGGAGGCGGGTAGAATTCGCTCAGCTCGTGGTGGCCTCACTCGGAGGATAGGTGTTTGTGATACTCTCCTGTTCACACTATCGACTACTACAGAAATGAACACAGTTCGCACCCGTAACCCCACCACGATTTGGGAGAAAGGGAAGGTGAATTCTTTATCATCATCACATCACGGCGCGGCGTAGCACTGAGTAGACAGCGTATGCTACCTGCAGTGCACATATGTAGAATGGAAAGCATTCGCTACTACCCCTAGACAACCTCATAACCATGTGCAGAGATCTGTACCCTTTATTTACAATCCCATTTATGTGATTCCCCAATGAAGATCTTTCCTTATATTAACACCTAGATATTTACAATGATCCCCAAAAGGAACTTTCACCCCGTCAACGCAGTAATTAAAACTGAGAGGACTTATCCTATTTCTGAAACTCACAACCTGACTTCTAACCCCGTTTATGAACACACCATTGCCTGCTGACCATCTCACAACATTATTGAGGTCACGTTGCAGTTGCTCACAATCTTGTAACTTTTATTTATTAGTCTATACAGAATAACATCCGCAAAAACCCTTATCTCTGATTCCACTTTTTTACTCATATCATTTATATATATAAGAAAACATAAAGGTCCAATAATATTGCCTTGAGGAATTCACGTCTTAATTATTATAGGGTCAGATAAAACTTCGCCTACTCTAATTCTCTGAGATCTATTTTCTAAAAATATAGCCACCCATTCAGTCATTCTTTTGTCTCGTCCAATTGCACTCATTTTTGTCAGTAGTCTCCCATGATCCACCCTATCAAATGCTTTAGACAGGTCAATCGCGACACAGTTCATTTGACCTCCTGAATCCAAGATATCTGCTGGAATCCTACAAGTTGAGCTTCAGTGGAGTAACCTTTCTTAAAACCCAACTGCCTTCTATCGAACCAGTTATTAATTTCACAAACATGTCTAATATAATCAGAAAGAATGCCTTCCCAAAGCTTACATACAATGCATGTCAAACTTACTGGCCTGTAATTTTCAGCTTTATGTCTATCACCTTTTCCTTTATACACAGGGGCTACTATAGCAACTCTCCATTCATTTGGTATAGCTCCTTCGACCAAACAATAATCAAATAAGTACTTCAGATATGGTACTATATTCCAACCCATTGTCTTTAGTATATCCCCAGAAATCTGATTAATTCCAGTCGCTTTTCTAGTTTTCAACTTTTGTATCTTATTGTAAATGTCATTGTTATCATATGTAAATTTTATTACTTCTTTGGCCTTAGTCTCCTCCTCTATCTCGACATCATCCTTGTAACCAACAATCTTTACATACTGCTGACTGAATACTTCTGCCTTTTGAAGATCCTCACATACACACTCCCCTTGTTCATTAATTATTCCTGGAATGTCCTTCTTGGAATCTGTTTCTGCCTTAAAGTACCTATACATACCTTTCCGTTTTTCACTAAAATGTGTATGACTGCCAATTACGCTTGCCATCATGTTATCCTTAGCTGCCTTCTTTGCTAGATTCTATTTCCTAGTAAGTTGCTTCAATTTCTCCTTATTTCCACAGCTATTTCTAACTCTGTTTCTTTTGAACCTGCACCTCCTTCTTAGTCTCTTTATTTCTCTGTTATAATAAGGTGGGTCTTTATCATTCCTTGCCACCTTTAAAGGTACAAACCTGTTTTCACATTCCTCATGAATTGCTTGAAACACATCCCAGAATGAAAGGGCGTTGCTCAAAGAAGACGGAAACAACGAAGTTAGCCGCACGTACTATGAAAAATATTATTATTATTATTATTATTATTATTATTATTATTATTGCTATTTGCTTTACGTCGCACCGACACAGATATGTTTTATGGCGACGATGGGATAGGAAAGGCCTAGGAAGTGAAAGGAAGCGGCCGTGGCCTTAATTAAGGTACAGCCCCGGCATTTGCCTGGTGTGAAAATGGGAAACCACGGTAAACCATCTTCAGGTCTGCCGACAGTGGGGCTCGAACCCACTATCTCCCGACTATTGGATACTGGGCGCACTGCAGCTATCGGGTTCGGTACTGTGAAAACAGTAAACGTGTAAAATAAAAGTTTAAATAAACAGTCTTTCTCCCAGGCCGCAATGGCATACGATTAAAACACTCACGCATCCAGAAGCAGCAATATAGAGGGAAGGTGAGCCAAAACGCCCGCTGCCCTATAAAAACATAACGTCAACACGCAGCGCTATCACAACATCAAATACGTCAAAGCTTTTATCATGGGCACCTAACATCAGTAGTGTAGCCACGACCGACCGATAGGAAAGGGGGGCGGGATTGTTACAAAATGACCGCACAAGTTGGCCGTGCGGTTAGGGGCGCGCAGCTGTGAGTTTGCATCTGGGAGATAGGGGGTTCGAGCTCCTAAAGATGATTTTCTGTGGTTTCCCATTTTCACACCAGACAGATGCTGGGACTGTACCTTGTTTAAGGGGACGCTTCCGCTCACTCCTAGTTATTTCCCATCCCATCTCGACTGTCTCTCCTGGAATGTGAACATTTCCAAGAAGTAAGTTTCTTTAGTCCCCAGATTGACAAAGCGTTGTGAAGATTCTCAAGTCTCCGTATTCCTCCTCGCTTAAGGGTGCGATAATAGAACACGCGTATCCTCAAACATGTAAGAAAATAACTCAAAGAGGACAAAACTGCCTAATCAGTTCCATGAAATGACCAAATTACGACTTATAATTTCAGAAAATGAGCTAAAAATACAAAATGGAGAAATGACGTCATAAATTAGCATTTCTACAACGTGTGAAGTATGGTCAGAACTTAGCAACGTCTCTTGTAAACCAATTAAAAGATGACATGCCCTATTATTATTATTATTATTATTATTATTATTATTATTATTATTATTATTATTATTATTATTATTATTATTATTATTATGACCACTAACAGCTGTTAGAACAGTATTTGAGCAACATCAAATACTAATTTCGTTATCACCGGAGAAGATAATACACATGTATGTCTCCTGTTTTAATGTTCAAGACATCTGTTAGCAGTGCTACCAAAAACGTAAAATTAAGCTATTTTCTCAATTGTCCCGAACGCTGAAGGGCCCGGGAAGGTTTCCATTTGTGAGCCTAAAATCGCTTGTTTCTTTACTCGTGTTCGGTTTGATTCAAATGCTGGCCAAATTAACTTAATTCGTTCTAAAATAAGTTCCCTCAGGCTTTTTTGATTTCTTGAAAAATGTCCATACTGAATGTAGTTGATGGAAACCCTGAACGCACTTGCATCAGCGCTCGTAGTGGCACAAACTGCTGATGTAATCAAAAAGGAATAGATAAAGAATATATTCTCGTACTTTATTACATCTTATTGACCTAAAATTCGTAGCCCATATAACTAGGATGTTTTCAACACTGAGTTGCTTGCCTGAAGGCCTAGAACTGTAGATTCTTTTAATTCCGCTTCGATCTACCCATGTTACCTTCAGCATTCTATTGTAGGTGATGTGTCTAATTCGAATTGAAAAAAGTAGTAATGTACTGTAAATCCCGATTGATACTTTCTTATTAATAAATTTGTGTATATTTTATTTTTAGATATTTAGGTCCTTACTAACATGTGTTAGGACATACAACTCTCTCTGTATGATGATGATGATGATGATGGCTTCCTCCCGGGTAAAATATTCCGGAGGTAAACTCCGGGTGGGGACTACGCGAGAGGGGGCGATCATCAGGAAGATGGATACTGACATTCTGCGAGTCGGAGCGCGGAATGTTAGAAGTTTGAATCGTTGTGGTAGATTAGGTAAGGGTTATTCTGCCCGAAGGCAGGTCCGAACCTCCGGAGAGGTGTTCCTGAGCCGGAGTTTACGTGCGGTAGGGTGGCCAGTTCCTTTCCGCTCCTCCATTTCCTTACCCCCCACCAACAGCGCGTGGCAACCCATCCAACTCCTGACCACGCCCAATGCTGCTTAACTTCGGAGATCTCACGGGATCCGGTGTTTCAACACGGCTACGGCCGTTGGCCTGGTAGATTAGAGAATCTGAAAAGGGAGATGGATAGACTAAAGTTAATAGTTGGTATAAGTGAAGTACGTTGGCAGGAAGACCAGGATTTCTGGTCAGGCACCTACAGAAAAATCAACACGAAATCAAACGGGGGAAATGCAGGAGTTGGTTTAATAATGAATAAGAAAATAGGGCAGCGGATAAGCTACTACGACCAGCATAGTGAAAGAATTATTGTCGTCAAGATAGACACCAAACCAATGCCCACCACAACAGTGCAGGTCTATATGCCTACTAGTTCAGCGGATGATGAGGAAATCGAAAGAATATATGAAGAGATAGAAGATTTAATACAATATGAAAAAGGTGACGAGAATCTAATTGTGATGGGAGACTGGAACGCAGTGGTAGCCCAAGGAAGAGAAGGTAATACAGTAGGACAATTTGTATTGGGACAAAGGTACGAAACACGAAGTCGGCTGGTTGAATTCTGCACTGATCATAACTTAGTCCTTGCTTATACTTGGTTCAAACACCACAAACGACGGCTATATGCGTGGACGAGACCTGGAGACACTGGAAGGTATCAAATAGACTTCATTAAGATTCGGCAAAGATTCAGAAACCATGTGTTGGATTGCAAAACTTTCCCAGGAGCAAACGTGGACTCTGACCACAACTTGTTGGTCATGAAATGTCATCTGAAGTTGAAGAAATTGAAGAAAGTAAAGAATGCAAAAAGATGGGATCTAGACAAGTTGAAAGAAAAGAGTGTGAGGGATTGTTTCAAGGAACATGTTGCACAAGGACTAAATGAAAAGGCTGAAGGAAACACAATAGAGGAAGAGTGGATAGTCATGAAAAATGAAGTCAGTAGGGCAGCTGAAGAAATCTTAGGAAGTAACAAAAGTTCAACTAAGAATCAGTGGATAATCAGGAGATACTAGACCTGATTGATGAACGACGAAAATACAAGAATGCTAGAAATGAAGAGGGCAGAAAAGAATACAGGCGATTACAGAGTGAAGTGGATAGAAAGTGCAAGGTAGCTAAGGAAGAATGGCTGAAGGAGAAGTGCAAGGATGTCAAAGGTTGTATGGTTCTGGGAAAGGTGGATGCTGCATACAAGAAAATCAAGGAAACCTTTGGAGAAAGGAAATCTAGGTGTATGAATATTAAGAGCTCAGATGGAAAACCACTTCTAGGGAAAGAAGACAAATCAGAAACATGGCGGGAACATATCTAACAGTTGGATCAAGATGAAGATGTAGACGATTTGGTTCTGGAACAAGAAGAGGCTGTTGATGGTGATGAAATAGGAGATCCAATTTTGAGGTCAGAGTTTGACTGAGCTGTGAGTGACCTAAATAGGAATAAGGCACCTGGAATTGATGACATTCCCTCTGAATTACTGATTGCCTTAGGGAAAACCAACATGGCAAGGTTATTCCATTTCGTGTGTAAGATGTATGAGACAGGAGAAGTCCTATCCGATTTTCTGCAGAATGTTGTTATACCTATTCCCAAGAAAGCCGGTGCTGACAGGTGTGAAAACTACCGCACCATTAGTTTAGTATCTCATGCCTGAAAAATTTTAACACGTATTATTTACAGAAGAATGGAAAAACAAGTTGAAGCTGAGTTGGGAGAAGATCAATTTGGCTTCAGAAGAAATGTAGGAACACGTGAAGCAATCCTGACCTTACGTCTGATCTTAGAGGATCGAATCAAGAAGGACAAGCCCACGTACAGGGCATTCGTAGATCTAGAAAAGGCATTCGATAATGTTGATTGGACCAAGCTATTTAAGATACTGAAGGTGACTGGGATCAGATACCGGGAACGAAGAATTATCTACAAACTGTATAAAAATGAGTCTGCAGTAATAAGAAACAAGCAGCAATCCAGAAAGGAATGAGGCAAGGCTGCAGTTTGTCCCTCCTACCCTCTCCTTTTCAATGTTTACATAGAACATGCAGTAAAGGAAATCACGGATAAATTTGGAAAGGGAATCCAAATCCAAGGAGAGGAAATCAAAACCTTGAGATTTGCCGATTATATTGTTATTTTATCTGAGACTGCAGAAGATCTAGAGAAGCTGCTGAATGGTATGGACGAAGTCTTGGGTAAGGAGTAGAAGATGAAAATAAATAAGTCCAAAACAAAAGTAACGGAGTGCAGTCGAACGAAGGCAGGTGATGCAGGAAATATTAGATTAGGAAATGAAGTCTTAAAGGAAGTAGATGAATATTGTTACTTGGGTAGTAAAATAACTAACGATGGCAGAAGTAAGGAGGACATAAAATGCAGATTAGCACAAGCAAGGAAGAGCTTTCTTAAGAAAAGAAATTTGCTCACTTCAAACATTGATATCGGAATTAGAAAGATGTTTTTGAAGACTTTCGTGTGGAGCGTGGCGATAACTAGCTCAGAAAGAAAGAGAATAGAAGCTTTTGAAATGTGGTGTTACAGAAGAATGCTGAAGGTGAGATGGATAGATCGAATCACGAATGAAGAGATACTGAATCGAATTGGTGAGAGAATGATAGGACACATCTTAAGACACCCAGGACTTGTTCAGTTGGTTTTTGAAGGAAGTGTAGGTGGTAAGAACGGTAGGGGTAGACCAAAGTATGAATATTACAAGCAGATTAGAGCAGATGTAGGATGCAATAGTTACGTAGAAATGAAAAGGTTGGCACATGATAGGGTGGCATGGAAGGCTGCATCAAACCAGTCTATGGACTGGTGACTCAAACAACAACATAGTGGCTAAGCCACCTGTAATTGAAGAAACCTCTCTATTGGTGGTATGAAATACAAAATGACAGAAAGTATATTTTCTGTGCACTGTTTCACAGTAATTTAAGTCTTTAACTAAATCAATCAATCAATCAATCACGACATGGTTCAATCCTGGCCGGGAGACATGGTGTATTCTTGATCCCAGCATTCCTTCACGCCGTGCTCTCGCGACAAGCCCACGGTTTTTGTGCTGTCTTCAGAGGAAAAGTAGAAGGCGACTTCGGTGGTTCGTTCAATAACATATTAGCTACTTTATCTGATAAAGAAGAGGGAAAGAGGCGTCGCACGGACACAGGTAGGGAGAGCAAAGGGCTAGAAGTGGGAAACAAGTGACCGTCTGCTGTGAAAACGGTAACCATCTTCAACGCTGCCGATAGCAGGGTTTGAACCCACTCCCTCGGTCGGTCTGTTTCAGCTAAGCTTTAAAATATATCAAATGTAACAAAACCAGTATTCAAACTTATGGGGTTGATGGATAGGGGCTAAAGGCATCCTCGGTTCACCTGGAAGGTCGTGGGTTCGATTCCCCATGAGGAAGTCGAAAAATTTAAGAAACCAGATTTCCACTTGTGGAGTTGCACGTGGCCTTGAGGTTGACTCAGTTTGCAGGTCAAAGGCGACCCCGAGATCGCCTGCATGGCCTGCACGCAGATGAGCTTGCAGTTGATGGAAAAGACCGAAACAAATGAGGATCATTGATCGAAAACTAATGTTTGAGGTGCAGTTCGACGTGATCCAGAATGAAACGACTGCATTTTAGTGTAATTCCAATCCGTGACAAAAACTGTTCAGAAATGTGGTACAATACTTTTAGAGTGATGCTGTTTCAGGCGTCAGCCACATCAACAAGTGTCTCACTTGTTAATTTCGAACTGACGGTTCTTTGTTTTGGTCTCATCCGTCATTCTAAATTTCACACATTGCTATAAAACACAAATAAAATTTATGCATTTAATTTTTGTTAATTCATAAATTAAACCTCAGAGAAAAAGGCTCGTACAATTCCATACCTGGCACAAAAGATTTTTGTGGAAATGCTTGGGGCATAAAATACTACCCAGTGAGTTGGCCGTGCTTGCATTCGGGAAATAATGGGTTCGAACCCCACTGTAGGCAAGGTAGTTTTCCGTGGTTTCCCATTTTCACACCCGGCAAATGCTGGAGCTGTAGCTCAATTAAGTTCACGGCCGTTTTCTCCCCACTCCCAGACCTTTCCTATGATGATGACGATGATGCTTGTTTATAGGAGCCTAACATCTAGGTCATCGGCCCATAATGGTACGAAATGTAATGACAATTTAAAATTCCAAAATTCGTCGACTGACCAGAATTCAAAACTTGAGGATGAAGAATTAATGAATGAATATCAATGTAAAATAATCAGCGGATCCAAGTCACAATATCAAAAGTTTAAAATCATTCTAAAATCAGTTTACTGAGTAGAATTCAAAAACACATCGAAAACAATCAGTGGATTCGTCCCGCAATGCCCCTATCTTAACACGATAGTATTACTGCCTCGAAAGCACAACCCTGAATCGATGATGCATGTTGTCTAAAGGGCTCCAAAATCCAGGTCAACGGCCCCTCAGAATGGCACTTACCACTAGTAAAGTACAACCATGGTATTCTTCATGTAGGCGTACTAATAAGAAGTAGCGTACACTCGCACTGTGCTGCTAATCGCAAGAAAAGTGGACTCATGGTGTTCTTCGCGTGATTACAGCATTCCTTGGTCGCCTCTTAAAGGGATATCGTGGTGGTATTGGAGCGGTTTTCTACTATATAAACATTCATAACTCGTGAACTGAACGAAACACACTCTTCTGTTTTATGTACAGTAGGCGGACAAATACTGTAAGTAATTACTGGACGGAAATGAAGCGGCTGATGATGGCACTGGAGAGGTGGTTGTATCGCTGATTACAATGTACGTGTGGAAAACAACTGAAAAGCCGAGCCCGCTGCCACTAAAGTATATTAATAACTCCGCGATATAACGGACAACCCTTAGCCCTTAATAGCCCGTTAAATCGACTGCATTCGAATTCAGTCTACCTTTTTTTTTTAACTATCCAAAAAGTGTGAGTGCTTCGAGCGCTGTTTACAGAAGTGTATAAGGGAATGTAAGAAGGCACACACTCACCATGTTCGTAAGCCGTTCCGTGGAACCAACACGAGTGTACTAGCGCACTCAATTCTGACTGGCACGATTCCACAATCCTAGCTCCCAAAGATGCGCTCCCTCTCGTTGGCCGCCGCTTGTGGAGGGGATGAGGTGGGGCGAACTTACGTAAGATACCGTATTGTTCTCCATGACCGCCGTTCATACATAAAATTAATGTTAAAAAAGAACAAAGATTATCAACAGAAGAGAGTAAGGTATTTGGTTTTCTATCTCACTGGAAATGGCAATCCAAGGAGAAGTAAAAGCCGGTGATACTCTTATTTTATGTAAGTGTGAAGAAGATCTGCAGACAGTCCTCAATGTATGAATACAGTCTTGGAGAAGGAATCCAAAACAAAAATAATCATGGCAGTCGAAGGAATGTAGATGGAATTTGTTGTTTGAAGGGGCTTAACAGCTAGGTCAGCGGCCTCTAAAGCTACGAGGTGCAAGGAAATTAAAATTAAAACTTCAAAATGTATCCACGACTAGAATCTAAAAGGAATGTTGATGAGAAAATGATCGTGAAACAATCAGTGGATTCAATTCACAACTGATGATACTTATTATCTAAAGGCCTCCAAAATCCAAGTCACCGGTCCCTCGTAATGGTACTAATCACTGGTAAAGCACAACCATGGTGTTCCTCCCACAGTGCTACTAATTACAGGTCATGTAAACCGATGATATGTCACACACAATGGCACCACTTGCAGGTGTTTCGCCCATAAGGTTGCTACTCACAAGCAACGCACACCCATGGTAGTTCAACTAATGACCGGCGCCGGTATTCCCGTGGTGTTTCTCACATACTGGAACTAATCACAGGGAATCATGGTATACCGATGGTGTTTCTCATAAAGTGGTACTACAAACAGTGGAATGCGCACGATGACACCACAAGCAACGCCCAGACCCGTGGGGTAAAGTACAGTGGACCCATGGTTGTCCTCACAAAGTGGTACTAATTACAAGCAGTCTAACGTGATCATCCCTTGGTCGCCTCTTGCGACAGATAGGGCGTCTCCCACCCACAGGGGGTAGAAGAATGTTGTTAATTAACGATGGCAGAATAAGGAGCACAAGCAAGGAAGGCCTCACTTCGGACATTGATAAAGGAATCAGAAACATGCTTCTGAAGACTTTCATCTGGAGCGTGACATTTTATGGAAGTGAAACACTGACTATGACCAGCTCAGAAAGAAGGAGAGTACAAGCGTTTGAAATGTGGTGTTACAGAAGATGGTGAAGGTGATATGTATGTATGTATGTATGTATGTATGTATGTATGTATGTATGTATGTATGTATGTATGTATGTATGTATGTATGTTCAGTCCTTCAGCGATGCCGCTGGTGGGATCCTCAACAGCTCTGCCATCAGCTGGCCTAGGCATCACTGAAGATGCGTACTAGGGAAATGAGGAGTGAGGTAGTTTCCCGTTGCTTTCCTCACCGAGCCAGAGTTGCTATTACATATCAATCTGTCAAGCCCACTGAAATGCATTCACCAACCGACCCTATGAGCAACATTTTCACACCATTCATAACAGGGACTGGCTGCATTACTAGCATCGCTCATACCTCAGTCACTTCCATAGAAGATACAGAATGTTAGGACACATCTTGAACACAATAATAATGTTAGTGGCTTTACGCACCTCTAACTACTTTTACTGTATTCGGAGACGCCGAGGTGCCGGAATTTAGTCCCACAAGAGTTTTTTTACTTCCATTATCTTAAGACACTCAGGACTTGTTCAGTTGGTTTTTGAGGGAATTTTTTTTTTTTTTTTTTTTGCTAGTGGCTTTACGTCGCACCGAGACAGATAGGTCTTATGCCGACGGTGGGATAGGAAAGGCCTAGGAGTTGAAAGGAAGCTGCCGTGGCATTAATTAAGGTACAACCCCAGCATTTGCCTGGTGTGAAAATGGGAAACCACGGAAAACCATCTTCAGGGCTGCCGACAGAGGGGTTCGCGCCCCTAACCGCACGGCCAACTCGCCCGGTTTTGAGGGAAGTATATGTAGGGGTAGACCAAGAAGCAGGTTAGAGCAGATCTAGTAGTTACGTAGAAATGAAAAGGTTAGCACAGGATAGGGTGGCATGGAAAGCTGCATCAAATCAGTCCATGGACTGATGATTCAAACAACAATTTACACGACTTTCAAAGAGACGACTTGCCGAAATTTTGCTCCATGGGAGTTCTTTTACAAGCCAGCAAATGTACCGGGTTCGAAAGCACCTCCGTTCCCTAAGAGAACGAAACCAGTCGTTCTGAAAATCCCGGACATGCCCTACAATATTTCTGTCCAGGAGAACGTTCCCCCTTTTTCGTTAACAAATAAAAAATATTCAGTAATTTAATAAATGTACGAGGGTTAGGATCGTTTGTAACTCCAGGCATGAGACGACTCCAGTCCGGTGTGGGCAGTTGAAACTCAACGTTCCGCCCAATGTCAAATAAGGTCAGGTGCGGACATTCATCGGCATGTGGAGCTTTGTTGCACGACCTTATTCTGCTGTTCAAACTCAACAATTGGACCACCCACCGTACAGCCCGGAACTTGTTCCGTTACCTGAAGCAGTTCCTCGCCCGTCAGCCGTTTGACACCGACGAAGAAGCGAAGGCGGCAGAGTTCTCCGGTGAGGGGATACAAACATTGCTGGAACACGGTAACTATGTACAATAATAACTTAATATGTCAAAATGTTTGAATGATGATGCTTGTTGTTTAAAGGGACCTAACATCTAGGTCATCAGCCCCTAATAGTACAAAATGAGACGAAATATGATGACAATTTGAAACTCCAAAACTCATCCACTGACCAGAATTCAAAACTTGATGACGAAGAATGAATGGATGGATCAATCAATCAATCAATCAATCAATCAATCAATCAATCAATCAATCAATCAATCAATCAATCAATCAATCTTCTAAAGGCTAATGCCTTGTCGATGCAACCACTCTTCTCTTTCAGCGAATATTGAAAGTTAAAAATAATTTCAAATTGAATCCACTAATTAGAATTTTAAAGAGAGAGAGAGACGATGAACAATGATTATGAACTTAAAACAATCAGTGGATCCGACCCACAATGCTCCACCTTCCCAGAAACTATTAAAACAATGGTATATAGTGACCAAGGGACTGCTTCCAAACCACAATCCTGAATGGCTGATGCTTGTTGTCTAAAGGGGTTCAAAATCAAGGTCATCGGTCCCTCATAATGGTACTTATCGCTAGGAAGGTAACAACCATGATATTCCTCATGTACCGGTACTAATTTTGAGTAAACCGGGCGAGTTGGCCGTGCGGTTAGAGGTGCGCGGCTGTGAGCTTGCATCCGAGAGATAGTGGGTTCGAATCCCACTGTCGGCAGCCCTGAAGATGGTTTTCCGTAGTTTCCCATGTTCACACCAGGCAAATGCTGGGGTTGTACCTTAATTAAGGCCACGGCCGCTTCCTTCCAACTCCTAGGCCTTTCCTACCCCATCGTCGCCATAAGACCTGTCTGTGTCGGTGCGACGTAAAACCAGTAGCAAATAAAATCTTGACTAACGTAGAATCACGGTGTGGTACTACCCACAGGTAACGCAAAGCTATGATGTTTCTCACATAATGGCGCCACACAAAGGCATCGCAAACCCATGGTGTACTAACCATAGGAACTCGTACACTAGTGTCCAAAAGTTAAGCATAATCACTAAACGAGGCCATACCGCCTGATAGGAATGTCAGACGGATTGCTGAACAAACGGAAGCTGAATCACACACCATATGTCACACAATTTGTCAAAAAAAGAAAACAGTGTCAGAAAGGTTCTGATAGCTAAGGTACACCTTTGACAACAACTAACAAAACTTGGCAATGTCTTCCACTACAAAATATGCTGTTAATAGGGTGTATGGTTACCGCTAACGGCCACACATGCTTCGCAGCGACGTGCCATGCTCTCTATCAGATGATCCAAGAGCTCTTGTGGCAGTCGATCCCATTCCTCCGAAAGGGCAATGGGAAGGTCTTGGGGGCTTATTAGGGTCTTGGTGGAGGACGACGGGATAAAATTCGCCTCCCCAATGCATCCCAGGCATGTTCTATAGGATTCAGATCCACAGACCTCGCTGGCCAGTCCATGCGATGAATGTCTTCCCCAGCCAGAATTCATCCACGAGAGCATCGCGGTGCGGTCGGGTATTATCGTCCATTAAGATGAAGTCTGGACCAACCGCACCTCTGAAGAGTCGAACATGTAGTCTCACTACCTCATCCTTGTATCCCCAAGCGTTAACAGTGTACCTCGGACCACCCATGAAGATGTGCAGGTCCGCACAGCCATTCAACATGATGCCGCCCCACACCATGACGCCAGCAGCACCATACTGCTCCCGTTCCACGATGTTCCTCTGGTTGTATCGGCTACCCGGTTCTCTCCAAATTAATGTGCGACGGGAATCGTTCTGCAATCTGAAATGGGATTTATCTGTGAAGAGCACGTGCCTCCATTCATTCATGGTCCAGTTTCGATGTTGACGGCTCCACAGTAAACGGGCCCGTCTCTGTGCTGGAGTGAGCGGGACGCACACCGCTGGACGTCGGGCAAACAACCCTCCTGTTATGAGCCTCCGGTACACAGTTTTCCGGGAAACGGCAACCCCTGAGACGGCTGCAAGCTCCGCCGACAATTGTCTTGCAGGTGCACTCCGATTTCTTCGGGCGGTTAAGGCCAGATATCGGTCCTGTTGTGGAGTGGTTACCCTTGGTCGACCTGTTGAAATGAAATGGCCTATGACTAACATCTCATGTGTCTCGAAATCGTCTCCAAAGCCCGGAAATGATACTTTTTTTTTGCTAGTTGCTTTACGTCGCACCAACACAGATAGGTCTTATGGCGACGATGGGACAGGAAAGGGCTAGGAGTGGGAAGGAAGCGGCCGTGGCCTTAATTAAGGTATAGCCCCAGCATTTGCCTGGTGTGAAAATGGGAAACCACGGAAAACCATTTTCAGGGCTGCCGACAGTGGGGTTCGAAGCTACTATCTGCCGAATACTGGATACTGGCCGCACTTAAGCGACTGCAGCTATCGAGCTCGGTGAAATGACACTTTGTGGCACATTCACGGTTACGGCGACTTCGGTCTGTGTCTGGCCTGCTTCCAGTATTCTACCCTGCAAATGGCGTCGTTGTGCCATTATTATATTTCCATTGATATTTGAATTTAGCGCGAATTTTCAGGTCAAGCCACTAGGAGCGCCACTTGCGACTTATTTCCAATTTTAACATGGCTAAATCCGGGTGTGTCGCGTATTGCCTCCACTATATTTGCTGACACACGCGTCATATTATTATCTGTCAGATTCAGACAATTCAACTCTTCTATATATATAAAATAACATTTTTGTGTGTACATTGCTCAGAATTTTGAAGGAATGATATTTCTGCATCGGTTCAGTCCACAGTAACCAGGAAATGCACTTTTTTTTAAATTTCCGTCATCTGTGTCTGTCTATACATATGCGCATCACGAGAAGATGGCAGAAGGGAATTTAATTGAAGTCGGTATTTAAAGTCGGGGAATATGCCACTACAGTCCATTCACGCTGAGTTAAATGGTAGTTTAGCGGAAGGCCTACAATTTAATTCTCAGAAACCTGTGTTATTAGTGGTCCTATCGACAAATACTACATAACTAAAGTCATATAGAATTACATTTCCGATCATTTATATTTCTTTTACATTTGTACCGAAACGGCTATGATAATAAAGATATTCATGAATTTGAATTTTTGTTGCTAAGTCCAGATCAACGCCGAGCGACGTGAAAATGGGTGAACAGAATTTAATGAAAATCGGTATGCAAAGTCGAGGAACAACGCACTACAGTCTTTTGTTTTACGTCGCACCGACACAGATGTCTTATGGCGACGATGGGAGAGGACAGGAGTGGGAAGGGAGTGACCGTCGCCTACTCACATACTTTAATATGAAGGCATCCTGCTTCCCTTTATCAGGGAATGCCTGCACTGGAATCCCGATCGGTGGCTACACGTGGGATGATGATGTTTAGAGGGGCCTAACATCTAGGTCATCGCCCCACGAACGCTTAGGTGAATACCTACAGAAAGGGCAAAAATGGCATTACTAACTACGGTTCTGATGTAAATATACTTGGAAAAACCCACAATAAGGTTGTGCATTATTTTGTAGACTGTAGAGGAAGATGGTCAGTAATTGCTCAAATCAAATCAAAATCTCTTTATTTGCAAATGAGGTGTCTACCTCGGTGGCAAATGGTACACTAAAATACATTATTGTCAAGCACTAAATATTAAATTAACAAGAGAATAACATTTTCCTATAATACAATATTATATAATTTACGCTAACATTTTTTCTATTAAACACACAGCTCATAATTAATAAATTTACATTGTTTACAAAATTCTACTAATAATATCTCCTGTACTACTTACAAATATAGTCATCTGATATACAGTATGTGGAATTACTTCAAATGATACTATACAACTGATATAAGATTAAAATTTACATTGCATTTATTTACTTTTTCTTTTCTTTACCCATTCTGGAACCTAAGTAGCATAACGACCTGCTGCGTCTTAACCAGAGCCCCTTTTACCACCACTTTTCAGACTTCCTGGAGGGCCTTCACAGCTACCGTAGCGGTCCCAGGGCCCTCGAAGTCCCCACTGTACTTCACCCCTACAGGCAGTCCCCTACTTTGGCTGTCCAAACTCCTTAGACCAGGGGATGGAATTAATTTATTCACACACATTCTTTATTTACATTAACCTGCACTGGTCGAATGCCCTCTAACATGTCATTTATTTTCTCTGTTGCTGTTTATTCTCTTCTTGAATATCTGTACAGATTTTGGAAAAGGATCAAACGCTACCCCTGGTAAACTGTTCCACTCCTTCACACCCTTCCCAATGAATGAAAATTTACCCCAATCGCTTCTGCTAAAATTCCTTCTAATTTTATATTTGTGGTCAGTCCTGCCGATATAATTATTTTCCAACTGAAGCCTCTCACGGATATCTCCCCATGCTGCTTCTCCTGTATAGGCTCTATATAAACCTATAAGTCTAGTTTTCTCCCTTCTCTTACTTAGAGTTTCCCACCCTAGTTTCTTTAACATTTCTGATACACTACTCTTTCTCCTGAAATCCCCTGTTACAAATCTTGCTGCTTTCCTCTGCACACTTTCTATTTCTTTTATTAGGTATTCTTGGTGAGGATCCCAAACACTGTTTGCATATTCCAATAATGGACGAACCATACTTAAATAACTTTTCTCTTTTAATTCTTTGTTGCATCCTTTAAGTAGCCTCATTATGATATGTAACGATCTGTATGCTTTCTCAACAATGTCCTCCACATGACCCTTCCAGTGCAAATTACTTTCAAATCTCACACCTAAGTATTTGCACTTGCCATCTTTTGGGATAACTACCTCATCCAAAGTATATTCAAATTCAGTTTTAAAACTCCTGTTTGTAAATGTTGTAACAGTTGATTTGCCTCCATTAATCTTCATGTTGCTCACCTTTGCTTCACAGAATATTGCGTTCCCAGTTTGCTGGGCCTGTACTTGAATGTGGAGCTGCTGCTTCTATTGAAGTTTCCATATTCTCGTGCATATGCATATAAGGCACAGTTCAAATTACTAGAACTTGGCTAATTCCAGTGCATTTACTGTGGAGTAATGGAAGACTTCACCACATTCACACTGGATATCATTCTTACCATCTGGCTAAATTAACCTGCCCACTCCACATCTCAATTTATCCAGGGACTTCCAAGTCAGCCATTCCTCGTCATGGCCAGGTGGTTTATAGTGCAATTAGCTGTCTCCACAGCGACGATTTCCATGTCATTGTCCTCTGCAGATGCTCTGGGTGAACAAAGATAGCGCTTGCGGTCTCTTGATGGCGCACAACTTCTCTGTCCCTCCTGTATGCACTGGTGCTGACAGCATAGCACTTCTTTGCCATCTATGTTAATAGAAACCCTCATTTTTCTGTTATGAAAGGATCAGCCGTCAGGTTATGACGTTCTCTCAACAAGCTATGAAAATCCACTAGAGAGGCTGCTATGATAGTTGTGGTTGGTCACGTGATGAAATCCAGGTATCTGATAGGTTTGTGTCGGCTCGTCATATGCCCGCTTTCTGTTCAGCATTGTTTCTTTGTCCAGCCCTTGTGGTCGAGTGTGAGAGTTTTTATGGCCGGATGCCCTTCCTAACGTCAGCCTTATCAGAGGAGTTAATGAGATTAAATGAATGACGTGATAAATGATGTAGGAAGGGAGAGGGTGAAACCCGGCGCCGGCACGTAGTCTAGTCCTGTCGAATAGCACCAAGGCTTAACGTGTATTAATTTACTTAAATTTCTGTACGGATTTGAAACAAAAAACTGGCACCATTGCATTCAATGTACAAAATTCTACAGGAATCAAATCAATACTCAATGTCCACCGTCTGGTCGTAGCTTATGTTAATGTATTCTTCCTTTCAGTGTGTGATGTCCCGATGTGTTTCCTAAATGTCCTATGTTTTAGACCATTTAGTCGTACATTCCACTAAAAGCACCTGCTAACCCTAACTGTGATTTTGTACATGACGACGCTGGATTTAGAAAGTCAAACTAGTAGTATTTCTTTCCATGGAATTGCTTGTCGTTGTACTTGTTGTTGCTGTTGTCGTTGGGAAATTACGTTTACCTTGACTTTATTATCACACTACTCTAAGTGACCATTATCACCGGGATATTTCTTGTTAATGATAAAACAATTGTTCGTCCCCTCCTTTACACCACTTTCATCATCAACCTTCCCATACAGTAGACGAACTTCTTGCTGCCTCTCTACAATCTGGTAGAATAAAACGGATACGCAGGCAGTATATATGTGGCTGCACTCGATACAGAAATGTGCCAATTATAATGTATGGACTTGATGTTTCCGTTAAACACAGACATCTCTGACATGTTCGAGTTTCTTTGTTTCTCCGAGCCAGTGGCCGCCAGCGGGAGATAGTGGGTCCGAAAAATTATTATCACGCAAAACTGGGAGTTTGTATAGCAACTGATAGAATTACAAAATATATCATTACGTGCTTTTGAAATCTCGATATGATTAAGTCCCTCCAAGACAAAAGCCATTATTTCTGGACAATCGAAATTAATAAACATGACAAAGACTCTAGACAACCGAAAATTCTGTCTGAAAGTCCGGTAAATAATCTAGCTGTTATTAAAAATGTAAAACCTGTAACAGAGTATATGCCTCACTCCATCCTCTGAAATACCACCATAACATTTTACTGTTAAATATGAAAGTCAGGCTTATAAAAACATTAGGTCTGTTACTGTAATGACGTATTCATAGATGCAACGAAAGAACACATTAGAAAGATACAAAGGACCATGAATTCTTGCATCAGATTTATATTTTCGTTACGCTATGAGTCTATGACACACATCCCACTCCTTATTACAAGCAACTTTCCCTTCTGAAATGTGAAGAACTCAAATCTTCATGTAGCCGAGTTGGCTCCCCAGTACCCGCCATCAAACTTTCCTCTTTTCACCCGTATAATCCACGCTCTGTTGCTACACTTGGCATTGCCTTTAGCTGCCTATAATCGCTCATTTATTACGACGAGAACTCTGAGTTACATCCGCAGCAGTAACTCAGAGTCTTTCAAGTCTTCCTACAGAAAGTACCTCTTAGATGCATAAAGCAACAGTGTGCGTTTGTGTGTGTAAGCGATTAGAGCAGTTATCGTGTGAGTAATTAAAACAGTATTAATGGACTTTGTTGTGCGGAGCAAAGCCCTGCTCTTTAACACTCTTGGAACAGTGATCGTGTGTTGCGCGGCGAGTCAGTGACTCGACTGGTGAACGCAAGTCAATGAGCCTGCTTTTTAAACTTATATTTCAGTGAATTTGTTCCAATGAACTTCAAGAATCTATTTCTCTTACAGGAAAGTTGAGACACAAAGTAGATATATTTCATTGACTATATGTCTACTAAAGGAACACCATAAAGGCGAGATTGAAAAAAGGAGACGACCAGAAGTTGCCTCACAGCAAACATGGCAGACGTATGGATACAGAACATGTGCTAGGATTTTCAAACGGGCATGTCAAGAGAGATCCAGATGGCTATCAACAGAAGAGAGAGAACTGTCACAGTCGTAGCCCTTCAGACAAACAAGCCAATGTTGAAAACATCCTAGGGATATGAGCTACGAATTTTAGGAAAATAAAATATAATAAACTTTGAGAATATATACGGTACTTTATTTATTCCTAAAAATTACAATCTTGTTCTGAATCATCGTTATCCGGGCGATTAGATTCGCAGCTTGCCTTTTTCTACCACTGGAGGTCAAATGGACTGTATCGCGATTGACATGTCTAAGGCATTTGATAGAGTGGATCATGGGAGACTACTGGCAAAAATGAGTGCAATTGGACTTGACAAAAGAGTGACTGAATGGGTTGCTATATTTGTAGAAAATAGATCTCAGAGAATTAGAGTAGGTGAAGCTTTATCTGACCCTGTAATAATTAAGAGGGGAATTCCTCAAGGCAGTGTTATCGGACCTTTATGTTTTCTTATATATATAAATGATATGAGTAAAGGAGTGGAATCGGAGGTAAGGCTTTTTGCGGATGATGTTATTCTCTATAGAGTGATAAATAAGTTACAAGATTGTCAGCAACTGCAACGTGACCTCGAAAATATTGTGAGATGGACAGCAGGCAATGGTATTATGATAAACGGGGCTAAAAGTCAGGTTGTGAGTTTCACAAATAGGAAAAGTCCTCTCAGTTTTAATTACTGCGTTGATGGGGTGAAAGTTCCTTTTGGGGATCATTGTAAGTATCTAGGTGTTAATATAAGGAAAGATCTTCATTGGGGTAATCACATAAATGGGATTGTAAATAAAGGGTACAGATCTCTGCACATGGTTATGAGTGTGTTTAGGGGTTGTAGTAAGGATGTAAAGGAGAGGGCATATAAGTCTCTGGTAAGACCCCAACTAGAGTATGGTTCCAGTGTATGGGACCCTCACCAGGATTACCTGATTCAAGGAGTGGAAAAAATCCAAAGAAAAGCAGCTCGATTTGTTCTGGGTGATTTCCGACAAAAGAGTAGCGTTACTAAAATGTTGCAATGTTTGGGTTGGGAAGAATTGAGAGAAAGAAGAAGAGCTGCTAGACTAAGTGGTATGTTCCGAGCTGTCAGCGGAGAGATGGCGTGGAATGACATTAGTAGACGAATAGGTTTGAATGGCGTCTATAAAAGTAGGAAAGATCACAATATGAAGATAAAGTTGGAATTCAAGAGGACAAACTGGGGAAAATATTCATTTATAGGAAGGGGAGTTAGGGATTGGAATAACTTACCAAGGGAGATGTTCAATAAATTTCCAATTTCTTTGAAATCATTTCGGAAAAGGCTAGGAAAGCAACAGATAGGGAATCTGCCACCTGGGCGACTGTCCTAAATGCAGATCAGTATTGATTGAGTACTGATTGATTGCGAGCGCTAATGCACAGTTTCACTACATTGAGTGTGGACATTTTTCAATCAAAAATACCTGAGGGTACTGAACCAAGGAACACATTACAGAAAGCATTATGTAAAGAGGTTAATTTGGCTGGGATTTAAATAAAAAAGAAGACGAGTAAAGAAATAAGCGATTTTAGGATGTTTTTCCGGAAGTGATTTCAGGCCGGAAGTGATTTTTCGAATTTTTTTTTTAGTTCGATAGAACTATTCAAGCTATTTCCGAGCTATTTAACCCTTCAACTTTCGGCATAATTGAGGACATTGATTAAATGTCCGTTTTTCGTGGTGACGAATAAATCTTCTCCTTTATTCTACGTCTGGTAGCCGCATGCATACAGCGTTATGCCCTTGTGCGGAGCGTGATACAACTTAAATGGCTCATGTTGATTTCTTCTTCTTCTTCTTCTCCCAAAATCTCTTCATCTGACCGTGAACATTTTCCTCAGTCCCTGATTTATTGGTCCCGGTATTCATTTTATCAGCGAAATGCTGCTTGTTGACTTGAACTGGAGTTATCTTGAACAATTTCCTGAACGTCTTTTTCTATTTCACGAAGCCAGTTGTTCTTTACTTTAATTGAGAGACCAAGGTTGAGCCTCTCATTGCTGTGGCCACAGAACTTTAATAGCCTTTTCCTCAAGGTGTCGGTGATATTTTCAGAATGCTGACAAAGCTCCCGATGCTTCCGTTTCATCCAGGTTCCCTCTGAGTAGACTGCACCAAAGATTTTCCACAATATTTTCCTCTCCTGTTTCTATATTTCTTTAATAAGTGATCTGGCTCCAATGATCAAGGTTTCCGCGGCGTATAGTGCTTCAGTTTTGAGAACTGAGTTGTAATGTATTAATTTTCCGTTCCTGGGCATTGATTTCTTTGTTATATATGTTCCACGCGAGTCTATAGGCCTTCTGTAATTTTATTATTATTATTATTATTATTATTATTATTCCTTTTGAAAATCCCACGGTCTAGATAGCGAGCCTGCCTTCTATCCGAAAGCACTGGGTTGGATTCTCCGCCAGATCGGGCATTTTTAACTGGATCTGAGTGGTGGCTCAAGGTCCACACCACTTAACACTGAGATATCGGTCCCGGTAGGATTGGTCGCGTCACCTCGTATTGCGCAAGCGGGCTGTCGTGCCATAGAGTTTGTATTTAAAAAAATATTAGGCGAGTGCTAAAAGCCAGCGATCGGAATGTGAGTAACCGGTTTAAGACACACTGTTCAGTAATTCCATTATCATAAATCAAGCCGTGGCTAACTTGATTATATACATATGAAGTATTAATGTTTCATTTCTTCGTTAATGAACTACTCCGTACTAAACCCGTTGTAACGAACAGCAACGTCCTTGGGGGAGTGAGAGGTATTGTACTCGACAGGGACATCAACCGATGACCTTTGGTCGAGATTAATCATCTAAGTCACAGACGTAATGCTATTTTGAGAAGAGAAACTTAAAATAAATAACTATCAACATCCTGACAAGAGATAAAAAACCTTATATACTGTATTCCAAAATCTTTCTTTATTTACGATCTAGTTGGGTAAGCTTTCCTTGTCTAGCTGCAAGCTCGCTGGAGATTGAAGCTTGTGACACTACGGGTGGGGCCGAGCCAGGGAACCCCTCCCCCCAACCCCATGGCACATAACGCCATTGAAAGGGCCTTGGCCTGCCCAGCGACCGCTGCTCAGCCCGAAGGCCTGCAGATTACGAGGGGTCGTATGGTCAGCACGACGCATCCTCTCGGCCGTTATTCTGGGATTTCGAGACCGGGCCCTCGAACCAGCCCTCAGATCGAGAGAAAAATCCCCGACCTGGCCGCGAATCGAACCCGGAGCCTCCGGGCGAGAGGTAGTGTAACCGTACAACAGGGTTATAGATTCCATTCAGTATTTATTATTATTATTATTAGTCTATTATTATTATTATTATTATCATGATTAACCCGATTCATTAGATTTTATATTCTGTAAAGCTAATGCAGTGAGCTCGCAGTTGCGATCAGCAGTATTCTGTAAGAAGGAAGTCAGCTCCCAGACGAAACTATCTTTACATCGGTCTGTTTTCAGACCAACTTTGCTTTACGGGAGCGAAAGCTGGGTGGACTCAGGATATCTTATTCATAAGTTAGATGTAACAGACATGAAAGTAGCAAGAATGATAGCTGGTACAAACAGGTGGGAACAATGGCAGGAGGGTACTCGAAATGAGGAGATAAAGGCTAATTTAGGAATGAACTCGATGGATGAAGCTGTACGCATAAACCGGCTTCGGTGGTGGGGTCATGTGAGACGAATGGAGGAGGATAGGTTACCTAGGAGAATAACGGACTCTGCTGTGGAGGGTAAGAGAAGTAGAGGGAGACCAAGACGACGATGGTTAGACTTGGTTTCTAACGATTTAAAGATAAGAGGTATAGAACTAAATGAGGCCACAACACTAGTTGCAAATCGAGGATTGTGGCGACGTTTAGTAAATTCTCAGAGGCTTGCAGACTGAACGCTGAAAGGCATAACGGTCTATAATGATAATGTTTTAATTGCCGTGTTTGTTGTTTTGATTAATGCGTGTGTAATATGTAAATCGCGTAGGCACGCCAGATGGAAATTAGACTCATTTTAAAGGATCAGTAGTAATAATAATAATAATAATAATAATAATAATAATAATAATAATAATAATAATAATAATAATAATAATAATAATACACCCATTGCACAAGAAAGGTGACAAGGCAGATCCAAACAACTATAGAGGCATATCTCTACTGCCAATCGCATACAAAATCCTTTCCAAAGCTCTCTTGAACCGGTTAGAAAAACAGACAGATCATCTGATTGGCGAGTACCAAGCGGGTTTCAGGAAAGGTCGATCATGTGCAGAACAAATATGGAACTTGAAGACGATATTAAGGATTCGCCGAAGTGCCAGCACGATCGTCACCTTTGTGGATTTTAAGAAGGCGTATGACTCTGTGGACAGACAGACAGTATTTGATACCCTAGAAGAACTCAGAGTGGACAAGAAGACCAGAGCACTTATCCAGCAGACCCTCACAAGTACGACCTCTAAAGTGAAATTCCTTGGAGAAATCTCTGAGCCTTTTGAAATATGTACGGGCGTTCGTCAAGGTGACAGCATCTCCCCTATTCTGTTTAACTTAGTTCTAGACAAAGTTATTAGAGAGTGGGAAAAGGATATCAAGGGTGTGAACATCGGAAATTTGGGAAGCAAGGTCAATGTGAAATGTTTAGCATTTGCTGATGATCTCGCAATCATTACTAAGACCAAGGATGAAACAAGGTATGCCATACAGAGACTACACAATATAGCATCAAAGGCAGGCCTCCAGATATCCTACGAGAAAACCAAGTACATGGAAAATCTACGTCAAAATAGCAAAAGAACTCCGCTAGAGATGGAAAACGGCACAATTTCACAGGTGCCCTCCTTCAAATACCTTGGAGAAATTATACTACCATCAGGATTAGACAGTAGTGCCAATGTAGAAAGAAACACCAAACTACATAAGGCATACAGACTGACGTGGAATTACTACAACAAAAGAGTCATATCGCGTAATGCAAAATTACGACACTACAAGACAGTTGTATTGCCCGAAGCTTTATATGCCTCAGAAACCATATGCTTAGGTGGTCACTCTAAAATTACAGAAATTGAAAAGCAGGAGCGGAAAATTCTCAGGAAAATTTATGGTCCTACGAGAGAAAATGGAATGTGGATTAAGAGGAAAACAGCGGACCTCTACTCCTTCACCGACAGGTTTACTGATGCTGTACGGAAAAGGCGCCTTAATTTCTATGGCCATATCTACAGAATGAACAGCGACAGACTAACTAAAAGATTATTCAAAGTAATCAACTCAAAGAAGGTCAAAATAAAATGGCTAGAAGAAACTAAGGCGGACCTCCAAGAAATAAATATTACAGACGACATCATGGAAAATCGTGGAGCTTTTAGAACCAAAGTAGCTAATCATAAATTTAGGGAGAAACCAAAAAAGACAACTGGTAGGAAGTGGTCGACAGAACGCAAGATGCAACACAGTGCATTCATGAAGAGATTTTGGGAGGATAAGAAGGCACAAACCATCAAACCAACTATCAAGTTCAAACGCGCTCTATGAATGGGCATAACGAAGGAAGAGAATAATAATAATAGGAGCCGGTGTCTTAATGTTCAGACGTACATGTTTCTTTTATTACCATCGGATCAGCTGTGTGTGAGATTAGATGCGAAGATATGGCTTACGAAGTTAGGTTGACTCGAAGTCAGGACTCAAGGTGTGAGAGATTGTGGTCAGATTTAAATGGCACGTGTAGAGGCTTATAATATGAGAGATGAATGAGGAATGACCTCATGGTAATGAAGATATGGTGTGGTTTAATGTGATGTGTATTTTTAAAAGTACGATATTTGTTCTTCCTTTAAGAAGCGACCGGAAGCCCCGCCCGTTGCGAGGGGTGACTGACCAGAACCGTATTTTTTGTGCAAGATTCGTGTGCAGTATTTTTTGTGTGTGCTTCGACCCTAACGAGAATCTTTTGCCTGACTGAAGTTTTGTTCTTGCGAGCGTGTTGATTTATTTATTTGCCTCAGCTGATTTAGATCTACTCCAGCAACAAGCGACCCGGTGTTCTGTACTTAGCATTATCTTTATTATTGATTTTTGCATATTAAATGGCGAGTAGGGTCTCAGGATCCTGGAGACATCGTGGACATGTGTTCGGTCCTGGGCATGTGTACAGCTATCACAGTGTTGGGCATTTCACATGTTTTGTGTAAATAAAATGTGTTTTTCTCATGTATTCCATATATTGTTTGTATTGGTGTTCAGCGTCGACAATGGTTGTTACCCATTGGTGCGGTGAAATTGTGTATTTAGGTCAAGGTTCGATCCGAACCCAAGGCTCTTGATCCTTGTACAGATTGTATCATATTATGTCAAGTTATTCCATTGGGAAACCAATTTGTGGTAGGATAGTTGTCACTCACACTTGTCTGCATCAGTGTTTAATTTAATTGCCCAGTAATATAGGAATAGCTTCAGTGATTTATGTTAAATGTTTCCGCATACGTTAAGTCATGACATATTTGCTTTATGAATGGTCGGTACTCGGTCTTATCCCTCAATATCATATTTTAAAATAATCCACAACGATGTAGAATCAATTCATGAACATCAATTGTATATATGTTTCATTTGTCATAATCATCAGGATTTAATAAACCCATTTGATTTTATTTAAACTTTATAAAAACCTTGTTCTCATTCTAATATAGATATGACAGCCATCTCTTCCTACCCTTTATGCCACTAAGTTATTTTATATTTGATGCCCATTTGATTTTACCCGTTAGCGACCCTGTAGATGTATCGCCAGAGCCCGTAGGGTAGGTGCAGTATACTGTAGTGTGGGCAGCTCTACCTCTGCCCCCAGTATCCATATTGTATGTGAGCTGAATGAACGTCAAAGGCATGCGACCAGTGGCAACCTCACGAGTCATCACTGAACATGTACTGTTTCTGCAGACGCCAAAGTGCCCAAATTTTGTTCTGCATGAATTATTTTACGTGCCAGTAAATCTACGTACACGAGGCTGACGTATTTGAGCGCTGAGTCAGGATCGAACCTGCCAAGTTCAGTTCAGAAGGTCAGCGCTCTACTCAACTTTACAACAGGGTTATGAATACACAGAAAAGTGAATTGCAATAAACAGACGCATGAACACTGAATTAAAGAGAGGAACATCACTCGGACTGTTTCATCGTTAGGAAGTCGAGAGCAGAATTAAACTAATACAGCACTCCATGGTGAAAGCAACCCCCGGGTACAGCGAGGCTCCTAGCAATAGTGATGAGATAATCGAATACAAAATAATCGCTCATTCGATTGTATTTCCCACTCGATTATTCATTCAAATGAATGAGGCCATTGAATATTGAATGCTTTCGAAATAATGGAATGAAAAGTGATGTTATTGAGATAGTTAATTCACTCATTTACTTTCAACATTTGGAGATACGTTTGTAAAAATGGTGTATTTCTATTTTTTATAAGAGTTCATCTATTCGCTTAATTCAATCGATTATCCATCCGACAAACTTAAACCGTTAAATTGATTCATAACTCATCCGAATATTCTGTGCGACACAACTGAATGATATTTGAAACGCATTCCATTATTTAAAATCGGATGGATGTTATCCCATGACGAGTCAGCAGGGCACGTTCCTCCCTCAGTCACTGGGACTAGCAGAATACATGTAATTGGCGGCATTTATGACCTGATGACGATTCGTGTGCGAGGGCACGTGATCCTACATGGGGCTACCCAGAAGTAACAGTTGAACTTGTTTATTTTCCAACAGCCTTTCAGCTCTCACACATATATTTACATCAGTCTGTTTTCAGACCGACATCGTTGTAAGGGGCGGACGGAGAATATATTTTGCAAGTAGCGAGAATGATCCGGAGTGCGTGATGTGAGGCGAATGGAGGAGGATAATGGACTCCGTTAAGATACGCAAGACGATGATTGATTTAAATGTAAGAAGTGTAAAATAAACGAGCCCACAACGCGTTCAGTATGTTCACAGATGCTTGCAGATTGAACGCTGAAAGGCACAACTGTCTACGAGGGCTGTAGTAGCAAGTCACCCGCCAAATGTTGGCTCTTGATGAAAGCAACGGAGCGCCCTACAGATGCCAAGCGACCTCGTGAACCGCGCCTAAATCACAAGGACTCACGTCTGGACAGTACGGAGGGTGTTCAAAGGCCCTCCGCACATGCGTCGACAAAAACGGAAATCAGGCGATCGTGCTTGCAGGGTCGTGAAACAGTTTCAGTTCCACAGTTGCTCTGAAGACATGTTATATTCGTGACAACCGAGCGAATGGCCGCGCTGCTGTGACCTTGCATACGGGAGATAGTGGGTTCGAACACCACTGTCGACAGCCCTGAAGATGGTTCCCCGTGGTTTCGCATCTTCACACCAGGCAAATCCTGGGGCTGTAACTGAATTAAGGCCACGGCCGCTTCCTTTCCACTCCTAGTCCCTTCCTATCCCTCACAAGGCCCCTGTTCAGCATAGGAGCTGAGGCCGCCTGGGCAAGGTCCTCCTCCCCAGTTGAACCGCCCGACCATAAGTCTCATGTTCTAGGACACAGACCTTGACGCGGTAGAGGTGCGATCCCTCGCTGAGTCCGAGGGAAAAATCAACCCTGGAGGGCAAACGGATTAAGAAATAATAATAATAATAATAATAATAATAATAATAATAATAATAATAATAATAATAATAATAATAATTTTTCGTCCCACTAAATACTTTTACGGTTTTCGGGGATGCTGAGGTGCCGGAATGTTTCCCGCAGGAGTTCTTTAACGTGCCAGTAAATCTACCGACACGAGCCTGACTTATTTGAGCACCTTCAAATACCACCGGACTGCGCCGGGATGGAACCCGCCGACTTGAGCTCAGAAGGCCGGCGCTCTACCGACTGAACTACCCAGCCCGGCTCACAGGTTTCGGTCCGTTTTGATGACTAAAGAGATTCTTGTAAAAAAAAAAAAAATTCAGTTTTGTCATATTTAGCCGTAGACCTCTTGGCACTTTCGCCTAAAATGCGATAGTTCTTTTCTTCTCTTCGAACCTTAGAAATTCATATCCATCCTATCTATCTGAAAATCAGCTGTTTCACGCGTTTCTTCCGTCCTAGATACCAACTCTTTGAAATAGGGATGTCTTTTTATCAGAGTACTGAACGAAGAATTCCATTGTTTGTTCCGTGTTGTTTTCCACACCTCAAGTTCAGTCACTGGTCGACGAAGCAGTCGAAAAATATATTCCAAATAAAATGAATACAAATAAAAACTCACCCCCACCGTACGAAGTAGGGACACAGAGTTAGCGAACTTAAAACCCCTGTGTAGCTCGCATATGTTGAGACTGCACCGTTTGTATAATGCTCACCGGCGTAAGTACGGTTCTGAAACTACTGGTGCGCGAGTATTACATTGAGGCATTGCAGCATCCGACCACAATCAACAACACGTCTCTCCAAATCATCACACTCAATGGACGCCAACACCTCATTTTCAGATACACTTTGATGAGTAATTACGGTATCCCCAACTCTGACGCACGTTTCCGTATGGATTTGACCGGGGATTTTTCCACGTCAGAAGAAAGTTCAAGTCTGGTCTTCTACTTCTCGGCGCGTCGCGCGAACACTGCCCGTTAGAAAGACTTTATTTTCGCACGCTAACAACGTCTTGTTTATCGGTGCTGCTTTCATAAACCGCGCACCCAAATCGTGCTTCACATTTTTAACTGATTATCCATTCATTTTACGTTCATGAATCCACTCAGCGACCAGCAAACGTTCCTCAACCACTTGTATGAGCCATTCCTTGGCACCAACTGCTGTCAACAATCCAACTCGATAACAATATCTGTCAATAGAAATATGTAATTAAAAAATGAGTAGGAATACGGACTTTGTGCACACTCTGTATATGAAAAACGTTAACAAAGAGAGTGTGAAACCAGTTTTTTTACAGTTCGCCTTATATCGCACCAACGCAGGGATAGGAAAGGCCTAGGAGTGGGAAGGAAGCGAATTTGGCCTTAATTAAGGTACAGCCCCAGCATTTGCCTGGAGTGAAAATGAGAAAACACGGGAAACCATATTCAGGGTTGCCGACAGTGGGATTCGAACCCAGTTATCTCCCGGATGCAAGTTCGCAGCCACGCGCCCCTAACCACACGGTAATACGGGCTGTGGAAGAGAGACAGCTCAGTCATTCATCAGTGGAGCGTTCTCACTCCGTAGATGTAGGCTGACACCATTTAATTCATCCAATAACTCATTCGCTTCTAAATGATCCCCACCCAGCTCGTGGCTATCCGTGATTGGCAGAGAAGAGTGTTTATTCATTCATGGGTAGAAATTCAGTATGTGTAGCATAAGATTTATAGCACCATGAAGGATTTGAAATGTTACAAATCTTATGTGGAATACCTTGTAGAGGAGACAGCCACGGACCCACCTGTCAACCTAATATAATTTATCACACGTCATTATTCATCGCTCAAGCACGCTGTAGCATTTCCATTGGCTGATATGAATTCCGTTACCAACATGTGCACAATCAAAACATAACTAAATGCAATATACAGCTTTGTGACTTGCAAGCACGATAAACTTCTTCAGCTTGTTGAATGCGCTGCTCTCATTGTACGGAAGGCTAAAAGGCCTAACCTGGGAACTTACGACCTTCGCTTAATCGCAGTCTAATGCTTTTGTCACTAACCTACCCTAACCTACATCTTCCAAAGTTGGCAACTTGTGCACCGCTCGATCACGCCTGGTGTCTTTCTTTTGAAGGGATTTCTTATTTGTCATAATATCATATTTGTGTCACTCATTAACTTCAAGTTAAAGCTGCTTTGAGGTGTGAGGTTATGTTCCCAATAACATAGTATGCCATACGTCATATTAAATTTGGCCATACGAACTAGGGGTATCAGATCATTATTTACAACAAAGTAAGTAGGCCTACTTAAAAAATAAAAATATATGAATTACAATGTATTGGGAATGGGAGTAGTAGAACTGCATTTAAAAAAATGGCGTATGGCTTTTTAGTGTCGGGAGTATCCGAGGATATGTTCGGCTCGCCAGGTGCAGGTCTTCCTATTTAACACCCTTAGGCGACCTGCGTGTCATGATGAGGATGAAATGATGATGAAGACGACACATACACCCAGCCCCCGTGCCAGAGAAATTAACCAATGGTAGTTAAAATTCCTGACCCTGCCGGGAATCGAACCCGGGATCCCTGTGACCAAAGAACTGCATTATAATCGTCCGACTAGGTGGTGATAGCCTATGGGCAGGGTGCAGGGTGAAAGGAGGGGGAGGGAAGCGGTGCGTTAAGCCACAAGCATAATCGGATGTGCGTGACTACGTCGGAAATTATTTCTCTGCGCTGTCTGTTGATAACAATACTAAGGTATTGCACACAGTATCTCTGATTGCGGACTGAAATTACTAGCATGTTGTGGCCCGGCAGCGAAATTTATCATTGAGTTTTATCTCTATTCTCTTTGATCACGTCGACACCGAGAAGTCAGCGAGAAAGAAACAAATGACAGCGCAATCGCGCTTAGATGTCTGCGCTGTAAAAGTGCTGCAGTAACTGAACTTTTGACCATTCATGAGCAGCTCATCCAGGCATGCAGACACCCATCCATTCATTCGCTCATTCATACAATCACTCAGTTAACTCACAATGTCCATTGTAAGCTAAGGAGAAATCTGTACGGATTCGAAACTGTGACGTAAGAGCGCAGCACGGCTGACAGGGGAGCAGTGTGAGCTAGCTGTAAGTTACCTGTGACAAGTTGCCTAATGGAAGTGTTGTTTCGCGTGTATGCAGTGGCGTATACTGACGATATAAGTCTAAAGCACATTATTATGTACACATCTGACACATTGTTCCATTTAAAAAAACTTGAAAGCAGTGAGAAAAAACGTCACACGTATTTCTGAGAGCAGGGCATCGGAGACTGATATTGCAGCCCAGACTCTCGCCCCTCTCCCCTCGACTCTCACCAAGCGCCTTGCTGCTGTATATCGGACAGGTGCGGGTACCGGGGTGATAGGTGTGCTAGGCTTCGGTCCGTCAGATCGCCATTGCTGTCAACAATGCGTTACTCATCGTATATTTTTCCTCACCTCATACTTCTGACGTAATTATACAGATAACAGAGTGCTGGTATTTCATTCCCGTGTTCTTCTAGTTTCCATTTTTATTGGTAGATCTGTCAAAATGAAATGCTATCTTTCAGGTTTAGTGTTCTCTTTTGTTGGCTAGAATCGTCCCCGTGATCCTGGGTCGGACGCCACCACTGATCTCCCGAGCAAGCTAATTAGCCAATGAACGATGGGTACGACCGCTGTAAAATTTAACATTTTTTAATTAATAATAATAATAATAATAATAATAATAATAATAATAATAATAATAACGGTGCATGGCATCAATATAGGCTTGGTAGTGACCTAATGAGGATAAAATGAATGGCGAAGAAGTCAAACACCCAGTCCCCAAGCCAGGAGAATTAGTGTGAGGGGGTTGATTCTGAAAATTGAACCGGGGCCATCGGACCAAAGGCAAGTATTCTATCCATTTAGCCACAAAGCTGGAATTTTTGCTAAACCTTAGGCTACCATCTCCATTGATAAGGGGTTGAGCATTGGCAGTAGCTTGTGAAACAGCCTTGAAAACACAGCAGGCTCAAAACGCTGAAGGCTTGACGTTCACTAAACGAACCATGGAAAAGGGGTAACGTAAGTCTAGTGGTAGCCCAGCATACGCCACTGCGAGTATAGTCCGCACACTTTATGTTGGTGCATTTGTGTACGGGGGTGAGGAGTAAGGAGGGAGGTGTCCCGGTATCGATAGTGCTACCAACCGAAGGAAAATGAAATCTGAATTGAATCGAGAATATGATCGATCGATACGAAGTTTCTAAACCGTTATCATCTTAAGCCAACAACTATGTCACATACACAATATATAACATTATAAAACATTTCTCGATGCGAATCTTGTTCCTAGCATGAATTCTATACTTTGGCTTTGTTGTGTAAACAACAACAGTACTAGTACGTAAAGTGTACGCCAGATATCGCACAACGATGCTTAAGCGATTCATAGTTTGTGTTTCAAAGGTTGCCAGTACGAATCTCGAAGATCGCCGAGGTCGACCGATTCAGCACTAGGGTGTAAATGCACCAACATAAAGTGTGCGGATAATATGTGACCCGGCATTGCTTCTCTTCTCGAACGTACTGTATCAAACGTAGACACGCATGGTTTTTGTTTTAAAATATGGATTGATGTAAATTCCCTAAGAACCTAGACCGTTAGGCCCTGTGGACGAAGGCAATTAAGAGGAAGCATTCGACACCTGGTGTTCATAGCGTTAGAGCACTTAAGCCCTGACCAGGAGAATCATACATACTTATCCGGGCCGAGCACTGATCAATGGGTCCGAGACTGAGAAAGAATGCCTTCCCGAACGTATTCCCTGCCTACCCAAGCTACTTACAGCCAACAGCGTCCCAATAATAATAATAATAATAATAATAATAATAATAATAATAATAATAATAATAATAATAATAATTGCTTTACGTCCCACTAAATAGTTTTACACCGAGCTCGATAGCTGCAGTCGCTTAAGTGCAGTATCCAGTAATCGGGAGATAGTGGGTTCGAACCCCACTGTCGGTAGCCCTGAAGATGGTTTTCCGTGGTTTCCCATTTTCACACCAGGCAAATGCTGGGGCTGTACCTTAATTAAGGCCACGGCCGCTTCCTTCCCATTCTTATCCCATCGTCGCCATAGGACCTATCTGTGTCGGTGCGACGTAAAGCAAATAATAATAATAATAATAATAATAATAATAATAATTTTACGGTTTCTGGAGACGGTAGCTGCCGGAATTGAGTTCCCTAGGAGTTCTTTTCATGTCGCAGTAAATCTACCGATACGAGGCTGACGTATTTGGGCACCTTCAAATACCATCGGACTGAGCCAGAATCGAACCTGCCAAGTTGGTTTCAGAAGGCCAGCGCCTCAACCGTCTGAGCCGCCCGGCAGGACTTTGACTGATATGCTTTATTGTTCCGTTTGGATGACATTGTAAATAACAATCCTTTGCAGAAAAGGAAGGTACCACACTCCAGCCAAGTAACATCGTATTGAAATGGGACCAGTGCCATTAATACTGCTTAGGTGCAAAAGGTGAGAAAATTTCCTATTTTATTACAGGAAGATCTCTGAACACAGTACACTCCTTTTATTGTTCGGTAGTCCCTATTTTAACTAATAATATTCTCGTTTGTTCATTCAGGGTGTTCAACCCCAGACAAGGAAAATGGAAAAAAACTTTGAACAAGCGAGGCTCGAATCCACCATCGCGCAAATGTCTGCAAAAAGGCAGTATGATTATTATATATTATTATTACCTTCACTATCCTTATAACTGGTCCCATGCTGTGGATATTATAATACTTTTTTTCTAATGTAGGCTGTTCCCTATACATTCATGAATATGTTTATAAGCTAGAGAATTCAAGCATTAATACCTCGCAAGTAACAATAATCCGTTTACCCACCTGCGTTGGTTTTACCATCGGACTCAACGAGGGATCCCACCTCTACCGCCTAAAGGGCAGTGTCCTGGAGCGTGAGACTTTGGGTATGGGGTTTCAACTATTGAAGAGGTCGAATGGCTCGCCCAGGCGGCCTCATCTGCTATGCTGAACTGGGGTCTTGTTGGGGGATGGGAATATTGCAAGGGATAGACGAGAAAGAGGGAAGGAAGCGGCCGTGGCCATCCCGGCATTTGCCTGGAGGAGAAGTGGGAAACCACGGAAAACCACTTCCAGGATGACTCAGATGAGAATCGAACCTCCCTCTACTCAGTTGATCTCCAGAGGGTGAGCGCACCCCGTTCATGCCCACGTACCACTCTCCAAATTTCATGGCAGAGGCGGTGCTGACATCTTATCACGCTATTCACTACACCACAGAAGTGGTCATAATACCGTAATAATAATAATAATAATAATAATAATAATAATAATAATAATAATAATAATAATAATAATCGAATTGCCTTTTGCAAGCGCGTTTGCCCCATCTGGCTGCCCGCTCGTCAATTTCGCCGTTGACTGAGTAAACCGTGTCTCACAGCCAACTTGTTCGCTTTTCAACAGTTTATGTCAAGTGCCGTACTATTCTACAACGGAGATATTTACGATTCTACAAAGAAACAACAGACTACTGTATTCACAATGTGACCACCACCCCGAAATCTTTAAAATACCACAACAGCAATAAGACTTTAATTTTTCAAAATTCACAGGTATTGGCCGGGTTTTGAGCCTCGCTCGCCCGGAGCCAGGACACTGTCCTTGAGGTCCGAGGGAAAAACCAACACAGGAGGGTAAACGGATTAAGAAAGAAAGAAATATTTTTATTAGGCTAATTTTAATGCGAACATAAAGGTAGAAATTCCCCTATTTGGGAAGTGTGGCACACAACAGCATCACCAGCGTTCACCAAGAAAATAAATTTGCTAGCACGTAAGCACCTGGACTTTCAAGCTAGGAAGTGAGGCGTGAGCGTGGTCCAAACCGCCCCAATATGAATGTAAACCTTTAGGTAAAATATAACTTAAGAAAACACCAGTCTGATGGTGAGCAGGAAACGTGTCGAAGTTTTCGGGTAGTTAATCTATAGCTTGGCTTCAGTACTTATTTAATTACGAACATAACTATGGTACTCACCGCCAGATGACTGGAGAAGAAATCTAAGCAGGCAAACACAATTTACACCGCACAAATGATGTAACATTTTAAACCGGACACTTGATCACTGCATTCAACGGACGAGCACATCCTCCGCACAGCACTGCAAACACGACACTACTCTCACTCTTCAACGAACCAGCACAGGTCAAAGAATATCACTCGTCAAGAGCTACAAATGAAATTACCTTTACATGGCCTTTACAAACTAATAAAAAAATGTTTTCCTTTACACCAGTTTTAATTAGGCGACCTATTAATGCTTGAATTCTCGAGCTTATAAACATATTCTTGAATGTAAGGGAAACAGCCTACATTGAAAAAAGTAGTGTAATATCTACAACGTGGGACCCATTATAAGGATAGTGAAGGTAATAATAATAATAATAATAATAATAATAATAATAATAATAATAATAATAATTCTTAATCTGTTTACCCTCCAGGATTGGTTTTTCCTTCAGACTCAGCGAGGGATCCCACCTCAAGGGCACTGTCCTGGCGCGTGAGACTTTGGGTCGAATGATAAAACTGGGGAGGAGGACCAGTACCTCGCCCAGGCGGCCTTACCTGCTATGCTGGACAGGGGCTTGTGGGGGATGGGAAGATTGGAAGGGATAGATAAGGAAGAGGCACTGAAGATATGCCTCTTCAGTGAGGCCTAGGCTATCTATGACAGCTGTTGACGGAACTGTGGAGGATCAAACCAGTCTTCGGGCTGAATACCCAACATACAACAGATAAGGAAGAGGGAAGGAAGCGGCCGTGGCCTTAACTGAGGTACCATCCCGGCATTTGCCTGAAGGTGAAGTAAGAAACCACAGAAAACCACTTCTAAGATGGCTGAGGTGTGAATCGAACCATCCTCTGCTCAACTGACCTCTCGAGGCTGAGTGGACTCCGTTCCAGCCCTCGTACCATTTTTCAAATTTTGTGGCAGAGCTGGGAATCGAACCCGGGCTTCCGGAAGGGGGGGGGGAGGTAGCTGCTAATCACACTAACCACTACACCAGAGACGCGGACGAAGATAATAATAATAATAATAATAATAATAATAATAATAATAATAATGACTTAAGGATATTCAAAGACAGTGGTTGGTGTCCGAATGTACATCCTGAAATTCTGTAAAAAAAAAATGGCGGTTAGGAGGACATTTTTAATAGCAATGAACGACATATGTTAAGTGAGGACGAGCATGGCTATAGAATTATTAGGATAATACGCAAAGAATGGTACAAGCCTCAGATAGTTATTAATTGTAATTAGAGATGTATACAGAAGCAGGTTGCAAGATCCTGTAATGCGGGTAGAGCAGACTACGGCTAGATACAGGATTGAACTGTGAATCGGTTAGTCAAGAATTTGTCAAAGTGATAATTAGTATTATTATCATTGTATTTCCCCCTCGTCAACTTCGCCGTTCTGTTTTACTCTAGCCATGCTTGTTGGCGTCTCTCTTGGTTGAGTTTTAATGCATTTTGTCGGGTAAACGACATGGAGCTGGGTTGAACCCTCTATCCAGAGTGAAATGAAGTGGGAAAAAAAATGGCGTATGGCTTTTCGTGCCGGGAGTGTCCGAGGACACGTTCGGCTCGCCAGATGCAGGTCTTTCGATTTGACGTCCGTAGGCGACCTGCGAGTCGTGATGAGGATGAAATGTTGATGAAGACAACACATACACCCACTCCCCGTGCCAGAGAAATTAACCAATGAGGGTTAAAATTTCCGACCCTGCCGGGAATCGAACCCGGGACCCCTGTGACCAAAGGCCAGCACGCTAACCATTTAGCCATGGAGCCGGACTAGAGAGTGTGTGCTATAGTGGAGCGGGGAAAACTCGGCCTGTCCAACTTATAGCAATCGCTGAGCAGAGAGAAAAGAGCATACGGTATGCGCTTGTATTACATGAGTGGAGCATTTCTAAATTTATGATAATCGAAACGAAACTGTTACATTAATGCTAAAAAATGAAATGACCATACTCTGTTGATGTTTTAAAAGAGATGGGGAATAACGTAGGTGCAATGACGATTGTGGATTTGAAAGCGGAAAATGAAGGAAAACGGCGGGATAATATCCAGAAAGAAGTGGTGTTGTGGTGGTGGTGATTATTGTTTTAAGAGGAAGTACAACTAGGTAACCATCTCTCTACATAACACTAATCAGAGAGAAAAATGGAAGGGATCCCATATTTCGAAAAATGAAGGCATCGACCAAAGAAAGATAAGGGCTACGAAGGGTTTGAAAATGGAAGACATCCTCGCTAGGCCTCGAATGCTCTAATGCCGCCGGGGTCGGAAAACAGTTGATCAAGAGAGGTCGGACAGGATAGATTAAAGTGAGGAGCATGGCACAAGTAAGTGGAAGCAATGTCAGGACTCAGCTAAGGGGCCCGTGGTCGCCAAAAAAAAAAAAACACACAAGTTAAGACCCCCTCTTAGTCGCAGCGGTTACAGTGGGTGTTATTCTACTGCCCCCACCCACAGGAGGTATCCGGAAAGAAGCAACAATTGATTGAAAAGTAAGGACTAAGTGTAGCAACCTTTTCTTCTCGTGTTTTTGTTAAGATTGAATTCTTCAAGTACAAAAAGAGTAACGTTACAAAAATGTTGCAATGTTTGGGTTGGGAAGAATTGAGAGAAAGAAGAGGAGCTGCTCGACTAAGTGGTATGTTCAGAGCTGTCAGCGGAGAGATGGCGTGGAATGACATCAGTAGACGAATAAGTTTGAATGGCGTTTATAAAAGTAGGAAAGATCACAATATGAAGATAAAGTTGGAATTCAAGAGGACAAACTGGGGCAAATATTCATTTATAGGAAGGGGAGTTAGGGATTGGAATAACTTACCAAGGGAGATGTTCAATAAATTTCCAATTTCTTTGAAATCATTTAGGAAAAGGCTAGGAAAGCAACAGATAGGGAATCTGCCACCTGGGCGACTGCCCTAAATGCAGATCAGTATTGATTGATTGAAATAGCCTTTCGAAAATACGTATGCGTGGTTTAGGGTAGACCGTGGCTGCATCCAGTACTACTGAACTGAATTTCCCTTCAG
This sequence comes from Anabrus simplex, assembly GCF_040414725.1. Taxonomy (NCBI): domain Eukaryota; kingdom Metazoa; phylum Arthropoda; class Insecta; order Orthoptera; family Tettigoniidae; genus Anabrus; species Anabrus simplex. The sequence continues at coordinate 71,240,819 of NC_090277.1, forward strand.
CGAACGAGTTTCAATATCTTGTTTCAGGTCATAGGACAGATATAAATATTTCAAATTTGGAACTGATGAATATTTCGTGTTCAGGTAGTCTAAAATTGATGGTACTCCAGTGTCAACCTATAGGCCACTCATTGTGATTCAGGGAACACCACCACACACGGTGTTATGGCTGCTTCCCTACTTCTAAATTTTCTTGTTCTCGGAGTTATTTCCAAGGTACCGGTACCACTCCGTGAAAATATCGAAGCCAGAGCGTTTCCCTTAAGTCTTTGTCTTTCATCTAACTCAGAACGTCATAATTTATTATAAAATTATTTCTTAATTAGTACTAATTAGCTTATTTACCCGTTTCAGTAATGACAAAATCTTCAACTTCAAATTGCTACGAGCATACCTTGATATTACGAGTCACACTTGTATTTCTTAGGTCCTGGCTACGAAGTGCATGCAACCACTTTTTGCGGAAGGACTCCTACTTAGGCAAAGATGCTTAGGAAATTGATGTTATGAATACGATTGACCTTGATTTTGGAACACTGGAACACTGCAATTATCAGGTATCACCGTTTTTTTTTCTGCCGTTGGGATCATCGTGCTCGGTGGTTGGGATATAACTAGGAACAAATGATGATCGACAAGCGCATACTCGCGAGACATCTGACGGTAGTGTTCCCCTCGGTTCAGCTTTTACTTCCCCACGTTGCTGACCCGAAAGACGCAAGAATAGCGTGTCTCACAAGCTGCTTCTTCAGTCAATAAGAAGGAATGCTGGTCAGAAGATCTGTCTTAGTTCCGGCGAGGAAGGCGTAGTGCAGGCGACACAAGAAGATACTACCAGTAGGGGACTTCTTTATAACCTGTTTTTATCGGGCGCGTTCCACTAAAAAAACCTCCAAATACAGCACTGATCTTAATTAAGGCCACGGTCGCTTCCTTCCCAGACCTTTCTTATCCTGTCGTCGCCCTAAACCTGTCTCAGTGCGACGTTCATTGGCAGCACAACAAAAATGCTATGGAAAACTAATCTTTGTACTAAGTAAGCGTTAACTGGTGAGAATTCGTTTCTACACCACCCAGCAAATATAAAATAATTTAAACAGTACATCTGTATCTGTACTTAAATTGCGACTTTCTTTAAAAAAAAAAAAGTTACGAATAATATTGGAATAAACAGGTACGAAGATACGGTAACATTCTGTTTCTGCTCTAACCGGAGATGAAAACGAATCATGGATATGCATTCAAAGATTACAAATAGGTAAACAATTGTATAGATGCTGATAATCTCGATTCTGTTCCTTGGGTCGCTGGGGAACACCTTTGTGTTAATATAAGGAAAGGTAATCACATGAATGGGGTTGTAAATAAAGGATACAGACCTCTGCACATGGTTACGAGGGTATTTAGGGGTTGTAGTAAGGACGTAAAGGAGAGGGCATATACGTCTCTGGTAAGACCCCCTGCGCGGCTGTGAGCTTGCATCCGCTAGCTGATTCCAGAATATTGGCTGCTGGCTATCTAATGTGAGTTAGTGCCATTTTAAATTACTAGAACTTTGACCACCATCACATTTGCTTAGCGCGAACGTGGGAAATAACGCGAAACCGTCCTGTGAGCTGCCGACAGTGGAGATCATCTCCTGAATGTCCGACTCGTTGGCTGAACGGTCAGCGTACTGGCCTTCGGTTCAGAGGGTCCCGGGTTCGATTCCCGGCCGGGTCGGGGATTTTAACCTTAATTGGTTAATTCCAATGGCACGGGGGCTGGGTGTGTGTGCTGTCTTCATTATCATTTCATCCTCATCACGACGCGCAGGTCACCTACGGCTGTCAAATAGAAAGACGTGCACCTGGCGAGCCGAACCCGTACTGGGATATCCTGGCACTAAAAGCCATACGACATTTCATTTCATTTCATCTCCTGAATGTAAGCCTACAGCCGCAGAGTTCTTACTACGTAACCAATTCCTCCATTATTATTATTATTATTATTATTATTATTATTATTATTATTATTATTATTATTAACAGACCACACCCCACGGCGCCAAAGCCGAGACGGGTCTTAGCCTGCCAAGTAATCGCCGCTCAGCCTTGAAGGGCGGCGTGTGGTCAGCGGGGCGAATCGTCTCCGGCGTTGTTCTTGGCTTTCTCGATCGGGGCCGTTATCGGACTGTCAGATATCTCCTCTATTGTTCTCAAGCAGGTTGAGTGGGCCTTAAACCAGCCCTCAGTGCTCAGATCCAGGTAAAAATCTGCCCCCGCCAGATTATTATTATCAACTGAAAGACGAATAATGTAATGAGGAAGGACAAGTAAGAGTCTAATTTAAAGAAGTGTTGAAGTGCCCTGAGAGAATGTGGCGAGGGCTCATAAAGCAGACTACTCAACAAGCTCGTCAACACAAGTTCACTCGTGTGCGGGCAACATGCTGCCAAGTTGTAGGCTCGTCAAGAACTACCACACGAGCCGTGTGTGGCGCTGGCTCACCATGTTGCAACCGTGCGGTTAGGGGCGCGTAGCTGTGAGCTTGCATCCGGGAGAGAGTAGGTTCGATCCCCACTGTCGGCAGCCCCGAAGATGTTTTCCCGTGATTTCCCTGTTTCACACCAGGCAAATGCTTGGGCTGTAGATTAATTAAGGCCACGGCCGCTTCCTTCCAACTCCTAGGCCTTTCCTATCCCATCGTCGCCATAAGACCTATCTGTCTGTGCGACGTACAGCCCCTAGAAAAAAAAAAAAAAAAAAAAAAAAACCCTATTTGTGTCGGTGCGACGATTAAAAAAAATGTAAATTGTAACATGTTGCAACGTGTTGACAACCAGTTAGGTAGTGGTCTGATTGCAATATACAGCGTGATAACAAAGAGTTTTGGGAAGAATTGATTGAACTATATGAACCTTTACCATGCTTGTGGGGTGTTATAATGTGGACAAGGAGTTCGTAAAAAAAAGAGTCTAAATGCGTCGTTCAGAAGGGAACTCAGAAAGAGTACTGGTGCTTTATGAGCCGTCTCTATGGTACATGGAGATGGCATGTCATCTATGATCCAGTGAAGATGAGGGAGCTCATACGCCGGTAAGCTGTTAAGCATTTGTAGCACATTCTAGTTTTCTTAGCAAAAGCTGCACATTTAGTGCCGGGAGTGTCCGAGGACAAGTTCGGCTCGCCAGATTCAGGTCTTTCGATTTGACTCCCGTGGGCGATCTGCGCGTCGATGATGATGATGATGGAGACGACACATACACCCAGCCCCCGTGCCAGTGGAATTAACCAATTATGGTTAAAATTCCTGATCCTGCCGGGAATCGAACCCGGGGCCCCTGTGGCCAAAGGCCAGCACGATAACCATTTAGCCATGGAGTCGGACACCCAACTGTTAACGTCCATACAGACATCATCATTATAGACTGTTATGCCTTTCAGCGTTGTCTGCAAGCCTCTGTGAATTTACTAAACGCTGCCAAAATCCTCGACTTGTAATTACTGTTGTGGCCTCATTTAGTTCTATACCTCTTATCTTTAAATCATTAGAAACTGAGTCTAACCATCGTCGTCTTGGTCTCCCTCTACTTCTCTTACCCTCCATAGCAGAGTCCATTATTCTCCTAAGTAACCTATCCTTCTCCAATCACCTCACATGACCCCACCACCGAAGCCTGTTTATGTGTACAGCTTCATCCATCTAGTTCATTCCTAACTTAGCCTTTATCTCCTCATTCCGAGTACCCTCCTGCCATTATTCCCACCAGTTTGTACCAGCAATCATTCTCGCTACTTTCATGTCTGTTACTTCTAACTTATGAATAAGATATCCTAAGTCCACCCAGCTTTCGCTCCCATAAAGCTAAGGTGGTCTGAAAACAGACCGATGTAAAGATAGTTTCATCTGGGAGCTGACTTCCTTCCTACAGAATACTGCTGATCACAACTGTGAGCTCACTGCATTAGCTTTACTACACCTTGATTCAATCTCACTTACTATATTACCATCCTGGGAGAACACACAACCTAAATACTTGAAATTACGACCTGTTCTAGCTTTGTATCACCAATCTGACATTCAATTCTGTTGAATTTCTTACCTACTGACATCAATTTAGTCTTCGAGAGGCTAATTTTCATACCATACTCATTGCACCTATTTTCAAGTTCCAAGATATAATAAAGTATCAAAAAAATCACTCAAGGAATGTATTATTCAATAACCATCACTTTACTACATGTAATTCACACTGTTCCATGGCCGCTGCACAGAGATTGTTCAGAGCACGGTCAATGTGGTGCACATCTTTCTTGGCAGCATCCTAGGATTGAGGTCGGGTGATCTTAGGAACCAACCAATCATGTCCATGGAGTCTTCACCGAACCAGTCAATCACTGTTCAGGAGCGACTGGACGTACAGGTCTCCTGACAGCAGGTTGCTCTAGTGCTCGTCAGTAAGGGACGTCCCATTTCATCCCACATGAACAGTCCCCATTACTCGAGCCTGAACTGCCATCGGCATGAGCCAACTACTACTACGAGATACTTGTGTGCAGTGAAGAGTTGTGGGAGGTCGTCCTGGATAGTATGCCTGCTCAAACTTCATTGTTATCCAGCAATGAATTCACAAGTAATCTGTTGCACGTTCGACCTCGCGGTGTAGGGGACAACGCGTCCGCCTGTTACCCGTCGGCCCTGGGTTCGATTCCCGGCCGGGTCAGGGTTTTTTGATTGTAAATGATTAATATCCCTGGCCTGGGCACTGGGTGTTTGTGTCATCCTTAATGTTCCTTTCCTCACATTCAACACTCTACACTTCTGCAATTCCAATTACACGCAGGTTCATATCATATGGTGCAAGTAGGGGCAAAAGATCTCTATAGAATGACGCCCCAAACAAATAGCATTTATAATAAAAAGGGTAAGGGTTATTCTGCCCGAAGGCAGGTCTGAACCTCCGCAGAGGTGTTCCTGAGCCGGAGTTTACATGTGGTAGGGTGGCCAGTTCCTTTCCGCTCCTCCATTCCCTTACCCCCCCCCAACAGCGCGTGGCAACCCATCCAACTCCTGACCACGCCCAATGTTGATTAACTTCGGAGATCTCACGGGATCCGGTGTTTCAACACGGCTACAGCCGTTGGCTTTATAATAAAAAATTTTAAAAAAATCTGTTGCAGTGTGAAACCGTCGTTACCATTGAAGTCAGTTGACGGTGACCACCATCATTGTAGTTTTGCCTGAACGTACGTTCTCGTAGTACACTCTGGACACTGTGGTCCACGGAAGGACCTGAGTGACTTCAGAGATGGAATAACCTATACGTGTGGTACTGCCAATCTTGAGCTCACTTGTTACACAACCAGTACAAGGTCCGACTGCCTCGCAGTCAGGTACTACACCGGGCTGACCACAGCACCATTTTGATAAAACGGCAGCTATCACTAATTCAATTGCCATCGGTGTAAATAATCTGCATTAGTGCAGCCAGCCAGATGGCAGATTCCCTATCTGTTCTTTTCCCGGTCTTTTCTTAAATAATTACAAAGAATTTGGGTATTTATTGTACATTCCCTCAGCAAGTTATTCTAATCCCTAACTCTCCTTCCTACAAATGATATTTGTCCCAATTTGTCCTCTTCAGTTCCAACTTTATATTCATACTGTGATCTTTCCTCACCTCTCAAACGTATTCGACTACTAATGTCTCTCCACTGACAGCTTGGAACATACCACTTACAATGAATCAATAACAGTAAATTTCCACCTTTTTTGATACTATATTTGCATTAAGCAAATCAATTAATTATATACAGTACAAGTTTCATTCTGTTTGGAACATCTTCAGCTGTATTACAACGCTTAGGTGGAATTATAAAGTATTATTTTATCCTCTTAAGAACATCTTAATAAGTACCTCATTTTACTTAAAATCTACAAGAATTTTAAAATTGAGATAAATTAAAATCAATGTGGATGGTGAAATGGGAGAGAAAATGGATTTTACTTATATTTAGCCTATTTTAAAACCGGGTGAGTTGGCCGTGTGGTCAGGTGCACGCGGCTGTGAGCTTGCATCTGGGAGATAGTGGGTTGGAATCCCTACCTTAATTACGGCCACGGCCGCTTCCTTCCAACTCCTAGGCCTTCCCTATCCCATCGTCGCTGTAAGATCTATCTGTGTCGGTGCGACGTAAAGCAACTAGCAAAAAAGGAAAAAAACACGTTATAAAAAATGTTTTTGTTTCCAGCACTTTTTTCACTATGACATATGATATTCTGCCTGTCTACTAATAACAAGTTTTTGAAAAATAATTTTCCTTTGTCACTGTTCTATATTTTACAAGGATGTTCTCTTCATTTGATCTTTCCAAGGCGAATATTGTTTGTATTAATTTTATAAGTGTCTCTTGAATTCAATCAATTCAGCATTCCTGAAGCTGATTGCTGCCATACTACTATTAAAAGAGCTTCCCCAAAATCTTTTTGTTGACAAAATCTACTGTTTCTTTGGAGGAGCGACGGCTAATGCAGTAATACTAGCTTTGGCCTGTTGGTATTAGGCTATCATCAGCCATAAGATCTTAAAACGCTTAAAGAACTAATTAGCCATACATATAACAAAAGTAGATAGCATACTATCTGAAAATATTTCTTCCACCGTGTACAAACACTAGGGATTGCTGGCGGAACAAAAGTAGTCTAATGAACGTAATGCATGGTGTCCATGTATTCAACCATACTTTGTTAAAGAGACTGCCGGCCAATACGTGCTGTACCCTGCCACAGTTACAGTATGCGTGGTTTTCTCCTAGAAGGTGGTATTGTTCCTCATAAGTCTCCCACCCTAGTCATTGGTACCGTTGTGTCCAAGTCACTTCTCGTGCTGACTCACCGGGTAGTGGATGTGTTACAGCGTTGTACACACTGGTTCCGTATTCAACTCAGAGCTTGCCGACATGACGTTTACTTATGACGGGGCAAACGGCAACGGGCGGCACGGTTGTATCGGGAGCCCTATCCCCACCAACAACAATAGCAGCATTCAATGTTTGCAATAGTGTTTTGCCATTTTTCTGAGACAGGGTCGTTTAAGGAAGCAGGAAATCATGAAGGATGTACCCACCCTGTTCGGATACCAGACGCGGAGGAAAATGTGATTAACACTGTGGAAGGTGACTGCCGTGTCAGTACAGGCAGTTGGCCCAGCAGTACAGGGTAAGCCAGACGAGGGTATGGAACATTCTCCATGGCAATCACTCACAGCGTGTGCAGGGCTTACTAGCGACAGACTTTCCACACCGGGAGCGGTTTTGTCACTGGTTTACTAACTAGGCAATCATGATTCCAGAATTTGTGGCAACCATCCTATTCACAGATGAGGCCACCTTTACGCGGAGTAGTATTTTCAATTGTTATAAGTCATTTGTGGGATTGTATGCAGAACCCCCATGGTTTGGTGTCAGCGAATCATCAGCAGCGGGTCAGCTGGAATGTGTGGACCAGGATAACTGGCGACCGTGTTTTGGGACCAGTCTTCCTTCCACATCACCTAACAGGCCGGAACAATTGACGTTTCTTGCGGGTGAATTTGCTTCTCCTGCTGGAAGACGTATCACTGATAATTCGCAGAGTTATGTGGCTGCTACATGATGGTGCTCCAGCCCACTTCGCCGTAAACATTCGGACGCATCTCAATCGTGTCTTCCCTGGTCGGTGGATCGGACAAGGAGGTCCAGTTGCATGACCTGCTCGTTCACCAGATCTCAACCCATGCAATTTCTGGTTATGGGGCCATCTCAAAAGTATCGTGTATGCAGAGTCCATTCCAGATGGGGAGAGACTGGAGCAGAGTATTCATGATGCCTTTGACACTGTTCAGATGCAGTCTGGCCAATGTGAATGTGTGAGACAGAACAGGCTACAGCGCGTACAAGCATGCGTGGAGGCACATGGAAACTATTTTCAACACATACTGCAACTGTGGCTGCATGGTACAGCACATATTAGATCGCCGTCTCTGTAACACAGGACGATCGAATAAATGGTCTCTAACAAACAAACCAGGCATTTCCTTTTCTGTTCCTTATCCTCCCCTCGAACAATCCCTAGAGTTTGTACATGGTGGGAAAAATCACCCTGTAGTTCTGATGTAATATTCAACATCCACTAAAATAAGCCAATGTTTTGAGGATGTAATACAACACTTGAAAAAATTTTATGATCTGTTGGTATACTTCAATAAAATTAATATAATCACTGTCTTGAAGATCTGTTGAACACTTGTATAAATAAAAAGCAATTGGTGAAAAATGGAGATTAGAATAAATTTATGTTAAATTAGATCTTAACTGATCATGTTATGAAAGAAACCTTTGTTTCATAATAAATAATTATATTGTCATCAACATTGTTATATTGTCATGAAAATTATAAACACTGATGCTACTTTATTGTCGGAAATCACTCGGAACAAATCGAGCTGCTTTTCTTTGGATTTCTTCCAGTTCTTGAATCAGGTAAACCTGGAACCATACTCTAGTTGGGGTATTATCACACAATTTTATGCCCTCTCCTTTACATCCTACCGGGCGAGTTGGCCGTGCGTGTTGAGGCGCGCGGCTGTGAGCTTGCATCCGGGAGATAGTAGGTTCGAATCCTACTATCGGCAGCCCTGAAGATGGTTTTCCGTGGTTTCCCATTTTCACACCAGGCAAATGCTGGGGCTGTACCTTAATTAAGGCCACGGCCGCTTCATTCCAACTCCTAGGCCTTTCCTATCCCATCGTCGCCATAAGACCTATCTGTGTCGGAGCGACGTAAAAGCTCCTAGCAACCTTTACATCCTTACTACAACCCCTAAATGCCCTCATAACCATGTGCAGAGTTCTGTACCCTTTAATTACAATCCAATTTGTGTGATTACCTCAATGAAGATCTTTCCTTATATTAACACCTACTTTCACCCCATCAACGCAGCAATTGAAACTGAGATGACTCAACTCCGTTTACCAACATCTGTCCATCTCAGATCATTCCAGTTCTTTACTCATATCCAATAATTCTGCCTTGAGGAATTCCCCTCTCAATGATTACAGGATCAGATAAAGCCTCACTGGGCCGAGTGGCTCAGACGGCCTTTGATCCTGGCTCCAGTCCGGTGGAATTTGAAGGGGCTCAAATAAGTCAGCATCGTGTCGGTAGATTTAAAGGCACGTAAAAGAACTCCTGCGGGACAAAATTCTGGCACCTTGGCATCTCCGAAAACTGAAAAAGTAGTTAGAGGGACGTAACCAAATTATTATTTTTAGATAAAGCCTCGTCCACTCTAATTCTCTGAGTTCTATTTTCTAGAAATATAGCAACCCATTCAGTCATTCTTTTGTCAAGTCCAATTGCACTAATTTTTGCCAGTAGTCTCCCATGATCTACCCTATCAAATGCCTTAGACAGGTCAATCGCAATACAGTCCATTTGGCCTCCTGAATCCAGGATATCTCCTATATCTTGTTGAAATACTACAAGTTGAGCTTCAATGGAATAACCCTTCCTAAACCCAAACTGCCTTGTATCAAACCAGTTATTAATTTCGCAAAAATGTCTAATATAATCAGAAAGAATGATTTCCCAAAGCTTACATGCAATGCATGTCAAAGTGACTGGCCTGTAATTTTCAGCTTTATGTCTATCACTCTTACATTTACACACAGGGGCTACTATAGCAACTCTAACTTAGGTCCTTCATGTAATGCCAGGCTCAGTAGCTCAGATGGTAGAGCGCTGGCCTTCTGAGATCAAGTTGGTGGTTTTGATCCCAGCTGAGGTCAGTGCTCAAACATGCCCGCCTCGTGTCAGTAAATCAACTCTTCCATACATACATACATACATACATACATACATACATACATACATACATACATACATACATACATACATAATCATGATAGACTGTTATGCCTTTCAGCGTTCAGTCTGTAAGCCGCTGTGAATTTACTAAACGTCGCCACAATCCTCTATTTGCAACTAGTGCTGTGGCCTCATTTAGTTCTATACCTCTTATCTTTAAGTCCTTAGAAACTGAGTCTAACCATCGTCGTCTTGGTCTCCCTCTACTCCTCTTACCCTCCATAACAGAGTCCTCCTGGGTAACCTGTCCTCCTCCATTCGTCTTGCATGTCCCCACCACTGAAGCCGGTTTGTGCGTACAGCTTCATCCACCGAGTTCATTCCTAACTTAGCCTTTATCTCCTCATTCCGAGTACCCTCCTGCCATTGTTACCACCTGTTCGTACCAGCAATCATTCTTGCTACTTTCATGTCCGTTACTTCTAACTTATGAATAAAATAACCTGAGTCAACCCAGCTTCGCTCCCGTAAAGCAACGTTGGTCTGAAAACAGACCGATGTAAAGATAGTTTGTCTGGGAGCTCACTTCCTTCTTACAGAATACTGTTGATCGCAGCTGCGAGCTCACTGCATTAGCTTTACTGCACCTTCATTCAATCTCACTTACTATATTACCATCCTGGGAGAACACACAACCTAAATACTTACAATTTTCTACCGGTTCCAGCTTTGTATCACCAATCTGACATTCAATTCTGTTGAATTTTTTACCTACCGACATAAATTTAGTCATAATGTAAGACATTTATTTAAACTTCAACCTATTCAACACAGTGCAAGATGTTAACATGTTAGTTAAACATCATTAAAATAGTTCAGACATGTTTCACCCCTTTTGTGGGGCATCATCAGTCGTATCAATACCTCATTATTTGTAATAAATTTAGTCTTCGAGAGGCTAATTTTCATACCATACTCATCGCACCTATTTTCAAGTTCCAAGATATTAGACTGCAGGCTCTCGGCACAATCTGCCATTAAGACCAAGTCGTCAGCATAGGCCAAACTGCTTACTCCATTTCCACCCAACTGAATCCCTCCCTGCCATTTTATACCTTTCAGCAGATGATCCATGTAAACTACGAACAGCACAGGTGAAAGATTGCAGCCTTGTCTAACCCCTGTAAGTACCCTGAACCAAGAACTCTTTCTACCATCAATTCTCACTGCTGCCCAATTGTCAACATAAATGTCTTTTACTGATTGTAATAATCTGCCCTTAATCCCACAGTCCCCCTGTATGGTGAACATCTTTTCCCTCGGTACCCTGTCATATGCTTTCTCTAGATCTACGAAACAAACACAACTGTCTATTCCTCACCTAGCATTTTTGAATTATCTGGCGCATACTGAAAATCTGATCCTGACAGCCTCTCTGTAGTCTGAAACCACACTGGTTTTCATCCAACTTCCTCTCAACGACTGATCGCACCCTCCCTTCCAAGATGCCAGTGAATACTTTGCCTGGTATACTAATCAATGTGATACCTCGATAGTTGTTGCAATCCTTCCTGTTCCCTTGCTTATAGATAGGGGCAATTACTGCTTTTGTCCAATCTGAAGGTACCTTACCAACACTCCACGCTAATCTTATTACTCTATGAACCATTTCATCCCTGCCTTCCCACTATACTTCAGCATTTCAGGTCTAATTTCATCTATTCCTGCTGCTTTATGACAGTGGAGTTTATTTACTATCCTTTCCACTTCCTCAAGTGTAATTTCACGATCATCATTTTCCTCCTCCCCATGAACTTGGTTGTTTGCAACACCACCATTAAGATTTCCTTTTACATTGAGAAGATGTTCAAAGTATTCCCTCCACCTCTCCAGTGATTCCCTGGGATCTATTACGAGTTCACCTGAATTACTCAAAACACCGTTCATTTCCTTTTTCCCTCCCTCCCTAAGATTCTTTATTACTGTCCAGAAAGGTTTCCCTGCTGCTTGACCTAGCCTTTCCAGGTTATTACCAAAATCTTCCCATGACTTCTTTTTGGATTCAACAACTATTTGTTTCGCTCTGTTTCTTTCATCTACGTACAAATCCCTGTTTGCCTCGGCCCTTGTTTGCAGCATTTCTGATAAGCCTTCTTTTTATGTTTACAAGCTGCTCTCACTTCATCATTCCACCAAGATGTTCGCCTTTTCCCATCTTTAACACAGTTGTTCCTAGGCATTCCCTTGCTGTTTCTACTACAGCATCCCTGTATGCCACCCATTCACTTTCTATATCCTGAACCTGCTTACTGTCTATTGTTCGAAACTTCTCACTAATCATATCCATGTACTTCTGTCTAATTTCCTCATCCTGGAGATTTTCTACCCTTATTCGTTTGTAGACAGATTTCACTTTCTCTACCCTAGGCCTGGAGATACTTAGTTCACTAGAGATCAGATAGTGGTCTGTATCATCGAAAAATCCCCGAAAAACCTATACGTTCCTAATATATTTCCTGAATTTGAAATCAGTTAAGGTATAGTCTATTATGGATCTGGTACCTCTAGCCTCCCATGTGTAGCGGTGAATAGCCTTATGCTTGAAGAATGTATTCGTAACAGCTAAACTCATACTAGCACAGAACTCCAGGAAGCGCTTCCCATTCCCATTCGCTTCCATATCTTCTCCACATTTACCAATCACCTTTTCGTATCCTTTAGTTCTATGCATCCTCTTTGCTGACTCAGCCAGTTCCACCTTCTTTCTTCCATAAGCCTCATTAATATTGATAGCCCCTCATCGAATTCCATTTACTTCGTCAAGTTGTTTCCAAGGAGTCCCTCGCCTGTCAAATGGGAGCGGGACTTCGTTACTCCCATAGGTCCGAGGCTTGCTTAAAGTGTTCTGAGCTCGGTAAATTCATGAAGCAGGATGCTGCCCTACTTGCACATAGTCCAAGTGAGGATCTCTCCTCTAACGGGTTATGGACCACCGGTGAATTGTATAGTCCTAGCCGTCTGAGCACAAGGAGGACCATGTCTCAGAATATGTCTGAGATGCCCACTCCCATTCCATAGCAACTGGTATCAGGACTCTCAGGACCACTTACTAGGCCCCTCAGCTGTTGCCCATGGTTCATGAACTACGACGTGACTACAGTGACCCACACCATGAACCATATCAACTCTTTCAGCAGGACAAATTTACAAAAGCTCGGCATAATCAAAGACCGTAATTGTAGTTAAAGGGGGAGAAAACTAACAACATTACTATTCACAGATTCTTGAACACTGAAGGAAGTCTTTTTCCAAAATTTATAACTGAGATATTTGTGAACGGGATTAATTACAACACGAGGGAATTCAGTAAAGATGTGTTGGTTTTTAATTAAATTGTATTAACGTTTCTCATATAGAATGGCATCATCATTACCAATTCTTCACAGAGGGGAAAGAAATAACATTTTTATTTACGATATAGACAAACATTTTCGTTGCAACAACAGATAATATATATTTATATATATGTAGACTGGCTCAGTTTTGAACCATCAATAATATTGTTCACTATACAAATGACTAGGCATCAACTGATTAAAATGTTTCTAGACACATTACATTCATACATGCACACATATGTGTACTTCAACCTAAATATTTACTGTACTTGGCACCTTAAAAAATTATTATTTAAAAAAAATAATAATATGTTCTCTTGATTTTTTTTTCACAGCCATAAAGACAACAACACATTGTCTCGATCAGTGTTCGGATTGTAACACTTGATTGGTTTGCAGTAGCGTAAAATCGATCATGGTATTTCTTGTTGTGCAGCTAAGGTCCAGCCTCTATCGTGCACTTAACCATGAATATTGGCACATTTAATAGAAATATACAGATATTTGCGGAAAAAGCTTCTTCCTAACAACACACACTTGAAATGTCTGATTGTCAGATGGAACTTCACTTTACAAAAATATCAAAGTCATTTTCTTCTTCCCGTAACAATTTCATCTTAGTATATCACTTTCTAAAATAATGTAATTTCTTCATTTAAAAAAATAAAAACTTATCTGGATCACACAATGCTTTCTCTTTCCGACTGAAGGTCACTATACCCGCTATGGATTCCCTTGCGAAGCGACGCATCACTCGATCGCAAGCCGTTCCCGTTGAAGAGGCCTACCAGCCAACTACGAATAGAACTTCTAGCCAAAGCCTTCTTGTTATAGCCACCATTACTGTGAGAGTTGTTCTCCGCAACCTCTTCGAGAGATCGCCATCGCTTGGCGATCATCTCACTACCGCTACGACCTCGCCTCAACTGATTTTGTGCAATGATGGCTTCGTCCAGTGGTGAGTTTGGGAGGAGGGGAGTCTGAATGTCCTCTCCACTGTTACAGACATCGTTGTGGTGCGGAGATGGCAGCAAAATGATATCACCGTTTGGTATGTTATTGTTTATTAAATGTGAAGGACTTTTACTGCCATTACAATTCTCTAACGACCGCGAGCTTCTTTTGCGCACCTGAAGATACTGCAAAGGTCTTAAAGTATCGGGAAAGGGATCCAGAGATCGCGATTCTCTAATAGTCCGTGGGAGTGTACTGCTGCTGCTCTCACCTTCCAGTACTTTGTTACTTCCTAACGAGAGCCTGTTTTGATCTTCAGTAAGATCAGGGATATCGTTGATATCGTTGACCGAACATTGACTGCCAGACTGGCTGGCACTCAACGCACAGGCCTGCAGAGTGGTACGAGAACCGGTATGTTCAGACAGGTACAGAGGAGAGATTTCGGGGGCACGCTTGCAGTTGCTCCGCTGACTGCGGATTGCTGCTGGACTAGAGTTGTTCGACATTCCCAGGTTACGGAAGATGGAGGACATGTTATCCGCTTCCATGCTGTTGCTGTTTTCCCGAGGTATGCTCGAGTGACGTCTGCTTCCGCTGCCAAAGTTGTAAGCTCCGCTCAGAGAAGGGTGTCTAGAGTCTATGTTCAGCTTTGGGCTACGACGTGGACGGCAGAACAGAGGTGGAAGCTCTGCAAGATCAACCTGGAACAAAGAAGGAACAATACGTATTCAACCTTGTAAATGTTCTGAAGCAAAGAGTCATAATGATTACAATATCCTTTCTTCTCCAGGATTACAAATAAGGAAATGTGTACTAGTGAACGCAGGGCCTCTAGATTAGTCTGACACTGCTGTATCCATCAACTGAGAAAGTTGCAGTAGCAACATGATTAACTTCTAAGAAACAAATGTAATGGCGTAATCCCGAAATATCGAGTGGCATTATGTCTCGACAAGAAATGAACTCCTGATGGATAACAGATAAGATTTTAAACAACACATCATATTCAAATATGAAATACAACATATCAAACATCAGCTCTGCAATATTTAATAGTCAAGATCAGGAGATTGTAAGATATGCTTCTGAATTATCTTCTTCCCATTGAACTGAACATGCTATTGTTTCACAATACCACTTCATTTTATGCTTCAATATGTTCATAATATTGAGTCAATGTTGACGTGTTTGTGGCAGTGCATGCGACATCCATCCTTGGTTGATGCTTTCATCAGTGTTCATACTCCTTATCATTTTAAATTTAATTCTAAACTTCAGTTTTTTCAATAGACTGAAACTTGCGGCAATTCCACATGCAGATATCGACTACGTAATATCCTGCGCCAATACCAACGAACTGATACAAAAACAAATGAACCAGTTTGTTAAATGTCAAGGAGTAATACCAAAATTCCCCTTCATAATCTTCCATGTTTAACAGATTTGAAAGCTCCCTCTGTGGATCAGTGATACAGCATCGGTCTCCTGATCCCCAGATAGCGGGTTCAAACCCGGCAGAGGTAGTCAGATTCTTGAAGGGCAGAAAAAGTCCATTCGACACTCTGTGTCGTGCGATGTCGGCAAGTAAAAGATCTCTGGTGACACATTTGGTGTTTACCCAACAAAATCCATTAAATCTCAGCCACAGATGCCCAAGTGAGTTTCAGTTAACTCGGCCTGCCATCTAGTGGCCCAGAGTAAAACGGAATGTCTAAATTGATGAGCAGACAGCCAGATGGCGTCAAACTGAAACGTCTGCACACGGTAGCTGAGGCCATACGATTATAACAGATTTGAACTTGCTTCAATTCTGCATTTTGATAAGAAGGCCATTAAATAGTAGTTTTCATTAGTTTGTGGCATTGCAAATGCTATCCAGTATTTGGTAAACACTTTCAATATTGCACACTCCTCGGGAAGGCGGCCTGCAAACCAATTTTGACATTCTGATTGTACTGCTATGTAGCAATGAAAGCAGAATTCTACTGGACAGTTTTCAGTGAAACATGAAAGGAACCCTTTTACTCCGCTAAATTCTCTAGAGAAGGATGACGAACTATCACATAGAAGAGTAAGGACATGTAAAAAGAGATGAGGAATCATTTTGTACCGCTTTATAATAAAAAGGATCTAAAAGAGAAAGGACAAGAAAAGACTGAAGTGAGTCACACACCACTGTCTTGGTCAGACGTGGAAAATGTGAGCAAGGTGTAGCTGCTCGGGTTCACGGACTTCAATGCTGAACATCATCTGGAAAGAAGGGAAGACTCGAGAAGACTGGACAAACGGCGCCATTGTTCACCTCTTCAAGAAAGGAAGCAGGCCAAAATGTGGCAACTACAGAGGAATCACACTTCAGTCGCACAAACTTAAGTTGATGGAGAATATTACTGAATGAGGATTAAAGGCCATTATTGAACCACAACTTGAATAGGAACAGTACGGGTTTAGAAGCAACAGAACAATAACACTGTTGAGATGATGATGGAAAAACACTGGGAGAAGGGAATAGTTATCACTTTCTCTTCCTGGGTACAGAAAAGACATACGACAGCTTGCCAAGAGACAAAATATAGGAATGTCTGGAAAGAAGAAACGTGCCAGTATATCTTACCAACAAGGTGAAACTGCCAGAGCTGTATGCAGATTTGAGATAGTTATTCTGACTGGCTCACTACAACAGGGCAGCACTTTGTCACTCTCCTGTTCATTATGGTCATGTTTGAAGTAATGAAGAGTGTGAAGAATGAATCAAATGAGGACTTCATCTTTGCTGATGATGTGGTGATTTGGGAAGGAACAGGAGAAGAAGTTTAACAGAAATTAAACTCTTGGAACCACCAGTTTAAGCAGTTTGGCCTGAAAATCTGCCACACAAAAACAGTAGTGATGCCAGTCAGCAGCCAAGTCCTACAGGTTAACATTAAACTCGTCGGCAAGAAACTAGAACCATTTTCAATATTTTTTGTAGTATTGTAACTAGTGATGCAAAGTTCTCTGCTGAAATCACTAAGAGTCCAAAAAGGAGCACAATTTTATCACCAAATTAGGTCTCTTATATGGGATAAAGAGAACCCTGTATCAGGTATATTTCCCGTACAACCAGCAGTAGAGATAGTAGCAGACTTCAAGCTGCAGAAATGAAGTTCCTGCTACAGAAAACAACAAGAGATCCGTCAATACACAAGTAAATCAGCTGCTACGCGAAAATGCAAGAACACCGAGACTCACATGGTGTGGCCATGTAAAAAGGATTGATCAAATGAGAACATCAAGAAATTGGCTAGAAAAGGAACTAAAAAACAAAGGACCTAGAGGCAGACCAAGGAAATGGTGGGTCAATCGAGTAAAGTAGCTCCTGGAAGGAAGAGGAGAGGACTGGCACCAAGTCGAGAGAGAAGAAACGTACGGTAGAACCTCGATGCAACATTCCCAGAACTGTCCTTTTCCCACATCTATCGTTCCTCAAACTATCGTTTATCGCATCGATCGTAAAAAAAAAATGTTCTCGGCCACAATTTTCCCGCATGGATCCATCCTACATTAGAAAAATATACTCAATAGGGAATACTCTAGCATAAAATGGTGGCGACCTGTTACGCGAGAATGTAAAAGCGATTACGAGTTGCTAGCTTGAGCAACGATCTCATTGGCTGGAGTGCTATGCGCAGGTTATTCACGTGCAACCTCACTACGAGTGTCTTGGCGCCAACGCATCTCCTCGTCCCACTAACCGACCCCTAAAAGTATTCTTATTTACAAGAATTAAAATGGAGGCACTGCAAAACTCAGATTTGCCACCATTTTCTGTGTTGCTGTATAAGGTTCCCAGCTTTGTTGAAAATGAGAACATTGTGCATGGCGTGCACAGGGTACGTTTTAATTAGTCTCAGGGTGATTAATCGCGTCGTACCTTGTGGAATATGTGGGATGCTAGAGGCCTGCTGACCACTTTGTTGCCCCCTGTCTAACTGTCTTCTTATAAGCCAGACTAATAGTCTTTTCACTAGCGTGGTCTTGAAACTAATTCCGAAGTAGGCAGCCTCGCATAGCCGCTGTGACGTCGTCCAAGCTACGCCGTGTGGGATCTCTAACCTATCATTCACGAAAGGTCTACGGAATCTTTACCAAAATACAGGTTATCGCCGTAATATCCACGTATATCATTAATTTGCAATAAGAGAACTGAACTTATTTTCAGTTATTACGAGGTGTAAAGAAAAGTGAAACAAAATGGCGTAGTGACATTTTTTTTTTTCATCGCGTATATCACGGATATCAGCATGTATAGTATGAGCACGTCCGGCTCCATGGCTAAATGGTTAGTGCGTGTTGGCCTTCAGTTCAACAGGTCACGATCAGGTCGGGGATTTTAACTTTCCTTGGTTAATTCGGACGGTTCGGGGGCTGTGGGCGCACGTGTGCCAACTTACGCATTAGGATTCATCTTAGGTAGAGCCGCATTTTCATAAGCGCATAGATCGCCTATCACGCGACAACTGCACCTAGCTTCGGAGGCCACACGCCATTATTATTATTATCTACATGGCAAAAAATGCCCAAATACAATACCCATATTTTATTATTTTGTTTTCCCCTTATTTTTTATGTCACCCAGATTAATTGTTTTTTCCACATCCATCGTCATTTTTCCCCTCCCCCTTGAAAAACGATGCATCGAGGTTTTACTATATCTGGATAGACAAACTAATATTCTTTAGATCACTATAACAATGATTTACAGATTATTAGTTTAGCTGTCAATACAGAAACATGAAATTTATATTTTGTGGATATACAAAGATGGAGAGTGGTCTTGTAATGCACCCGGGTGACTGGAGACTGTTAAAGGATGATGATGATGAGTTTCTATGGATGAGTTAATCTTGCCGGGTGACATAGAATGCACCAGCAGAGTCTTAAATGTGACAGCAATAGTGACATGTCTGCGACATGATAAAATCTACTTCCTCAGCTGGGAATCTATGATGATGATGCTGTTGCTGCTTGTTGTTTAAAGGTCATCAGCCCCTGAAACTGGGAATCAAACCCACAGAGTTGAGATCCACCAGGGCTGAAGGGAATAAAGAATGAAGGTTCTCACCTCTTTCCTCTGGACGGCATTCTCCGTGGTTCCCATGAGCCAGTAAGTCCGCACCTCCCCTTTGCCCTTCATGTAGACTAGACCCCTCTCCTCCACAATGTAGCCACCCAGCCTCTCGAGAGCTTCACGGCACTGAGGACTGATGTGAATCTTGAGGGCTTCTCCGTTCGACTCCATCCGCGAGGCCGTGTTTACCGTGTCACCGAAGAGACAGTAGCGAGGCATCGTCAGCCCAACCACACCAGCCACGACTGGACCTGCAGACAAATACAGCATGCTTACAGTTGTATACTTAGCATAAAACAACCTGAGGTGCACATTATATAGGATGCCTGCTAGTAACCTAAATCTATTTTCCCTGTCTTTTCCTGTGTTTTTCCTGGGATATTTCAGTTTTCCATGAATTAAATTTAGTGGGACATGGTACTTAAGAGTGATGCTCGATTATGTTTATCATACTCTGGAATCATCATTTTGAAACATATTTTGCACAAACACTTACAATGGCATGTACGTATGTTCAAAGAACTTGTAATAAATCTATATATATAAAAGAACAGATTTGTCTGTGCACTGCTCAGAATTTAAAAAGAATGGTATTTCTGTATTGGTCATGTCCACAGTAACAAGGAAATACACCTTTTACTTTTCCGTAATTTCTGTCTGTATTTCTGTGTGTACATGCATCACGAGAAAACGGCTGAAGAGATTTTAATGGAAATCGATGTGTAAAGTTGGAGAATGAGCCACTGCAATCTAGGCTATAAATGATTTTATTCAAACTGAGAGAAATGGTAGTTTAGGGGAAGGCCTAAAATTAAATTTTCAAATATTTGTTATTATTGGTCCTATTGATAAATACTACACAACTAAAGTTATATCGAATTAAATTTCCAATCATTTATGTCTTCTACATTTTTACCGTACTGGCTATGATAACAGAGATATTAATGAATTAAATTTCCAATAATTTATGTCTTCTACATTTTTACCGTACCGGCTATGATAACAGAGATATTAATGAATTAAATTTCCAATAATTTATGTCTTCTACATTTTTACCGTACCGGCTATGATAACAGAGATATTAATGAATTAAATTTCCAATAATTTATGTCTTCTACATTTTTACCGTACCGGCTATGATAACAGAGATATTAATGAATTAAATTTCCAATCATTTATGTCTTCTACATTTTTACCATACCAGCTATGATAACAGAGATATTAATGAATTAAATTTCCAATCATTTATGTCTTCTACATTTTTACCGTACCGGCTATGATAACAGAGATATTCATGAATTTGTATTTTTATTGCTAAGTCCATATCAACGCCGAGCCACGAGAAAATAGGTAAACAGAATTTCATGCAAATATGTATATAGAGTCGGGGAATAAGATACTACAGTCTAAGCTACAAACAATTTTATTCACCTTGGGTGGAATGGTAGTTCAGGGGAAGGCGCCTACAATTTCATTTTTAAATGCCTATGATAGTGATCCTATCGAAAAGTACAACATAACAAAAGTTATTGAGACCACAATTTCTGATCATTTATGTTTTATTCAGTTTTACCGTACAGACTATGATAAAAGTGGTAATTCAGAGTCGGAAGAAAACTAAATGTGAAGGCCTACAAATATCAAAAGCTCATAAAATAGATCAAGAACATTACAATGACCATTGTTTGTTGTGATATTCTTTGTCTCTTATACTTCCACTCATCCCCAGTAGATGGGATTACTGCTGCATACCGAGTATAACAGCCTGCCTGAATACTGGCAGGAAATTGCTGGCGAGTTAGATAACTTTCTTCTTTAGCATGCTATTCCTCTGGTTCTGCTGGTACGGAACACAATCCCTACTCTGAGGTGCTGATTGCAATGATTTAACAGAGGCTCGCTTATGACCTGGTCTAGAATTACAATTTCGACGTATTCTAAATTATAGCACTACAATTTACAAAATAACTTAATTCAATCCTGAAAAGAGCCGTTTCTTAAGAAACGCTTCTTCCTCTTCACTTTTATTCAATTCTACATTCATTTTATTAGAAATTAGCAGAGAAGAAGTTTCTCCTCTGGCTTGGAGGAATAATTTACCTCCAAGTCAGATAGTTTTTTCTCCCGCCAGTGTAGTGAATTGAAATTTTCTGACTCATCGGGTACTCCTATTAAACAGATGAGTAAAAGGGCATAGATTTTGTCTTGGGACTCTACACTACCCCCCCAAAAATTAAAAAGTGTTTACGGCTCACGGCTGTCCGCGGCCTGGTCATTCCAGCTCTAGAACTTTGACTGTTAGATCAGCAGCATAATACTGTTCGTTAAAAGTGAGAAAATGTGGGGTATTTCATTTGACTGAGTATTTCATATGATAGCATTGGTTTTAATCGCGGCGTTCCTACTGGTGTCACTGTAATGACCTATGTTGATTTCAGTTGGGAAAACCACTAAGACAGTCTTTCTCAGGATATAAAAAGGCAGGTGGAGAGTGAGTGTCTGATATTATAATGAAAACTCTTCAACTTGATTGTGACTGATGGTAGGCAAGAGGGCCTGCCATTACAATGAAAATTCTCTACCAAGCTCGATAGCTGCAGTCGCTTAAGTGCGGCCAGTATCCAGTATTCAGGAGATAGTGGGTTCAAACCCTACTGTCGGCAGCCCTGAAGATGGTTTTCTGTGGTTTCCCATTTTCACACTAGGCAAATGTTGGGGCAGTACCTTAGTTAAGGCCACGGCCACTTGCTTCCCAATCCTAGCGCTTTCCTGTCCTATTGTTGCAATAAGACCTATCTGTGTCGGTGCGACGTACAGCCAATAGAAAAAAAAATCCCTAACCCAGTCTCAACATAAGAAAAGACGTTTGGTGACTTCCCCGTTGCGTTTCTAGGGAAACGTTCAGAGCTATGCAATGTAATACAACGTTACTCACAACGTGTACACTACCTAACCTAGAATTCTTTATACAATGTAGAATTCTGTAGCGAAGCACGGGTACATCAGCTAGTGTATCATAAGTCAAAAAAGCTACACCTTATCATGAAGTGTCAATCTGTGAAGTGGGTTAGCAGTAATCCCAGAAACACTACAACCAACAAAAATGAACTTCAGTACATTAATCACAGCAAGCTACCAGTCATTCACTCTTCAAACTAACGCCTGTGTTCATCATGGATCTTATTCTTGAAATTGGATGAGTAAGTGTGCCAGTTTCTACCGGTGGAGCGCGAGCACAGTGGTCTTCCGATCTATGGTCCTCCATAAGACTGGTCACGCGACATACGGACATGCAGTCCATCAGAATAACGTTCGTTGTGTTCAATTTCCTGTGCTAAGGGAAAATGAACCTTAAATGCATCATACTGTAGGCACATTCTTACAGTACGGTACAATAAGGTTCGTTTTCATTGACGTATTGGCATAGGAAAATGAATACAACAAACATTGTTTTCACGGACTGCATATCCATGTGTCGCGTGACCAGTCATGGCTAGGAAGAGCACTGCGTGATACGAGATACCGTCGATATGGTTAGTGCTCTGTAGTGTTGTATGCTGGACAACCATTGACACATTCCTTCCTATGCAGAATTTTTCTATGAAAATTTTGCTTTTCTGTAATCATTTTTCCTTAATAGTGAGGCAAAATCCATAATAATTAGCACCTCTATGTTATATAAATGACATTGGTACGTTTTAAAAGAACATTAAGAAGTTAGATCAACATTCAGTGGTGTATACATCCCTCCCTCATCATTCTGTTTGGCTCCAGTCTTTAGACAGAAAGATTAATTTTGATGTGCTAAGTGATTTCCCAGTGTTTTCTCTGTATATTTTCTGCATTTTTAGTTCCCTGTGCTTTCCCTGCTTTTCCGGAAAACTGGTACCCTGTTATAATCAAATTCTTTTGAAACTGATAAATACCGAAGTCATGGGAATGGAGTTTTATCTTCTGAACAAGTTACAACATCCTGGCATTATTATATTTTTGAGCGTGCACAGTACAATTAGGCACTATCATTATAGGAAGATTTCAGCCTAGTCTATTTGGCACGGCGCTTCACGCCAAGATCTCGAGATGCATCTGTTCGGAAACCCGCCTCGATCTCCTCGCGCCACTCTGGCCTTAGTTGTGCAAGTCTCTCCCAACTGCCACTAACATTATGTTTACCACTCTGAGTAGAAGTTTGATTTTTGATAGTCTGACATCATTCATGCACACAAAATGTCCACACCACTTTAGATGGCCTTTCATCAGCAGAAACTCCATACTGTACAAGTTGGATCTTCACAGAACATCCGAGTTTGGTATATGATCTTGGCACTTCACTCACACAATTATCCTTAGACATTTCATGTGGAATCTGTCTAAATGTTGAATATTTACATATTTATATAGGTACCAGGTCTCTGAGGCATACTAAAGAATAGGCAACTTGGTGTTTTGATGTGAATCATGTGATTTCCAAACTCATTGATTGAACTTACCAAAGGCAGCAGCAGCTTTGGCAATACGTGGAAAAAATCTGTTTTCAGCTGGTTATCACAGTGAATCTTACTTTCCAGGTATCAAAAAGATGTCTGCTTTTGAAGTTGCTCTCCGACTAGTTGGGAAAGGAGTGTCTTCTATAGACGTACGTCTAGCAGTACCTGGGTCTTAGACACACTCATCACCAAGCTAAATTTAGAACGTGAAATGTCTAGTTTGTCAAAATATTTCTGACATACATACTTTTATGGTGATACAGTTTGTATGAACTAAACCATCTGGTTCACCACAGCATAATAAAAATAACTGAAGTCTTACCTTTGTGGCAAGTTCAGACAAGGAACAGTGACTAAGAGTTGCTAGTCGTTGGCTTCCTCTTTGTCTTGTAATATCGTGTTGGGCTGTACAAGAAGGTATTGTGGTTGTGTTCCCCAGACGTTAGAATGGGACGCCACATGCTGCTTGTTTAATACTTGTCTCAGTTCATGTTGGCCTGATTATAGTGTATCATTACTGCTTCTGTCACTAGCCTTGTTCAATAGTCGTTTTCGATCACGGCTGATGTCCTACTCTAACTCCTGACAGACGTTTCTTGTCTCTGTTCTATCTAACATGTCCCATAGGCCTAGTTTATGTGGATCTGCCAGTTTGACTGATGACATGGAACACCATAAACTCCAGACTGATCACTGGTGAAGACTGGATCTTAGTCATTGCACATCAACTGCCCTACTTTCTTTGACAGGTGAAACCAGATGGTAATGTTCCTTCTTTTCAGTATGTGGCAATGTTGTCCCACACGCGTTTTACATATGATAATACACTGGAACCTCGATTCTCTGTTTTTGGGAGGACCATGCAAAAGAAAGTCCAACACGGGAAAACGGAAAATCTGGGAACGAATGAACCATCAACAATTTGGCTAAATGTCACAAAAATGAAATATGTATAATTACAATTGTACAAAGACTCCTACGCCAAACCAAACTATAGCCCCAATGAGCCGTTAACTGCCAAGCGATCGCCGCTCAGTACGAAGACCTGCAGATTACGAGGTGACGCATGGTCAGTGTGACGAATCCTCTTGGCCATTATTCCTGGCTCTCTAGACCGGGGTCACCGTCTCACCATTAGATAGCTCCTTAATTAAAGAAAATCGTAGGTGAGTGGACCTGGAACCAGCCCTTATATCCAGGTAAAAATACCTCACCTGGCCGGGAATCGAACGCGGGCCCTCCGGGTGAGAGGCAGGCAAGTTAAGACCACGGGGCCGGCTTCAAACATTAATTTTTGGTACGCGACTTAAGAACCTTGAAAATTAACATTCAGTTTTACAGGGGAAACTTCATCAGTTTCCCATGAAAACCTATTTCAGTTCAGCAACTTTGATCAGCCCAACTCTTGTTGTTGTTGTTGTTGTTTGAGTCATCAGTCCATAGACTGGTTTGATGCAGCCCTCCATGCCAGCCTATCCTGTGCTAACCTTTTCATTTCTACGTAACTATTGCATCCTACATCTGCTCTAATCTGCTTGTCATATTCATACCTTGGTCTACCCCTAGCGTTCTTACCACCTACACTTCCTTCAAAAACCAACTGAACAAGTCCTGGGTGTCTTAAGATGTGTCCTATCATTCTATCTCTTCTTCTCGTCAAATTTAGCCACATTGATCTCCTCTCACCGATCTCTTCATTCGTGATTCGATCTATCCATCTCACCTTCAGCATTCTTCTGTAACACCACATTTCAAAAGCTTCTATTCTATTTCTTTCTTAAAAAAATGTAATACCAGTAACGCCAAGCCAGACAACAACTGACCACAAGTAGTTTTTAATTCTCTAATCTAATAAAATAAAGCACATAAGATACAAAAGAGCCCAAATTGATGGCAAAATCCCTTTTTTAAATCTTCCATTATAATTTGGTCACT
Source organism: Anabrus simplex (assembly GCF_040414725.1). Taxonomy (NCBI): domain Eukaryota; kingdom Metazoa; phylum Arthropoda; class Insecta; order Orthoptera; family Tettigoniidae; genus Anabrus; species Anabrus simplex. The sequence continues at coordinate 71,266,534 of NC_090277.1, forward strand.
GGTATACTGTTCATAGTCAGTTTCTGGAAATCTTGTACCACGTAAATTAGGCCTACATTGACTTTTAAAGGTTATATTGAACTCGAGAATATGGTTTCGAATGTAAGTATTGATTCTCAAAAGTTCTCAAATACATTATATTCAATTCTGCCTGTCATTAATCACAATCAAATTGGAAAGAGAAAAAATATCTTCAAAACTTCAGAAATTATGGTTATTCGTGACCTTGAGCTCAGCTGGAAAGCGCGCTCGCTGTACAAGCCAGTATGAACGGGAAATTATACAAACTTTTAAAATTAATGTGCAGAAATAAAACGACTGCAGTTTTGTTTAATATTTTAACACAAAAACATCAAATTCCCAGTCTTATATTAGGACCAAAACAGTAATAGGCAATCCCAAAACCTCGCAAGGCTTTATATAATGTGTAACATCTGTTCTGGTCTTGATAACATAATTTTATATGATAATATTAAAATATTACATTTGTGTTAAGAAGGGGCATTTGATTCCTGCCTGAATGCCCAGTAACTATACAGTGCTGAAAACCTGTTCGGTGATACAATCTGAAAAAGTAAAAAAACTTCTAACCCTGGACATAATGTAGATGTTTTAAAAGCATGAACAGTGACGAAACTTGTTCCATCTTCAAGTAGAGCTGTCAAAATGCGCTCTATCTCCTGCCACCCTCTGCTTTATGATTTCTTAGGATTCTCTAAACAATACCACCCAAATGCGATGCTCACCGCCGATCGCAATGACAGGATGTTAACACCAAGATCTAGAAGTATGCCATAGCCGCCCTTTCATGAGACACAGTTTCTGGAAAAACGCTTGATCGAGGATTTAGCGTTGATGGGACTGAAGTTTCTGGACGATTCATCCGGGAACTCATTTCTTCGAGAAGCGGAGAATGCGGGATTTTTAAAACGTGATTTAGATTTAATTAGGAAGCTCGCGGGACCACATAATTTGAACGAATAATCCAGGAAAACGTAGTTTTCGGGAACGTATAATCGGGGTTATACTGTACCGTAGTTCCAACACCAGAAGTGATCAACTGTCAATACTGACCATAATGAAATTCATAACTTATGATGTTAGATGCACCCAAGATGAGAACCCCCCATCTGGACATACAGAGCATGACATCAATTTTGATATAGATGTTGATAGCCTACGCAGTGGCCTCCACGGTATGCACTAGCCAGCGTCTTGGTAGGTGTGCTAGGTACCAACTGATGAGCTCAACCTAGCACACGAGGGCGAAATGCTGGCAACCATGAATGAGTTAGCTGGAAAATTTATAATGTCCAATAACGGACCATTTATATTGGTATTATAAATTTACTCATTCGGGACAAATATTTCAGATTCCCTATGGGAATCAACATCTATATCATGTGATAGCCAAGAAGGCATCAATTTTTGGTAAAGAGACAGTCTCTCATCGTGCATTGGCACTGCCGGTGGCTCCAGAGCAATACAAAAAAAATTCAATTAAAGGGCTTTTACATTACCTGTGTGGATACCAATCCTGAGCTTGAGAAGATCGTTCGGCCGGTGGGCAATCTTATGATGTTTGACTGCCTCTAAGAGATCGAGAGACATGGAAGCTATTTCCCCTGCATGCTTGTCATTCCTGATGGGCAGACCTGACACCTGCAATGGACCATAATCAGAGTAGCAAAGTGTTCTTAACGAAATTGAGACACGAACAGAGGAGATCCTCGTCTACTTACCACCATGTACGCATCACCGATGGTTTCCACTTTGTACACATCGTATCCCTTGATGATCCCATCGAATAATGTGTACAGATCATTCAAGAAGTTAACCACCTGAAATTAAAACATGTCTTAATGATATACGTCAGAGAAGACGAAAGGCACAATTTGTATGAGTCCATGGGCGCCCGCAAGGGGGGGCAAGGGGAATTCATAACTTATGATGTTAGATGCACCCAAGATGAGAACCCCCCATCTGGACATACAGAGCATGACATCAATTTTGATATAGATGTTGATAGCCTACGCAGTGGCCTCCACGGTATGCACTAGCCAGCGTCTTGGTAGGTGTGCTAGGTACCAACTGATGAGCTTGGAATTCTAAAGATGTTGATGTTCAATTGTTTAATATCATACCAGATTATTTCATAAACTGAAATTACTGACAGTCATCTAGCATATGTTATAACTGGAAGTTTCTGTAAAGAATTTAATGTTGCTGACGTTATATCGGTTTTTATATTCAAGAAAATTGTTAATGAGCCCCCCCTCTTGAAAAGATCCTGCGGGCGCCCATGTGTATGACATCCAACAGATAAACAATGATCGACAAAGTATTTACTCCAGCTGTCACAAAGAATTCATTGAAACACAACAATAAAATACATTATTTGAGAAGTCTTTCTCGTGAGCACAAGATTTTCTTCTGAAAACGTCAGTAAAGTTCTCTGCAAAACGTAAAGAAATTCAGTTCATTTTCTAATGCAACAAGAGCCCAAAAGCTTATTATCATGTGTACAACATGCCTTTTTGTACTTATAATAATAATAATAATAATAATAATAATAATAATAATAATAATAATAATAATAATAATAATGGAAGAAACTGGAAGAAAAGGAAAGAACTAAGGAGGAAGAAGTGAAATTGTAATGTGGTCCTTAGAAGGCCGGAACGCAATAATAATAATAATAATAATAATAATAATAATAATAATAATAACAACAATAATATTATTTGCTTTAAGTCCCACTAACTACTTTTACGGTTTTCACAAACGCCGAGGTGCCAGAATTTAGTTCTGCACAAGTTCTGCGAGTAAATGTACCGACACAGGGCTGACGGATTCGAGCACCTTCAAATACCACCGGACTGAGTTGGGGTCAGAAGGCCAGCGCCTCAACCGTCTGAGCCACTCATACATTATATACCTTCTGATCTTTCTTAATAAGCAGTACACTGTTTCTGTTTTTAAAGTTACTTTACACAATCTGACAAGCTTTGAGCACTCCATGTACAAATAGCCCACACGAACATATTGTCACTTCCTTTGACGTGTGGCACTTAGAAACATTTCCCGCAGTTAACAAAGAACTCTCCTTCCCAGTATTTCATGGCCAGGCACAAGTCAATATGGTTAGTCAGATTGAATCCTGTTGGTCGACAAAATGTTGGCTGGCAGGGCAGGACAGGGGGTAATATACAATTTCTAATCACTAGATTACGTGCCCAAAGTCTGGATTTGCGTTCATTTGAAGTGAGGGTATACGACTTTATTGATGGTGAATTGCCCATCAGATGGGGAGGTAAAGCTTTGAGTGGACATCTCGGTGTTATTTGACAAGAGTAATCTACCTGCCGATACCAGGATTCACCCTCTCCCTACCTCATTATCATAACCCCACATCCAGTCGCGCAAGCCAAATAGAAAGACCTGCACCAGGAGAGCAGAATATGTTCGGTGACACCCCTGGTACTAAAAGCCATATGATAAGTAAGTACCTGCGAAACAACATTGTTTTACGTTTTAAAAAAATACTTAGTTGTGACCAACATTGTTTTATGGTCTGTTGCAATTGTGCTAAATTTGTTGCAGAGCTGTTGCCTAATTACTGGCTCAGCGCACGGATTGAACTGTCTGTTCTTGTACATCATCAGGGAAAGACTTTCTTCCAGTGTTCTGTTGTTCAATCTTGATGACTAAGTGATCACAAGAGGCATTCTTCTGAAAGTTTGCAGACTTTTCTTCAACCTGATGGAAGATCACTACGGACTTTAGTCACACTAAGATTCACTTTCCTGTTGCCAATTCACAAGCCAAGTCCACAGCAGAGAGCCTGGGGTTTAAGCTGCTGTTTTATAAGGAAAAAAGTAGGTTGTCGTCAGTTGACGCAATGTATTTCTCCAAATCCCAGACAACAGAATCTCATGTGAAAAATCAAGGGTAGTCTTGCATTCGCAACCTAACAGTAATGAACACCTCCAGCAGCCATCACGGTAACTAGGCTGCATCTCTTCACCCTCTGCGTGTGCATAAAACTCACCTTCGAAAACCGCGTCTTTCTTAGGCCTATAGGTTACATCGCTAGCTGTGGTAACCGGTTGTACAGTGCCTCTGCGTAAAGTCACTGGTTCTCGGCAAATGGTGAAGAGAGAATGACATTCTACTTGGTGGGAGACAGGCTCGCAGCTTGGGCGACCAACAATACCCTGAACAGACTGTCCCTGTATTAGCTTCTACAAAAACGTTTCTCAAATCTGCAAAATGGCATAAAAACATGCAAGCTTTCAAATTCTTAGAAAGGCCATGGCTACTCAATGGCAGAGTTATAACGCATCTACTGTACCTGACACTCACTAAAATTAACAGTTTTAAAGAAAGCATGAATATTTCTGATGGATCGTCGTATTGTAAAGACACTTGGAACAGGTATTGCCGGAAAATTTTCAATGGGTGCTCGTCGATATTATAATGCCAATATTAAGTTAATGGTTATTAAACACGCAGAAATGAAGAACAATTGTGCAGCCGCAAGAAAATATGGCATAACATAACGAATGCCAATGTTCCACGTTGGCGTGAAAAAGATATTCTAAAAAATGCGTACTGTACAAGAAAGGCATTCGTATAATTTCACAAAGCACTTCATAAGCCTGATTTAATTGTTTTGAAGGAAATAGTGGGGGTCGTATTGCATTTGGAGAAATATGGTATTTTCTTTTTTTTTTTTTTTTTTTTTTGCTAGGGGCTTTGCGTCGCACCGACACAGATAGGTCTTATGGCGACGATGGGACAGGAAAGGGTTAGGAGTGGGAAGGAAGCGGCCGTGGCCTTAATGAAGGTACAGCCCCAGCATTTGCCTGGTGTGAAAATGGGAAACCATGGAAAACCATCTTCAGGGCTGCCGATAGTGGGATTCGAACCTACTATCTCCCGGATGCAAGCTCACAGCCGCGCGCCTCTACGCGCACAGCCAACTCGCCCGGTACGGTATTTTCTTTCTTTCCTTCCTGCCAGTTTCCTTTTAAATTGAGCAAGTCTGTTTGTGCCACTGAGTAATTCGATTTACAGTGTTTACACCAACACAAAGTTTCTTTGTGTCAGAATATTCTCTGTTGTAAAAAGATAACAGGAATCTCACAAGGATACATCATCATCATCATCATCATCATCAGTTTTCCACTCCAGTTGCCCGGGTGTGGTTTACGAGCACTTTCCACTTCTGTCTGTCCATGTACCACTCTTCTCTCAAGACAACATCCCAGCTGACTCCTCTCGTTCCTATGTCCTCTTTCACTTGGTCCAGCCATCTCTTCCTAGCTCTTCCTACCGGTCGTTTTCCGGCCACGACTGTGTATAGCCATTGTTTTGCTGTCCTTCTATCGTCCATTCGTTTGACATGGCCAAACCATTTCAAACGGGCCCTTGTCACTTTTTCATTCAGGGATGAGTACACACCAGCTTCCTCCCTTATTCTTTCATTCCTTACCCTGTCCCTTTTTGTCTTCTGTACCATAATTCGTAGGAACTTCATTTCTGCGGCTTGTAGTTTGCTATCCACTTGTTGGGTTGTTGTGCAGGTTTCTAGGCCATATGTTATTATGGGGGTGAAGTATGATTGGAATAGAATCTGCTTTGATCTTAAGGGAACTTGTTCGTTCCAGAGGAGGTTCCGAACTTGATGGTAAAACTGAGCTGATTTTTGAATGCGGTTGTTAATCTCATGCTGTATTCTGTTATCACTTGAAATGATGCACCCAAGATATTTATATTGGTCTACTGTTTCCAGCTGTGTACCTTCCAGCTTTATTTTTTGTTTCTTCTTCTGCCTGTTGACAGACATAGTAACAGTTTTTGATTTATTTATTGTTAATCCATGTGCTTTCAAATGTTCATTCCAGGTGTTCAACCTCTCTTGGACTTCCTTCTCTGTATTTCCCCAAATTACTACATCATCTGCAAATGCAAATGCATTGATGTCCATATTGTTCTTCTGCTTAACTTCTTTCATGACTTCATCCATGACAGTGATAAAAAGTAAGGGTGAAAGGGTACTGCCTTGTTGCACTCCTTTAGTGGTTTGGAACCAGTCAGAATTACCATTTCCTATCTGTACGCAACTGCAGCAGTCTTCGTAAAGCATTTTAACTTTCTGGATAAGCCCTTTGGGTAGATTTTTCTTTCTTAAGCATTCCCATATAGTCTTCCTTGGAACACTATCAAATGCTTTTTCGAGATCCAAAAACACTACTGTTAAGTCTTTGCCCTTCTCCCAATACCTTTCTAACAGTATTCTAAGTGCAAATATGAGATCGGTAGTTGATCGGTGTTCTCTGAATCCATATTGTTCTTCCTGTAGTTGTGGTTCTATTATTTTCCTTAGCCTTTTTTCAAGTATTTTCTCAAATATTTTCAAACCATGAGACAATAAAGTGATACCTCTATAATTGCCACATTTCTTCCAGCTTCCTGTTTTGAAGAGAGGTATTATTATTACCTTTTTCCAATCATCTGGGACTTTCTAACCCTTCCATATTGCATTAATTACTCTATGAAGCCACTGTATTCCTATTGCACCAGTTGCTTTGATCATATCTGCACTAACTTTATCAAATCCTGTTGATCTTTCTTTGGGCATACTATTAAGGGCCGTCTCTACTTCCTTCCATGTTGGCGGGCTCTCTTGGTCAGGCTCATCATTGCAGCTTAAACTGACCTGTGTGGTTACATCATTGGAGTCTTCCCCAGTACTGTTGTATAAATTATCAAAATAGGATTTCATGATCTTCCTTATTTCTGTCTCTTCCCTAACTATGTTACCATCTGGTTCCTCTATTATATTTCGTATTGTTCGGTAAAGTAGTTTAGAATTAGCTTTGCTGTCTTGCTCTAGTTTATCTGTGAAATCAGTCCAAGCTTTCTGTTTTTCTTCGGCCACAATTTTCTTTACTCGTAGCTTCTGATCTCTGTATTTCTGCTACTGTTCGTTTACTTTAAATTCATGCCTTTGACTTCCTTTTTGCATTTCTTTGTCTCTGGCTTTCCTGGTTTCATTTTTCACTTTCACAGCAATCTTCACCCACCAAGGAGTTTCTTTTGCCTTCATTTTGCTATTAGTTTTACCACAAACTTCTACTGCAGCTCCGACAATGCTTTCTTTGAATCTAGTCCACTCGATTGTTGCCTTCTTGTAATAAATCTGATGGTAATTTATTGGTCACTTTCTTTGTGTATTCAACTTGTTTCTCTGCCTTCTTTAGCTCCCATGTCTTGATTTTTGGTTTCCTGTATTTCTGAGGTCTATAAATTTCAATGTGCTTTATTGTTGCGAGGAGAAGTCTGTGGTCACTGCCCAGGCTTTCACTTGGTATAACTCTGACATCACATATGGTCTTTCCTGCTTCATTGTCTGATATCAAATAATCTATCAGAGTTTTAGTATCTCCATTCCAACTGCATCTTGTTAGTTTATGACTTAGCTGCTTCTGAAACCAACTGTTGTTTATTCTCAAGCCATTCCTTACACACAGATCTAGAAGACTTTCTCCTTCTGGGTTCCTGTCTCCATAACCATGTGGCTCTAGTACATTTTCATATCCAAGACTGTCTGATCCAACTTGAGCATTTAGATCTCCCATTACTATGATATTTTCCTCTCTCTCTATAGCTTCTTCTAAATCGGTTCGGAATTGTTCTTTTTCCTCTTCGTTACAGCCAGTCTGTGGGGCATACACCTGGACTACTGTCAGCACACTCTTGTTAAGAGAGATGTTCAACTTAATAATTCTTTCATTAACATATATTACCTCACTGATGACATCAATGTCCTCTCTTAATATAAAACCTACACCATTTTTGGCTTCTGTTTTATTTCCATTCCAATGTAGTTTGTATCCTTTTCTTAGCTTTCTTGTTCCTCTTCCCTTCCACTTTGCCTCACTCAGGCCAAGAATACAGAGGTTCCTCCTTTCCATCTTGTCTATCAGCTCCTCGCTTCTGCCAGTTAGGGTCAGGATATTTAATGTTCCAATTCTGTGTTTAGGACTCTTTCTTTTGGGCTTCTTCTCAGAACATCGTACTTGAACATCAGCCTTACGGTCATCATACTTTGCAGATGTTTGAGAAGATGTGTCTATCCGGTATTTTTGCGTTCCGAGGCTCATTTTGTAGTTGAAAGCAATCGATATAACCCTTCAGTTGACTTGCTAAGCCTAACACTGCTGGGGATTTTCTGTCAGGGCTATTCTCCCTTAGCCTTTGGCAGTTCCCTACCTCACTGCAAGGCAGCAGCTGATGAATTTATGTGCCATTTCCTACACAAGGGTCTCATCAAACCTTCTAGGGGAAAACTCCTCCACCCGTAGCTGTTGGTCTTCCCCTAGTTTGTCGGGTTTGGTGTCGGCCGCCCAACCCTCGGCCAGACAGTCGTAGATAGTACCGTCTACTGTCGCATACGGTAGCAGGATCACTCCTGACCTGACATCCCCAAATGTACATCGCAAGCCAAAAATGCACTTTCTAACTAAAGCAATTGTCTCGGAGAGCAGTTATCATTCAATCAAAAAACAAACAGAACAATGCATAGAAAGCATAGAATCTAAGAAAAATCAATGTGTAGCACCCTCTTGTCGACTCTTGAGAAAATTATAAAAAAAAGAAACCTTGTTCCAATTAATTATTTTGGGACTGTAAGAGGGGCTGATAATACCACTAGTTGACTTGACTTGAAACTGACCTGCAGAGGCGTACTTTCTGCAGACATGGCCGTGAAACCAACGATATCGCTGAAGTAGATGGTGACAGAGTCGAAGGACTCGGGTTCCACACCAAAGCCTAACGTCAGTCTCTGGGCAACCGACCTGCAAGATATATCATACAACTAGTTAGCTTAAGGGGGGATGTATATTAATACATACATTCAATCAATTTTCAATAACTTGCAAACTAATGAACATACAGCCATGAAATTTTGTAGCACTGTACAACACACCGCATAGAATATGCTCTATATCTTTTATTTCTGTAAAGTAGAGTGCAATAGATCCACCTTAACATTATGTATATCTTTGTTTACCTGATGATGACGTCTGAGATGTTGAAACTGGTACCAAATAAAGTTGTAATTTTAAATTAGTAGCATAATTTGTATTGAAAATGTGGATCTATTGCACTCTACTTTATTGTTTGTTAATCTCTATTCAACACAGACCAAAGATGAAGTTCTTAACATTAAATTTTATTTCCGTCACTATAAAATATTTTGTGCTAGCAATTTTTTAAAAACTTGGTAGCCTGGAGAGGCTTGAGGAACACCATCTAAAATACTATGATGAAACCTTTTGAAATATTGCACAGAGCTCTTACACCTGTAATAAATACTATGGAACAGACTGTTCTCAGCTTACCTAGGAAAATAAGTTTTTAAATTTACATTTCAAAAAATTGTAAATTTTCTCTCGTAATATCGTCCATGAAACAACTCGTAAATAACTTACAGAATATGTTTTTCTCTGGGAAGTTTTATCTTAATGTCCTACCAAGTTTCACGACTGTAACTCTTATAGTGTCAGAGAAAGTGTACCCTACAGATTAGAATATTTCATGAGTAGTAAAATTAAAAGTACATTAAGGAGTGAAGTACTGAGCACCAAGGTAATACGTACTGAGGAAGCATTCTGTTCAAAAGGTCTTCCGTCTTGCGCTTCTCATCAGCCAACTGACGCGTCCTCTCTGCGACTAGAATTTCCAAGTTGTCTGCATGCTTTTCCATGATTTCCATCATTTGGTCCATGATGTTCTTATGCCTGAAGGAGAGAAAGGTACTTCAGTCATCTGAGTAACGTAATCTCTTAAACATGCCACAGAAGAAATCAAATACACAGGTAATACTAAAAACAACGATGGAATAAGGAAACCTTAGTTTGGATTTAAAAAAAAAAGTAACTCTATATTATTGTAATAGTATGCCATCCCCATAAGAGGGTATTTCTGATTTTTAAAGGAACATAATTATAATTGAAAGTTTTTAAGAATGTAAAGTATAAAACAAATTAATATGCTATTTCCAAAATATACATGAGAGACAGGAAACTAGGAAAGGGTATAGGAACACACATAAATAATGAGGAAAGTGGCAAGGCAATGCTAACTGGGAACGAAGGATTCACCTTGTATACACACAAAAACTGGCTATAAAAATAAAATAAGTATTGGAAGGTGAGAAAAATCTTAGTTAATTAACAGACTGTAAAGCCAATATGGTATAACGGTATTTATATGTTGTCAGAAGTCACGTGCCGTTAAGTACCTTGGAGTTCAGCTGGATTGTTTGCTTACATTTAAGGTGACATGGAAAGTGGTGAGTATCTAGCTTGCAAGTTCGGATTAAAGCCACCATTGTCCATTGAATTGAAAAGACAGAGCAGTGACTCATGACATCTGGCTGTGAGGAATTCTCTGTAAGTTTAAAGTCATCTTGAAAGGCCTGCACCAGGTCTCTCTGTTAACAGTGACCGAGGGAATGTGGAAGATGCCTGACCTTCAAAGGATGACTGCATCGGTAAAAAACATGGAAGGTACACAAAAGGGATAACAATGTCGCCCATTGAAGTATGAGTTACTGAGAAACAAAATGAGATAGATAGAGACCTGCCATCTTCCTCCTTCATCTTGCGGAGGATTCTCCAGATGGTCATGAAGTCGGGCCGCAAGTCGGGGTTCTCTTGCCAGCAGTCTCTGATGCAGTCCTTGATATAGTCCTCACACGGCGTGTCTGCATGGTCGAGCAGATCCAGGTCAGGACGGAACGGCTTATAGTCCAGCGGGTTGTGCTTCACTTTGTCGATGATCTCTGTAACAGTCACAAGCTGTCATATTACCCTTGATTTTGTAGAGTATAACAACCAGTTTTTATCAGAACAAGTCTTTTCCATCTTGAAAATACTTAATTCTGCTCCACAATATTTTCATGCTAGGAAACCATCCACTAGAACAGGGGTTCCCGACCTGGGGGCGTGGGGCTTTATCAGGGGGGGCGTGAAGTGATTTCCGAATTAACTTCTTAACTCGATTATTACAATTTTGTGTAATAAACATTTTTAGAATCTCTCCAAGTGATTGTCATGCCAAGTCAGTCGTTCAAAAGCACTGTTAATTGCCAATCGTTGGCACAAACCTCTGCGGATCCGCGAAGTTGGAGGTGAAATAAGGAATTTGCTGTGTTGTGAGGAGCAAAATGAAGCCTGAGAGCAGGTTCAGGAACAAGACCACTCAACGCACGTTTAATTACACACACTGTGGACCTACTTGTGTGAAAGTAAACTATGACCATACGGGACATGTTTCAACTCATCAACGATTGTGTAGGGGTAGGAACACAGCATTCAAGGCCGAGCTACCCCACAAAACGAGTCTATATGTCGCAGAGTGAGAGGGAAGGAGGAACTTCCACTTCATTTGTTGCTTCTGAAACTCTGATATTCTTTGTTCTTCAGAGTTAATGTCGACTCCTGACTGGAGTAACTTATTGCCAGTTAAGATCTTTGGTGAGAAAATGTCACTGTTTCATTCATTGCTGTGGTTAAACATTAATTAGTTGTAGCCCAAAATACCAGTAGGCCTACATAGAATTTCACTCTAGCCGTGAACGCCTAACATGTTATATTAAATAAATTTATTATAACTTAGCCTGCTATTATTGCCTTATCTCCTGTTGTTCTCGCTAATAGACCAATTTGATATAATACCAACATTTATACGAGTACAATGCTTATAAAGTTAAAGGTTTCCACCTATTCAATACATTAATACAAATTGGTCAACGCATCAAATCCGTCTGATAGATCAGGCGTGTATAGATTTCACTGCAATGATTGCTCCAGTATTTACATCGGACAGACCGGGAGACCATTCAATATTAGATATAACGAACATATCAATGCCATAAGATATAAGAAATTTTCAGCAATAGGCCAGCATGTACAGGAATATAAACATAATTTTCATGGTATTAACAACGCTGTAGACATCATTGAAACAATGAACAAAGGCCTACTATTAGACCTAACGGAGCAATGTTACATTACATTAGATCAATATTACAATCCCAATTACAATCTAAATGATCTTTCGGAAAAACCCATAATTTTATTTGACATGCTTATTTCAGTAATAAATAATCTAAAAATTCCTAAAAATCAACCAGTACATAAAACATTACGCAGTGCGCTGGCTTATTATCCCCAGCAAAGCCCACGCCCCCCTGACATGCAGTTACACGCTACCGCAACCTCTCCTTCCCCTACATAATATGCCCCGCCTCACAGCTCACGCCTGCTGGCTGCTGCTTGACACATCGTACTCAGTTCCTCATTCATACTACTCGCATTCACATCGAGCTAGAGGTGAGTTTCATATATTGTTATTTTCTTTCTAAACTACCGTGTTTGACTCTCGGTAACTTAATATTTAAATTCGCAATTCCTTTTTTAGGTCCGTGCTGGTTCGAGATCAGGTTTAATCTGCTATGGGAAAATGTAGATGGATGTATGTAATGATGGTGCACCAGCTATGACTGGGTCACGTTCTGGGTTCCTCAAATTGGCCAAAGATAAAAAACCAAACATCATGGGAACCCACTTTATAATTCAGAGGCAGGCTTTGGCAGCCAAAACCTTGCCCCAATATTATAATAACACTCTAAGAGTCGCTATAAGATTTATGAACTCTGAGAAGACAAGTTCTTTACAGACAAGATTGTTATCGAGTTGATAGCTGCAGTCACTTAAGTGCGGCAAGTATCCAGTAATCGGGAGATAGTGGGTTCGAGCCCCACTGTCGGCAGCCCTGAAGATGGTTTTACGTGGTTTCCCATTTTCACACCAGGCAAATGCCGGGGCTGTACCTTAATTAAGGCCACGGCCACTTCCTTCCACTTCCTAGGCCTTTCCTATCCCATCATCGCCATAAGACATATCTGTGCCGGTGCGACGTAAAGCAAGTAGCAAAAAAAAAAAGAAAATGACAAGATTGTTTGAAGCCCTTTGTGTTGACCTTCAAGGCGATCACAAAACTCTCTTTTCCACACAGAGGTTCACTGGCTATCAAAAGGGAATATGTTGTCTCGGCTGTTTGAATTAAAGTCTGAAGCTGAAATTTTTCTTCTTGGTGAAGGTAAAAACGATCTGTATGAAGTGTTCACTGATGCCAATTTTATCGTCTCATTGGGATATCTTTGCGATTTTTTTTGAAGCTTTGAACAGTTTGAACTTAAGGCTCCAAGGCAAAAGCTCCAATATTATGCTTGCTTATGATGCCATCAGAGCTTTCCTGGAAAAAGTACAGTTATGCAAACGCCGGCTTCAGTTGAACAACTTCTCATCCTTTCATCACCTTATTGAAATTTTGCCAGAAAATGAACGTGTTCGTAATAAACTTAAGGTGCAAATTCAGTCACATTTGAATTCCCTGGCACAAGAATTCAATTTCTACTTTCCTGTCAACCCTCTCACTGACATTTGTTGACTAATATAAGGATTTATTGTAAAAGTGTGTTCCTTGTATTGTGATAAAAATTAAGTTAGTATGCCACAGATCTAAAGCGCGTACTTCATATTATTTTTCATAAATAATTGAATAATGGAATAATTCATTATGCAGTGTCATTAGGTTAGGTCTATATCCTCCACGTCAGTTTACCAGAGATTTTATAGAATCGATGGTTGGGGGGGGGGGATGAGGACGTGACAAATAGAGTGCATAAGAGCTCTCACTTTTCCCAGCAAGTACGAACCCTCCTATGGGACCCCAAAGTACCAATAAAATCAAAGCTGGTGATATTCAATCAATACTATTACAAATAAAACTATCTGTTTCATTATTGTAATTTATTTCAGGACCTAATAAACGCATGCACGCACACACATACATTTAAACACATTTAAACACAAGCAATTCTAACCAGTTATGAATGGCCACACTAATTCGTCTATTTACAAATCTCTCTTCTGTATACAAAGTAGGAGGTCTAGCCCGCTCCTCTACCTGCGGACGCTTAAGCCTCACTTTCACTTTCCCAAGTCCAGTCAATGAACTCACAGCTGCGTGTAGACAGCTGGATTTGAACACAGTGCCACTGACTATACTATACACAACTACTCCAATGATAGTCCGGCACTTCACACGAAGTGAACAACAATCAGCAACAGCTCAACAGCAGGACGATACTTACGACAGCGACTATTAACACACGTCCCATTTTCCTCACACTCACGATAACTGCTTCAATCGCTGATTCACGGCAGTACACAGTCGCCTCCAGTTACACACTCACTGGTCTCTCTGACACCACAACAACAGTTCCGCGTTCAGACCTCGGTGAGACACTGGCGGCAGCCAACACTTCTGTCGCCCTCAGCCCAGCCGCCGAACACCAACTCACCGACTCCACCTCGGAGCCCAACACTTGACTGACTCCCCGGGGCTAGTCACCCTTTTTATAGCTTGCACAATTTGATCCAGAAATTTCATGATGTCACTGGAGGCAGAACATTCCTGTTGAATCTCAAAGAAACTCACAGGTAAGCCGGCCGCCGAGAACAATACATGGAAACACCGGCCCCACCCCACAGGCCAGCTGGTCGTCTGAGTCACCAGCCCCTTCCTAGAAAAACCGAAAGGAGCTACCACGGGGCTGGCACGTAACAATACTTTATACCAATCTTAACGTATGGTATTGAAACCTGCACCGTCAAGGTTCCAGGCATCTGAGATGAAGTTCCTGAGGTCCACAAACTGGACAAGTTAAGGAATGATGTGGTTAAAAAGGAGCTGGGATTGAGACATCATTGTTAGATCGGGTCAGCAAGTCCAGATTGACTAAGGTTATGTTAAATGGAGATTCCCACCTTCCAATACTTGTCAGTTTTTTATAGCTAGTTTATATATTTACATGACATAATCCAGCTTAAACTCTGAGTACAATATAAATAGAACATGTTTCATTCCAATCATAGAACATTTTCAGCTAAAAGATTTACATAAATTGACATAGACAACAAAACACTTGTGATGATTATGATAATGATGATAAAATAAAAGGTTCATTCATGTTCGGATAAAAATTTCCAACGAATCAATGTCCAGGTCAAAGAGTAAAATTGATATAAGGGATCTTCTTTTTAACGCTGGAGAAGTATATGGTTGTTGGATCTTGAAGATATACTTGGAAATACTAAAGATTTTTTTAAAATATGATAATCGGGGGAACTCTTGAAAGTTGAATTTACAGTCTGATCACTCTGCTAGTTCCACTGTACATGGCATTTCCCCTACTCCCCTTTCCCCTCCACTTCCAATCCCCCGTCTCATGCTCCTCACACACATACAAACTCAGTCAGCTGACGGCACGGCGTAAGGGAGGACACAAAATATAACATGACCGGCTGAGAGGTAAAATATTTTCACATTTCTTTACACACTTCACTAATATGTTCTCACAAGGTTTTCTCCTTATAAAAAAACCCCACTTTTTTTACATTAATTTTATAATTTTTTGGTTCAGACTTATTCCAACAGTCAAACTTTAAATTCAACTTCAATTACAGTTATTTTCAAAAGTTCCCCAGATTAACAGTTAGCAGAGCAATTGTAGAAAAGGGCTTAAGAAGGCAGTGGTATTGAAAAGATCAAGAAGTGGGGCAGAAGAGAATTGTCAAGTACTGTTAGATTAGAGCTCTGCAAGTGTCTGCTGTTTGAGGTGAAATATGATATCTTTATAGTTCCTCAATGTTGCTGGGAATCAAAGCTTAGCTGTTAACCTTTCATGAGGATTTGCAAAAGCCCTCATAAACATGTCCTTTTTAATGTAAGCAGTAACCAAGCTTAGCAATTCAAAATATCTCTGTTCATCCATTTATAGATCATTGTATCAGTTACTTGATTCTGGCTGAAGCTGAGACAGTAAATTTATGTGAGAATACCTCAGTTGCCAGTTCTCACTGCAACTCCTCTTATATTTTCTACACGTAGCAAAGAAGAAGGCAAGTCACGCCTAGTACAGTGCGTAACAAAGAAACAAGTTCAAAAAGAAGGAAAGGAATACATTTCAAATCAAAAGGCCGGCCTTTTACCCACCACAGGTGGAGTCTTGAGCGGAGACAGGCCCGCCAACGCATGGAAATGGCCCCGATATTCTGAATTCTTGTAAATAAAAGGAAACGGAGGCTGAATAAAAGCTAAACCTAGCATGTCGTGGTTACTGGAGAAAGAAGTGTGAATATCTAGCATCTGTTACAGCCTGTGAAGATGAACTGACGTCAGGCAGCTGCATCACTGATACTACTGGTCCACATTTCTGAATCAGAGCACAAATAGAACACCATGCACGGTATATCCTCCGAAATGATATGAGCCACGTCAGAAATTTCTACTCGCATTAAGTTTTGAGAGACTGCTGCTCCGTTAAACAGTACGAGTGCTTACACCTCCGTCATCTGGAGTACATGAACATAATGAAGTATAGTGCCACACTGGTTCCTTTTACCTTTAGGTTCAAGAGGACAACCTCCGTACGGACCTCTCTTCCCGAAGATTTCATAGAGAATGATGGCAAAGGCGTACACATCTCCCTTCTGAGTGCCTCTGATTGGCGAGCTCACCTCTTCGCGTAAGAGCTCCGGGGCCTTCCAAAACTGATCTGCAACATGAATAAAACAGAATCAATACAAGTTCCAAACATGGCGATGGTTATACAATAATAATTCTACAGGTTAAAGATATATTCATCAAATATGAGAAACAAGGAAAGGGATAGCAATACATACTGCTGATGATGGCTCAAACATAAACATAATGTTGATTAAATAATTTATGTAATAGGTGAGTAATTTAGATATCAGAGAGAAGAATGATCAAACTGCCATTAGTCCCATGTCTTCTCAGCTTCTGATAAGCTACGAGAGGCATTCAATAGATAATGCAACACATTTTATTTCTCGGCCAATTTCACTTTTTTTTAAATTGGAATTTTATTTGGGACATCTTTGAATATTCCTGCTTTGTCTCGTAGAGTTTCATAAATTTCCAATACGTGGCAGCGCTATAACTAGCCTTCAAAATGGCGTCTGTAATGGAGGTGCGAACCAAATAGAGAGCAGTTATCGAGTTTCTTTTGGCGGAAAACCAGGGCATCACAGATGTTCATAGGTGCTTGCAGAATGTCTACGGAGACCTGGCAGTGGACAAAAGCATGGGGAGTCGTCGTATGAGGAGTGTTTCATCATCACACCAAAGTCGAGCAAACATGTCTGATCTCCCACATGCCGGCCGGCCACATGCAGCTGTAAAAGCAAAGTCATCTTCGTACAGGCCATCAAGGCCCTTGGAGGGGTGGAAGGTAAAGGCTTCCACTATCCGTAACCTCGGCACTTGATGGGGTAGAGTGGATAGTTCTACGCCCGGCCGCTTTTGCCCCCAGGAATTAACGTGGTACTCATTTTTGGTGTAGGCTGAGTGAACCTCAGGGCCATGTGCACCTCCAGAAGTGGAAATCTCATTTCTTAAATTTTACGACTTCCCGATGGGGATTCGAACCCACGTCCTTCCGGGCGAACCGAGCACGCCTTTACCGCCTCGGCCAGGCAGCCCCTCCACATGCAGCTGTGACGCCTGCAAAGTTGGAACGTACGGACACCCTTATTCGAGGTGATCGACAGATCACAGTCAAACAGCTCGCTGCTGAACTTGAGGTCTCTGTTGGTTGCTGACACACTTATCCACCAGTTGGAGTATTCAAAGCTTTGTTCCTGCTGGATTTTTCAACACCTACCCGAAGACCACAAAGAGCAAAGAAGAAACAACTTCAGTGTGTTCGTAGCCATAAAAAAGCAAGCGAATTTCTCCTTCTTCACGACAACGCAAGTCTGCGCACCTGACAGGAGCTCACAAAACTTCAGTGGACTGTTCTTCCTCGTTCACTCTACAGCCCGGATCTCGTGCCTTCTGATTTCCATCTGTTTGGCCCAATGAAGGATGCACTCCGCGCGAATCACTACGTGGATGATGGGGAAGTTATCGACGCAGCACAACGCTGGTTCCGACATCGACCGGTCGAGTGGTACCATGCAGGCACACAGGCCCTCACATTACGGTGGCATAAGACCGTAGCATTGATAAGAGATTATGTTAAGAAATAGGGTATTTGCAGCAAAAGGATTCGGGAACAACATGGTGTATTTGAATCCTCGATATAACCAAGCTCTTTCACAAAAAAAAAAGTGTTCCTTTATATATTGAACTCCCTTCATACTTTCCAGCTTTATCAGGAAGGTGGGCAGTTCACAGAAAGAAAGGATGTACTGTTGTAAGGTTTGAGGACAATACCGAGCAGCCTCATAGAATTAATCTAGAGAAGAAACATATATACAAGCCAGACACCATTCCAACATTTTTATAGCATACTTTTAAACTGTACAAAATTGATCTAAATTTAATATTAGGTTTAGTTATTACTATACTGAGAGATTCAGTATTATTAATGAGTAGACTTTGGATTTTTAGGAGCTAACATTTTTATTTTAGGTGTCTAAAACAGGTCCTCAGATATGGAAAAAGAGGTCCTAAAAATATATTTTAGGCAATTTCAATTTTACAACTTTTTAATGAGCATTTTTATTTTGCTAAATTCATGGTAACTCTTTAGGGAGAAATATATTTTAATCAGTCGCACCTTTGCTGCAAATGTCACAGAATATAATTTTACCATCCGATGTGAAATGGGGAAAAGTGTATAACCAATGTTTTATTAAAGACGACTTGGAAGCTGATAAACTGTTCCCAGAGAATGATGTGAAGAGTTTTGTTTCCAGCAGACTACGGGCGTGTTTACCACAGGAGGTTCTTACGTGTCGCTTAGGATTTTATTTGAAAAGTATTTCAAGAACATACTGTTCAAGATACTGAAAATGAGTCTACAGTTATTTCAGTTTCTCGGAATAAATTAAAAACATTTTAAATTAATTTAAGGATTAAAAATAGGGATTATAGAAATACAGGCAAATATAGGATCTAACATCAATTGAGGCATTTTTTAGGGACTATAAGACCAGTGTTTTAAACCTAGCAGATTCATGAAATGTGTAAATACAACTTCATTTTAAGTTCTCTCTTCAGTTTAAAAGTTAGGTTTTTGCCTAAAATCTGAGGTCTATTAATGAGAAACCACTTATACCAGATTAGCAAAGAATTACCACAATAATTAACACTGAAACGTATCCTTTTAATGTATGTAATTTACTGGCAACCTCTGGTGAAATGAAGTTCAAATGAATGTTCATTCTCTCATTAAAAGGAAGTGTTTGAACCATAACCACTTTACTAAGTAGGTGAACTTCAAGCTATTTAACAAGACAGCATGCAGTCTTGGGAAGACTCGAGACTTACTTCGGAAGTGTTGGTGTTCGCCGATGCTATCGCTCTCCGCACAGTACCGCAGCTCGTGAAGCCCAAAGTCGGTCACCTGAAGAACCCAGCGACTTGTCACCACGCAGTTTGACGACTTGAGATTCCCGTGGCACACCAGAGCTGACTTGTGAATGTAGATCATTCCCTGGGGAAATACATTACTTCATCTTAAAAATACAAACCTCACAAACTAAAATATACGAGTTTTCAGTTTAGTACTTTTAATTATATATTTCATAGTTTAATTTTTCTGGAATATTGCCTACACTTGTTAGGTTGCATGACAGTTTTTACAGGTTGAACCAACAACCTGGATGATTACAAAATACAGTGAGTTTCTCTCATTGGCTGGCCGGCACGTGCGTCCAGCACTTCGCAGTTCAGGTCCGCACTTAGAACGTGTATTAAAGTGTTGATCAGTCGCTCCAATTGTTCTAGAGTTGTCAAGTGTTACTTCGGACTATACTCGTCATAGTGCCTCCGCATGCGTACACGGTAGAGGAACTGGTATTTATGTACGATAATTATGTGAAAACAGAGTCTTGCAGAGGAGTCGTAAGGGGATTTGTAAGAAAATTTGCAGGTGCAAGCCGCCCACATGGAGAGACTGTGTGGAAACTCATAAAGAAATTGTAAGGAACTGGCTCTTTACTCAATAAGAAGTGAAGTATTAAAAAAACATGGACTTAACGAGGAAAAAATAAATGAAATTGCAGAATGTTTAGAACATATGCCTACAAAGTCCCTAAGACAACTTGGATAAGAAGCTGGGGATTTGAAGAGCTCAGCATGGCGGGCTACGAAGATGTTAAAATAGTCTCACTCACAGAAGACGAACCTATGCTTGTGAATCGGAGTTTCCTAAGACGATGCCAGAAATGTGTGGATGCAGGAGGACAAGCTTATTTTAGTTCTTAATTACTAATTTTCTTAATTTTAAGCTGATCTCTTAAGGCGAGCGAAGTGGTGTCCTTGTGCTACGCCACGGAGCGGGGAAAGACGAGTCGACGGGAGGCAGATAAGCTGGGCGTGCCTGGCGGCCAACCAATGAGAGAAACTCCCTGTTCACTGGCGGCAGAGAACAGCGACAGATATTGGATCACGAACTTCCAAAGGAGCAGGTGGATCCAGTGAGGGCTGTGTGGCGGAGGGAACACCCTAGGACAAGGCTGCGATGACAGGGCCAATTTAAATGAGATCTAAACCAACTGGGCATCGTGCGAGTTTGGAAGAGGAAAGCATCAGATTAGCTGACATGGGGGTAACTATTTTGAACAGGCAACTAAAATCATCTGCAAGAAAAGACATGTCTACTCTCCTACAGATGCATATTACAGGAGAAGTACCAGATCTCTGAAATTACTAATAGGAGCTAGAAGAACGATTTCTCTTGGATGTTCCAAGTTTAACGATAAGAATTAGGTACAAAACAAAAAATCCTTACACTAGTCTGCCTTAATGGCCATATAAGGCTCAATTGCTATATTGTGGAAGCATCTGTATGGACACAGTAGAAGCAACTTTAAGGAACCCTTTTAAATAGAACAATAATGAAAAAAAATTAAGAAGAGTTCAGTATACTTTGTCTTGTGGCAGTCCATGATCTTGGAAAATTGTTTTAAATAAATAATCCCTTAGCAGTCGAATCATACAGATGATTATGAAAAACTACCTACATTAATATTTGTGGATACTTGATTACATAAATACTTAAAATGCAGAATTAGTAGGTACGCCTTCCTTTTCGCTTTTACTCTCTGTACAGCAGTAAACTTCCCAGTGAAAGTATGGGTTTCTTTTTATCCTCCTTTGTTGTGTGTGTGGCTAGATGTTTGCTATTCGTTTTACATCGCACCGACTCACTCAGGACTGGTGAGACAAGCCTGATAAGGTAGAGGCTTGTCTGGTGAGGAAATGGGAACTCCCAGAAAAGCAACCTGAGGATTTCTGACTGTGTCCCGAACCGAGCAGCCAGCTTGCTTGGTGTGTGGCTAGATGTGTTCTGATAAGTAGTTACTCATTTTTATAGGGTCTCTGTGTGTTTTCTCATTCCCAGGAATTTGGATACCAGTTCACTGGCCATGACGATTACCAGTTTAGCTGTGCGTAAGATCTTTGGTATCAGAGGCAAAGATCATTACAAGAATGTATGTTTTCCTGTGTCCAGGAGATGACAGCATGTTATATGTTGTGTAGATAACTACGTAGGGAGAGCACAGAGCCTACTCCTTTCAAATAACGGCAAGAGATTTGCGCAAGGCTTAACCATCACATGGCCTCACTAGCTTGTGCACCACCACCACCTCTTCTACCTCGCTGGACAGCAGTGAACAGTCTGTCTTACGGTTGGTGGTCACCTGAAAACGCGTGACATGATGTTGCCAAGCTGCGATATGAAGTATTGATGAATGGCCATCACTACACTTGTAGACTCCAAATTCCATACGTACATCTCCCGAAAACAATTTATTAGATGCAAATAAATTAATTGCTATCAATTTGAGTTTCATTTGTGGAAAGACATATTTATGTGATAATTCAATTTTCTCAAATGGAAATTTGAAACCATTTCCCCCCACCAATGGGACTGGAAATGGCTAACTGGGTATGCGCCCGTCAGTAGTAATATTACTACCACGCGGCATGCACCCAAGTTCCGCTGTTAGTAATACTACTACCAACACAAAATTCGAAATTTAGTCACTCGAAAGCTATTCACCTTATTGAATTAGTTTTCATTTTAACGTGTTGGCGATTTCCTTTACTATCGATAGGTGGTGTTATCGATCAATAGTGATTGGTGGTGCAACCTAGCGACAATGTGCGCTCACTCCTCGCGTGCTCAGGTCACATAAGCACGTGTTCTAATGATGGATTTCACAGATTTAGAATGAAAGTGTCTGCAATACTGTATATGCTGAGCATAGCAAGAGAGAGCCACGAGAAATTCAGTCCGACCATTTGCTGGCATCTTATGCACTCACAATGAAGTCGATCAAGTGGTGCAAAAAATTATTCTTCCAACTGTTTGATCTTCACCGGTTGTGCTGTGAAGCAAATAAAGGTGATGTAGGTCTTTGCATAGGAGAATGTTTTGTGTTACCATATCAAAGCTATGTGTAATTCTGTTCTTCACCAACTGAAAACTATCGAACTTTTCTGAGTGAATTAGATATCTGTGAATGAACAAGGATAACAGAACTACCAATATTGTAGCCTAAGTTTCTTTCCTAAGCTGTGGGAAACCATTTTTGAATTGATTTCATGTCATAGTCCACTTTTTCTAGAATATGTATGTTTAAATATATTTAAATTGAAAATACTGACAGAACTGTGATTTTTTTTTCCAGAAGTTTAAAACAGGCTGGCATGGAGTAGGGAACTCGTCCGGGCTCATAGTGTTAATGCGTCAGTTTCGGAACGCTTTAGTGCTGCCTTATAACGCACTATACTTAGAATAAACATGTCAGAAGAGTTGCAACAGGCAGGTGACTTGTTTCGGCAGTCTAGTAGCTTTGTTACTCAATTTGGCACTTTTTGTTCCTTTCCATTACTTAAATTATGTTAAGATGTGGCAGGAATAGAAAAGTGGACTGCTGCCACAGGTACAACACAAAATATCTCTTACCTTGATAAGATCACGAACTAACGAAGAAATGAACATCATGTCCAGCTTGAGATCTTCATTCTCTATGATATCCTGCAAGCAAAGCACACATCTCACTTAACGACATACAATTTCTGCCTCGTACGTAGTCTTTATCTAGGATTAGGAAAACAAAAGTTGAAAGAATGTTTAGTACAATTTATGTGCATCTGTTTGTTTCTTTGTTTGTTTGTTTGTTACGACCAACTGCAGAACGTAATTTCTCAAAATTTGGTATTTACATGCTGGGATGTGCTCGGGGCTACAGATCATTTGATTAGAATACAGCGGTGTACCAATATTAAGGGGATCAAAACAGGAAATGTCAAATTTCTATGCTAATATCAGCTATATTACAAAAAAACTGTAGTCACTTAAAGAAATGAGCATATGGTATAGTAGTTGTCACGTAAGGCCGATCACTGCTGCCAACTTGACTAGTTACATGTTGAAATCACAAGACATAACCTCAATGTAAGTATCAATAATGGAGGTTCCCTTACTAAAGCAAATGATCATTCAAGATATTTGTAATCAAGTTGGATTTCAAGCTCAGTGAGGGCTCTTTCAATTTAATCTCTGCCTTTATTTTGATATACGCATTGCTACAACCGTATGCTTCGGTTTTTGCCTCCTGTAAATAATTCTGCTGTTACTTGCCGGTCTGAAGAGAAACCATGCTGTATTAATACACACAAGCAAATATATTACATGTCAATAAGAATACACAAAGTCTAAGACTGCAAACCGTAACAAAGTTGTGACAAGACAAGGTTCTAGAGGATGTAATGTTCCTTTCCTTTTTGGAGGAGTTCTTGCAGATTTTTCTTGCTTCTTAGACATCCTATTGAACTGTATAAGTAAGTATTCAACGAAATTAAATTCATTCCATCCCCTGGTCTAAGGAGTTTGGACAGCCAAAGTAGGGGTGAAGTACAATGGGGACTTCGAGGGCCCTGGGACTGCCACGGTAGCTGTGAAGGCCCTTCAGGAACTCTGAAAAGTGGTGGCAAAAAGGGGTTCTGGTTAAGATGCAGCAGGTCGTTATGCTACTTAGGTTCGAGAATGAATGAATGAATGAATGAATGAATGAATGAATGAATGAATGAATGAATAAATAAATAAATAAATAAATAAATAAATAAATAAATAAATAAATAAATAAATAAATGCAATGTGAAGTTTAATCTTATACCAGTTGTATAGTATAATTTGAAGTAATTCCACATACTGTATATCAGTTGACTATATTTGTAAGTAGTACAGGAGATATTATAACTAGAATTTTGTAAACAATATAAATTTATTAAGGATGAGCTGTGTGTTTAATAGAAAAAATTGTTAGCGTAAATTGTATAATATTGTATTAAAGGAAAATGTTCTTCTCTTGTTAATTTAATATTTAGTGCTTGACAATAATGTATTTTAGTGTACCATTTGCCACCGAGGTAGACACCTCATTTGCAAATAAAGAGATTTTGATTTGATTTGAAATAAGACCGTAATGTTGCGTTCGTCATTTCACACCAAGTACATTATTAAATGCATTATTCGAACTCGCCACAATTCTATTCACCTGACATTACCCAAACAGATCTACAAATACGGCAGTGGCAATACGTAATTCTCGCAAATCATGAAATAAACCATGACTACTGTACAGTGCCAACGTGCCAATAACTGTAGGATGACGTATCAGCAAGTAGGGTTCCTAAACTGTGCGGTTAGCGACACAGAATCAAACCCAACAGTTAGAAAATAACTAAACATCATTACCTTCAGTATTAACAGGGGAGAGAGAGTAAGGTTGTACAGGCTTACATGCCAGGGAGAAACCTATAATGTTTGTTGCGAATGTCCACAAGCTACATAGAAAGTGAATTCTATTTTCATAATAATCAAAATTCTGATCATATTAAGTGCGGGGGAAAGAGTGCAGTAACTTACGTAGAGGCTGCCCTTGCTGCAGTAGTCAGTGATGATGAGGACTCTCATGGGCTCGAGGCAGGCGCCGATGAAAGAGTTGATGTTATCGTGTCGCAGGTCTCTCAGGACTCTCATCTCCTTCATCACTTCCCGACAGATGTCCTTTCTCTTCGAGAACTTCAGCTCCTTGACTCTGACCCGTATGTTACGGTACTGGCCTATCGTCGTGAAAAGCTGCGCCGGCCCACACCGAGATTCGAATGAAGTTGCGCTCACCAAACTCAGCTGTGGAGGAACAATTAGAAAAAAGTTATCTCCGGTTTGAAATGGAACAAACCAATTTGTAACTTTCAAGTAAACTAGAGGTATATTGGGAAGCTGATTTTTCACAACAAATATACTAATGAAATTTGATGTTGTTGTTGCTACTTGTTTAAAGTCACACACACATCAAAGGTTTTTGTGATGGAAGGATGGAAATGGTACCAGTCGTGGCCTTAATTAAGATGCAGCCCTAGCATTTGCCTGGTGTGGAAATGGGAAACCACGGAAAACCAACTTCAGGGCTACTGGTGGTGCAATTAGAACTGGCCATCTACCAAACGCTAAGCAACCATAACCAATTCTCTGTCACCGTACTACTCCTGCACGTCACACTGGAACTGAACCAGTCTCTTACCTCAGAGCTGCGTGCCCCTAACCACACGGCCAACTCTCCGTCATACTACTACTCCTGCACGTCGTATGATGCTCTGCGGAGGTCTTCTTATGCCAGGTTATCATTTACAAGAACAATTTAATGATACCAGCCAGAAAAAAGGCAACTCTTAAACATTATCAAATAGAGTAACAGTGGAACCTTTAATGAAAAACTGCATTAAGATATATTTTTGTTGTATGCTGGGTATTCAACCCTAAGGCTGGTTTGAGCCTCATAGCTCTGCCAATTGCTGTAATGATAACCTATGTGCCAGCAAAAAAACAGGAGTGAGGTAGTTTCCCGTTGCTTTCCTCGCTGGGCCAGAAACTGTTATTACATATCAGTCTGTGAAGCCCACTGAAATGCATGCATCAACTGACCCTATGACTGACAGTTTCACACCATTCATATCAGGGACTGGTTGCATAAGGAATAGTATTACTAGCATCACTCGTACCTCGGTCACTTTCATATTGTCAAATCTGAGGATGAGACCGAGACACATCACTGTTCCAGCCCACACCAGAAGACATAGATACTAGGTCTCGCAAGCAACTTCATATATTTTTGTATGGTCAGCAAATTTTCTATATCGATGGTGATCATCATGATGATGAATTCCTTCCAGGGAGCAGGGCAGGATGTGCCTCCATTTATTGCGGTCCTCTCTGTAGGGCAAACCATGTTTCTCCCCTCTTCTCTTACCTGATCTAACCACCTTTTTCTAGGGCGTCCAATCGGTCTTCCTCCTGGAACAATCTTTTCAAAATATTTCCTTGGAGTTTGAGTCACCTGCGTCTGCTTAACATGTCCTAGCCACTTCAGCCTTTCTTTCATGACCAGGCTGACCTGCAGATCTCTTCATCCTAATTCTGTCCTTCCTTGTTTTCTGTACAACTGATCTAAGGAACTTCATTTCAACAGCTTGCAGTTGACTTACTTCTCTTTTCTGTAGGATGCAACTCTCCAAACTATACGTCATGATGGGCAGGGTCTGTTTAGCCCTCAGAGGAACTCCCTTGTCCCATACTATGTTCTGTACTTGATAGAAGTTCAATCCTTTTTGCACCCTGTTCAGCACTTCATTCTTGGCACTTCCATCATTTGATAATGTACTCCCCAGATAATTAAAGGTATTCCACACATCAATAGTATTAACCATTATTCATTACAGTGATGAAGTAACACTGAGAAACATCATCTTAAGCTATTGAAAACTATTTAAAATACTATATATGGAACAGTCCAATGGGACTTGACTGAAGAGAATGTAGTGGGGAGAAAGGGGCAAGTTGACGATGATAAGCTTTCTTTCGACATTCCGTCGGAACATGGCGCGTTTTATGGCTGTGATGACATGCTTATTACTGCTTACCTTTTTGTGCACAGTTCTGCAATGTTCAAAATTCTTGTTTAAATAGCTTTTTCATAAAGTAGTAAAGTTTAATCATCATTATCATCATCATCAATGTCCCACTCCAGTCACCCGGGTGTGGTTTAATATTATGTAAATTTGTCATTTTGCCCCGTGCCCGGGGTAAGTTGACGAACTTATTGGGGTAAGATAACGAGCATTCTTCTCAACTGTTTCAACACGAAACTTTGCTGAATTTGTTAAACACACCATCAAAACTTGAAGTAACTTAATTTTAATTATGTACTACACAAGGACATACATTTCTAAAGAACACACATTTGAAAGATGTTAAAATACTTTTTAAAAAATTTAAAATAACTTTTAGAAGTTCCTGTGCACTACATTGAATGTGGCCTTCGTGGCTTAGGCGGCAGCGCGCCGGCCTCTCACCGCTGGATACCGTAGTTCAAATCTCTGTCACTCCATGTGAGATTTGTGCAGGACAAAGCGGAGGCAGGACAGGTTTTTCTCCAGGTTCTCCGGTTTTCCCTGTCATCTTTCATTCCAGCAACACTCTCCAATATCATTTCATTACGAGTCATTGCCCCAGAGGAGTGCAACAGGCCTCTGCAGCCGGCACAATTCCTATCCTCGCTGCAAGATGGGGCTTTATTCATTCCATCCCTGACCCGGTCACCAACTAGAAAACAGGTTGTAGGTTTTCATTTTCATTCACTACATTGAATACAAGAACTCTGAAGAAAACAGTTTTAAACTAGAATATTATCACAGAGAAACCATCCAGTACCTTCATAACTTGAGCAGTCTTCATGCCACCACACTTTACAATTATAAGACTGGAGAGCAATCTTCCTCATCAAATATTTGTGGGTTGAATGGATCAATTTCACGTGCATCAAATCTTTCAATGGCGTTGCCCATAGTTGCATTACGAGACATCTGAGATTCTTTGACAGCATACATTGCGGCTATCGTGCTTACTTCATTCCAGTCCCGTCTATCCCTCTTCTGTTGATAATTTCTAGGTATTTCTACAATTAGCGTAAGAGTACGGGTGACTACATGTGGCTTGGGGTAATATAATGAATTCGTCAACCTGCCCCCGTCATCTTGCCCCAGGCTACTTAGGAAGCGGTTTGCCCTTATAACAGACAGACTTGCTGCAATCAAGATTCGGTTAACAATGAAGTAAGTTGACATTTAAAGAAAATAAGCTGGTTAATTCATACTGTGAACACACTAGTAGTAGAAGCTTTCTGCACATACCTCAGATATTTTAGTGTGACAGTGCCAGACAGACAACCCCCTACCACTGCCTGTCACAGACTGAAAGAAATTTCCTTCTTTGTGTAAGTTATACATAGCTAATTTAGTGAACACAATACTGCAAAAGTTATGGTCGATTCGTCTTCTTGCCCTGGTTTCCCCTACTATGTTCCTGAAACATGTTTGAATACGATTTTCAATTATGAAAGTGTATTGATGACGTGGACCAAGCATATACTATTTTAAATAGTTTTTAATAGCTTTAGACAAGTCAGTGCAGGAACAAATAACTATTGTGGATACGTTTATCAACCACCCTCTTGTCGTTAGGTATCTTGACCAAGTCTGACTTGGTTCCTATGGCAGTAGCAGGCATGGTTAATGTCCTGGGGATGGGAAATTAATTTTTGAACCGATGGAGGTTTGAAGTACACAACCTTTAAAAACAGCCTGACTTTGCAGGTACATAACGTAGATATAGCATTCAATCTAAATCAATAAGTTTGGAAACAACGTGAGCAGAATTTGAAGATTTGGATGATGGAATGAAGCAGACAACAGTTGTAAAAAAATACAGATTTTTGCAGTATACATTTGCAGCAGTTAGAATTGCTGAGAGAAATACAACAAATTCAATGTGGTACAAGTTCTCGCAATGTGTCAAAAAACACGAGTTGATTGCTTAAAGATCTTAAAAATTATTATAAATAAATAAATAAATAAATAAATAAATAAATAAATAAATAAATAAATAAATAAATAAATAAATAAATAAATAAATAAATAAATAAAAACCCAAAACAAAACAAAACAAAACAAAAAAGATTAACTTTCAACAAAAGTTATATACTTCATTCCAAAATAGAATAATGCAGCAACAATTTATTTTAGAGCTATTCTGCAATGCTGCCTCTGTGGTCTATAGCTAGCTACCCGGAGACTCAAGGTTCGATTCCCGGCTAGGTGAGGGATATTTCCCTGAATCTGGAGGCTGGTTTAAGGTCCACTCAGACTATATGAGCTACTTGAAAGAAATGGTTCCTGTAGAAAGTTACAATCTGATTTACATTACACTGGTCTTGTAGCGATGATGGGAGGAGAAAAGGGCTAGGAGTGGGAAGGAAGTGAAATCGGCCTTAATTGAGGTACAGCTCCAAAATTTGGCTGGTGTGAAAATGAAAAACCATGGAAAACCATCTTCAGGACTATTGACAGTATTTCCCGAATGCAAACCGACAGCCACTCCCTCGATGGTTATGGAACCCTTCAGGGTGCTGATTGCAACACCACTGATGTATAGAGGTAGATATAAAAAGTGAATGTGGCTTCCTAGAAACTGCCAAACAAACTTACACACTCCAGATCCACAGCAAATACAAAACTCCAGGCATAGAGTATCCCACATCATGACCCTCAAATTTGAATGTGGTGTTCGAGTCATCAGTCCATAGACTGGCTTGATGCAGCCCTCCATGCCACATTTTCATTTCTACACAACTATTGCATCCTACATCTGCTCTAATCTGCTTGTTATATTCACACCTTGCTGTACCCCTACCGTACTTACCACCTACACTTCCCTCAAAAACCAGCTGTACAAGTTCTGGGTGTCTTAAGATGTGTCCTATCCATTCTATCTCTTCTTCTCGTCAAATTTAGCCATAACAATCTTCTCTCACCAATCCGATTCAGTATCTCTTCATTCGTGATTCAATCTCACCTTCAGTATTATTCTGCAACGCCACATTTCAAAAACTTCTATTCTCTTTCTTACCTAGTTATCGTCCATGTTTCACTTCGATACAATGCCACGCTATTACATGTAATAAATATCATTTTTGGTCCGTATTGATGATATTTGATTGAAATAATAACAGTAAGTTATTTATTAGACCACCTAATCAATACAAAGTCTGGTCTTGGATGATTTACATAAATTTGTTAACTAATAGTTAACTATAACTAACGATGGACGAAGTAAGGAGGACATAAAATGCAAGAAAGGCCTTTCTTAAGAAAATAAATTTGCTCACTTTGAACATTGATATAGGAATTAGAACAATGTTTCTGAAGACTTTTGTCTTCTACTTCCTTTAAGACTTCATTTCCTAATCTAATATTTCCTGCATCACCTAACTGTTCGACTGCACTAATCTATTTACAACTTGTACTCCTTACCCAAGACTCCGTCCATACAATTCAGCAATTTGTCTACATCTTTTGCAGAGTCAGATAAAATAACAAATTTCATTGGCAAATCTCACGGTTTTGATTTCCTCACCTTGGATTGTGATTCCCTTTCCAAATTCCTCCTTGATTTCCTTCACCACCTGTTCTATGAACATTGAAAAGGACTGGGGACAAACTGCAGCCTCGCATCACTCCTTTCTGCATTGCTGCTTCATTTTCAAATCCCTTGATTCTCATCACTGCAGACTGATTTTTATACATACTGCAGATAATTCTTCGTTTGTTCTCGGTATTTGATGACGATCACCTTCAGAATCTCAAATATTATCAGACGTAAAATCAGGATTGCTTCACATGTTCCTATATTTCTTCTGAAATCAAATTGATCTTTTCCCAACTCCCTTTCAACTTGTCTTTCCGTTCTTCTGTAAGTAATACGTGTTAAAATTTTGCAGGCGTGAGATACTAAACTAAAGGTGCGGTAGTTTTCACACTTGTCAGCACTGGCTTTCTTGGGAATAGGTATAACAACATTCAGCTGAAAATTGGGTGGTAAGTCTCCTAATTTTAATAGGAAGTTTTTAATATTATTTTAGTGTTTTTATGACTGCTGAAAAAGAAACATAAGTTCACGATTTCAAATTGCTTCAAATCAGTTGACATGTTATGCTTATGACTTGAGACACTGCATTCCATCCCTCCACACCTGAATCATGTACATAGCATGAGAGCTTGACTTGACAATGCATCATGTTATACGAGTAGCTACTGGCTGCAACGAATTAACAGTTGATCCACCAGTAAGTTGCTTTTTATTTATTATTTCTTTAAAGAATATTGATCTAAAGAATCATACTGAGAAAACCCTTTAACACTAACAGTAACATACCACAGACATTACAGAACTCAAACACTTCATATGATCATAAGTAGTGATGTAAGGAAGGCACTGGCACCGTGCTTTGACACCAGTGCCAGAGACGGCACGGTAGGCACGGTGCCACGATTTAAAATGAAGCAGTGCCAGTGGCACTGCCATAAAAATAAGTCTGTGAAACGTTTACAAGAATAAAACGATTTGTGACGTGAATATTGACATTATTTATACCGTTAGTAAGGACAAGAACACACCTCGATCAAGTCCGCTTTTCCATGAGTAAATCGAACATTATGGCGGACACTGGCGGCTGGCACTCTTGCCGAACGAAGCACTACTGTGTGTGGCCACGTGACTGCCTCCTGCCAACGGCACGGCATGTACAGGCCAGTGCTTCTCAGATCCGTGCCGGTGTCAATGGCAGTGCCAGTGCCAGGACAGATCGCTTCTACAGTAGGTACCTACTGATCACCCCGTCCTACCAAGTGCTGCCGGACCATGCCACATTATGCTTTATTCTCTTTCGTTATATTACGGATTGTCTTGAATTCCGTGTCAATGGCAGACAAACGAAAATCTAGCCCTTTGTGGAGCAATTTCAGTCCAGATGATAAAAACCAGTACATAGCAGTGTGAGATATTTGTAAATCTTGTATATCGTTCAGATCGATGATAACGTGTTCAAAACGGCATATGCTTCGTCGTACCTGGAAGACCCCTTAATAGCTAGGCAGGCAGATCCATTAAAATGCTGGTTGGGAAGAAAGCTTCAGTATCCCAACCTTTATTATTATCTGCTGGCCGGAAGTTGTGTGTTGTACCAACATCCGCGCCTGCCGAAGGTGTGTTTTCGAAAGCTGGTCAAATTTTCACTAACAGACTGTCAGCGAATGAATAGAAAAAAATACTGTTCTTGAATGTGAATGGAAAATTTATTTGAGGGTTATTTTGTAGTATTTTGCATGTAAACTTTGAC
Organism: Anabrus simplex; assembly: GCF_040414725.1. Lineage (NCBI taxonomy): Eukaryota > Metazoa > Arthropoda > Insecta > Orthoptera > Tettigoniidae > Anabrus > Anabrus simplex. Next base: position 71,298,960 of record NC_090277.1, read on the forward strand.
CAACAGACGAACAGACTGCCAGCGAATAAAGTGAAAAAACACTGTTCTTGAATGTGAATGAAAAACTTATTTGAGGGTTATTTTGTAGTATTTTGCATGTCAATATATGAAGCATAAACGTTTTTATACGAGTCCAATGAATAAGTAGCCATCGTGGCGCTGACAGTGCCACGGCACCGGTGTTTTGGCACGGTGACGCGCTTGGCACTGGCACTGTGCACACCAGTGCCAGCAGAGGCACTGGAATTTGCATCACTAATCATAAGTATGTCCAATTTAAAAAAAAATCTTACAGCTCATGCAAACAGATGACAACACTCGCATGCACAGGACAGGAATAACAATGCGGTGGAACAAGCATGTGGTGACAGGTGAGATGAACATGTATAAGAGAGTGTAAACAATTCTGTCCATTTTATAAGTGCACTTTAATGAATATAACTGGCGTCTCAGTATGTTCTCATGAAAAAAAGGAATTCTACTTCCTGTTAACCAGACATCATTTCCCTTCTCATGTAGTCTGATGTGGGAGCACGAGTCGGCTGCTTGTTGTGGTAAGGTATGTTAACTATCGAGGACAGTATGAGGTAGTAAATTAGGTATTAATTTCTCCCCGAGCCATCATCATCATCATCATCAAAGTCCCACTCCAGTTGCCCGAGTGTGGATAACAAGCCTCCTCCAGTCATTTCTGTCTTTCCACCTTCCCTGCTCCATTACTTCCATCACATCCAATCCAGCTACTCTAATGTCCTTCCAAATCTGATCCATCCACCTTCTTCTCTGGCTTCCAACTGGTCTCTTTCACTTAACTTCTCTTTCCAATTTCCTTCTTGCTATCCGTTCCTTTCCCATTCTTTTTACATGTCCGAACCATCTCAGTCTTGCCTTTTGTATCTCCTGTACTAACAGTTCTATATTTAGCTCTTCTCTGATTTTAATATTTTGAATTCTATCTCTTCTTGTCTTTTTAACCAATGTTCTTAAAAGTTTCATTTCTACTGCTTGGATCTTAGTATCTTGTCTCTTATTAGTTACCAGCGTTTCTAGTCTGTATGTTACAATTGGTATGAAATACTGTTTATATAATGTTAATTTCGTTCAGTTAGGTACTTTGTCATCCCATAAAAGCTCTCTGACTTGATGATAAAATGTTGTACCTTTACCTAGTTTGTTATTAATTTCAGGGTTGATTTCATTACTTCCATTAATAATGCTACCCAGATATGTGGACTGTTCTACATTCTCTAACCGTTCTCCGTCTATGTTCACTTGGCTTCTCTTTTTCTCTTTTCCACAGTGCATGACTTTTTACTAATTACCATTCCAAACTCCTTCAGATTTACATTCCAAATGTCCAGTCTCCTTTGTACTTCCATTTCTCCCTTTCCCCAAATCACCACATCATCCGCAATTACCAAAGTATTCACTTTATCACTACTGATACTCTGTTTTACACGTTTTATAATTTCATCCATCAATATAATAAACAATAATGGCGATAGTGCACTTCCTTGCTTGAGACCTTTTCTTGTATAAAATGTTTCAGAGTCACCACTCCCCACTTGTACACTGCTTTTACTCTCATGATATAACATTTTTATTTTGTTAATTAATGATTTTGGTAAATTCATCTCCAGTAGGCATTCACATACATGTTTTCCCTTAACTGTATCATAAGCTTTTACCAAATACAAAAATACGAAGATGATTTCCTTGTTCCTTTCCAGATGTTTTTTCCATTATCATTCGCACTGTAAATATCAAGTCTATTGTTGATCTATTCGGTCTAAAGCCATATTGTTCTTCCTCTAACTGTGTTTCTATTACAACTCTCAGTCTTTTGTCTATGACTTTATCTATTATTTTTAACCCATGTGATAATAGGGTTATACCTCTATAATTTTCACATTTCTTCCCATTTCCTTTTTTGAACAATGCTTCTTTGTTGCCAATCTTCAGGTATCCTTCCATCCTTCCATATGGCATTGAGGGCTCTGTATAGTCACTGTAGTCCAATGCTTCCTGCTGCCTTAATCATATCAGCATTGAATTTGTCTTTTCCACTTGCTTTACCTTTGGTCATTGCTTTCACTGCCCTTTCAAGGTCCAACCATGTTATCCGGTTCTCTTCTTTTTCTCCATCTATTGTTTCCATTTTCTTATCTCCTTCTTCCTCCGAGCAGTCATCATTGTAAAGTTTTTCAGAACACTTTGCCATCACCTTCTGAAGACCCTTTTTGTCATGTACTATGGATCCATCTTCTCTCTCTAATGTCTTGATTTTTTTTTGATTTATTCTTTTCAATTTTATTACTCTGTATAATAGTTTATGATTTCCTCGACTATCTTGCTCAATTTTGTTGGTAAACTCTCCCCAACATTTCTCCTTTTCTTCCTTGATACTCCTCTTAACTTGTAATTTCAATCTTTTGTATTCCACATGTAACCTTTCTATCTTATTCTCATCCCTCTGATACATTTTTTGGTTTTCCTTATCCATTTCTTTCTTCACCTTGTTCCTTTCTTTTATTTCTGTTTCATAATTTGTCATTGTGCTGCTTTCTGGCCAGTTTTAGATAGTAGAGAGGCATTCAGTCCTCTATGCCAGGATGGATGATGATAATTGTGTTTCCTTTTGAAACAGTGAAACCTGCAGTGAATTGTCACTCTATCCATAGGGTACTTTGAACGAAGAGTGAATGTCTCATCCACATAAATAGTTGGACGACACTCATTCCTGCATTTTTGGATACTTTTTTTAAGTAAGCAGTCTTTCAGGTGCTGAAATTGCTTTGCTCCTGGGGTACTTTTCAGTGTCCTTCCACTGGAATCCTAGAATGCAAAGAATTTTACTGAGTGTGTCAATGCTTCCTTCAAAATTTATTGAAATCTGTGAGTTTGCATGAATTATTTAAGGATGCTATTCTGTTCTCTGTAATGCAAAATTATTTACTATGTGGTGAATGACTTGTTCACTAAAATTGTCTCGAATGGCCTTCCAAGATCTTCCGGGCCTTTCCTTATGTGGTGTTGAAAATGGCGAGGGTTCACTTGCCTGGACACTTCCCAGTTTTAAAGGCTGGTTGCATCAACATCTGTTTTTGAACAGATTCAAGTTTCAATGGATAAACAAGCAGCTTTTTATTTAGTCCTTCTTTCAAAGAAGAACGAAATAACTCTACACACTGTGGAAGCTTCACTTCTGATAGCACAGCTTTTTGTTCGTAAATTGGTAGACATTAGCAACCACTTCACAGGTCTGACTGCAGAGAACTTGCATCTTTAACTCCAAATGTGTTCCCACAAGCGACAACACACTCACTGAGGGGTAAGTACCAGACCTGTACATCTCCTTTACAGTGTTTACCTCTATTTGCACGAGCTGTAAAAAATAAATTAAACTATTTATTTTATGATGTAGAATGCTAAGGGCTAACATAATTACTAACATGCAATACATACAAAGAGTACAGGCCATGAAGGTAAAGGTAACCTCGGCTCTTGGTGGGGTAGAGTGGTTAGCTCCACGCCCGGCCGCCTTTGCTCCCAGAATTAATCTGGAACTCATTTTAGGAACAGGCCGAGTGAACCTCATGGATACGTGCCACTTCAAAAGTGGAAATAACGTTTCTTAAATTTTTCGACTTCCTGACAGGGAATCACACCGACATTCTTCCACGTGAACCGAGCATCCCTTCACCACTTCTGCTAAGCAGCCCCTTCATTTATATATACACTGAATGCAAACCCCAAGTTATACCTTTCAGTCCAGGTTGTTAATTCATTCAACTGCTTTAGCATGTCCATTAATGAGCTATTAAATGATCGTAGTGTTTGTAGAGTGGCCCCGCAGTCACAGCCTGCAGAAGTAATCCAACCAGCATCTTCCTTGTCTGGGAAGGTTGAAGCCCCATACACACATGGAAGGGTTTCCAATCAATCTTTGTTGAATATTAACAACTGTTTCCAATGGATTTTCTATACTTTATGACCCTTCAAGTTGAACTGCTGCATGCCATGGGGTTTTCCTTCATTTCAAGCAATGGTGTTCAACCTGGTATCCTTGTATTCTCCTGCATGTTTCTCCAGACCTTCCAGAGAGCTTCTGATCTTTGCAGGGCTGGAGGTGGAGTCGTAGGGCGCTTGTGAACGTGAACGCTGCCGAGCAGCAGTATTTAGGAAGTGTATGTGATTCGGCTGCCCACGAGGAAGCAGGAACTAATTTAAAACAGGATACTGAAAGACTTATTCATCGTCTTCATGTCTCTACAATATCCTCATTTAAAAACATTACACATAATTATTAACCCTGCAAGGACCAAGGTTTGGTTGTTACATGGAGTTTCAAGGCATCTGAGGGCCATTCTAAAAAAAAATAATAAACCTGGATTCTGAAATAAATTATGAACCAGCATTTAAGGAAAACTTCAGTATAAAATATTAAACTGAAATTCATTTCCCCAGATATTGGTCACAAACACAAATCAATCACGTTAGCGTTATATCCGGGCTGCAGATTACAGTTTTGGTGCTTCTGTCTCTCATTACCATGATCATCTTTATCATTAACATCATTTGACCCCAAAATTAAATTCACCCAAATATTAGTCACAAATGCAAATCAGACAAGAATTTCTTTGAAGAATCAAAATTTCTTGCTTCACATCGACTTGCTCCCAACATTCTGTTTATTTCTTCAACACTAAATGTATTTCGACTCTCATCTTATAACAAACAATACTGCAACATTACATTACAAGCACAGCCTAACTGCTCATTTCTTTGGTCGGCCCCGTGGTGTAGGGGTAGCGTGCCTGCCTCCCACCCGGAAGTCCCGGGTTTAATTCCTGGCCAGGTCAGGGAATTTTACCTGGATCTGAGGGTTGGTTTTAGGTCCACTTAGCCTACGTGATTACAATTGAGGAGCTATCTGACGGTGAAATGGTGGCCCTGGTCTAAAAACCAAGAATAACGGCCGAAAGGATTTGTCGTGCTGACCACATGACACCCCATAATCTGCAGGTCTTCAGGCTGAACAGCGGTCGCTTGGTAGGCCATGGCCTTTGGGAGTGCTGTGCCATTTTTTTCTTTTCTTTTTTTTTGGTAATTTCTTTGTGCATTATTGGAACCTACTTGGGCAAAGTTGATGTCAAAGACAAATTGGTCTTCACTTGGACCAAGGGAGGTCCTTACAGGCCCATAGCAGTTTTGAATACCATTTTAAGGTAAGATAAAAGCTTAGTTTATAATGGTAGATAATGTATAGCTCAAATAACAATACCATTTCTTTCCAACCATTGCAAAGAGTATATCTCATTACAAGAAGTAATTTATTCTGACTGTGGGCCTTGGAGGCTTAATCCTTATTATCTAAAGCAGAAATATCGAATATTTATTTTAAATAGTAAATACCGAGGAGTGTGGGATACTGAAAATGTTGGCCAAATACGAATGGCCTCCGATATCCCACAAACTCAAACACTGACAGAGAATACTGTTCATGGCTGTAATGAGGAGTTCAAATCAATTAAACATGGTGCATTATTAAGCAGAACAACTCTGGAACAGGTATTACAAAAATAAATTTGTCAATTTGTTACATGCCAAGTAGTGTCGGTTTGTCAGCACTGCATGTGGAAAAGCAAACATTTGAAATCTTCTGAAAAAACTTCAGTTTAGAATTAAACTCAAACTGTTAAGGAGAATGGGATACCAAAAGCACTGCCACAAACTTGGTCAACATTGACATAATACTGTGTAGATACAGAAATACAAAATGTGACGTTAAATGGGAAGAAGATAGATTTTAAGAACATATCTAGAAACCTCCTGTTCTTGACTATTCATTTTTAAGTTGTGTTTAAGTTTACTCGGTTAATATAAAATAATATGACCTCCTCCTTTTAGCTACTTGTTTTTGCTCAAACACTTTTAGTTGAAAGGTTGAGGTGATCAGTAACCCATGGGTGTGAAGACTTTAGAAGAAAATAAATACCTAGCCTATATCTTGATTCGATTTTTGAAGAAATGAAGACTCACCTTACTGGGAGAATTGACGATATCGTTACCGAAGTAGCCGTGGATATCCGAGCGGTCGATCTTCCACAGTAGGCCTTCGATCTCCTGCTCTATCTTCCACTTGCGATAAATGCTAAGCGTCATCACTGTGGCACAAAACAAGAGCAGGCCCAGTACTGCGGCGGCGACCATGCTGTTGTACTGCGAGTCCTGCTTGCAGTATTCGTTGTTGAAACCACAGCTGGGTTCACACATAGGTTTATCAGGTCCCATCCAATTTACACGCTTCCTCACTTGGTACTCCTGGAACATGAAAGTATGAACATACAGTAAAGACACGATCCAACATGTCCTCGTGTGCCTACTTGCCTTGTAATAATAACCGAGAACATTATCCAAACCTGGACATTGATGACCGAGTCAATGGCACTTCCTCCTAGACGGAAGTAACTATACAGTTGGGATTTTAACAAGTCAATTCCCTCCCATGAGACACAGTCTTGTCCAGACTACCAGGTCTACGCATAATCTTTTCCGATTTTTGTGCCAGAGAAAACACGTAATTTTCAAGGGAAATTCATTTTTTGCTATTCAAAATATTGGCCATCGGCTTCTACACACTTTCCCCATCTTTCAGGTAAGTTTTGAACTCCATGCCAGAAAAACTGCTTGTCTTTTGCGGCAAACCATTCGTCGGGCCATTTTCCATCTTCATAGAAATTGCCGAAGTACTGCTCTACGAGCGCGTGCCCCATTGATGCGAAGAGGAGATAATAGATGGCGCCAGGTTGGGGCAGTACGGCGGGTGCAGAAGGATGTCCCATCCAAGCGATTTCAAGGCGTCTTTCACTGGTTTTGCTTTGTGAGACGGCACATTGTTGTGTAACAAAATCACTTTGCCATGTCTTCTGGCCCATTCCGGTCGTCTTTCGATCAATGAGTGATTTAAATCAATCATTTGTTGGCGATAGCCGAGTTTGAGTTGAGTCATCATCCACTAACGCCTGCAATTGCTCGTCTTTGCACTTTTGTGGTCTACCAGAGCGCGCACTGTCTTACACAACAAAATCACCAGGTTTAAATTGTCAAAACCATGTCTCACATGTTCTAATCGATGGAGCACGTTCACCATATATTTCTACCAGCAAACTATGACTTCCCACAGCCTTATTGTTTTAATTAAATAAGAACAGCAATGCGTGCCGCAAATTTTAAACTTGCAATTTTCATTTCTGTTTGTGCTTAGTAGTGACATACGGTACTGGTATTGTAATTAGGATATGTCTAAACATAGTTTAAAATTATTGTAGTATACTGTACAGTAGTATACGAGTAATATCTTATTCGAATTTAGCATACTTATTTTATTATTGTAAAATATTTGTGTAGTATAGTAGAGGTATCCATAAAAAATCTCTTACTAAAATTCTGTTGTTGTAATTAGGATAGGCTTAATTGCAGTATAGAATTGCGTAATTCTTGTGTATTCCTTTTGGTATTCAGTAATTAACAGCAGTTTTTATCCTGTTAGGGTGTTGCAGGATAAAAATAGAGTACGACTAATACTATCGTAGTGTAGTCGTATAAAATTACCATATTGTCGTGTGATCTTTGAGTACTACTATTCCTTCCGTTCATTTTTTTTTTTTTTTTTGCACATAAATGATTTTATTTTTCCTACTTTTCCATTTTTTCCCGTAAAGAATGGCTAAGGAGTGCAAGTGTAGGAACTGTGGGTGTGGTGAGGCATTGAGGGAGGAGTTGGAGAGTTTGAGGGAGATAATTAGGATTCTCACAGAAAACAGGAAGGAAGGTAGACTTCCCTCAAACAATGTACAGGTTACAGCAGGTGTAAAAGAGGGATGAAAAGGAAAGGGAGGGGAACTGTAGAAGACAGGTAGTCTAATGTTCTAAGAGGAAAGAGATTGCAGGCTAAGGGCTCTATTCAGGATCAGAATTCGGGACAGGTGTCTGTGAGAAATCAGTATGAGCCACTCTGGGTAGAGCAACAGAGAGAAGATGAGGAACAGGGAACTTTTGCCGAGATGTGTGGAAGTAGGAGGAAGGGAAAAGGTAGGAAAGGGAAATGTAGAGTAGAGGATAGGAAAAGACAGGTGGAACAGGGTCATGGGAGGGAGAATAGGGAGGAGGAAGTAGCTTCTGCAGTTATCAAGAAAGATAGGGCTGATCAGGAAGGGAGGAGATCAAAGGAGGTGGGTAGGGTTGAGGCTCTAGTCATAAGGGGATTCCATTGTCAGGCACGAGGGGAAAGTGTGTGGAGGAAAGGGAACCAGGGTAGACTGTTATCCAGGAATTAGGTTGAGGCAGATGCTGAGAAAAGTAGAAGAGAAGGAGGAGGGGAAAGAGAAGGTGGTAGTGTTTCACGTTGGTACCAACAACATAAGGCAAGCAGGTATAAGTACCAACATAGTTGGGGATGTGTGGGATCTGGTAAATGCAGCATAGGTGAAGTTTAAGAAAGCGGAGATTTTTATCAGTGGAATACTGTGTAGGAGGGATACTGACTGAAGTGTGATTGGGAATTTAAATGAGACTATGGAGTGGGTATTTGAGAAACTGGGAGTAAAATTTCTAGACCCTAATAAGTGGGTAGGAGATAGGGATCTGCGCTCAGATGGCTTTCACTTAAACCGCAGTGGTACGTATAAGTTAGGAAATTTGTTTAGAAGGGTAACAGGAAGGTATATTCAGGGAAACGGGGTTGTCTAGGGAGCGGTGATAAAGGAACAGGGAACTGAAAATCAAGTAGGGATGACATAAAAATGTTAGTGTTGAACTGTAGAAGTATTGTAAAGAAAGGAATAGAATTAAGTAATTTAATAGATATATACTTACCAGATATTGTAATAGGAGTTGAATCATGGCAGAAAAATGATATAATGGATGCAGACATTTTCTCACGGAACTGGAGTGTGTATCGTAGAGATAAGATAGGAATGGTGGGAGGGGGAGTATTCATTCTGGTGAAAGAAGAATTTGTAAGCTACAAAAAACTTAAAGATGACAAACATGAAATTCTTGGTGTAAGGCTCATTTCTAAAATAATAGGCAACTTGATATCTTTGGAGTGTACAGACCGAGAAAGGGTAGGGCTGACATGGATTCAGAATTATTTGATAAGATAATCAGCTATGTGGGAAACGACATGGAAAGGAATGTGATTGTAGTGGGAGATCTGAATTCACCAAATGTCAATTGGGAAAGAAATACGAACGACATGAAGCATGACCAACAATTGGCAAATAAGTTGAGATGGGAAGGACAGCTGATTCAGAAAGTGATGGAACCAACTAGAGGGGAAAATATTCTGGATGTGGTAGTGGTAAAACCAGATGAGCTCTATAGAGAAACCAAAGTAATATATGGTATTAGTGATCATGAAGCTGTTTTTGTCATAGTTAAAAATAAATGTGATAGAAAGGAAAGTATTAAAAGCAGGAATATTAGGCAGTACCATATGGCTGATAAAGCAGGCATGAGGAAGTTTTTAAAAAGTAACTATGATCGGTGGTAAACGGTAAATAAAAATGTAAACAGACTCTGGGATGGGTTTAAAGCAATTGTTGAGGAATGTGAAAACAGGTTTGTACCTTTAAAGGTGGTAAGGAAAGGTACAGACCCACCTTACTATTATAGAGAAATAAAGAGATTAAGAAGGAGGTGCAGACTGGAAAGAAATAGAGTTAGAAATGGCTGTGGAAGTAAGGAGGAATTGAAGGAACTTACTAGGAAATTGAATCTAGCAAAGAAGGCAGCTAAGGATAACACGATGGCAAGCATAACTGGCAGTAATACAAATTTTAGTGAAAAATGGAAAGGTATGTATAGGTATTTTAAGACAGAAACAGGTTCCAAGAAGGACATTCCAGCAATAATTAATGAACAAGCGGACTGTGTATGTGAGGATCTTCAAAAGGCAGAAGTTTTCAGTCAGCAATATCTAAAGATTGTTGGTTACAAGGATAATGTCCAGACAGGGGATGTGAGTAACACTAAAGAAGTATTAAAATTTACCTATGATAACAATGACATTTACAATAAGATACAGAAGTTGAAAACTAGAAAAGCAGCTGGAATTGATAAGATTTCTGGGGATGTACTAAAGACAATGGGTTGGGATATAGTACCATATCTGAAGCACTTATTTGATTATTGTTTAGTTGAAGGAGCTATACCAAATGAATGGAGAGTTGCTATAGTAGCCCCTGTGTATAAAGGAAAGGGTGATAGACATAAAGCTGAAAATTACAGGCCAGTAAGTTTGAAATGCATTGCATGTAAGCTTTGGGAAAGCATTCTTTCTGATTATATCAGGCATGTTTGTGAAATTAATAACTGGTTCGATAAAAGGCAGTTCGGTTTTAGGAAAGGTTATTCCACTGAAGCTCAACTTGTAGGATTCCAGCAAGATATAGCAGATATCTTGGATTCAGGAGGTCAAATGGACTGTATCGCGATTGACCTGTCTAAAGCATCTGATAGGGTGGATCATGGGAGACTACTGGCAAAAATGAGTGCAATTGGGCTAGACAAAAGAGTGACTGAATGGGTTGCTATACTTCTAGAAAATAGATCTCAGAGAATTAGAGTAGGCAAAGCTTTATCTGACCCTGTAATAATTAAGAGGTGAATTCCTCAAGGCAGTATTATTGGATATTTATGTTTTCTTTTATATATATATATATATATTGAACCATTCTGTTCATTGGGACAATTGTATTAATTTGAGTATTGGATATTGGAATCACACAAGGCCACCCACGAAGCCAATGTCTTACAGTATATGTCATAAAGGGGTCCAGAAGAAGCGTTTTTATGTGAAGTGAGCGCGAGCGTCATTATGAGAAATCTCCAGAAACCCATTAAAAGGAGTTATGTCCCAAGCCAAGCCTCTTGATGAAGATTGGGGACGCTTCCCAGATCCCGGCAAAACTTATATTAAGAGGGAAGAAAGAATTAAATTAATATCTTTGGTTACGGAAGAGTTGCATTGGATTTGAGACAAGAATTGCAACCTGTATAATTTCTGCTTTATTTTGATATGCATTAGGGCTGCATTCATTAATGCATTCGCTAATTAGAGCTCATGATATAATTAATGCGGGAAAACTTCCCGGGCGCGCTAAGATTGCACGCAGTCAAGCGGCTTGATGACGCTATCCGGGATTATAAAATAAGGCCGCCGGGCATATCAGAGTCATTCTTGGACCAAAAGGCTGCTTGAACGAGTCGTCATACTGCGTGTTGGTACTGAGAACAACGCTTTGTCTTCGAGCTACACCTACTACCCGTACTGCTATTTCTGCGAGGAAGTAAGTAATCAACTTGAATATTCAGCTGAATTTAAGATTTTACCTGTGAGAATATGTTATGGGGAGATGAGGTACTGCTTATAAAAGACTAATGAACTAGTAGCTTCATCTTTCTATGAGGTCAAGGTATTACTGACGAAAGGCTAGAATTAATATTGGCTCAGGTTAGGAATTCTGAAACTATATGTTGTCCGTGTGATAGGGTGAAAGAACAGTGACGAAGAGGAGTGAAGAAACTATTGTGTACCAGGTTAAAACTCTGAACGAGACTTGGTTAATGTGACGTGTGAGACACGATAGTAGTGGAGACCGGCATCGAGTTTGGACAGTCTGTAATATATGAATTTATTTTCAGTTACCCCAGCATCAAGTCAGAACGAGTGTTTGACATCACCATTGCAAGGAAGCCACAACCAGGAGCTGAAGCCAACACGACAACGGGCATAGATCCAGGAACGTTGGGAGCACCTGACCAGCACAACGTCGAAGGGGACACCTTCCAACTACAGAGGGAGCTGTACGAAGACGCAACACAAGAAAGAATGTCTCCAAGTGGTCAACAGTCTCTGATGCCAGCCCCGCAGTCTATCATGAGGTGGTAGATTCAGTGGTCCACAGGGATGGCCGCTCCATAATGTCATCGATAACATAAGGTCAGAGCTTTCCAATTCTGTTTCAAGCATGTCATTTAAGTTTAGATAGGAATATGGGGGCCGTCAGTCCACAGATTAGTTATGGTAGGACAATTTTCCTTGTAATTTAGAGCTAGGCCTCAAGCTCGAACCCCATACATTAAGGTAGATGTTATTTGTAGAGTCCTTGTTAGCGTGTTCATATTTCACTTTGCTTGTGTTATTTCAATGTATGTGTGATTTTATGGGTCTGATCGAACTCCTGTGGTCATAGGAGGTTAGTCTTACAGATAGGTTTTTTTATATCGCATTTAGGCATTTGTTTCTGCAGACGTAGATGTGTATAGTTGTGACCAAGACGTAACCAGTAATTCACCCAGATTCACTAATAGAGCGAGCGAGTCCGAATATTTGAGAGATATGAGCCCATGAGAGGCAGAAATAAGATTTGCGATTGATATGAGAGAGCCCAGCGCAGTTGAGAGTATGTAGTGGAGAGGCCTAGTATGGCCATGTGTTTATCGCATATTGATTTGTGTCTTTGTCGTATCAAGGTTGAGCCCATGGGAGGCGGAAATAAGATGAGTTATATCGCTGGGGATATTGAGATGAGGGCAGATCGCCCAGGTGTATTTAAAAAGTACTTTTTAGCAGCCAGGTTACGCAAGGTATTTTGAGAGGCGAGATGTTTTCTGGCAGTCAGCTGAGCCCATCAATTCTGTGGACTGTTGCTGGTGAAGTGGTTACAGGGGTGAGGGTGCTGCACCGGACGTCACAGTCTTGAGAATTGGTTATTGTCGTCTGCAGTTTGTCAAGTGTGCCAGGGGGGAAGAAACGACCTTCATGTTTTGAAAGCAGGGAGAGATCTTTTTATGTCCTATTTGTTCTAAGTTAATTTTTAACACTGGCCCGTTCGATATTGACACCCGTGTATATGTTGGGTGTGTCCTTTTTATTTTGTTTGCATAGGTATCTTTGACGCCTTACTCGTCATGGGACTAGGGTTCGTGACCGAGTCAGGTCATTGTACATTTTGCGGTGATTTTTGTTTGCACCGGGGTTCGACGGCGCGAGGCATTGTAAATTTTATGGGAATAACTGTTTATGAGTAGTTAAGCGGAAATCCATCTTTCTAAACTTCGTTACTTACACTATTGTAACATGCTTGTTGCAGCACAACGGTTTTCGTGAAGGCAGTGAACTGGTTGTCATCGGCTCAGCGTTATTTTACCCTATCATATTGAAAAGCTTTTTCATTTGTAAATAATTCAATTTTGTGTAATAAATCCCTATTTGTTAAACTTTGAATGCAGCGATGTTTTCTGTTAGATTTAGCGAATTCTTACCTGAGTAGGCACATGTCCTAGTGTTTTATCTTTATGTTGCCCCGTTATCCCCATGTTATCCCTCAGAAGAGCGCTTATCCGGCTGAGTGAAGAGGACTGTGTTCAGGTAAGACTATGTGCACCAGCTCACGTCTGTGAGAGTTCTTTCACTACTGTACTCTGGGTTCGAGACCGGCTTTCGCCTGGCCGGAACTTTAGATTCCAGTAGGGCACAATATATATATATAAAAATGATATGAGTAAAGAAGTGGAATCAGAGGTAAGGCTTTTAGCGGATGATGTTATTCTGTAGAGAGTAATAAATAAGTTACATGATTGTCAGCAACTTCAACATGACCTCGATAGTGTTGTGAGATGGACAGCAGGCAATGGTATGTTGATAAACAGGATTAAAAGTCAGGTTGCGAGTTTCACAAATAAGATTAGTCCTCTCAGTTTTAATTACTGCGTTGAACGGGTGAAAGTTCCTTTTGGGGATCATTGTAAGTATCTCGGTGTTATTATAAGGAAAGATCTTCATTGGGGTAATCACATAAATGGGATTGTAAATAAAGGGTACTCAGGGGTTGTAGTAAGGATGTAAAGGAGAGGGCATATAAGTCTCTGGTAAGACCCCAACTAGAGTATGGTTCCAGTGTATGGGACCCTCACCAGGATTACCTGATTCAAGAACTGGAAAAAATCCAAAGAAAAGCAGCTCGATTTGTCTGGGTGATTTCCGACAAAAGAGTAGCGTTACAAAAATGTTGCAAAGTTTGGGCTGGGAAGACTTGGGAGAAAGGGGACGAGCTTCTGGACTAAGTGGTATATTCCGAGCTGTCAGCGGAGAGATGGAGTGGAATGATATTAGTAGACGAATAAGTATGAGTGGCGTCTTTAAAAGGAAATGTGCCACCTGGGCGACTGCCCTAAATGCAGATCAGTATTGATTGATTGAAGGTTCTTTTCCAGGCACAAATGTTGGACATGATCACGGAACGATACAACACAGGCGCTAGTGTTTGGGGACTCAACTTGTGTGTGTTGGTAGGTTAATGAAAGACGAACAAACTGACGTACGTGTTAAATTCATACGCTGCGTACTGTTCCCTGACGTACGACTGTGTGCCACCGATGTAAGGTTGTAGTAAGGTGGCCATATGTTTAGCAATATCGTAGTTCGGTGATCCAGTAGCACTCACGATGGGCCGTAGAGGTACGTTGTCCTTGTGTATCTTGGGTCAGGGATTCAGGCCACTTCATAGAAAAGCTGAATAACATCCAGTCAGCTTTTACGTGGTCTCAGTCTTTACTAAGGTACCTGTGAATGAGACCCTGGACCACATTGCTCAGATTTTTCCTGAGGACATTACCAACTTGTTCAACCATTGCCTCAACTACAAGCTATTTTCTGTGGAATGACAATTTCTATGAACAAGTGTATGGTGTCACCATGGACAGTCCTCTGAGTCCAGTGATAGCAAATTTCTTTATGGAAAAGTTCAAAGAAACAGCACTCAAGACCACAACACTGAAACCTAAAGTGTGGCTGCGCTTCGTAGATGACACCTTTGTGATCTGGAGCCACAGGAAGGAACAATTACAGCTGTTTCTACAGCATCTGAACAGTATTAACACAAATATTCAGTTCACTATGGAGATAGAAAACGAGGGAAAGCCCCCTTTCCTCGATGTTCTGGTAATGAAGACTGCCGATTTAAACTTGGGACATGCAGTATACTGCAAGCCGACCCACACAGACCGCTGCCTTCAGAAGACGTCCAACCACCACCCAAGACAAAAATGCGGAGTGATTAAGACACTACCAACCGTGCTAAGAGAATTTGTAAACCTCAACACTTAAACGAGGAACTCAGCCACCTCAATAGGGCCCTACTAGCTAATGGGTACAGCCATAAAGATATCCAGCGAGCACTCCATCCCAGACGTCCAACAACCAAGAAGAAAGAAGAGGAGCGGCCCGCAGCTAAAGCCTTTCTGCCGTATATTGAGAAAATAACTGACAGAACAGGGAGGCTACTGGAGTCCCATGGAGTTAAAACCTTATACAGGCCGACGAAGAAAATCCAGGAACTGCTTAGGTCTGCCAAAGACAAGCGCCATCCTCTCTCCACAGCAAGTGTCTACAAGATCCCGTGCAGCTGTGGCCAGGTATACATAGGCATTACCAAACGCAGCATCGCCACATGATTGAAGGAGCATAACAGACACATCCGGCTGGGACAAGCAGATAGATCATCCGTCGCTGAACACTCGCTGCTCGCAGGCCATGACATACAGTACAGCGACACCGAAATACTGTCAACTACTGTGTCTTATCACGCCCGGCTACAGAGGGAAGCCATTGAAATCCTGAAGCTCACCAACAGCTTCAACCGTAAGGAAGAATCTGAACGGGTAAACAAAGCCTGGTTTCCAGTTCTGAAAGCTTTGAATCCTGGAGGACACGATAGCCGCGGCAAACCGAAGAAAAAAAAAAGCAATGAGTGATCAGTTGCCTGTCTCCACCAAGGCAGGTCGATATACACCGGGCTCCCTAACGCCTCAACCATGGACCGAAGAACAGCCAATCAGCGAACCCCCCCACTGCCCACTATGGCAGACCAATAAGCGAGCAGCGTACCGTATCCTGCACTATATAATGAGGTGGAATTACAACAGCACTTCATTCCACTGAGAACTTCGCTGCTATAGAAGTCAATCGGAACCCCTGACAATGCCGAATGCTGTCTTCGGTGAAACGTCGGGACATTCAGTCACTCCTGGACCACGGCCTACAAGCCCAGAAAATGCTGACGTGATGTGTAACGCCAGCGGTGAAAGCCTTAACTACTTAGGAATAACACTTTTTGAACAGTCTGTACATTTTTCTAGTCAAAATCATTTATGTAATTTCGTATCACCACGACAATCCTCCGTATATTACCTTTACATAGACACATAAAACTTTGTAGATTATTTCATATCTTGCAGATATTTTGTATTTTATTTAGACAAGTACAAGCTGCCAAATATGGCTGCCACCAAAAGATTTAACGTTGCCAGTTCTAGGGTTAAAAAAATTAAAAGAAAAAAAACTGACATGTGGTTTTCCTGATGATTTCCTGCAAACACATTATAAACTCACCAGTTTGCCATCCTGTTCGTAGTAGAACGTCCCGACGGGAGACAGACTCCAGGCACACGTGAAGTCATAAATTCTCATTTCCTCTTCGATAAAAGAAAGGACGGAGAAGTTACCCTCCGAGTCTCCGTTCTTGTCGATCTTGATCATTGCACCGGTTATACCTGAAGACACACAGAAAGTAAACTACACTTGACAGATACAGTATCCTGGCACAGGCAAGAGCAAAATGTCGCTTCCACCAAAGTCTCGGTCTCAATTATGTCTGTGACAGAACAGAAGCTGATAAGTAATGGCATTCAGAGTGTTATGAATGGTGGTGACCCAGTGAAGAAAGCGATGGCAAAACACCTCGCTCCTCATCACACCCTGTACGCCACCGCATAACCTTTGGTGGTGCTATCCTCTGGGTTGGTGGCCTAACTTAACCATTGTACTAAAGGGCAATGTTACTGAAACTGTTGGAACAAGGAGAAGAATGGAGCGCTATAAAGAATATCGGCCTCTGAATAGGAAGAGGTGTTCCAGAAAGGAACGAATAAGTGACAAATCAAGAAATGCATTGAAATCTCTTTAAGCTGACCAGATGTGGTCTTTTAGAGACGTGATCTTCTTTAAGCAAATATCGAACGACTGCTGTTTATCACAATATAAGACAGAAGTACACCTAGATGAGTACGGCAGTATCGCTTTAGCACTTGAAAACAATATTGTTCACTTTTCACTGCCACGGCCTTCCCATTCTTTTAGACAGTGGTCATGATTCCTGCACCTCCTTTCTTACAGTGAAAGAATATTCAGAACACTTGCTGCTCTCATTGCAACACAGTGATGTACAGTCTCCTTTTCCACAAAATTGTTGTCGTCGATTTACGACCAAACTTTGTGGTCGCTAGTCTGGGAAATTGGCGGTCATCTTAAAGAGACTGGATATACGTACATTGGTCTTATGAGAATATCATTCCAGGCTTAATAAAAAAAGGTCAAGAATAGGTGCGATTGGCTTAAGCCTAGAGGTTGTACGGATCCTCAAATAGTCTGAGGTTACGCTGGTATACGGAATCGGCACAGACTGGTAACCGGGTCTGTCCAGAAGTGAGGTGGTTTGTCACTGCAGCACAACCGGCCCTACGCGTAACACTCCGAATGCCACTATTCTCCTCGGTAGTTTCGATACTGTTACACAAGACTGAGAATTGGATGGCAGCTACAGCTGGTCTGTGCCAAGAGACAAATGCACATAGAAATATAGGAACAGGCAAAGGATAAACACAATGACAGGAAGAGGATGCAATAGAAAGACACGGCAAAACATGAAAACAATTAAGAACGACAATAATCTGCACATCTTCCCATTCTTCCCACCTCACAACCAAAGATGTCTCCTCAGTGAGTGTTTGCAGGTGAGTAGTAGTCCATACAAATAAGTATTGACTAGGAGGATGCATATAACATAGATTGCATTTTGTCAATACAAACCAATTGGTCTATAAAAATGGTCTAGATTATAAATTCCAAGTAGTAACAAGCTCGGTGGGGAGCGGGGAGAGATGGATACAGACAAAGGAGAGAACCTCCCAGTGTGAAGATATGGAGATCGTCTTCGTCTTCTCTTCTCTCGCTGACCTGTGTTGAGATAGAAGTTGGATGTCATCCAAGTTCAAAGAACACCTTGTGCCATTAGCAGCAAATGATGAAGGAGATCACTCCTTGATGTGTGTGTAGTGTGAGTGGAGGCAGCATCCTCTACCTGCCGTAAGAGGCCGGCTGAGTGTCTTCACTTCCCAACAGGGAGTCTTGCCGATAACACACCACCACCACCACCACCACCACCACTTTTGTTCAGTATGGAATAAACTGTTGAAATCGGTGCAGTGATTCATTCTCCATTCGCTGCTCATTTTATGAACTGTGCAAAACACAGCAAAAATAAACTTCCCTTCATTCTTCTGTGGACAATGGAAACTAAACTTAACCCGGGAGAGGGCTCACATGACAGAGTGTATGCAGTCGATAAAAATGCACCATATAATTACTCACAGTTTGGCTGATAAAACAGGCATGAGGGAGTTTTCAATAGGTAACAGCAATTTTCATTCTGTTAGGGTGATGTAGAAAAAAATTTGTACAACTAAGTACCGGTAGTATTGTAGTGTAGTAGTAGCTTATATTAATTACCTCGTTGTTGTGTGATTTTCGTGAACTATCCTAGACAATATTTCTTCCCTTTCATTTTTATAGGCAATATTTCTTTCCTTTCATTTTTATTTGCACAGAATAAGTTATTTTATTTTTCCTTGTCTTCCCATTATTCTGTAAATAATGGCTGAGCAGTGCAACAGTAGGAACTGTGGGTGTGGCCAGGCATTAAGGAGTATGAGGGAAGAGTTGGAGAGTTTGAGGGAGATAATTAGGATTCTCTCAGAGGACAGGAAGGAAAGTAGACCTCTCTCAAATAATGTACGGGATACAGTAGGTCTAAAGGAGGGATGGGGAATTGTAGAAGACAGGTGGTCTAATGTTTTAAGGGGAAGGAGATTGCAGGCCAAGGGCTCTGTTCAGGATCAGAATTCAGGACAGGTGTCTGTTAGAAATCGGTACAAGTCACTCCAGGTAGAACAACCGAGAGAAGCTGAGGAACAGGGAACTGTTGCTGATATGTGTGGAAGTAGGAGGAAGGGAAAAGGTAGGAAAGGGAAATGTAGTGTAGTGGAAAGGAAAAGACAGGTGGAACAGGGTCATGGGACGGAGAACAGGGAGGAGGAAGCAGCTTCTGCAGTTATCAGGAAAGATAGGGCTGACCAGGAAGGGAGGAGATCAAAGGAGGTGGGTAGGGTTGAGGCTCTGGTCATGGGGGATTCCATGTGGGGAAAGTGTGTGGAAGAAAGGGAACCAGGGTAGACTGTTATCCAGGAATTAGGTTGAGACAGATGTTGAGAAAAGTAGAAGAGAAGGAAGAGGGAAAGGAGAAGGTCATAGTGTTTAATGTTGGTACTAACAACGTAAGGCAAGCAGGTATAAGTACCAACAGAGTTGGGGATGTGTGGGATCTGGTAAATGCACCATGGATGAAGTTTAAGGAAGCGGAGATTGTTATCAGTGGAATAAGGTGTAGGAGGGATACTGACTGGAAGGTGACTGGGGATTTAAATGAGACTATGGAGTGGGTATGTGGGGAACTGGGAGTGAGATTTCTAGATCCTAATGGGTGGGTAGGAGACAGGGATCTGCACCCAGATGGCCTTCACTTAAACCGCAGTGGTACATATAAGTTAGGAAACTTTTTTAGAAGGGTTATAGGCAGGTACATTCAGGGAAACAGGGTGGCCTAAGGAGCGGTGTTAAGCGAACAGGGAACTGGAAATCAAGTAGGGATGACATAAAAATGTTAGTGCTCAACTGTAGAAGCAATGTAAACAAAGGAATTGAATTAAGTAATTTAATAGATATATACTTACCAGATATTGTAATAGGAGTTGAATCATGACTGAGAAATGATATAATGGATGCAGAGATATTCTCACGGAACTGGAGTGTGTATCGTAGAGATAGGATAGGAATGGTAGGAGGGGGAGTATTCATTCTAGTGAAAGAAGAATTTGTAAGCCACGAAAAAGTTAAGGATGAAAAACATGAAATTCTGGATGTAAGGCTCTTCTCTAAAGATAAGAGGCAACCTGATGTCTTTGGACTGTACAGACCGGGAAAGGGTAGCGCGGACGCTGATTCAGAATTGTTTGATAAGATAATCAGCTATGTTGGAAATGATATGGAAAGGAATGTGATAGTAACAGGTGATCTCAATTTACCAAATGTCAATTGGGAAGGTAATGCAAACGACAGGAGGCACGACCAACAAATGGCAAATAAGTTAATTTGGAAAGGGCACCTGATTCAGAAAGTGATGGAACCAACTAGAGGGAAGAATATTTTGGATGTGGTGCTGATAAAACCAGATGACCTCTGTAGAGAAACCAAAGTAATAGATGGTATTAGTGATCACGAAGCTGTTTTTGTCGTAGTTAAAAATAAATGTGAAAGAAAGCAAGGTATTAAAATTAGGACTATTAGGCAGTACCATATGGCTGATAGAACAGGAATGAGGAAGTTTTTAAAAAGTAACTATGATTGCTGGAAAATGGTAAATAAAAATGTAAACAGACTCTGGGATAGGTTTAAAGCAATTGTTGAGGAATGTGAAAATAGGTTTGTTCCTTTAAAGGTGGTAAGGAATGGTAAGGATCCACTATATTATAACAGGGAAGTAAAGAGACTAAGAAGGAGGTGCAGACTGGAAAGAAATTGAGTTAGAAATGATTATGGAAGTAAGAAGAAATTGAAGGAACTTACTAGGAAATTGAATCTAACAAAGAAGTCAGCTAAGGATAACATGATGGCAAGCATAATTGGTGGTCATACAAATTTTAGTGAAAAATGGGAGGGTATGTATAGGTACTTTAAGGCAGAAACAGGTTCCAAGAAGGACATTCCAGCAATAATTAATGAACAAGCGGACTGTGTATGTGAGGATATTCAAAAGGCAGAAGTTTTCAGTCAGCAATATCTAAAGATTGTTTGTTACAAGGATAATGTCCAGATAGGGGATGTGAGTAATACTAAAGAAGTATTAAAATTTACCTATGATAACAATGACATTTACAGTAAGATACAAAAGTTGAAAACTAGAAAAGCAGCTGGAATTGATAAGATTTCTATGGATATACTAAAGGCAATGGGTTGGGATATAGTACCATATCTGAAATACTTATTTGATTATTGTTTGGTTGAAGGAGCTATACCAAATGAATGGAGAGTTGCTATAGTAGCCCCTGTGTATAAAGGAAAGGGTGATTGACATAAAGCTGAAAATTACAGGCCAGTCAGTTTGATATGCATTGTATCTAAGCTATAGGAAAGCATTCTTTCTGATTACATTAGACATGATTGCAAAATTAATAACTGGTTTGACAGAAGGCAGTTTGGGTTTAGGAAAGGTTATTTGAGTGAAGCTCAGCCTTAGGATTTCAGCAAGATATAGCAGATATCCTGGATTCAGGAGGCCAAATTGACTGTATTGCGATTGACCTATCTATGGCATTTGATAGGGTAGACCATGGAAGACTACTTGCAAAAATGAGTGCAATTGGACTAGAAAAAAGAGTGACTGAATGGGTAGCTATATTTCTAGAAAATAGAACTCAGAGAATAAGAGTAGGCGAAGCTTTATCTGACCCTGTAATAATTAAGAGGGGAATTCCTCAAGGCAGTATACTTGGACCTTTATTTTTTCTTATATATATCAATGATATGTGTAAAGAAGTGGAATTAGAGGTAAGGCTGTTTGCAGATGATGTTAATCTGTACAGAGTAATAAATAAGTTACAAGATTGTGAGCGGCTGAAGGGTGACCTCGACAGTGTTGTGAGATGGACGATGGACAATGGTATGATGATAAACGGGGTTAAGAGTCAGGTTGTGAGTTTCACAAATAGGAAAAGTCCTCTGAGTTTTCATTACTGCGTTGATGGGGTGAAAGTTCCTGTTGGGGATCATTGTAAGTATCTAGGTGTTAATATAAGAAAAGACCTTCATTGGGGGTAATCACATAAATATGATTGTTAATAAAGGGTACAGATCTCTGCACATGGTTATGAGGGCATTTAGGGGTTGTAGTAAGGATGTAAAGCAGAGGACATATAAGTCTCTGGTAAGAGCCCAACTAGAGTATGGTTCCAGTGTATGGGACCCTCAGCAGGATTACTTGATTCAAGAACTGGAAAATATCCAAAGAAAAGCAGCTCGATTTGTTCTGGGTGATTTCCGACAAAAGAGTAGCGTTACAAAAATGTTGCAAAGTTTGGGTTGGGAAGACTTGGGAGAAAGGAGACGAGCTGCTCAATTAAATGGTATGTTCTGAGCTGTCAGAGGTGAGATGGCGTGGGAGGACATCAGTAAACGAATAAGTTTGAGTGGTGTCTTTAAAAGTAGGAAAGATCACAATATGAAGATAAAGTTGGAATTCAAGAGGACAAATTGGGGCAAATATTCGTTTAGGAAGGGGAGTTAGGGATTGGAATAACTTACCAAGGGAAATGTTCAATAATTTTCCAATTTCTTTGCGATCATTTAAGAAAAGTCTAGGAAAACAACAGATAGGGAATCTGCCACCCGGACGACTGCCCAAATTGCAGATCAGTAGTGATTGTTTGATTTTGATGATGAGCGGAAAACGGTAAATAAAAAAGTTAACAGACTCTGGGATGAGTTTAAAGCAATTGTTGAGGAATGTGAAAATAGGTTTGTACCTTTAAAGGTGGTAAGGACCCTGGCAAGTGAGTTACAATGTTGTGTCTCCTTGTATAATCATGTGAGGGAGTACTATGTACATCCCACTTAGTTTGACCATCTCTTCCAGTGTACTGAGGGCCTACTCGCAGCACTTCTCTGTCATCCTCAGATTCAACTGATACTTCAGTTTCCGTATTATGATCACTGGCCTCCTAATCATTTCTGTCATCTGGTTCCTCTTCTGAAATATCCGTGGAATTCTGTCTGATAACATCTTCAAAAATCCTCCGACAAAATGTTCCCTGTTCTCCTCCTAGTGCTTCGTTCCACATCTCCTACTTTTCAATGCTTTCAAGAAGTTTAATTATTCTTTGCTGTTCTTTCTGATTCATTCTTCTTCATCTATTCCCTTTTCCAGATTTTCTCTGCGTAGCGTAGTGTACCAAAGCCCTCCACCTTACTCGATCTTTCCACCGCTCCTCTTCTAGTACTTTATTGCTACCGACTCCGACTCCTCTATTTGCAATACAGTCCACAACAGAGCTCCCTCTCATTCTAGGCTGTCCCGTAGGCCTCTTTCCAGTCTCTATATCCATGAATGTTCTCTTTTGTATTCTCTCTCCTGGCATTCTCATCATGTGTCCAAACCACTTTAGCTTTGCTATATCAATCTCTTCTTGAAGTTTACACACACCCACACTTCTCCTTATTTCCTCATTTCATATTCTATCTCATCCTGTCTTTCCCTGTATGCTGCTCAAGAACCTCATTTCAGCTGCTTGTACCTTACTTTGGTTCTGCTTAGTCAACGTCCAGGCTGCTGAAGCATAGGTCAGTATAGGTTTATAATAGGATGAGTATAAAACCTTCTTGCACTTCATTGGGACATCTTTGTCCCATACAATGTCTCTCACACACAGGTAGAAAATTGCAGACAGCTGTATTCTTCAATCAATTTCTCCATCCAAATTTCCTTCCTGTCACATCACGCTGCCCTAATACAAAAAAATTTTCACTACTTCAAGAGGTTCATTTCCTATTCTTATCACTTCCCTGGATTTCCTGTTACCTCTCGTCATGATCAAAGTCTTGCTTTTCGCAGGACTAATCTTCATTCCAAAATTTCTATCTCCTCGTTCCATAAATCAACTTGTGCCTGTATTTCCTTTTCATAGTCTCCCCAAACTACATCATCATCTCCTTGATATTATGTACAATTCTATCCATGATAATGAAGAGTAAGGGAGACATTATGAAATCAAATATACAATCTGCTAACTGAAGAAAACAACGAAAATATGGGAATAAGCAGTAAAATAAATGTCAGAAATTCAGTACGCCACAGGGTGTGTGCAGTCAAAAGCACTGCTAATATATACTTTCAATCACCGCATTAAGACAATCATGACTGAGGAAACGACAATGCTGTATGTGCTACCCAATACCTCCTAACAAGATATGATTGGGTGAAGGAGCCGTACAACAATCACTCAAGACCTGGCGAACAAACAAATACTGCTGCGGTCGAAGAGAAGGCTAGAGCCAGTATACAAAATTTGGAGATTGATATGTTGGTAGGTCTTTAAATACCTTATATATAATTACACATATCTTGAATCAGCTCTTGCTCAAATACAAAGATGTTCACGAACATTAAAATTATCATAAGCATCAATTTTGCCACCAAAAACTGTGGAACACTTCTAAGTAAGCACCTGTATATTACCAACTCACTTTCATATGAGCCGTTCTTTATGATGGTCTGGATGATAAGCGAACCATTTCTAGCAAGTTCTAGGATACCTTCCTCGGTGATGTTCGGCCTCTCCCTGATCAATTTGTCCAGCGCCCGAGCATACAGGAACACGGAGTCGTAGAGGTAGGCAGCGTAGATGGTGATGAACTGGAATACAAAAGAAGATTACTTCATTGCTTTGGCTACTGCTGACTGTTACATCAACATGAGCTTGAGCAGTAATCCGACACAGAACTTGAGTGTTTACTGATCATAGAATGAGGTTATCAGGTAAATGAAGGGAAGAGAGATGAACTCTTTATTTCTCAAATGACATTAAGTTCAAAATTGCTGGTTTACCATATTTCATCACATAAACATCACTGCCCCATAATAGCTGGACCATTATTTACAAACTGATCAGGACTTCAAAATTTCAAAGCATAATCATGACCTAACCTGGAATTATTTAAAAATCTGAGGTAGATCAAAACATTTCTAAAGTAGATTTATTCACAACACAACAAGCAACCACAGGCCTAAACATTTTCTCATCTCCATAGTCATTGTATCAATATAATATTTTCATCATCTGCTAACATTCTGCCTAATACATTTTAAATTTCCTCCTAATTATCAAGCATTTTATGCCACCAATAATATGCAAAGGAAGCCATGTTCACAGCTTATAAACAAGATCTGAAAGTCCAGTATCAGAATATATAAAAAAAGGATACACAGAACTTTGATTTATCAGAAGTCAAAACTTCAATGATAGGAAGTTTCCCTGCTGTCAATGGGCATATTTGAACTGATGTGTTCTAACAGACATGCTTGGCGCTTGCATGGAAGCTGCACTCAAAAAAGGGCATTAGAAATGTAATGAAAAGAGCATATCAAAACACTTCTATTTTTAGTCTTCCATTCATCACATAAAGTTGTGTATGTCCAGGATCATCATTATGCATTTGGGAGTAGCGTAGATTCAACACACTGAACACAACCGTGAAACGATTAAGGACATAGTCCAGCGCAGGTGGTCTCATGCCAAAGCAACGTTATTGTATGTTCTATCTAACAGCGTAGACATATAGCAATCATTGTTGCCACTTGTGTTATTGTCTACGATGAATGAAAACAACAGATGGAGAGAGCCGGATAATGAAGCAAAAATTTAAAATGTTGCTCTACAGGAAGAGAGCAGTAGCTATTTGTACAAAATTAAAAAAAAGTGTTCCTGTTAATGTGAAAGTGTTTCAAAATATCAACTGCCAGTACAGCAAGACCTCATCTGATGTGTTCTTGGGATAGAAGATCAGTATTTGATTCAGTTCTTGATAGTTATATGAATTATAAATAATACAAGTAGTAGGGACCTCGAATGCTCTCGACTGCAGTGCATGGCTGACAACATGGCAGTGAAGACGACGTCATTTGGAATGACAATACGCCGGTAGCAGGGAAGTTGTGGCACAAGACAATATTTCATGATCAGGTTTACTGTGTGTTAGGCCTACTGCTTGACTGACAACAGACAAATGACTGGCCATTAAGTTTTTTTGTATTAATATTACATTACAACTAATGAACTTCATTCCAGTTCTGTATTGACTTCAAATATTTAAGATAAAATTCTAAAAGAATTTAATTGTATAAAGTCCACCTGTTTGATACAAGTTTGCCATTTGATAAAGGGTCTGTCTAAAAAGCTACATTGGACATGTTTCGTCCTAGCCTAGGGGTCATCATCAGCTAAAGTACCAAACACAAAGACAAAAGACGTATACAAAAATGGTGATGCATGAAAAAACTTGGAGATAAAATACAATCAACCAATGCAATGAAAATCTATGTTTAACCTTTAGAATGCCAAATAGGATCTGATCATATTTCAGAAAAATGTCCAAAATTGCCAGATATGATCTAATCGTATCGCTGGATTTCTTCTACTTAGAAGGCAGATGAGACTGCATCTGTGTCACGACCAACTAGATAGTTGAAGCTAACTTTTTTTTGACCATATCAGTTGTTCCGAAGGCAATGGATATAAACATGTGAATAATCTTTGACTCTCTGCGCACATCGAATGTAAACAAACAACGGCATCCACAAGTACTGAACGTGACAAAGAAATTCTGAGTCATTTGCTGGAATCTGATGAAGAAAATGATAGTGAGCTCTCAGAATTGAATGGTAGTGAGTCCCATACGTATCCAAGTGAAAATAGTGATACCAACAACAATAGTGACAGTGAAAATCTTCTCAAAGTAATTAAACATGAGAAGACAACTTAAAAATGTTGAAATTTTAGGATTTTTTAAAAAGGTTTTCCATTTCTTAAATGATCAAAGGCACACACTTTTGGTAAAACAAAACTTCTGCTTCATAACAGAAAAAAACCAGGCAGATACATCAAATACATCTCAAGTTATTTTTAAAAAATACCTTGCATTTTCAGGCAAAACAGCTTGGCAATTTATGTATGGGAATCTAAAAGAGAGCCTGGCACTCTAAGGGTTAGCTTCAATCTAGTTGTAACAGGTGTGGGTCAACCATCGGCT
Source organism: Anabrus simplex (assembly GCF_040414725.1). Taxonomy (NCBI): domain Eukaryota; kingdom Metazoa; phylum Arthropoda; class Insecta; order Orthoptera; family Tettigoniidae; genus Anabrus; species Anabrus simplex. The sequence continues at coordinate 71,326,000 of NC_090277.1, forward strand.
GGCTGGAGGAATGAAGACTGTCAAATGTTGTTCTAGTTGTCATGCTTCTGGAAAGGGAGTGAAGTTTTAAAATCCGTACAATTTCAAAACGGAGAATACAAGTATAGCCAGGATCCGAGGTGAAAGCAAAAAAGCTGAGTGTAAGAACGAAAAAATGAAGTAGAAGTAAAAGTTAATATGAAGAGTCGCTTCCTCTTTCCTCCAGCCCTGGGCTTGTGTTGGATAGGGCAAACAAAGGGAGGGATAGTCAGTGTTGCGACCGACTTCACTGTGCGTTGCTTCCCATCTTTCTCAATTATTGTGTCAACCAGGATGTTTGTTTTTTCTTGGATTTCGTTGAGATTATAGATGGGATTGGATTTTTGATTTTCTAATTTTTTTTATAAATTTCCCCTTTTGGTTATATGTAGGATATCTAAATCTTTATCCATGGTGGAGAATGAGAGATTGTGATCTTTTATGGGTTCACTCACAGCGGAAAATCTGCATTAAAATGTTCTTTGTAGTGGATTTGAAAGTTCCTCCCAGTCTGGCCAATGTAACTAGCGATGCACTGGTTACAAGTCAACTTGCAAATGTTTGTAGGATTTGTTAAATGTGTTCGTTCTAAAGGCAACATTGAGGTTCTGTTTCTTTAATGTTTGAGATTTGGTATAGGTTATTGCTGTTGAAAGTGAAGGTGACGTCGGTATTCTCTTTTGTTTTTTAGGTGTGGTGGTGGGTTTATTTTTTTATCTTATTGAGAATTCTGCCAATGAAATTGCTATTTAACGCATTAAGGCATGCTAAAGTGTGGATGGTATTAAGTATTCCTCCAGCCAACACATAGTTGTGATAAACACAGTTGGACCCACACCTGTTACAACTAGATTTGTCAAAGATTGAAGCTATGAACATTTTAAGTATAGATTTTAAAATCATTTCTTGATTCTATTTTATTTCAAGTTATTTTAGCTGATGACGACCCCTGGGCTACGACGAAACATGTCCTATGTAGATTTTTAGACAGATCATTTATCAAATGGCAAACTTGAATTGAACAGGTGGACTTAAATGCAATTAAATTCTTTTAGAATTTTATCTTATCCTTTTTCTGTACGGGGTCGAGTATGAAGCGAGACAAATCTTCGTAGCCAGTTTTTACAACTGTATGCCCTTCCTGATGTCAACCTCATCAGAGGAATCAATGAGATAAAACAAATGACGTGATTTTTTTTTTTGCTAGGGGCTTTACGTCGCACCGACACAGATAGGTCTTATGGCGACGATGGGATAGGAAAGGCCTAGGAGTTGGAAGGAAGCGGCCGTGGCCTTAATTAAGGTACAGCCCCAGCATTTGCCTGGTGTGAAAATGGGAAACCACGGAAAACCATTTTCAGGGCTGCCGATAGTGGGATTCGAACCTACTATCTCCCGGATGCAAGCTCACAGCCGCACGCCTCTACGCGCATGGCCAACTCACCCGGTGACGTGATATTCGTAACTAAAACTGACTATATTTATTTTATATATAGGCCTAAAAACAGTCGTGTTCACCATTTATTGTCTTTTTAAATTTAGAAATACTGTCTGGCTCGATGGCTAAATGCTTAGCGTGCCGGCCTTTGGTCACAGGGGTCCTGGGTTCGATTCCTGGCAGAGTCAGGAATTTTAGCCATCATTGGTTAATTTCGCTGGCATGGGGGTTGGGTGTATGTGACGTCTTCATCATCATTTCATCCTCATCACGATGCGCAGGTTGCCTATGGGTGTCAAATCAAAAGACCTACATCTGGCAAGCCGAACATGTCCTCGGACACTCCCGGCACTAAAAGTCATACGCCATTTCATTTTCATTTAGAAATACTGCCTTCCAATGAAAATAAAAGACATAACATATTTAAAACAATATCTAGAGCATAAATTGGTTCCAACATTTTTAAGACCCATGCAGAGAAAAAATCTAACCAATGGGAACAGAATTCAGAACAAGGTTAACGAGATTTGGATAAGAAATAAAATTAAGGCAGCTTACAAAAAGAAATCCCTCTTAAATTTACAATTTAATACGGTTAATTTATTTTTGGCCCATAATTTGTCTCTGTTGGAATGGAATTCGTTCCAACTGCATGGAGACAATAAAATTAATATTTTATTGGAAAAGAAGCAAGAAATTCTTGACAAAAAACTATCCCAATTACTACATTCTGAAGTACGATCTCCCATACATAATACAATCTCGCAAAGAAAAACAGTATCCCCACATGACTACACACCCACAGTAGTTAATTTAACGAACACTCAATTTTCCGAAGAAGAAATTGGGTTGTTAAACAAGGGCAGAGATGGAGGATGAGGCAACCCATCCTCCCTGGGGATAATTAGAAAAGGATACCACTGCCTTGTGGAGAAGAGGGATCTTCAAAGTCTAAGGGAGTAAACCCCGAAAGAAAATCCTCACCTGTGTTAGGCCTAGCAAGTCAACAGTTGAGAATGAATATACTGCTTTCAAACCTAAATCAAGCCTCGGATGGAAGAATAAATTAAATACCGGACATGACAGTTCTTCTAGTACCGTCTGAATTTATGATGGCCAAAAGCCTGATGCTCATCGGAGATACCAGAAGACACAAAACCCTTCCAAGAACGAGCGACTGAAAATTGGTACACTCAAAATCCTTACTCTCACCAACAAATATGAAAAGCTTGTGGATCTTATGGAGAGGCTCAGGATATTGGGATTGAGTGAGACAAAATGGAAAGGATATGGGAAGAAGCCCTTGAGAAATGGATATGTGCTGTACTGGAGTGGGAACAATAATGAATCCAACAATGGAGTTGGCTTCCTCCTTCATAAAGATATAGATACACAGACAGATGTCAAATGTGAGTGATAGGGTCATCCAGATGAGACTAAGTGTTGGTAATGCACATCATACTCTCCTGCAAGTATACGCACTGCAGACAGGATGTACCACAGAAGAGAAAGAGCAATTCCTCATTGAATTTGAGGAACAAATAACAGAGGAGAACACAATCATTATGGGTGATCTGAATGCCCAAGTTGGTAAAGAAAGACTAGGCTGTGAAAACATCGTTAAACTGAACATTCCTGAGGCTAATGGCTTGTTCCCCGCAAGTGCAACTTAATCCTTTGAAGTTCTGGAAGGCCTTTTCCCGTAATCACGCAACTGTGGCGACGGCTCTAACCCGAGTTGGAAATTACGTTTCTTTTGGAAGGGATGACAAATACAGTAACATTTTCAGGTCTAGGAAAATTGTGATCGTACTAAGCGGTAATAGCGAAAATTTGTGACGCAATAAGCGAGGTTTAAAAAAATATAGATTTAATATGATAAGAATCGGGACTTCGAATTTACGACGTGCTAAGGGGGAAAATTTGTTAATGAGGAATGCACTAACGAGGTTTCACTGTAATTAAATTTTATCAGTGTCCTTATTATTAAAGAAAAATACACACACCCTCTTCATCATGATGTTCTATCATCATATTCTAACTATAACCCACCTACTCCCATCAAATCAGTTGATCCTGGCTATGCTACTGACTTTTACTATAATATGTTATTAGGCATACAATTCTAGTCATAGGAATAATACATCTTTTTAAGTTTAACAAGGTTCAATTGGTGAAAGTTACACACTTGCTTTTTACCGATGTCTACACAACTGCTGCACTGTCAGTGTCGCATAACATTGTCAGATGGTAAGAGAAAGTCGTGTCAGTCAGCTGACAGCTGGTAGCGGTGGCTCATAGACACACTGATAGCAAGAAACATGTGCAATAATAGTCACATAGGTAAACAATAGATGGTTTGACAGTAGCGTAAGTGTTACGTTACGAGCGAGTGAAGGAACCATGTTCATTACCTTTTCCCATTTACGATGTTCCCTGAAGATGCCAGGCACGGTGAAGTTGAACGGCTTTAGTGTGTTATAATGCTCAACGATTTCCGTGAAGTTGGAGTAGTCGTTCCTCGGAGGCGTCGACATTACTACGAGCAGTGATCGTGCTCTCTTCATGCTGTTCTCTAAGGGACAAGACTTGAGCGTGGTGATGTCGTCGTTCGCTGAAACATGATGATCGATCTGAATTTCAATTAACATTCTCAAAGCAATTTTCAGTGTCAACTAAGTCAATATAACAGTCCGTGATACACAAAATACAAGTTTATGAAGTACTGGAACATACAGTTCATTAATCCTAGAACTGGCAGCTTTTACTTGTCTAAGTAACTCTCCACGATGTATGAAATAAATCTACACAGTTTTATAAAGCTAATATATTGAGGATTGTCATGAAAATGGCACAAATGTTTTCACAAGAAAAATATACAGTCTGTTCAAAAAGTGTAAATCCTAAATTCACAATAAAAATGTCACAAACAGAGATATATGGATTACTTGCTTGTTGTTTAAAGGGGCCTAACATCGAAGGTCATCGGCTCGAGATATATGGATTGTCAATAATACACTAGCAAATGTTTCACATTCTACTACGAAATATTAAGGAAAATGTATTGGCATGACCTTCGACCATGTTGTTTGCGGTGTGGCAGGCTTGTCATGACTTTTTCTTTCCGATATTTGATGCGAAGAAATAGCTAATACACATTCCAAACCCAACTCGGAATCTATTGGTTCGTTCTCATTATTCTCATAGTCAGAACCGTCAATTTTATCTTCTAACAAATTTTGCCATACTTCATCACTAATTTTCCATAATGAAGATGCCATATTTAGCCACAGACAGTACTAAAAATGTATATAATCAATCAAATAAAATATGTACAGAAGTAAATAACTCGCACCAAATGGAAATCTACGAAATAAAATTACATAGAACAGCAAAGCAGAGCCCATGAAGGTTTCTTTACAAACACTACAACAATGGTGGTCAAACAGATGGTCGGAAAACTGCACTCACTTATTTCCGTGAAACTGCGCTCAAAAACGCTGAAAATATTACTGAAACTGAGCTCAGAATAAAAAAAGTGAATGAAAAAAGTAGACTGTTATGACATCTGTTGAAGAACTGATGACTCTATTTGTCATCCCTTCCAAAAAAAACGTGATTTCCAACTCGGGTTAGAGCCGTCACCACAGTTGCGTGATTACGGGAAAAGGCCTTCCAGAACTTCAAAGGATAAGTTGCACTTGCGGGGAACAAGCCATTAGCCTCAGGAATGTTCAGTTTTGCTTGCAGGTTAGCAGCAAGATTGCTGAATAACACAGTGAACCCATTTGTGCTTGTATTTCACATTCCATTCAGTAGTTGGAAATTTATTTTGTGTTGAGTGGTACGGTGAAGTGTAGCTAATATTTGTCGCATGATACGGTAACATTTTCAGGTCTAGGAAAAATGTGATCGTACTAAGCGGTAATAGCGAAAATTTGTGACGCAATAAGCGAGGTTTAAAAAAATATAGATTTAATATGATAAGAATTTGGACTTCAAATTTACGACGTGCTAAGGGGGAAAATTTGTTAATGAGGAACGCACTAACGAGATTTCACTGTAATTCAATTTTATCAGTGTCCTTATTATTAAAGAAAAAAAAACACACACCCTCTTCATTATGATGTTATATCATTATATTCTAACTATAACCCACCTACTCCCATCAAATCAGTCGATCCTGGCTATGCTACTGATTTTTACTATAATATGTTATTAGGCATACAGTTCTAGTCATAGGAATGTACATCTTTTTAAGTTTAACAAGGTTCAATTGGTGAAAGTTACACACTTGCTTTTTACCGATGTCTACACAACTGCTGCACTTTCAGTGTCACATAACATTGTCAGATGGTAAGAGAAAGTCGTGTCAGTCAGCTGACAGCTGGTAGCGGTGGCTCATAGACACACTGATAGCAAGAAACATGTGCAATAATAGTCACATAGGTAAACTCTAGATGGTTTGACAGTAGCGTAAGTGTCACGTTACGAGCGAGTGAAGGAACCATGTTCGTTACCTTTTCCCATTTACGATGTTTCGCTACGGAGGCAGACATTTCTTAACTACGAAACACAGATGTACCGCATGACTTTGTCACGTGTTTTCATTGCGAGGGTCGTACGGACAAAAACTATCCACAAATTTGTGCGATGTCATCAGAGCTGCAATAAGACTTGCCGCTTCGAAGTGGAATCATTGTTCTTCTCTGATGCATTACGTTGGGGGTCTTGTATACAAGATTTATTTTTTTCATTTTCTTCATCCCGAAATTATATAATGAAATACGAACATGTTGAATATTTGACAGTTGGCAGTTCTAGGGTTGATACCAGGAGGACATGTTTCGTTCCGTAAGAATATCCTCAGATTCCACTGTTGTAATATGTACAGTCAATCAAGAACAGGATGAGCGCATGTATTGTAACTTTCCTCAGAAATAAGAGAATCTATAGCTGTGAGTATCCACAAGGTTTGTCTCTACATGGGAGATAAATCATAGTAATTAAAACTAAGTCTGAGGAAATTTATATACGAGGAAAATAAAATACCATGCGCTCGTTCCTTTTTATAAAGAGATACACAAAATTTACATTGCATAAATTTCTCAACTATTATGGATGGGTGATATCATATTTACACATGTATTTACCATTTCTCATAGCATTTTTTATCTTCAAGAATGAGGAGAGGGAAAATGATGTGAATTTAATTTTAAATCTAAAATACTGTACTGATGAAATTCCACAACTTTTTTAGTTTGGTCTTCCACATTACAAGTAATCGTGCTCATTATGGTCTGTATTACTAACTAATCCCATGGCACTACAGCCCCTGAAGGGTCTTGGCCTATGAAGCGACCGCTGCTCAGCCCGAAGGCCTGCAGATTACGAGGCATAATGTGGTCAGCACGACGAATCCTCTCGGCCATTAATCTTGGCTTTCTAGACCAGGATTGACTATATAACTTGAGGAAAAAAATATATGTTGATTAACCAACTAATCAATTTACAATATAATCTAAAATGATTATTTATCTGATATAAGTGGACATGTTTTGGTTCTTGGAGCCAACACTAATTAACATTAATAGCACATAGACATTTGAAGGGAAATCTTGAATGTAGTAATGACATACATATTTACTCGCGTATAAGAATCCCCCCCTGTGGCTTTTTGGATGGATTAAGAGTCTTCAGTGATCAGACGTATTTCATGATTGGGGCATGTTCCGTACATGTTCAATCGAGTCGACTTGTGTCGTTTCTGTGACAGGTGAAGGTATGGAGACTTACAGTACGGTGGCAAACGTTTATAACTGATTGAGCAGTGTGCTTTCATACATAGGCCGTGCTATCTTTCATTGGTGAAGGTGAGTCACCGATAAGGTGATAGGTCAGCAAGTCTGGTATGAGAACTACAGCTGATGCCAGTTCCAAGAAACACAACACACCACCACTTAAAGTGCCCGCGGTAATATGAATCAGTGAGGAATAAATTTCCTGTACGAAGATTTCACATGTCCGGCCAAGTGTATTTTAAATTTAATGCCTTAGCATCATTCAATTTTAATTTCAGACTTTTATATTGTAATTTCAGTATCGCAGCATAACTCATGATTTCTATTTCAAACTTAAAGAATACAATTTGTTTAGAATCACGTGCAGTTAATTGTTTTATTTAATTGCAAAATAGGTAATTCCAAATTCTAGGTAGGAACCAAATGGCAATATCCTTTTCCCAGAACCTACTATAGGTTATGCTGTCAAGTAAGCTTATTACCCCATACCCTAGAGGTATTCAAGAGTCTCGCTCTATAATTGTTACATTTATTTGCAGCTGGCGCCCATCAAATATTAAAGGATCAGAATCTCCATTTATTGTATGTGTAATCAATCAGTTAAATACAAGGTGATTGCCCAACAGCAGGGCATATTTTATCTGGAAACTCAAGGGTTAACACAGTTGACACAATCGACAAAGCATAATAAAACAAATTAAATTATAATTTTGATTTACAATAATTTTGTTGATTAGATTATTTTCATGGTTCATGTTTGTGGGTTACTGTAGTCACGTCCTAGTTCGTGAACCATGGGCAACGGCTGAGTGGCCTAGTAAGTGGTCCTGAGAGTCGGGATACCAGTTGCTATGGAATGGGAGTGGGCATCTCGGACATATTCTGAGTCGTGGCCCTCCTTGTGCTCAGGCAGCTAGGACTATACAATTCACCGGTGGTCTATAACCCGTAAGAGGAGAGATCCTCACTTGGACTATGTGCAAGTAGGGTAGCATTCTGCTTCATGAATTTACCGAGCTCAGAACACTTTAAGCAAGCCTCGGACCTATGGGAGTAATGGAGTCCCACTCCCATTTGACAGGCGAGGGACTCCTTGGAAACAACTTGGCGAACGAAATGGAATTCGATGGGGAGCTATCAATATTAATGGGGCTTATGGAAGAAAGAAGGTGGAACTGCCTGAGTCAGCAAAGAGGATGCATCCAGATGTGCTAGGAGTAAGTGATATTCGGGTAAGGGGAGATAATGAGGAAGAGATAGGAGATTATAAAGTGTAGGCCTACTTGACGGGCGTTAGAAAGGGAAGGGTAGAGTCTGGGGTAGGGCTCTTCATCAGGAATACCATTGCACGCAACATAGTTTCTGTTAGGCACGTAAATGAGCGAATGATGTGGGTAGATTTGTCAGTGGGAGGAATTAGGACAAGAATTGTGTCCGTGTATTCACCATGTGAGGGTGCAGATGAGGATGAAGTTGACAAGTTTTATGAAGCATTGAGTGACATCGTGGTCAGGGTCAACAGCAAGGATAGAATAGTGCTAATGGGCGATTTCAATGCGAGAGTTGGGAATAGAACTGAAGGATACGAAAGGGTGATTGGTAAATGTGGAGAAGATATGGAAGCTAATGGGAATGGGAAGCGTTTGCTGGACTTCTGTGCTAGTATGGGTTTAGCTGTTACGAATACATTCTTCAAGCATAAGGCTATTCACCGCTACACATGGGAGGCTAGGGGTACCAGATCCATAATAGACTATATCTTAACAGACTTCGAATTCAGGAAATCTGTCAGGAATGTACGAGTTTTTCGCGGATTTTTTGATGATACAGACCATTATCTGATCTGTAGTGAACTAAGTATCTCTAGGCCTAGGGTAGAGAAAGTGAAATCTGTCTGCAAACGAATAAGGGTAGAAAATCTCCAGGACGAGGAAATTAGACAGAAGTACATGGATATGATTAGTGAGAAGTTTCGAACAGTAGACAGTAAGTAGGTTCAGGATATAGAAAGTGAATGGGTGGCATACAGCGATGCTGTAGTAGAAACAGCAAGGGAATGCCTAGGAACAACTGTGTGTAAAGATGGGAAAAGGCGAACATCTTGGTGGAATGATGAAGTGAGAGCAGCCTGTAAACGTAAAAAGAAGGCTTATCAGAAATGGCTCCAAACAAGGGCCGAGGCAGACAGGGATTTGTACATAGATGAAAGAAACAGAGCAAAACAAATAGTTGTTGAATCCAAAAAGAAGTCATGAGAAGATTTTGGTAATAACCTGGAAAGGCTAGGTCAAGCAGCAGGGAAACCTTTCTGGACAGTAATAAAGAATCTTAGAAAGGGAGGGAAAAAGGAAATGAACAGTGTTTTGAGTAATTCAGGTCAACTCATAATAGATCCCAGGGAATCACTGGAGAGGTGGAGGGAATATTTTGAACATCTTCTCAATGTAAAAGGAAATCATCATGGTGGTGTTGTAAACAGCCAAGCTCATGGGGAGGAGGAAAATGATGTTGGTGAAATTATGCTTGAGAAGTGGAAAGGATAGTAAATAAACTCCACTGTCATAAGGCAGCAGGAATAGATGAAATTAGACCTGAAATGGTGAAGTATAGTGGGAAGGCAGGGATGAAATGGCTTCACAGAGTAATAAGATTAGCGTGGAGTGTTGGTAAGGTACCTTCAGATTGGACAAAAGCAGTAATTGCCCCTATCTATAAGCAAGGGAACAGGAAGGATTGCAACAACTATCGAGGTATCTCACTGATTAGTATACCAGGCAAAGTATTCACTGGCATCTTGGAAGGGAGGGTGCGATCAGTCGTTGAGAGGAAGTTGGGTGAAAACCAGTGTGGTTTCAGACCATAGAGAGGCTGTCAGGATCAGATTTTCAGTATGCGCCAGGTAATTGAAAAATGCTACGAGAGGAATAGGCAGTTGTGTTTATGTTTCGTAGATCTAGAGAAAGCATATGACAGGGTACTGAGGGAAAAGACGTTCACTATACTGGGGGACTATGGAATTAAAGGTAGATTATTAAAATCAATCAAAGGCATTTATGTTGACAATTGGGCTTCAGTGAGAATTGATGGCAGAGTGAGTTCTTGGTTCAGGGTACTTACAGGGGTTAGACAAGGCTGTAATCTTTCACCTTTGCTGTTCGTAGTTTGCATGGATCATCTGCTGAAAGGTATAAAATGCCAGGGAGGGATTCAGTTAGGTGGAAATGTAGTAAATAGTTTGGCCTATGCTGACGACTTGGTCTTAATGGCAGACTGTGCCGAAAGCCTGCAGTCTAATATCTTGGAACTTGAAAATAGGTGCAATGAGTATGGTATAAAAATTAGCCTCCCGAAGACTAAATTGATGTCAGTAGGTAAGAAATTCAACAGAATTGAATGTCAGATTGGTGATACAAAGCTAGAACAGGTCGATAATTTCAAGTATTTAGGTTGTGTGTTCTCCCAGGATGGTAATATAGTACGTGAGATTGAATCAAGGTACAGTAAAGCTAATGCAGTGAGCTCGCATTTGCGATCAACAGTATTCTGTAAGAAGGAATTTAGCTCCCAGATGAAACTATCTTTACATCGGTCTGTTTTCAGACCAAGTCTGCTTTACGGGAGCGAAAGCTGTGTGGACTCAGGATATCTTATTCATAAGTTAGAAGTAACAGATATGAAAGTAGCAAGAATGATTGTTGGAACAAACAGGTGGGAACAATGGCAGGAGGGTACCCAGAATGAGGAGATAAAGGCTAATTTAGGAATGAACTCGATGGATGAAGCTGTACGCATAAACCGGCTTCAGTGGTGGGGTCATGTGAGGCGAATGGAGGAGGATAGGTTACCTTGGAGAATAATGGACTCTGTTATGGAGGGTAAGAGAAGTAGAGGGAGACCAAGACGATGAAGGTTAGACTCGGTTTCTAACGATTTAAAGATAAGAGGTATAGAACTAAATGAGGCCACAACACTAGTTGCAAATTGAGGATTGTGGCGACGTTTAGTAAATTCTCAGAGGCTTGCAGACTGACCGCTGAAAGGCATAACAGTCTATAATGATAATGTCTGTATGTATGTATGTATGTATGGATGTAGATTATTTTCATAATGTCTTTAAACTATAAGAGTTAGACCACGTAGCAATGATTTCTCAGTGAGGAAATTGAATCTTGTAACACTAACAAAGGCGTAGTTTGTAGTTCCGGAACATCTATCTATCTAATGTATGGCTTTTAGTGCCGGGAGTGTCCAAGGACATGTTCGGTTTTCCTGATGCAGGTCTTTCTATTGACACCCATAGGCGACTTGCATGTCTGGATGTGGAATGATGATGATGAGGTAGGGAGAGGGTGAAACCCGGTGTCAGCATGTAGGCTACTCCTGTCAAATAACACCAAGGGGTCTACTCAGAGCTTTATGTCGCCATTCGGCTGACAAATCACCATCAAAAGCATCATATTTCCTCACTCCATTTGAACATTGTGAAGAGGTTTGGAATTTAATCGAGGCTTTTGGCACGCAACCTAGTGATTAGAAATTGTACGTCACCACCTTCCCTACCCTTTTTTTGATTTAAATTAATAAACTTCATTGTTTGTATGTATTGATCTAAGATTACAATGTTTTATTAAAAGTTTTTGGGTCCACCTTACTCAATACCTTACAAATTTTGTAGCTTAGATTTAATTACAACATATTATGTGTCATTCAGTACTAGTTTCAATGCAATACTGCATCATCATCAGCTGAACAGAGGTTTTTAGAAAAACTGACAATCATACAAGTTTATCAACATCAACTTCATACACTTAAAATCATATTACTAACAATGAAACTGTGTTAAAAAGTATACTGTCTATTTATCCATCCTTATTTTTCAACAAGTGGAAGAGTTGTGGGTCTTATGCAATAAACTAATAAAAACATTTCCAAACCGGTTTGCTCCACTATAATATAAAGTGAATTCAAAGCAGAACGACATATTATAAAATAGAAATAGTATCGAAGACTATTTGTGCTTAACTAATCACGCTTCGTAAAACTTCACATAGTATCATAGTAAACGTAAGTTCCATAAAATCTACAATGTCACAGTGTTGTTCAATGAAGCAATGCTAATCAGGTGGAAATGAACACAAAGTCCTTTAAGATATTGTCAGAACAACGTTTCCCAGTTCAATGCGAACCTGTAAATAACAAGAATGTTATAATTATCACTTCACCGAAGTGGCAAGATATAAGGTTGTGTCCTATAGCGTAACTGCTTCTATGTTGTCGTTGACTATGCAAAGCGCAATTAAGCACAGCAAGCAACGATGTGACAGAGTTCCAAGTGCCCAAGGTGGATTGGGTTTGAAAAGGAGGAGTAGGGGCAAGTGGAAGGAGCAAATGAGGAGTGGCAATGTGGTGGGACTCTTGAGGGCGTGGACGTAAGAAGCAACTAGCAAAGCTATTACGTATAATATGAAACACCGAACTATTGACCGGGACCTGTACGTTTGAAAAAAATGCAGTAAGAAATAAAATTTTTGATTTTTCAGAAATCTCATTTAAATTAAGGTTTGAACTGAAGTGTTGATCTAAGTGTATATAGCAACATTCCATAACATCAAGCAAACTTCCTTTTTCTAAGTTCCCCTGGATCTCAATGTCATGCTCTATAGTTGTGAATTTATGCTTTAGATCGTGCATATGCTGGTCTACAGCGGAAAACTTGTTATATTTTATGGCATTAGTATGTTCTGTATATCTAATTTTAAAACTGCGTCCTGTATGACTCAGATACGTGCACCCACAGTTGTTACATCTAAACCTATACCCACCCGATTTGGAATAAGGGTTAGATCTATTGATTGAGGCTGAATTATGCAATACTTCAGTATTATAACGAAACCCTGACATTATGCTTCTTGACAATATTAGTAAACCTATATATATCCTTGGTAAAAGTAAATATTGCAAAAGCCTTTTGACTAGGTTTGTCTTTGAGCAACGTGGTTTGTGAATGATACCTAATCTTGTTGATTATACGTTCAATAAAGCCTTCACTAAAACCATTAGCCTTACCCATTGAACAGATGATGTTCTTTATTCAAATTAGCCTTTGTCATGGGGATCCTAAAAGCTCGTTCTACTTAGCTATGGAATGTAGAGTTTTTTTGATTCTGTGGGTGCTCTTGAGTCTTGCCTGATAGTAACAGCTGTTTGTGTAGGCTTTCTAAAAGTACTGTATGTAAAAGGAGCATCGGATCTGTTGATTTTTAAGTGTAGAAAATTAATTGATTTATTGGTTTCTGATTCCAAAGTAAATTTTACCTCTAGGTCAATATTATTAAGCGCATCGAGAGTAGCAGTTGCGTCCCTAACATGTTCATCTAAAATTACGAACGTGTTGTCCACATACCTAGACCAAAACAGAATGTTGTCAAATTCCCTGTCGTTCTCCATCATGTAGACTTCTAAAGAATCCAAGTAGATTTCCGCCAAAATCCCCGAGGTCGGAGACCCCATTGCCAACCCATCCTCTTTATAAAAGACCTTGTCAAAGATGAAGTAGTTATTATTTATTAGTAATTGACAATTTTTATGAACTCTTGTATTTGATGCTTGCTTGTTGTTTTAAGGGGCCTAACATCAAAGGTCATCGGCCCAATCTTGTATTTAAAGTTCACTTAGCTGACTGTAGGTCTTTAGATTCTTGATAATAATAGGAAGCAGCTTATGGGTTCTAAAACTCGGGAACATATTGACAATGTCAAATGAATGTAAGGTATGGTGAGCTTGCCGTTTAAAGTTGTTTAATTTATTAACCAGTTCTATGGACTTCTTTATGGTCTTGTTTGCAGTGAACCTATAGTGTTGTCTAAGAAATTTCTGAATAAACTTAGCTAATTTGCATACAGGACTGGGTCTGTAATTTATTATGGGTCGAAGGGGGACCCTGGCCTTGTGAATGTTGGGGAGTGCTCTTGCTGTTGGAAGGCCCACATTCAGTTTTAGGACGCATTCTTTAATGTTTGTTTTAATTGGCGTTGAAGAGTTTGCATTGGGTCTTTCTTGATCAATAAAAAGTTTTCATTATCAAAAAAATGTTTAGTCTTTTGAATGTAATCATCCTTATGCATAATGACCATTACATTATCCTTATCTGCTTTAGTAATAATGAGTTCCTCATCTTTAACTTTCTTTTTAAGTTCTAGAATACACTTTTTTTCATTATGGATGTCCTTGGAACTGCTAGCAGATATCGCTTTGTTATTAGTAACTAAACTATTGTTCAACTTTCTCTTTAGATCTAATCACACTTCCTCCTGCAGCTCATGAGGCAGTTTACCGATCGCAACTTCCGATTCAATGACAAGTTTTGAGGTCATTTTGGCCAGGTAGAAATTAGGCCAGTAATGTTTTTGGCCTTTGGAAAGAATTTGTATTTCTTTTTCATTCAAGTCAGTCTTGGAAGGTTGATTACTGGCGTATGAAAACTCCCGATTAGATCTCTATTCGTTTTCATTTCCATCTCAATAAACAACACTGTCAAAGAGACATTGTACATTTTATGGAACTTATTCTTCTTCTTGAGGCGCCTTGGCGGTCTGGACGTGATGTTGCAGCAGTTGTGCCATCTGCGGATGTCCTTCAGCCACGAATTCCTCCTCCTGCCAACAGACCTTTTCCCCTGTATTTTACCTTCAATGATGAGTTGTAATAGCTGGTACTTCTCGCCTCTCATAATGTGCCCTAGATATTGGGTTTTTCTTTTTTTAACAGTAAGTAATAGTTCTTTTTGTTTCTTCATGCGATGAAGGACTTATTGGTACTACGATACTACGTGAAGTTTTACGAAGTGTGATTAATTAAGCACAAATAGTCTTCAAGACTATTTCCAGTTTATAATCTGTCGTTCTGCTTTGAATTCACTTTATATTATAATGGAGCAAACCGGTTTGCAAATGTTTTTATTAGTTTGTTGCATAAGACCCACAAGTCTTCCACTTGTTGAAAAATAAGGATGGATAAATAGACAGTATACTTTTTAACACAGTTTCATTGTTATTAATATGATTTTAAATGTATTATGTTGACAAACTTATATGACTGTCAATTTTTCTAAAAACCTCTGTTCAGATGATGATGACACAGTATAGCATTGAAACCAGTACTGAACGAAACATAATATGTTGTAATTACATCTAAGCAATAACATTTGTAAGGTATTGAATAACTATAATCTATCAGCTTCATGGTCCGTATTGACAGTTCGAGCACACAAGTATGAAGGATGAGAGTTTTCCATCTAATCAATACTTTATTTTACAAAGTGTCTAAAATTTTAATTACATTAAAAGACAGCACCAGTTTCGACCTGTTAAACAGGTCATCGTCAGTTGTTGATGAACCTGCTTATTCAATGGCGACTGTACAGAATAAAACATTACTAAGATTAAACATGAATGCCACTATTCTAATAAGGTGGACCCAAAAAACTTTTAATAAAACGTACCCTACCCTGCTGGCCAACATTCTGATGGAGAACGGGACTCAAACCGGCTAACCACGGTGTCGAACCGCATACATTTCAACTATCATGGCCACGGATGGGCTATGGAGGGGGAAGTAACAAAGTGAAATTAATCTTTCCAGCGAGTTTTTACAATCGGATACCCATCCTGAAGTTCTCATCGAAGGAGATAATAAGATGAAATGAATGACGTGATATTAGGAAAGGAAAGGGTGAAACCCAGTGCCAACACATAGCCTATTCCTGTCTAATAGCACCTCGTCCCCATCCGATGTACCAATTGCCTCACTCCATATGAACATCCTAATACTGACAACCTAAAAAAAAAGCTCTGAAGACTGTTGTAGCCTATTTTTCCATAAACACTGTGAATGAAACAACTGCTGCATGGCCAGGAAAATTAATAATCAGTGTTTGAGAAAAAAGTCAACATTTTGAAAAGTAGATTTAAAATTTGCACTATACTGTAAATACCTGAGAACTGAAATTCTCTTTTCCATTCTGTACTCCATGTACCTGTACAGTATTTACTGCTAACTAACACACAGGTCCTGAACAACAGTGCAGTTTTTAGTTATCTTTGAAAGACCACCACTTTGTTTGTGATTTCCCCAAAACAAATTTGAATTTGGCAATAAACCAATACCATTATAAACAGATACAGAGAAAACTACTTCTCAATTTAACCCAAAAACCAATGTCCAGGATTGGTGCTTACCCCAGACAAACTTCCTCGATTCCTTCTTGGAATATGGCATCATGTCGGCAGTGATGACCAAGTAGTGGCCTTCGTCGAACATCTGCTGGTACTGCATCACGTCCATCGCCTCTATGAGGCTGGAAGGATTAACCAGGATCAAATAGACTGCAACAACATTCAACGTTGTATTACCTACAGTTTTACAAACTGAAATATACAAACTCAAATCTAGTTCCATTCATGGTGAAGTGAGGTTGATGAAGAGAGGTCATTAGATTCATTAGATCAACCAAGGGGTGTAATTGTGAAATAATAATAATAATAATAATAATAATAATAATAATAATAATAATAATAATAATAATAATAATAATAATCATCATCATCATCATCATCATCATTTGGCCTCAGCTACCGTGTGCAAGTATTTTAATTTGACACCATCTGGCTGTCTGCTCGTCAATTTTGACGTTCCATTTTACTCTAGACCTACTAGATGGCAGACAGAGTAAACCGAATCTCTCTTGGACATCTACGAGTGAGTTTTAGTGAATTTTGTTGATAAACACCATATGTGTCACCGGAGATCTTTTACATGCCGACATCGTACGACATGGAGTGTCAAATGGAATTTGTTCCGCCCTTCAAAATTCCGACTCCCTCTACCAAATTTGAACCCGCTTTCTCAGGATCTGGAGGCCGACACTGTACCACTGCTCCACAAAGGACATTAACAATAATATCAGACAGGTACACATTAACTGCAAAATTGAACTATTTCAGTGTTATTAGCATGAAAAAGACACAACTGAGTATTTTGAACTCGTAGTGTTCATAATCATAATGGGGCATACCATTCGGTGGCTGTAGAGTTGTGAAGTCATGCAGAATAGGGCTCAGATGCGATTCCAGACACTGCTCGCGCACAACACAACGTGACTGAACTCCAATGTAATTGTGCAATTATGCTGATAATAATGAAGATTTATAATTTAAATGAACAGTTTTACAGTATTTACATTTTAATTTGGAGCATCCAATGACTCTGTAAGTAGCACGTATCTAGGTTACGCTGGCCCATTAAAAATGTCCTAAGGAGAACACTGTAAACAGCTGCTAAGCCACAACTAATTGTTTGAGGAGTGCAAGGCAAATGGCTAGTTACCACTATACAGCACAACTGTCTGTAAACCGCTGTGGGCGACTTACTTCTGGTGAGGTTCCTCGTCTCCTGCACCACCTTGTACCAGAAGGTACCGGAGCAACAATCGAGGGACTCGATGCAGCACGTGCTCCTGTCCGGGATGGCCCTGTTGTACGTAATCGTCATGTTGGCCTCCTTCGCCTGCTTCTTGAGCGTGTCTGCCACGGGCTTCCACGCTTCCTCCCAGATGAAGGCGAACTTCTTCCAGTCGTAGTACCTGAGCAGCGTGATCAGAGACTTGACGACCTGCAGAGCACACATCAAACATTAGGATCACTTCACCTGAGTAAATGGCACATATGAACTACACAAATTAAAAGAATTCATTATCAAGTGTAGCACAATGAAATGACATTGAAATAACCTTAAGACAAAAATGAATAAACACGAGCCTGATATCTTTGCTGAAGCACCCTTTAAGGATGATGGGAGAACAAGAGAAACAAGGACAAGGAAAGGGAAGCTTTATAAAGCTGCCCTGCAGATGTGATATATATTTTTTTTTTTCAATTTTGTTTTACAGTTCAAAAGCAATGAAGGTATTTATTAAATCACCACCAAAGTATTGAACACGTGGTTTAATAAATATCTTCATTGTTTTCGAACTATAACAATTTTCAATACGGATCAATAATGAGATTTATAACTTGTAATAATTTGTTTTATGTTGCACCGACCAGACAGATCTTATGGCGACGATGTAATAGGAAGTGCCTAGGAGCGGGAAGGAAGTGTCCGTGGCCTTAATTAAGGTACAGTCCCAGCATTTGCCTAGTGTGAAAATGGGAAATCACGCAAAAACCATCCTCAGGGCTGCCAAGAGTGGGGCTCGAACCCACTATCTCCCGGATGCAAGCTCACAGTTCCGCGCCCCTAACCACCCTGTTTGCAGATGTGAAACTTGGATACTGAAAAGTAATGATAGGAACCACATTATGAAACTACGCGGGTAGCTGGGCCGATTTCTTGATTCCATCACAGGGCTGGGGCATCCTCATATGAAATTGTTTTCTTGTTATTCAATTGTATATATCTACATTTTATGCCATACCTAAATAAATAATAAAGAAATAGGGAAGACTGCAGGAAGAGCACGTAGAACATACATACAGCTAAAAACGGAAGATCATCTAGCGTCAAGAAAAATACATAATTCTGAATCGACCCCACTCCAAGGTTACCATATTCTCCAAAGAAAATTCTATAATTCCTAAAAGATCTGTTACACTACATAATACTTATGTCATCTGTCTGTGTGCCCAAACATACTTCTCAGATGAACCAATTAGTTTTAACAATTCTGGACAGCTCTTTAATTGCGAATGAGACTATTCACATGTCATGTTTCTATAATTGGCCTATACTGCACAGTTAATATGCCCTTAGCAGAAGCAGGGACCATTCTATTTCTTTTTTTTTTGGCCACTAACTTTGCATAAGAAGAAATACTCTCTTGCTTTTGCAATTATGTGAAAGAATTGACTAGGAAAATTGCATTACCTCTAAGAGCTCAACATGATTTACAGCATTACTGCCAACACTAAAATCATCATCATCATCATCATCATCATCTGTTTACCCTCCAGGGTCGGCTTTTCCCTCGGACACAGCGAGGGATCCCACCTCTACCGCCTCAAGGGCAGTGTCCTGGAGCTTCAGACTCTTGGTCGGGGATACAACTGGGGAGAATGACCAGTACCTCGCCCAGGCGGCCTCACCTGCTATGCTGAACAGGGGCCTTGTGGAGGGATGGGAAGATTGGAAGGGATAGACAAGGAAGAGGGAAGGAAGCGGCCGTGGCCTTATGTTAGGTACCATCCCGGCATTCGCCTGGAGGAGAAGTGGGAAACCACGGAAAACCACTTCCAGGATGGCTGAGGTGGGAATCGAACCCACCTCTACTCAGTTGACCTCCCGAGGCTGAGTGGACCCCGTTCCAGCCCTCATACCACTTTTCAAATTTCGTGGCAGAGCCGGGAATCGAACCCGGGCCTCCGGGGGTGGCAGCTAATCACGCTAACCACTACACCACAGAGGCGGACCAACACTAAAATACTGGTGCCATTTTTCATGTGATGGCAATGAACAAAATTCAGAAATCATCAAAGAACTTATTGTCATCAATATTTACCCACTTTGACATAACAAACTGCAAGGCAAGTCCAAATTTGTCCCAGACTGTTGGGCCATTTTAAACTCGCACCAGTGAATACATTATTAGCTTTCTGAACTTCTTGCTCTTCTTCTTTATGTGGAACAAATTTTGACTCTAACCTGTTTTCAATTGAAGTGTTTACATTTCTAAGTACTGACTGCATCTCTATCACACTGCAATGCATCGTTCTTGAAACATTCCCATTAAAGATGGAACGAGTAACAAGTAAAACTCATTATTTTCAGAACATTTTTTTTAATTAATCACTTTAGGTGGCTGTGACTGATACAAAAAGAAAGATCTTAAGAGCTGGGTACATTTCAAGCAACCTATCCACTGCAGGAGAAGTCGACAACAATCTCGCCTTGCAATAGTAGAGTAAATGCTTGAACTCAATGTCCACAAACTGATGGAAGTCTCATTTCTTACAGAGTACAGCACAACTAATTGCAGATAGGGTCAGCTGGGATAATTATAGGACGGAACTTAAAACTTTCACATTCTGGGGCACTAAATCTCAAAGTGGAAATTTGGCACGATGTTAAATTATTGTAGTTTGGTACAGACAATTCATTTCCAGGAAGAAATTGTATTAACATCTTATAACTGTTTAGCAATTCGACAAAAACTGTGCCCCACAATTAGCCCTTGGTTTGGGGCACAGTGTTAACTCAATGAGAAAGCTTGTTTGACAGATACTGAGGCAGAGAGCTTATTCACATTATAAGACTGATTTTTAAACAACTTTTTTTTGCCATAATAGTGCACTTCTTTTGTTAATTAAACAGACTTTTACTATTAAAAACTACCTGATACCTGAAACAACAATACAGTGGAACCTCATTTCTCCGTTTTTGGAGGGACACGAAAAAGAAACGTACAACACGGGAAAAGGTAAAATCCGGGAATGAGTTAAAACCATCAACAATTTGACTAAGCATCACAAAAAGTAGGTATAATTATAGTCTTACAAACACTCCTAAAGCAAACCAAACCACATCCCCAATGGGCCAAGCGACCGCTGTTCAACCCGAAGGCCTGCAGATTACGAGGTGACGTATGGTCGGTGTGACGAATCCAATCGGCCGTTATTCCTGGCTCTCTAGACCGGGGTCGCCATCTCACCATTACACAGCTCCTCAATTAAAGGTAATTACATAGGCTGAGTGGATCTGAAATCAGCCCTCATATCCAGGTAAAAATTCCTGACCTCCCCGGGAATCGAACCCGGGCCGTCCGGGTGAGAGGCAGCCAAGTTAGACCGCGGGGCCGGTTTCAAACATTAATTACCGGCACGCGAGTTAAAAATCTCGATACTTCACATTAAGTTTTACCGGGGAAACTCCGTCAGTTTCCCGCGAAAACTTCTTTTAGTTCAGCAACTTTGATCAGCCAAACTTCGACAAATCTAATAACGCCAAGCCAAACAACAATCAACCGCAAGTAGTTTTTAATTCTCTAATCTAATAAAATAAAGCACATTAGATATAAAAGCGCCCAACATGATGGCAAAACCCCTTCTTTTCTTAATCTTCTGTTGTTATTTCGTCTCCAGTATAGGCTACACTTCGTAGTCAGTTTCTGGAAATCGAGAACTGCGTAAATTAGGCCTACATCAACTTTTAAAGGTTACGTTGAACTCGAGACTATGGTTTTGAATGTAAGTATCGATTCTCAACAGTTTTCTAATGCATTATCAATCAATCAATCAATCAATACTGATCTGCATTTAGGGCAGTCGCCCAGGTGGCAGATTCCCTATCTGTTGAATCTTAGCCCTTTCTTAAATGATTTCAAAGAAATTGGAAACTTATTGAACATCTCCCTTGGTAAGTTATTCCAATCCCTAACTCCCCTTCCTATAAATGAATATTTGCCCCAATTTGTCCTCTTGAATTCCAACTTTATCTTCATATTGTGATCTTTCCTACTTTTATAAATGCCACTCAAACTTATTCGTCTACTAATGTCATTCCACGCCATCTCTCCGCTGACAGCTCGGAACATACCACTTACATGTAATAAATATCATTTTTGGTCCGTATTGATGATATTAGATTGAAATAATAACATTAAGTTATTTATTAGACCACCTAATCAATACAAAATCGTCTTGGATGATTTACATATTAGCTAACAAATTTATGTAAATCATCCAAGACGATTTTGTATTGATTAGGTGGTCTAATAAATAACTTAATGTTATTATTTCAACATACCACTTAGTCGAGCAGCTCTTCTTCTTTCTCTCAATTCTTCCCAGCCCAAACATTGCAACATTTTTGTAACGCTACACTTTTGTTGGAAATCACCCAGAACAAATCGAGCTGCTTTTCTTTGGATTTTTTCCAGTTCTTGAATCAGGTAATCCTGGTGAGGGTCCCATACACTGGAACCATACTCTAGTTGGGGTCTTACCAGAGACTTATATGCACTCTCCTTTACATCCTTACTACAACCCCTAAACACACTCATAACCATGTGCAGAGATCTGTACCCTTTATTTACAATCCCATTTATGTGATTCCCCAATGAAGATCTTTCCTTATATTAACACCTAGATACTTACAATGATCCCCAAAAGGAACTTTCACCCCATCAACGCAGTAATTAAAACTGAGAAGACTTTTCCTATTTGTGAAACTCACAACCTGACCTGCATTTATATTCGTCCTGATAATGCAGTAATTAACAGCAGTTTTTATCCTGTTAGGGTGATATAGGATAAAAATAGAGTTCGACTAAGTAGTATTATAGTGTAGTCGTATATTAATTACCTTAATGTCGTGTGATCTTTGAGTATTATCCCAGACAAAATACCCCTCCGTTCATTTTTTTTGCACATAAGTTATTTTATTTTTCCTTTTATTTTGATTTTTTTTCCCGGTGAAGAATGGCTAAGGAGTGCAAGTGTAGGGACTGTGAGTGTGGCGAGGCATGGAGGGGTATGAGGGAGGAGATGGAGAGTTAATATAAGGAAAGATCTTCATTGGGGTAATCACATAAATGGGATTGTAAACAAAGGGTACAGATCTCTGCACATGGTTATGAGTGTGTTTAGGGGTTGTAGTAAGGATGTAAAGGAGAAGGCATATAAGTCTCTGGTAAGACCCCAACTAGACTATGGTTCCAGTGTATGGGACCCTCACCAGGATTACCTGATTCAAGAACTGGAAAAAATCCAAAGAAAAGCAGCTCAATTTGTTCTGGGTGATTTCCGACAAAAGAGTAGCGTTACAAAAATGTTGCAATGTTTGGGCTGGGAAGACTTGGGAGAAAGGAGACGAGCTGCTCAACTAAGTGGTATTTTCCGAGCTGTCAGCGGAGAGATGGCGTGGGAGGACATCAGTAAAGGAATAAGTTTGAGTGGTGTCTTTAAAAGTAGGAAAGATCACAATATGAAGATAAAGTTGGAATTCAAGAGGACAAATTGGGGAAAATATTCATTTATAGGAAGGGGAGTTAGGGATTGGAGAACTTACCAAGGGAGATGTGTAATAAATTTCCAATTTCTTTGCAATCATTTAAGAAAAGACTAGGAAAGCAACAGATAGGGAATCCGCCACCTGGGCGACTGCCCTAAATGCAGATCAGTAGTGATTGATTGATTGACTGATTGATTGATTGATTGATTGATTGATTGACTGACTGTCTACGTAATCAGTACGGATAAATCGAATTATCAGAGTTCTTCTGTATTAACAAGTTCACAAAACTATGTTCAAATTATCAAGTCAGGGATACAAAACTGGGCTTTCTTTACTGAAAAATTACATTGTTTGGTTTTTGCTCAATGCACAGGAGCCAAAAACTCGAGCATGATCTCACAGTCTCCAGAGAGAGTTTACAAAGAAGTGCGTACCTGAGTATCTGGAGGTTCCGTTCTGGCGAAGGTGTTGATCATAGATGGCTTTGTATCTGAACATTTCTGAAACAAGAAAAGAAGAAAATCAGTAGGTCTACAAATTAGTCTTCCGGGTTAGTGAACAAACAACTTACTTGATAAACAGGTCAGCCTCGAGATGCTGTAGATATTAGCTTCACGATGCAGCGAGAGTAACTATTCCAAGGAGTCCGAATAATAATAATAATAATAATAATAATAATAATAATAATAATAATAATAATAATAATAATAATAATAATAATAATGTTTACAGACGTCGGAGCAACTTAGAAATATACACCCGCGCCAAAAAGATATCAAGCATAATCCGGAAAAGAAGTATACCTTTTTATGCTCAGTTCTTCAGAATGCCAGCTAAAAGAATCTGTAAACGTTTGTTATCCTACTTCAGAAGTCTCAATTCGATTCCTCCTTGGTTGGTGGAGATCGATGAGGATCTTTTTTAAGTATGGAATCTCACAAACAGACATTCAACTCCGAGCACCACTCAAAGACAAACTTAGACAGGTTCAACTCGAATGAAGCATCTCCATTCTGATGCATGAAAGAAAGCACACAACCAAAGGATGATAAACCTGGCGGGCTCGCAGTACAGATCTCGCGGCCCTAACGATGGATAAGAATAATAGTACCGCGAACTTTTACAAACTTGCACTTCGACATCGTCTCAAAACTTTTTTATGCAGGTGGTGGATAGAGGATGATCGCATCTCGAAGGGAGATAAAATAACTCTCGCTGATAAGGCGAACAGCGTATTGCTACGAATAAAACACTGTCTGTTTTACTGATCGAATGTAATTCAGGATGACCCTATAAGTACTCACACAATTATATTCAACATTTCACTAACTGCTGCTATATGACAAGTCGTCAGTGCGGGCTCACTGGACGGGCCATAATTCTGATTGACTTTCACTTCACTTCACACAACAGCTGCACGCAGACAGGTCTGAACACACAGCATTGCGATGCACGACGCCATTCCACTGACTCCAGATGAGTTCGTATTAAGGTGACTGCTCAACAGTCCGCACTCTGCTGGAACATAACTCCGACAACAGTGAGCACAACTGCTTTCCAACTTCAAGTCCCTTGTTCATGGCTAGCCTCACTTTTGTACTCCTGCTGATGAAGTATTGGAATCTTCGCGAAGCGACTAGAGGAGGAGAGGACCCATCGAGAAACCAGACGAAGAGCACTATACAGGGGAAAGCCGTACTCACTTAATCATTCCCTCCAGGAAATGGCGAAGGGGCTACTGACTACATTTTTATGTTTTCACATACGCCGAACAGCAGGAATTTCCTTCCGTAGCAGTTCTTTTACGTGCCAATAAATCTACCGAACATGTCCTCGGCCACTCAGGGCAATAAAAGCAATACGATGAGGATTATTATTATCCCCGTACGGTGCAAGATAGAAGTAGACTTTGGCCTACTCGGATGCGCGCTCAGCTTCCTTACCTTATATGTAGTCTCTGCTACAACAGCTTCGGATATTTCGCGCTTGTTCTATTATATGTGACTCATTCTCTCTTTTCATTTCATTTTGCGTTAGGCTTCAACCATCATTAAAATAAGATACTGAAGCATTTCGTAAATTTTCAGGAAATTCACAACTACACAGTTCAAAAAAATTAGGGGGACATGCTTTTGAACATATGCCATGCTCCACAAAACAATACCTCACACTCAGGTATATTACCAACTAAACCTTTATTCTTTACCGTTGAAGTATACAAAAGAACATCGATGGATTCGCGTTCATTTTCAGAACACAAAAGGAAATGTCCAAATAGGGGCGAAAACAAAGTGATAACAGTCCTCCAGGGTGGATTTTTATCACAGTTGGAGAGCTTCAGTATGGTGTATGTCCTCCACGAGCATTTGTCACAGCTTGGCACCCACGTAGCATGCTCCATATAAGTCGACGGAGGTCACGTTGCGGTATCAGGTCCCATTCTTCAATGAGAGGTCTGGGAGAGTCTGTGGTGGAACAGGACGCCCACAACCACTTCTGTCAAGCCTATCCCACACATGCTCGATCGTATGCAGAAACCAACATATGCTGCAGCAGTATCTGCTCGATGTACCTCGCAGCGGTAAGATTATCACGGACTACAACAAGATCCGTACGGCCATCAATACTGATACCACCCCACACCATCACTGAAGCTTGTCCGAATCGGTCGCCTTCCTTGACAACATTTGGCATGTACTGCTCACCACGACGTCTCCATACACGTTGACGTCCATCACGCTGTGTCAGGGGAAATGTGATCTCGTCTGTCAACAATACAGATCTCCATTGGCGAAGTTGCCAGTTGACGTGGGTACGGACAAACAGAAGGCGAGCTGCGCGATATTGCTGCGTTAAACGGGGCACTCGAACAGGATGTCTGGGTCGTAAGGACACTTCTCTTTACCTGCACCTTACTGTCTGGTCAGACACCGTGACTCCAGCAACCCTCCTGAGGTCTCGTTGCAGTTCTCTGGCAGTTACCGAACGCCGCCGCAACGCACACATGGTCAGATATCGGTCATCCTGTGGGGTTGTCATGCTTCCACGACCTTGTCCAACCCTCCTAGAGAACTGGCCTGTCTCAATGTAGCAATTCCACAAACTTTGAATAACTAACGGAGAGACCTTGAGATCCACAGCAACACGACGAAAAGTCCATCCTTCCTGGTTCAAATTGATGGCCCTTGCGACTTAAACCTTGCTAAGATGTCTCATGGGATGTGCTGGTTGACGTGTTCAAATGACCGAAGTAGTCTGTGTCCCTCACAACGACACACGGACGCACCGCTATTCACTTTGTTTTGAGGCGTCACCTGACAGTTTAATGCATGGCTATGCCTACAGATGGAGTATAACTTAGATTATACCCTGAGTAGCAAGGTCTCAAGGTATGCTGTACGACCATTGGAGCCCCATCTAACAAATTAACGTTCACATCCAGACGTTACAAAACATGTTCCCCTAATTTTTTTTTAACTGTGTATATCACAAGGCTCGTGAATAATAATAATAATAATAATAATAATAATAATAATAATAATAATAATAATAATAATAATAATAATAATAATAATAATAATGGCCTCATCTGTGGTGTAGTGGTTAGTGTGATTAGCTGGCGTCCCCGGAGGGCTGAGTTCGATTCCCAGCTCTGTCAGGAAATTTGAAAAGTGGTATGAGGGCTGGAACGGGGTCCACTCAGCCTCGGGAGGTCAACTGGTTAGAGGGGAGTTCGATTTCCACCTCAGCCACCTGCGAAGTGCTTTTCAGTGGTCTCCCATTTCTTCTCCAGGGAAATGGCGGGATGGTATTAACTGAGGCCAGTTGTATGTCGTTCCAGGTCACAGCCCTTGAAGCGGTGAAGGTGGTGATTATTGTTTTAAGAGGAAGTACAACTAGGCAACCATCCTCTATATAAAACTAATTAGAGATAAAAAAATGGAAGGGATCCGACACTTCGAAAAATGAAGATATTAGCCAGAGGAAGACAAGGGCCACGAAGGGCGTGAAAATGAAAGACGCCCTAGCCCTCGCAAACATAATAGCGTTGGGGTCGGAGCAAAGCAAGAGTTGACCAAGAGAGGCCGGATAGGATATAGGAAAGTGAGGAGCCTGGCACAAGTAAGTGGAAGCAATGTCAGGACTCAGCTAAGGGCCCCGTGGTCGCCAATCCACGCTCCAAAATTCAAAGCCCCTGGGGCCCTTTTTAGTCGCCTTTTACGACATGCAGGGGATACCGTGAAGGTGGCATCCGCAGGAAAAGCCATATCTGGGCGTTAAACAGAAATAATAACAATATTGGTTTTACGTCCTACTGACTACATGTGTATGGTTTTCAGAGGCACCGAGGTATCAGAAATTTTCTTTTAAGTATCATTAAATCTACCGACACGAGGCTGACTAAACCAGGGCCACTCGGCTCGTGTTTTCTCGCAAATATGATCACAGATATCGACAGATCTCACGTCACCAGCGTGAGTCGCTGAAGAGCTTGGAAGCTCTTTCCTTTCCTTTTTGCAAGTTGTTTACATAAATTTGTTGCTATGGTAGTAGTTTTTATATTTTCGTTCGACTCCTCGACTAAATGGTCAGCTTTGAGGCCTCCGGTTCAGAGGATTCCAGGTTCGACTCCAGAGTAGGTCAGGGATTTTAATCGCGTCTGATTAATTCTTCTGGCTCGAAGACTGAGTGTTTTTGTTTGTCCCAACACTCTCCTCTTCATATTCAGACCGCACTACCCACCACCACGGAAATACGCAATAGTGATTAAATCCCTCCACATAAGGCTGGCGTCAGGAAGGGCATCCGAACGTAAACAGACAAAATCCACACATGTGCGACACAATTCGCACCAGCGACTCCACATCTGTGGGGGAAAAGCGGCAGGAGAAGAGCAGTTCTGAAATCATTGACGGTGGTCTAGTGTTCACTTTTTGAGGGACGCGCGGCTTTTTACCGCGAGACCCAGCCCTGGAGGGAAACTATAGACATACTGGACATCAGTAACAAGCAGCACCCCAGCCGAACTTACAAACCGTCATTTTGGACACAAACTAGTCAAATCTTTCACAAAACCGTATCCCATTTCACTGTAATTTAATAGAAAATCTTTGACAATTTGATCCCTGGTCATTAACACGAGTAGCTGGTTCACGAAGAACATTCCCCTCTGCGGCTGCGGGGCGCCACTCACGGCTGACATTTACAACATCAAGGGGATATATATTCACTACCAAGGTCACGACGTAATATATGACCGGAGTAATGGACTACCATAAAGGCGATCTTGTTTTCTCTCGTGTTGCGTCACCCCCCGTCGAGTAATAGCCTGCACCGCATGGGGGTTCATTCTGCATCGGAGATGTTCTAGGTCAGGGATGGCGAACCTTTTCCAACTAGTGTGCCATTTTAAGTCTGGATTATTATTCTCAACTGTTTACTGTGTCACTTGTTATTTTCGTTTGTAATGGATACAACCTCCACCCCTACTCACCACCGACTTCCATCCCTAATTCCAATTTGTGTTTCATAATATGATATTACATACATATATTGTAAAATACCAAATACATGTGATTGCATGTTTCATGGTCGTATTTTGCGAATACCGCAAAAATAGTTAGTAGCTTTGTCTTTTATGTTAAGCTCATAACTTGTCTTCACAATTCACTGTAGAAAATATCTACTTGCAGGCGTATGATGACCCAAACAAAGTAAGTAGCGCTGTAGCAAGTTTCTTCATGGCCGAAAACTTTTGTGGGAGACTGTTCCACTGTTTAAGTATTAAGTTCTCCGGCTTCTGGAGATAGTATTCACCATCCACAGCACACCCGATTTTCACTAATGCTTCATCAAGTTGTACGAAATTTTCACCCATACATGCTTTCTTAAAATTCAGTCAACTCCATTTCTAAACTGCCAATATCCAACCACTCAAAAAAAAACCTCATTTGTGCAATATGAGGTTTGGAAATA
Source organism: Anabrus simplex (assembly GCF_040414725.1). Lineage (NCBI taxonomy): Eukaryota > Metazoa > Arthropoda > Insecta > Orthoptera > Tettigoniidae > Anabrus > Anabrus simplex. Next base: position 71,355,238 of record NC_090277.1, read on the forward strand.
AAGTGCAATACTTTCTCCATATCTCAATATTGGGATCATTTCTTGGCAACTATTTGTCTTGCAAAATTCACAACAATAAACAGTTGTGACGTACCCACTTTGCCCACAGATGTATGACAAATTTATAACGTGGCGGGTCACTTTAATATTAAAATAAATAAATGATATGTCATTGTTTCTCCAGAAACAGTATCCCAAGGGCGCCATTCTTCAAGCTTATGGCTTGAAAACAAAAGTAGATAATTAATAATAATAATAATAAATAAATAAATAAATAAAAATACGTAATGAGACTCAAAAAACTCCCAGGGGTGGGGTGAACGGAACACAAATCATTAAGTACACTAACTTGGAATTTAAGGATCATTAATAATCATTTCATAAAATACAAATTAAAACAGCTATTTATTAAGATGAAAAACGTGACGTAACGGCGTATTAACGAAATCTGAACTTACGGAAGCAAAAGAAAAAGTGAATGAAATTAACTTTAAGAAAATGAACTGTTGCGCGAAGACTTGCAGTAACTTATGCCATAAGCTCACCAAATGTAGACTCTGCTGTCTTGAAGCTGAAGATGGGTGGATCTCTCGTACAGGCTGCCTCCTCTGTTGTTGGATTCCAGTCCTACATCCACATTTCCTGTCTTTAACACTTCCTATTGTACTCCTTACATAAAGTCGTAATGAGTCCTAATTTTAAGTGCAAAACCACCATGGGTTATGTTCATGGAGAGAATACCTTCGTATTCTTCCGTATTACGGAACAGTAGCGTAGCTAAACTCATAATAAAAGCTCTCCTGCCCTATACTAGTCAAAAACCGGTCTCCCGTTGACTACCTCTCGTCATTGAGATAACAAGTCCCAATGAGAGCAACTTTTGAGTAGAATATACTCAGATGCGAAGTGAACTAAGTTAAAATCTTCTCCGATGTGTAGACGTAGAATCGTAGTAAGAGTATCTTCCAAGCGTGAGAATCAGAATCAGAATGTCCGAATCTCCGAATACGAATCTGAATGTGAGTCTGAATGAGAATGTCTGACTGAGAATGTTAGTGTCCTCTCCAGCCCTTGTCGGTGGTATATATTGGTTCAAAAGTCTCCTTCCATCAGCCATATCACATGGTCCAGTAAGATTCGAGGTCTCATCCCTTCTCCCTTGTATTGCTGTGCATCCATCACGTTGCTTCATTACGTTCATTCACATAGGCTGAACTTTCCCGCTGAAATAAAGCGTCTCGAAGCTGAGTTTGAAAAGTGGGTGTTAATAATGTATCAACTGTCTTTTCATGAGGTGGAGAGGGTAAGGTCTCTCGTAACCTCGATGACGTACTTTTCCTGGAATTGGGCTGAAATTAGCCTGCTGACTCTGGTCACCTCACAACGGCTATTGGAAAATTTACTGCAAGTTATAAATATGCGTGATGTTGAAATACTTTACCCAATAATTTGTTCGTTCAGAATACGTTATAGCCGCGATACAAAGAAATGAAATGATGATTGAAATGGATGATAAAAGCCCTATATATATACATATTAATTTAAAATGACCTATCAGTGATTAAATATATACATATTATTAATTAAATATATAGTTCAATAATTAAAAACCTTCAGTGATGTCCCAAACATCACACAGTTACTCACTAAGAAAAACTACGCGATGCTGGCACCACACACAAGCCAAATTTCACTAATTCACTTGATATGGGTGAGCGAATGGCTCGTCGGCTGCATCTGACATTTATTTCACTTGACTTCCGGACCTGTGGGTGTTGTGTTGCCATAATGCACGTTCGAATGGAACTGAAATTTAGATATTCGGTATTTATTTCTTAAACCTGACTATACGATGGATGAGATATGTATAGTCTAGAATATAAAACGTACATAAAAATGTTAAGATGGTCATGTGGTGTGCCACCGAAATCGTGTTCGCGTGTCACCTAATGACACGCGTGGCATAGGTTCGCCATCCCTGTTCTAGGTTATTATGGTGATCCCAGCTGAATCTGGCATCGGTTCCACTGAGCCCGGGTTCTCAATGTCCCACCTCTGTTGGTCCACTATTGTTCTCTTCACGACACTGTTTGAGAGGCCTTACTTTCACGTCCTTCAGGATCCTTTTCCCTTCTTTCGGCGATACCTTCATTCCTCTATGGAGTTATCACAACCAAGCTGAAATTAACGAAGTTTAGTGAAACCTTTAATAGTTACGTTAGCACCTCGGGCTAAAAAAAGTCTTAATACGGTCTTAAGACATCTGTCTATCTAAAATCCCTATTCTGTCTCATTCACAGCCATCTGATACATATCGAAGAGGCGGTGGTTCACCCATAGTTGATTTTACATGGGAGGGACGTGGCCTTCGGTTCTGTGGACCTCATTCAAACGGACGAAGAGAGATGGCGACATACACCGTACCACAATGAATTCGCTTGCTGAAGAAGACTTTTGTGCCCATCACGATATCAACAATACGATCAGTGCCAGCAAACGGGAACAGCCTAAGACAGATCGAGAAATGAATACAAGCATACAATCAGGGCCGGAAACCAGCAGACGGTTGTGGGCAAGTTTTCCTTCGTAAACTGGAAAATAAGGGATTGGAATAAATTATCTGTAGCAGTCTTTGATAGATTCCCTTCCGGTATCAAACTGTTTAAGAAAAGTAAAAGTTGTAAACGATGGAGACTGAATTTGTGATTTCCCGCTGGATTTAGAATAATAAACTAGTAGTATTTCTCTTGTTGTTGGGTAACTATGCTTTTAACTTTATTATCTCTTGTAATGTTCAGCTAGTAACGTATAGTATTGTAAGCAGCAGTGTTAAGCTCTGTTGTCTGTGTGTGAAATAGAATGTTAAACTAGTAATATTATATTTCCATGGAATTGCTTGTTGTATGTTTTAACTTTTCTGTATCATTACACTACTGAAAGTGACGACAATTGCAATGTACCCCACCAGAGATGAAGCGCGTCCGTCGAGCCAGTCTGTTCACGACGTTTACAGTAATACCGTATTATGATTTGAGATGTTTCAAGGAGCTGCAACATAAAAGGAGGAAAGAAAATCTCAAATGTATATATAAACGAAATTGAAAACGACAATCAAATCAGATGTTTAGAACCACTTCAAACGCCTTCAATAACGAGACACCGTGAACAACGCCCGGAAGTTCGGGTTCAGCCTGTCCTGGGATGCAGGCTGGTCGGAAACGTTCATCATAATAATGAATAATTTGAAAAAAATAATGGAATATCTCGCACCGTTGTCAGTTTATCAGCCAATCAGATCGCTTCAGATGGGGTTTGCGAGGCGGTCTTCCTAAATCTGTACGCGAGTTAAGAACGGCCAAACACTAACACCCCTCCCTTGGCGACTGGTTAGAGATGGTCGATAAATCACCTGTTACTTTGTCACCGATATACGCTGTCATGGAAGTATCTGTGACAAAATATCGTACTTGGATCACGTTATGTTATCTGCTGTAGCTCAATGTATGAGCACAATAGAGAGAATATCTGTCAAGCATCTCTAAATGTCAATAGCCAGCTCATGTTCCATACGTAGCGCGAACAGCTGGCACATGAGGCATGTTTGAATACAATCCATAATATTTTTTCGAGAAGTAATCACGATGCTGAATTTGTAATGTTTGTAGATTTAAGGCCGTGTGTACAAAATAATGTGGTTCCGGTTAAAAAAAGCTGCCAGTACCATGATCTCACAAAGTATTAATGTTATAACACAGTATTATTAGCCCTTTGGTACCGTACCATTACTGAAAGTGAAAACAAAACGTTAACCGTTCACGAGTTATTTCAGGTGGACAACTCTGCTGAATAGCCTTGTACATGGGAGGGATCTTTGTATTAAGTTCATAAATGGATTATTTTTAGTCGGTTAATTTTAAAGCTACATTAAGTACAGGTACTGTAAATAATTCATATCCCGGAGACACGACATGGGTAATCACATTCCACTTGCTCATTTATTGCGCATCATGTTAACAACCTATGCATTATTAAAACTTCAAATTTTAAATGTGAATCTTATTTTCCCCCCCACTTCTAATGCCCCCGAATCTTCCGAAAAACTACCCGACTTTGTTATCATATCAACTAAAAGTATTTCCATGCTGGCCGCCCGCGACCAGAGAGTGACCGTGACGATAATCGTATGCTCGTGCTTCCTGTGACTGAATCACAGATACGCCCGTCACTGATATTCTGATACACCGTCTCAAGCCGCGAACACAGCCTCTCCCGCGAGGTGATCTCACTGGCTCATAACGGTGCGAGAAATTTCATTATTTCTTTCAAATTATTCATTAGCAAGACCGTGTTTCCCACCACCTGGCATGTATGTAACACGCACATAATATTGCAAGTACGTTTTACGTCACTGTCGATGACAGGCTTACATTCGAGTACAATATAATATCGTTCAAAAAATAGTTGCAAACAATGAGAATAATATATTTAATTTAGAGATTTAAGTTGGCTTTTAAAGCGAAACGAAGTAAGCCTTATAATAACAGTATTATTAATGAAGAAATGAACTAATAACACTGTGACAGATGAACATCAGTAAGAAAATCTTGGCCTAAATGGCTTATCTGCAATGCTGTTTTTGAAATGAAGACGTGTTTATAATATTTGATTATAGCACTAGAGCTAAAGTGTTAGGCGAGCGATAATCCATAGATTACAGACCGATCAAGCATCATGACGTATTTAATGTTATTTTCTGGACTCTGGGAATCAAGATGTCCTTTCAAAAGTTTGACTCCTGTTCCTTGTAAAGCTCCGCAATGACGTCAGCTGCTCTATAGAAACGGGTGTTTAAAAGTGACTCCTCTGACGTCACGTGTACCTGAAGCAGGACACAGGTGTAGAGCGGACTGACTGCGCTCATCTCACGTGTGCATGGTGATCGCTAGATCACAACAGAGTTTGTTTCATCGAATTATTTCTATCGCCGATTCCTGGTCCGCCTTATGTCCATACAGGTATCACTATCGGAATAGATTGTCATCATCATCATCAAACAGGTGTCCGTCCTCTGGACTGGTATCGTAAGATCTGCTTTCTGATTCCCTCTTTTGGCATGGTCCTTCCAGTCCTTCCTGTCTGTAGCTAAGCCTCAGACCTTCCCTGGTCAACTTTTGTTGACGGTCTTAGGGCACTCGAGGCCAGGGGAGACTTATTTTCACGCCCTTAGTGGCTCTTGTCTTTCTTTGGCTGATACATTTAGTTTTCGAAGTGTCGGATCCTTTCCATTTTTTTCTGTGATTATTGTTGTATAGAGAATGGTCGCCTAGTTGTACTTCCTTTTAAAGCAATAATCATCACCACCATCTCTTAAAAGGAGGTCCGTTTACTGCCTGCCCGGGTGGGCTATTGTTGCCATGGAGACGTGGGCGGACCCACTGTGATTGGCAAGGAGATAAGCTTGCTGGCCGGCTCGCGTTGCTTGGAGTCGCCAAACCTCTCACTTCTAACGAACAAGTGAGCTAGAAGCGAGGGGAAGGAGAAGAAATGCAGGAACCTGTCAACACCGTGCAATGCTCCTCCTCCAGCATTATCTGTCAAAACGCTTTATCACTTGTATGGTAATACCTTTACCTGCAGCTGTAGCAGAAGTCCTCAAAATGTCCACCTTGAGCACCTCACTGATGCCGGACAAGTTCCAACACTCACGTATTCGATGGCAAGCTGGCAAAGTACTGAAAAGTCCGTAACGGCTTGCCTGACTCCAAACATAATCCTAAATATGAACTATTCCGCTAATCGACCGGTGGGACTTCTTGTGTTGTTTTGTAGCGTACTACCACCGCTGTTTTTATGTTTCGAGACACTCTGTATAGCATTAAGATAATGTTTACCGGGCGAGTTGGCAGTGCGGTTGAAGCGCGCAGCTGTGAGCCTGCATCCGGGAGATAGTGGGTTCGAACCCTACTATCGACAGCTCTGAAGGTGGTTTTCCGTGGTTTCTCATTTTCACACCAGGCATATGCTGAGCCTGTACCTTAATTACGCCACGCCACTTTCTTCCCACTCCTAGGCCTTTCCTATCTCATCGTCGCCATAACACAAGTCGGTGCAACGTAAAACAAAAAGATAATGTTTTATGTTCACAAACGAGCTAACTGCCGCATTGAGTCGCTCAGTTTGTCACGCTGTGTATAGGCTGAAGACTGTGGTCCAGCCCAGACACACGAGTGTGGCAGGTCGTCTAGTGTAAACTAGTCATTAAGGAGTAATTAGCAACCCGCTTATGTGTACCCAGTGCGCCTGTCTGCGTCATCAGCTCATCTTACAGTCATGCTACTGTATGTCCGCCTGTGCTAGGCTTGCCAGAAGTACGGTTTTGCCGGGAACATTACGGTTTGGACATAAATATGCGTTATGCGTGGGTAAGTCGTGTAAAGTGACGCGACAAAATGTGTGACAGAAGTGTAGCACAGCAACCATGCAGGTAGTGATGTAAAGTATTATTACCTAGCAACCGTGCAGGCCATGGCTTATGGCTGGTTGCCATCTGAAATTAACACCCGTTGATGACGGGGAGACATACTTAGGATCATTTGATTTTCTCAAAGGGCGAATTGGTTTCTTTCTTTCTTATCCTCATTTTATTCCGCGTACAGTGCGCCCTTTAAACTGTACGCCGAATGTCCTTTAAAAAAATACGGCGGTTTAGACAACAGTATAGTACCTACTAAAGAACAGCGCGTTTATGATCGAGTAACATACAGTTCTGTATTCTGACCAGTCATCACATTTGAGAAGAGCACCTCTGACAGGGTGCTAGGGGGATACTAGGGCGCATATACAGCTGGTAAAGAACGGGGACATTATTTCCGGTAACAAAGTGCCTCACACATTAAATAAATGGAGTGATTTGTTTACTGGAGGAGTTCAGCTCCGAGAAAGTGAGTTCAAACACGTCTATGAGGTCTGTGTTAAAAGCAAAGCTTCTACACACACTATTTTTATTGTTATTTTAGAAGTGAAGCTTCCACGGTGTGAAGAATTATTTAATTTAATTTCCTGAGAGACTGATTACCTCGGATCGAGTAGGGGTATTTCAGTCGCCTTGACAAAGAATAGTGTAATTTCTGCCTGAGAGACTGATTACCTCGGATCGAGTAGGGGTATTTCAGTCGCCTTGACAAAGAATACTGCAATGTATTCCAAACGTCGGCAAACTGTGCGTGATGTGCGTACAACACGGTTCAACCCGGAAATTAAATTAAATAATTATTGTTATTTGTTTATTATTTTATTTATTTACCACAAATCATACACATTTCATGCATGGTCTAGTGAAAAAGGGCAAGCCCCATGTACATTAAGTGCTTCACAGTCCCATGATTCTAATATTTTTGCAATGATGAATTATGATTCTTGAAATAGACAACTTATATTCTAGGGAAGGTGGAGCTGGTAAAACAATACCAGGGAAGTACGCACATATTACAAGTTTGATTGGTCCAGAAAAATCAAGAACATTTTGGTGGTACTTAAGTTTGGGTTATTTCTATCGAATGGATATACTGAAAGAATTTTCAATAACGGTAATAAAATGGAGAGAAGATAGAAACAGAAGCTGTATAGATTGAATAAAAAATAACTGTATAATTCAATTGTTATTAGAATTGTAAGGAATTTCACTAGAACTTTTTTGAATTAAATATGGTGGCAAATTTCATCTTCAAATGACAAGTACTGTACTGTAGTACTTGTGAAAAAATACTGACGCATTATTAGCTTGTAATAAAATCAATCAATCAATACTGATCTACATTTAGGGCAGTCGCCCAGGTGGCAGATTCCCTATTTGTGTTTTCCTAGCCTATATATTTCACGCTGGTATTTCTTAGTTAATACGTCCCCGGCCTCTTCTCTCATTCATCAAATAGCTATGGTGTTTTATTTTAGTACTTTCTGGCAAAGAAACTGAAGTGCTTCTTATTTAACCTGGCAGTTCTACAGATACTGGAAAAAGTATTTGTACACCAAGAAACAGGTCCTGCAGTGGCAGTCCACGTACAACCGCTGTGTACGCCTGCAGCTGACGCAAGGTCCAAACAAGCACAATGGGGCAAAACAACACAAGAGGAACGAAAAACGAAACAATGTCCCTGTCCGAGATTTCACAATAATCAATCGACCTCGGTCGACAGTTCAATCCATCATTGACAGGTATGTGTACGGAACAGGTCCAGAAGCGGTCGTCCCCAAGTACTGTCTCAGAGGGACAGGGCGTTTATTGTTCGAAACTGTCTGATGCCCCTCGGATTGCTGCCAAGTTGGAGAAGCGGGGCGTTAAGGTATGTACGGATGCTGTGCGAAATACCTTGAAATCAGCAGGGTATAGTGATCGAGTGTCTAGGAGATTCTGTTTTGTTTGTTCGTGGAAGGAACCGCAAGAAACTCGTAACACATGTGGATAAAGCGGACGGATTTTGGAAGCGTGTGATTTTAATCGATGAAAGTAACAACGTATTTGGTTCCCTTGGGAGAAGATTAGTGTGGCGAAACCCGAACACAGAACTTTCACTGCTGCAGTCAAACATGGAGGGGGCTCCGTTTTTGTTTGGGGGGCCATGAGTGCTGTCGGTGTTGGGAATTTGTGATTTATAGATGGAACCATGGATCGCAAATGCTACATAAGTATTCTGAAAACGCATTTGTGCTGGGAAACTTGGTTTGGAACATAATTTCACGTTCATGCAGAATAATGATCCAAAACACACCGCCCATAATACAAAGATGTGGACACTTTACAATGTGCCAAAGCATCTTCCTACACCCCCTCAGTCCCTCGACATCAATCCGATAGAGCAAGTATGGGAGATATTGGACAGAAAATTACGATCCAGGGTAATGAATTATCTACAAGGAATGATCTACAAACTGCCATACTGGAAGAATGGAACAACATTGCGTCATCGGTTGCTTCCATTCCACGTCGACGTTAGGCAATAATAAAGGCAAAGGGAACCCGACGAAGTACTGAGAAGTGAACAAACGTCTCGGAGTGGATATGGTGTACGAATACTTTTTCCGTGTGTAATTCTTTAGAGGGAATGCGGTTGTCTTCTTTGTTTCAGACGTACCTTCATATTGTACGCAATTCTTGATGATAATAAATAACTAACATTCGAAACTATGCAATCCGTGTTTTATTTATATTACCTTTTGATATTTGCCCCTAAATCTACGCACATGTACGTCCCGTTCTCGCATAATGTGACGTGTACGAATACTTTTTTCGAGCATCTGTATGTCTGTCATAAGGGGCTGTCAGTGCGAAAGCGGTGCCCCTCACCGAGTCACTTTTGCTATCCTGTTTCTCTTCTGATTCAGCATTATTATGTTCGCGAGAATCATTCTTAACGCCCTCCGTGCTTTTGCCGATAACTTCATTCTTCGGACCTACCAACACCAGGTAGTTGATATTTGTGATGCGTGAAAGTTCTAGTAAAATGAGTGATTTCTTTTTTGCTACTTGTTTAACGTTGCACTAACACATCGAAGGTTTTCGGCGATGGAAGGGTGGGAGATTGGGAAGGTAGCGGCCGTGGCCCCAGCATTTTCCTGGTGTGAAAGTGGGAAACCACGGAAAACCATCTTCAGGGCTGCCGACAGTGGGGTTCGAACCCACTATCTCCCGAATGCAAGCTCACAGCTGCACGACCCTAACCGCACAGCACTTGCTCGGTAAGGAGTGAAAAAAAAGGTCAAGTATTAAAAACGGAGACCTATAGAGTTGAGATTCTATGCTTTCCCTGCCCTTCTTTAGGGTTTCGAATGCTGCACGCTGAGCCGTTTGCTAGAGAGACGGAATGTATGTCAGAAGAATGCTTCGAATATCCTGGGGAGAAATGAGGAAGTCCTCAACTTGTTAAATACGAAAAAAGAGCTTCATCAAGGAATGAAAGCCCAGGTACAACTCATCAATTAATCATCGAGGAGAAAACTGAAGGACAAGGATTTGTGGGGAGACAGAAATGGTAAGGACGAATTGGAACCGCTGTTTCACGAGTTATCATCAAGTAGAAGAAGATTTGTAATACGCGCGATGTTTTCGTGAAAACCGTTCAATTAACCATCGGCTTCTGCCTAATAAAGTAGTGTTGAAAGTGAAGTGTTCAGTACTCGTGAGTGTGAGGCTGTGGTGTGATATCCCAAGTTATTTGTAGAACACACCCGTTACCAGGCGACAGATAAGAGCGGCCTTGGTCGCCCAAGTTCATCAGCCACGTCGTACTGCAACAGGAAGACTGTCTTCAAGGACACCGCATGTTGTTCAGAGCTGATAGTGTGTGCGGCATTCCACTAAAATATAATGTGAGGTGTGTTTTAAGATAATATAACCTATGAAATCACCTGGCCTCAACATACATACCATAGAGTTCCGATAATGTATTTTTTAAAAACTAAACACGACATTTCCGAACAATTAACTAAACCCCAGAATTGATTCAGGTTTATCTGTCAATTCCAGCAGTAATTTTCCACAATACACAGAATGAAATAAAACAGTATTTGAAGCATATCAAATCATACTTAACCTTGTCATACATCAATATAAAGTTGAAAGACTGATCGATATAGCGCTGATAAAATTTTAGAATGGAACTCATTATTTTGAGTTAATCATAAAAATAACTTTCCTGCACTTAAAAAGGATATTTTCACAAACAATATGTCTCAAAAACATGATACTCGCGAAGTGCAAAGTTCTTTTTCATTGTCCAACGATCAGTTTTCAGTTACTCCTGTTCAATTTCTGTCAGTTACAGAAAAAACCCACGACCACAACACTGGTTGACTGCCATTTTGCTCTCAATGCAACCTCAATGTCAATATGAAAGTACTTCCACTTATGCAGCCCCAACGAGCTGTGCAGCCCACATAATAGGCCACGATCGTCATTTGTTTCTCAAAGCCTTTCAAAACGAAAGATAAAACTTTTCAGAACCAGCTTGACGACAGTAATGCCATCTGGTGTTTTACAATAAACCTAAATTTAAATTGAATTCGGAGCCCTAGGAGACGGTTCGCAGTTCTAGGGTTAAAATCCTGGGATATTTTGTAGAAATGAACAGTAGAATCTAACTCTGCGAGAAGTGCGTTATTAAAATTACATCTTGCGTAGCGACTAGACCAACTGGAAAGTTCTTGGCGTGTGATGAACTGTTTTGTGCTACGGTTGCTGCTTTACTGTGTCCCCCGTCTCTCTACGGGTCGGATATGAAGTGAGACGAATCTTCCTATCGAGCATTTACGACCGGATGCCCTTCCTGACGTCAACCTCATGTACAGCGGTCGCCTATCGACAGCCTTTTCTTCTATGCTTTCAAAGAACTTGGAAATTTATCGAACATTTCCCTTGAAAACTCGTCGTCCTAGAAATGAATGTTTGCCCCACTCTGTTCTCATGAATTCCGACTTCATTTTGAAAGCTCCACACAAGCTTATTCGTCTATCTCCACCGACAGCTCAGAACATACCACTTAGTCGAACAGCTCGGCTCCTTACTCCCACCCCAGAGTTTACAACATTTTCGTGTAACGTGATATACGATAGTAGGAAGGGAGGGGGTGAAACTCCGCGCCAGCACATAGCCTATTCCTATGGAATATAACCAAAGGGTCTGCTCACGGTTTAACGTCTCCATCCGACGGACCAATCACCATCAACAGCGTCGTATGCCCTCACTCCATATGAGCACTGCGGAGAGTAATCCCCACCTCCAGTGCCATCTGCCACCTCTCATCAGAAAGTTCTCGATTCACATCCAAATCATTCCTTGATAACGACACCGCTCCTTCCCTTCCCGACAGAAATCAATTCTAAAGTATACCATATTATACAATAAAAGTTGCACATTATCAGTCAGTCTTTTCAATGTTGGTTTTCTAGATACGTCCTTCCCTCTGTGACGACATTTTCGTCTTCTGAACAATAAGCGATTTCAATGTAGATGTTCTTTTTTTTTTTGCTAGTTGCTTTACGTCGCACCGACACAGATAGGTCTTATGGCGACGATGGGACAGGAAAGGGCTGGCATTTGCCTGGTGTGAAAATAGGAAACCACGGAAAACCATTTTCAGGACTGCCGACAGTGGGGTTCGAACCCACTATCTCCCGAATACTGGATACTGGCCGCACTTAAGCGATTGCAGCTATCGAGCTCGGTTAGATGTTCTTAATGTAGGCCTGAATTCCCTTAGTTTTTTCCTATTCCCTAACACTGAAAACTCATTCTGTGGGAGAGTTACCGTCAAGTACACTTAACACTGCAATAATACATTACATTTTATAGTGGAGAAGAACAGAGTACAGCTCCTTCATTTACAATGAATTTCACAACGCTCACGGGTACAAACTGAACTGATGACTGAAGTATTGTTGCCAAGTCACAAGCATTGAAACTAGGAGGATTGAGCAGTAATCCACTCGAATAGATTTTTTTTTCCTTTTTCCCGTAGAAATGATTTTTTTCGTGACAATGTCGCTTTCCCGTAATAATTTCCCCTTTGACCGTAAACGTGAGGAGAAGCCCGTAATAGGTGGCACCTCTGTGCTTATCACCACCTCTGATGGTCACGAAACTCGAACCGGCTGACGATGGTGATGGCTATAAATACTAAAATGGCAGAATGTTGAAGCTCTTTAAAGGGCGCATCGCCCGGCCAGACACGTGCTAGTTACACATAGAGTCCATGGGTGCTCCAAATTAAAATATACATACTGTAAAATTGTTGACGTAAATGATACATCTTCAAATAATGTCATTGGTTAACGTACCACTAACTAATTTTACGGTTTTTGGAGACGCCGAGGTGCCGGAATTTAGTTTCGCAGGAGTTCCTTTACGTGCCAGTAAATCCACCGGCACGCGGCTGACATATCTGAGCACCTTCAAATACCACCGGACTGAGACCTGCCAAGTTGGGGTCAGAAGCCCAGCGCCTCTCAGCCCGGCTGATAAATCTTCATTATGTGAGCGACGCCATGGGTATGTGTTGCCTGTGATTAGTACCACTATGTGAGCGACGCCATGGGTCTGTGTTGCCTGTGATTAGTACCACTATGTGAGCGACGCCATGGGTCTGTGTTGCCTATGATTAGTACCACTATGTGAGCGACGCCATGGGTCTGTGTTGCCTGTGATTAGTACCACTATGTGAGCGACGCCATGGGTCTGTGTTGCCTGTGATTAGTACCACTATGTGAGCGACGCCATGGGTCTGTGTTGCCTGTGATTAGTACCACTATGTGAGCGACGCCATGGGTCTGTGTTGCCTGTGATTAGTACCACTATATGAGCGACGCAATGGGTCTGTGTTGCCTGTGATTAGTACCACTATATGAACGACACAATGGGTTTGTGTTGGCTGTGATTAGTACCACTATATGAACGACACAATGGGTTTGTGTTGGCTGTGATTAGTACCACTATGTGAGGAACATCACGTGATAGTAAGGCTCTCTGTGGTTAGTACCACAATGTGAGAAATACCATAGGTCTGCGTTGCCTATGAGTGGCGCCGTAATGTGAAAAACGCCTTAGGTCTACGTCACTTGTGATTAGTACCGCTACATGAGAAATACCATCACTAGCAGTAAGTACCATTATGAGGGGCCGTTGACCTGGATTTTGTATCCCTTTAGACAACAAACATCAGTGATTCAGGATTGTGCTTTGGAAGCAGCCACCTGGTCAGTATATACTATTGTTTCAAGTTAGTTTCTGGCGCATTGCGGGTCGGATCCGAGTTCATGACCACTGTTCATCGTCGTCTTTTTGAATTCTAGTCAGTCGATGGATTTTGTAATATTGTGAGTTGGATCCGCTTATTATTTTACATTCACGTTCATTGTCCATCATCATGTTTTGAATTCTGGTCAGTGGAGGAATTTTGGAATTTTAAATTGTCATTACATTTCCTATCATTTCGTACCATTAGAGGCCGATGACCTAGATGTTAAACAATAATCATCATCACCATCAATACTTTCTTGCACGGTTACACTTCCGTCAAACATTTTGTCACGTTACATTACACCCAGCCACAAGACATAATAAGGATGAGGTTTCGCAGCGTGAGAGGGACTGGTGTGCTCCCTGCCCCAAGTTTATCTTGAATAGCAGCCAGTAGACCACATGGCGCCTCGCCTCGACGTGTGGGGCGACACAGTCCCGTAGCCCTAATTGATTAGCTTAAGGGGACATGGAATACTCTGTGTTCACAATAAGAAATCATACAACACATAAGGATCATTATCTCTCACCCTATTGATTTATTATTATTATTATTATTATTATTATTATTATTATTATTATTATTATTATTATTATTATTATTGTTGTTGTTGTTTCGTTATACCCACTAAGCAGCGCGTTTGAACTTATTGGTACCGGGCGAGTTGGCCGTGCGCGTAGAGGCGTGCGGCTGTGAGCTTGCATCCGGGAGATAGTAGGTTCGAATCCCACTATCGGCAACCCTGAAAATGGTTTTCCGTGGTTTCCCATTTTCACACTAAGCGAATGCTGGGGCTGTACCTTAATTAAGGCCACGGCCGCTTCCTTCCAACTCCTAGGCCTTTCCTATCCCATCGTCGACATAAGACCAATCTGTGTCGGTGCGACGTAAAGCCCCTAGCAAAAAAAAAAAAAAAAAGAAAAGAAATTGGCACTTTCTTGACTTTCTTCTTCTCTTCATCCTCTCGCTGTGTCCTTTTCACTTTGTTTAGTCCATTCTGTGTTTAGTCGGGTGGGATTGACAGAAAATTTGTGTTTGTCAATTAAGGTTCTGCATTTTATTCTGTATTGTATGGTTTCTTCATTAATGCCAAATTCATTTAGGTCTTCACGGATTTCTTCTAGTCAATTATTTTGATTTTTCATTGATAGGCTAAGTTCAAAATTTTCTTTGTGAGCCTGTTGTTAACCATTCTATAAAAGTGACACCAAAATTGCATTCGCCGTTTCCTGATGGTATCTGTGATTTTTTTCTGTAACTTGATGGATTTCACGTGATTTCTTTTTCATCCAAATTCCATTTTCGGATTTTTGGTACTCAAGATTTTCCTATTATTATTATTATTATTATTATTATTATTATTATTATTATTATTATTATTATTATTATTATTATTATTATTATTATTATTATTATTATTATTTCGTGACCCACTGTGGGTGGGGGACGCAGATGAAGAATACACCCACGGCATCCCCTGCCTGTCGTAAGAGGCGACTAAAAGGGGCCCAAGGGGCTCTCAACTTGGGAGTGTGGGTTGGCGGCCACGGGGCCATTAGCTGAGTCCTGGCATTGCTTCCACTTACTTGTGATAGGCTCCTCACTTTCGTTTATCCTGTCCGACCTTCCTTGGTGAACTCTTGTTCTTTTCCCACCCCGACGGTATTACAGCACTCGAGGCGTACGGAGTCTTTCATTTTCACGCTCTTCGTGGCTCTTGTCTTTTTTCGTCCGTTACTTCATTTTTCGAAGTGTCGGATCCCTTCTTTTTTCTCTCTGTCTATCCCCTGTAGGTGGGGGATGCAAACGAAAAATACACCTATGGTATCCCCTGCCTGTCTTGAGAGGCGACTAAAAGGGGCGACCAAGGGATGGTTTTATTAGAACCATGAAACTACTTTTGATTAGTACCATCACGCGGGGAACACCACGGCTTGCCTTTACTTGCGGGAAGTACCACTATATATTACGTACACAATAGGTTTGTGATTAGCAGCAGCAGAGAGTGGTTCACTGTGGGTTTCCGGTACCCGTGATTAGTACCACTATATGAGAAACACCGGCGTCCGTGATTAGTACACGTAGGTTTGCATTACATGTGCGACGTACAATACTTGTGAGTTGTACCATCATGTGTGGTATACCGCGAGTCTTCGCTACTTATGATTAGTACCCCAACATGACAAATACCATGGTTCTACTTTACTAGCGACAAGTACGGTACTATTATGCGGGGCCGTTGACCTGGATTTTGGAC
Organism: Anabrus simplex; assembly: GCF_040414725.1. NCBI lineage: Eukaryota > Metazoa > Arthropoda > Insecta > Orthoptera > Tettigoniidae > Anabrus > Anabrus simplex. The sequence goes on from NC_090277.1 coordinate 71,371,285, forward strand.
CACCTTCAGCCAACAAGCCTCCTCGATTCAAGATTGTACTTTAGAAATGGTCCCTTGGTCAGTAGTACTATTTTTATGTTAGTTTTTGGGTCGGATCCACTGATTGTTTTAAATTCATATCCCTTCATTCATTCTTCATGATATTTTTTATTTTAGTCAGTGGATGATGTTGAACTTTTAATTTGTCATTACTTTTCGTACCATTAGGGGCCGATGACCTAGATGTTGGGCCCTTTAAACAACAAGCATCATCATCATCATCATCATCATCATCATCAGTATTATTTCGTGTCAGAGCATTCATACAATATGGGCAGGAGATAAACCATACATTAGAAGTTGCACGACACAAAATGCCTGGTGGTCACTAGCAGCCGTTGATGGATGCCCATGGCCAGTAGATCCTCGCAAAGTAAAAATGTTTTTTTTTTTTTTTTCTTCTAGCAGTCATTCAGATTTGAAAACTTTCATGTTTCTGTAACGCTGAATGGCCCAAGAATGGTTGCGAAATTAGACTTAGTCGGAATTCCGTCGGTGCCGGTGGGATTGTCCAAGGAAGATGAAAGGATGGACTCTGGCATAGGTACGTGGAACCATGTCGCTTTCTTCTTCTTCTTCTTTTTCAAGTTTGTTTTACCCGCGGAGAGGGGGGTTGAATGTATACTGAACGTTTAGTTGCGACATAGAAACTTGATGATGAAAAGAAAGTTGTAGAATTTACGAAATCAGTGTTCTTTGGTGTCTTAGAGCGAGAATGGGCAGAGCACAGTTTCTATAAATATATCCCCGTTCTCACGTGGGGTTTTCCCTTGGCATCTGTGACTCAGGGAAATGAGCGGATAAGCAACTTCCTGACCGCCTACAAGTCACCCGGCAGGAAGACTGAAACAGTTTCACCAGGATGTGTGGCGTCTCTTCATAGACCAACATGGTGTTAATGCCGTGTCCACGTCTGTCATCAGTTGTATCTGGTGGTGACGTGGTCTAATGTTCAGCTGGGTGGCAGAAATGGGGGATTACTACGTAAAAAAAAATGAATATGATAACAATTCATTGTATTCCCTTATTGTTATTTACAGTTTGTCTTACGTCGCACCGACACAGATAGGTCTTATGGCGACGATGTGAGAGGAAATGCCTAGGAGTTAGAAAGCTGCGGCCGTGGCCTGGATTAAGATATAGCCCCAGCATTTGCCTGGTGTGAAAAAATGGCGAAACCACGGAAAACCATCTTCAGGGCTGCCGACATTGGGAGTCGAACCCACTATCTCACGGATGCAATCTCACAGCTGCGCGCCCCTAATCGCACGGCCAACTAGCCCTGTAATTGTTTTCCCCTCAGAGCATTACCAATAATATCAGACAAAAAATGAAATGGCGTATGGCTTTTAGTGCCGGGAGTGTCCAAGGACAAGTTCGGCTCGCCAGATGCAGGTTTTTCTATTTGACGCTCGTAGGCGACCTGCGCGTCGTGATGAGGATGAAATGATGATGAAGACGACACATACACCCAGCCCCCGTGTCAGCGAAATTAACCCATTATGGTTAAAATTCCCGACCCCGCACGGAATCGAACCCGGGACTCCTGTGGCCAAAGGTCAGCACGCTAACCATTGAGCCATGGAGTAATATCAGACAGATAAACATTAACTGCAAAATGGAGCTATTTTAGTGTTGTTTTCACGAACAAGACATCGAGTACCGGTGGTGTTCCACTGCTCGTTCACAATCATGTAACTCCGGGCCTTATCAATCGGTTCTTGTGGGATGCCATACGGGTTTGTGACGTCATGCGGAATCGAGCTCGCATGCGATTCAGATATCGCTCGCGCACATAACATGATAGTCAAGCTAAACATTTAGGGCCGATTGCAGAAACGATGGCTAGTTTTAAGCCTTAAACAATGTCTAAATCGATCATGATCTTCCATTGCATAAACAATGTTCGGGTGGTGTTGAACTGACTTAGTTTAAAACTTCAATATTGGTTAAAAAATGGAGACAGAAGTATCTTTCATGCAACTCTTTGCTTGTCGCAACCAATGAAATTCGGTGCGCGCGCCAAACGCCATACAGCTGTTTGTCATTATCTTCCTAAACATTACTCAAATATGGCTGAACATGAGCATGTCTTGCCCACAGATAAGAATATCGCTTTCGGTGGAAACTAAATCTATATACACTGACTGACAGAGCAAATGCAACACCAAGAAGGAGTGGTTCGAAAGGGATGAAAGTTGGGGAAAAAACAGAGACGGCACGGAAGAATAATTGATGTTTATTTCAAACCGATATGCAGGTTACACAATGCGCACGGCATCGACTCAGTAGGATGTAGGACCACCGCGAGCGGCGATGCACGCAGAAACACGTCGAGGTACAGAGTCAATAAGAGTGCGGATGGTGTCCTGAGGGATGGTTCTCCATTCTCTGTCAACCATTTGCCACAGTTGGTCGTCCGTACGAGGCTGGGGCAGAGTTTGCAAACGGCGTCCAATGAGATCCCACACGTGTTCGATTGGTGAGAGATCCGGAGAGTACGCTGGCCACGGAAGCATCTGTACACCTCGTAGAGCCTGTTGGGAGATGCGAGCAGTGTGTGGGCGGGCATTATCCTGCTGAAACAGAGCATTGGGCAGCCCCTGAAGGTACGGGAGTGCCACCGGCCGCAGCACATGCTGCACGTAGCGGTGGGCATTTAACGTGCCTTGAATACGCACTAGAGGTGACGTGGAATCATACGCAATAGCGCCCCAAACCATGATGCCGCGTTGTCTAGCGGTAGGGCGCTCCACAGTTACTGCCGGATTTGACCTTTCTCCACGCCGACGCCACACTCGTCTGCGGTGACTATCACTGACAGAACAGAAGCGTGACTCATCGGAGAACACGACGTTCCGCCATTCCCTCATCCAAGTCGCTCTAGCCCGGCACCATGCCAGGCGTGCACGTCTATGCTGTGGAGTCAATGGTAGTCTTCTGAGCGGACGCCGGGAGTGCAGGCCTCCTTCAACCAATCGACGGGAAATTGTTCTGGTCGATATTGGAACAGCCAGGGTGTCTTGCACATGCTGAAGAATGGCGGTTGACGTGGCGTGCGGGGCTGCCACCGCTTGGCGGCGGATGCGCCGATCCTCGCGTGCTGACGTCACTCGGGCTGCGCCTGGACCCCTCGCACGTGCCACATGTCCCTGCACCAACCATCTTCGCCACAGGCGCTGCACCGTGGACACATCCCTATGGGTATCGGCTGCGATTTGACGAAGCGACCAACCTGCCCTTCTCAGCCCGATCACCATACCCCTCGTAAAGTCGTCTGTCTGCTGGAAATGCCTCCGTTGTAGTGTTGGCTACTGAATGTATGATTCGAAGCAGTGTATCGATTCATTCAAGTGTCCGAGTGAATCGATTCACAGGAACGGCGAGCTCACGGCACATGATTCAGCTTACTCCCAGCGGACAGTGCTGAGTGGCGCACTCACTGGACGTTGACGGGGAGCCGAGCTTACGCTGCAGCGAGACAGTGAATCAGTGAATCATGGCACATCGAAAGAATCGTGAACGAGCGCGGCTCAGTGAGACACACGATACACACGGCTCCTTATCGGCTCACTGGACACGCGGAGAGCCGAGCTTCCGCTGCAGCGAGACATACAGTGAGCCATGGCACATCGAAAGAATCGTGAACGAGCGCGGCTCAGTGAGACACAATATACACACGGCTCCTTATCGGCTCACTGCAGCGAGACATACAGTGAGCCATGCTACACTGAAAGAATCGTATGCTATAATGGACTCTCGAGCTCAGCTCATTTGAAAATAATACCCATTTGCATTCACTGTCCTCTTCTTACAGGGAGGTTTAAATAATAGATGGATTTATTTGCAGTGTTAAAAAGGTAGTCACAACATAATTCTGAAGTAGCTAGTAAGTAGGTAGGCTATTAGGTTATACTATTTATTAGTTTAATGAATCTTAGTATTATAACTTAGTTGACATTTGACAATTAAACTCGACTCTAGCCTGCCCTATGACTATGAGTCATGCTCATGACCACTCAAAAGTAGCCTACCTGTTTTATATTTCATATGTCACATCGTTGCACAAGACTTCAATCATATGTGGACAGACGCAATAACAGTATGTAAAATCAGAAAACCAGCGGGCTACTGTACATCTCGGGTAGCCTATACAAATATGACTATTAAAAAAATCCTCAGCTGATAGAAAAATATTTTTTTTAAAAAAAATGACTGAGCGAGTTGTCGTGCGGTTAATATCGCGTGGCTATGCGCTTGCATTCGGGGGATGGTGGGTTCGAATCACACCGTCGGCAGCCGTTAAGATGGTTTTTCCGTAGTTTCCCCATTTGCACACCAGGAAATGCTGGGACTGTACCTTAATTCAGGTCATGGCTGCTACCTTCCCAATCCTAACCTTTCCCACCCTCCGTCACCGGAAACCTTCGATGTATTAGAGTAACTAGCATTTTTTCTAAGAAAGGAGTTCATAGTATGAAGACCAGACGGCAGCTGCGAGCACTGAATGCTGTTGCTGCTGTCTTACCAGCACATACTACACAGATGCAGTAGGAGCGGTGACCAATGAGCCGTGAATCGGATTACTGTATCGATTCAGTAACGTGAACGGAATCAAATGAATCGATTCAGTAAAATGAATCGAATGTCCCATCACTACTCCGTTGACGGCGGCCTGGCATTCTTAGCTATACACGTGTCCTGTGGCACACGACAACACGTTCTACAATGACTGTCGGCTGAGAAATCACGGTACGAAGTGGGCCATTCGCCAACGCCGTGTCCCATTTATCGTTCGCTACGTGCGCAGCACAGCGGCGCATTTTACATCATGAGCATACCTCAGTGACGTCAGTCTACCCTGCAATTGGCATAAAGTTCTGACCACTCCTTCTTGGTGTTGAATTTGCTCTGTCAGTCAGTGTAAATAAAGTTGTAGGGGGTCCGCTGTCTGTAATTTCTTTTGTTTTGCCAATTTTTCAGATATTTATCCGTTTTAGGTCAACTCTAGACCGAATCGGAGGTTTTTACTTTTCGTATCCGTCTGTTTGTCTGTTCCACCATCACGTCGAAACGGCTGGATAGATCTGAACCAAACTTCATATTTAGAGTATACTCATCCCGGGGAAGGTTTCGATATGCATATAATTTTAAAATCTTTGAATAGACGGGGGTTTATAGGAAAACCAGAACGGTTTTCCTACATTTTCTCTTATACTATTGATTTTCTGTAAACTCCGTGGACCGTACGTGAAACGTCTCTTCATTATAAACAACTTTCGTTTTGTTCATAATTTACCTTACTCTTCACATGATGGAGAAATTTACTATTTTCTGCGGGTATCATGCTCTGCATAAAGAAGTTGAATCAGAGATAAGGCTTTTCGCAGATGATGTTATTCTGTACAGAGTAATAAATAAGTTACAAGATTGTGAGCAACTGCAATGTGACCTCGACTGTTGTGAGATGGACAGTAGGCAATGGTATGACGATAAACGGGGATAAAAGTCAGGTTGTGAGTTTCACAAATAGGAAAAGTTCTCTCAGTTTTAATTACTGCGTTGATGGGGTGAAAGTTCCCTTTAGGGATCATTGTAAATACCTAGGTATTAATATAAGGATAGATCTTCATTGGGGTAATCACATAAATGGAATTGTAAATAAAGGGTACAGATCTCTGCACATGGTTATGAGGGTGTTTAGGGGTTGTAGAAAGGAGAGAGCATATTTGTCTCTGGTGAGACCCCAACTAGAGTATGGTTCCAGTGTATGGGACCCTTACCAGGATTACTTGATTCAGGAACTGGAAAAAAATCCAAAGAAAAGCAGCTCGATTTATTCTGGGCGATTTCCGACAAAAGAGTAGCGTTACAAAAATGTTGCAAAGTTTGGACTGGGAAGACTTGGGAGAAAGGAGACGAGCAGCTCAACTAAGTGGTATTTTCCGACCTGTCAGTGGAGAGATGGCGTGGGAGGACATTAGTAGACGAATAAGTTTGGATGGTGTCCTTAAAAGTAGGAAAGATCACAATATGAAGATAAAGTTGGAATTCAAGAGGACAAATTGGGGCACATATTCGTTTATAGGAAGGGGAGTTAGGGATTGCAATAATTACCAAGGAAGATGTTCAATAAATTTCCAATTTCTTTGCAATCATTTAAGAAAAGGCTAGGAAAACAATCTGCCACCTGCGCGACTGCCCTAAATGCAGATCAGTAGTGATTGATTGATCGATCGATCGATCTACAACGAACCTACAGGTTACCATGGCAAATTTTCCTCATCATGCTTTTTAAATCGTGGTTGTTCCTTGGGTAGAACGCAAGAGAGGCGTCAATCAACCTATCTGCGGGATATTGGCGGAATATCGTTGGAGGTTATAACCGCCCTCGAATAGATTAAGTAATAACACCATTAGTCATCATCTTATCTGTTTACCTAAGAATCACTGCGCCTAAATTTCTCCCCTGTTATCGCTTTATTATATCCATAACTCACAACAGCATAATTTATTCCGGGGGCATTTGATTTTCCAATACATTCACTTGGTATTTACATATTTGTCGTTATCCGGCTGTCCTCAGTTATAATCCATTTTCTATTAATTTCAACTTTCTTAACTGTATTATTTTCTTCCTTAATTACTCCGTATGTACGCGAATGCTAGAATCTACTGGATATATTTCCACCAAACTTCATATTTAGAATCCACTAATCACAGGCAACACAGACCCATGGCGTCGCTCACATAGTGGTACTAATCACAGGCAACACAGACCCATGGCGTCGCTCACATAGTGGTACTAATCACAGGCAACACAGACCCATGGCGTCGCTCAAATAGTGGTACTAATCACAGGCAACAGAGACCCATGGCGTCGCTCACATAGTGGTACTAATCATAGGCAACACAGACCCATGGCGTCGCTCACATAGTGGTATTAATCACAGGCAACACAGACCCATGGCGTCACTCACATAGTGGTATTAATCACAGGCAACACAGACCCATGGCGTCGCTCACATACTTTAATACACCAATACCGGACAGCTCTATCTCAACAGCATTGAGTGGAGTGCGAACAGCGACGGTGGTGACATCTAGCGTGTTGGTGTGAACTGCATACTTGTCTATGCTACAGTCAAGACCAACGGGAGAGGAATGGAAATATTTTTGTTAAAATAATTGAATAATAATAATAATAATAATAATAATAATAATAATAATAATAATAATAATAATAATAATAATAATAATAATAATAATAATAATAATAATGAAATTTTAATATATGAAATGCCTCCTTCATAAACCTACAAACGAGCATTATGTTAACCGTGCCTTTCGCTGTCTTAAAAATTATAAAGCAGAATTTGTTTGAGGATCCACCCATCCTCTGGGGGAAATATTTAACAACTACTCTCTCCTCTTCTTTTTAGCCTTTTCTCAATTACCTAGCGCAGGATTTTGTATGGACTTAGCCTAGTTTTCCGGCCGGATGCCTTTCCTAACAGCAATCATATATGGAGGGATATATACCGTACTCACTTTAGCATGTATCTGTGGTTGTTTTTTCGTATGGTGTGTTATATATACGTGAAGATGCGTATGAATACGAACACAAATCCGTAGCCCTCGATCTACAGGAATTAACAGACGCGATTAAAATCTCCGACTCAGCCGGGAATTGTACCAGCGCCCTCTGAACCGAAGGCCAGTACGCTGACCATTACGTCGTGATGATTATTTTAAGAGGAAGTACAACTGGCCAGCCATCCTCTATTAACACTAATCAGAAGGGAAATAGAAGAGGTCCAACACAGAATTTCTGCTGGACTATATTCCGGCACCTCGGCGTCTCCGTAAAAGTACTTAGTGGGACGTAAAAATATATTATTATTATTTTCTTACAGTAAAGAAGGTGACTGGATTCGAAACTCATGTCCTTCAATTTTCAATTTCAAGACTACCACGATAACCATTACGCTACAGGCCCACAAGTTTCCGATTGTGAAATTTATGGTACTGTTTAACAATGTGGACCCTCAAGTTTGAGTATACTAGAGTTCCATATTTGTTAATATTATTGGTTTTACGTCCCACTAACATTTCAGTAGAGTATTTGATTGATTTTCTTAATATAAGGAGCATAGAATGTAACCTCAACACAGATGCGAGGTCATTACTTTTTTTAATACTTGCCGTCCTTATCAGTTCCCATGCCCATTATCTTGCTGGGTAATTTGTTCAGCGCATAACACTTTTCTTGGAATATAACTGCAATGTAAGATTATTTAGTGACAAACACTGATATATTATAAACAACACGGCAGTGCGCCAAGAATCATACAGATAGCAATATGTTATTGAAGAGTTGGTCACACCAAGCTGTGTAGGTAGCAGCACTATCGACTTTCTCGCTGAAAACAGCAAGCTGTCCCGTATTGTCGTATTAAAGTATTTGGTGGTACTAATCACAGGCAACACAGACCCATGGCGTCGCTCACATAGTGGTACTAATCACAGGCAACACAGACCCATGGCGTCGCTCACATAGTGGTACTAATCACAGGCAACACAGACCCATGGCGTCGCTCACATAGTGGTACTAAACACAGGCAACACAGACCCATGGCGTCGCTCACATAGTGGTACTAATCATAGGACCTGTGATATTCATCGAAACACAGATCCGTGATGCTGAAACACCCCTGCGAGGTTAGCCTCCGTCATAGTGGCGTATACTATCCAGGGGTACTGTAAACGCATAGTGATCCACCCTTCGTGGCCCTTGTCTTTGTTTGGACCGATAACTTCCTTTTTCGAAGTGTCGGATCCCTTCCTTTTTCGCTCTCTGGTTAGTGTTATGTAGAAGTTGGTTAACGAGTTGTCCTTCCTCTTAAAACAATAATCACCTCCAAGATGTATCTGTTGCTGCTGCTGATGATGATCATATCAAGACAGCCAAACCTGTCAAGTACCTTGGAGAGTGGATTTCTGTTGGCCCAGTGAAACTGTTGTTCTGGAAGAGAGGAGAATCAAACCAGACAAGGCATCCCATGCCTGCTTCAAAACATTCAGCGATGAAATATACTATAATGTCAGTCCTATACGCAGCAGAGTGCCTCTCTCTAAGAGCCTGCATAGTACAAGAAGCAAAATTTCTCAGAAAGAGAGTAGGACCAAGGATCCTGTCAAATGGAAGGGGGTGGTACAAACGAAAGCGAGAACTCTAGCAGCACAGAGAAACCCTCACAGATGCCATCAGAAGAAGACAGCTGGCTTGTTATGGACTCCAGCAGAATGGACTCCCACAGGCTGCCCTGTAAGTAGCCACTGGATCCCTGTGAGTCCAGCAAGTAGAGAAAAATCTCAGAGAATTTATTATTAATCAAGCCACATTAATTAACAGAACAAACTACATTTTAACCATCAAACCCAGCCCCTTCCTAACATCCCTTACAGAGACAAACTGCAATGAGACCAGGAAATTGTCCGAGGAAAGCAAAATCGAGTTCAGCAACAAAATGAAGAATTACTGAGTTCAACGCACCAAGAAGATAGCGCCATCAAGAACACCAAAAGCGGCAAATATCGAAGACAACAACAACAACAACAACAACAACAACAAAAACAACAAAAGTATAAGCAACGTGGTCCTCAGGCGACCCAAACGAACTAATAATAATAATAATAATAATAATAATAATAATAATAATAATAATAATAACAATACCGGGCGAGTTGGCCGTGCGCTTAGGGGCGCGCCGCTGTGAGCTTGTATCCGGCAGCCTTGAAGATTGTTTTCCGTGGTTCCCACTTTCACACCAGGTAAATGCTGGGGCTGTACGGCCGCTTCCTTCCCACTCCTAGGCCTTTCCTCTCCCATCGTCACCATAAGACCTATCTGTGTCGGTGCGACGTAAAGCAAATTGCAATACGCCAGATACGCCGTACAGTATAGCATCAAAGGAAGACCTCCAATGTCGTACGAAAAAATCCAGTACATGGAAAATCTACAACATAACGAAAAAATCCTCCTCCAGACATGGAAAACGGCACAATTTCACAGGCGTCCTCCAAATACCTTGGAGAAATCATAATACCATCGGGACTAGACAGTAGGGTCAACATAGAGAGAGCCATTAAACTCCATAAGGGGTACACACTAACGTGGAATTATTACAAGAGTTCGACTCCATAGCTAAATGGTTATCGTGCTGGCCTTTGATCACAGGCGTCCCGGGATCGATTCCCGGCCGGGTCGGAGATTTTAACCTTAAATGGTTAATTCCCTTGCCTCGGGGACTGGGTGTTTGTGCTGTTCCCAACATCCCTGGAACTCACACACCACACATAACACTATCCTCCACCACAATAACACGCAGTTACCTACACATGGCAGATACCGCCCACCCTTATCGGAGGGTCTCCTTTATAAAGGCTGTGTCCGGCTAGAAATAGCCACACGAAGTTATTATATATTAAGTTACAACAAGGGATTCATACGCCTCAGAAACTTTGCAGGTCACTAATATTAACAGAAACTGAAAAGCAAGAAAGGAAAGTTCTGAAAATTTAGGGCCCCTCGAGAGAAAATGGAACGTGAATTAAGATGAGAACAGCGGACCTCTTTCTGGAGGATGCTCAAACGAAAGAGGTTCCAGAACGAACCAGCAAGAAGGAAGAGAGGTAACCTCTGGACGAAGGAGAGGAGAGGATGCGCAACCGTGGTCCTTAGTCGGCCCAACTTATTTAGCTCATGATTTTCCCTTCTTCTCTTCCCAAAATCTCTTCATCTTCTCACTGAAATTCTTCTTACGTTCTTCTGTCTGGGTTTTATTAGTTCTAACTTTTGGCTCCGCCAAACAATGGTTATTAATCAGTGTTCTGAAAGCAGATCGGTTCTCGACAGTTTCCTGGTTGATGTTGATTTCCTGAAGATCTGATTCTATTTCATTTAGCCAGTTGTTCCTGACTTTCAGTGTGAGGGCAAGATTTAGAATTCTTTTGGTCAGTCTATCATTTTTCATTCTGAGAATGTGACCATAGAATTTGAAGCTCCTTTTCCTGATAGCGGCTGAGATTTTTTCAGTATGGCAATAAATTTCATGAGATTTCCTTTTCCTGGGCCGAAAATTATCCGTAAAATTTTTCTTCCTGCTTTTTTATATCTTTTATGAGTGATCTGCCGCCAATGATTAAGGCTTCAGGTTTTACTACTGTATTATATTATCTTAGTTTTGTTGTTTTGAGTTAAAGTTTTTTTGTTATATGTGTTCCAAGTGATTCGATATGCTTTGTGTAATTTAGTAATTCTCTCCTTATTTGCTTCACGATTTAATCCAGAAGGTTGAATGATTTCTCCAAGGTATTTGAATTTATTTACTTGGGAAATATGTCCAGATTTAGTAATCATAGCTTGGCCATCTAGAAACCCAGAGGCTCTATCCATGTAACTGGTTTTTTTCATGTGATATTTGAAGTCCTGTTTTGGCTGCAATTTCATGTAGGTTTTCAAAGGAGAGGATTGCTTCTTGCCAATTATTAGAAAGAATTGCCAGGTCGTCTGCAAAAGCTAGACACTGCACGTGAATTCTGTTTTCTAGTTATCATTAATGTATGGAGCTGGCGTTCAGACTGTGCCAGCGGAATTGCGAGTCTACGTTTTATCTTATCAGGCCAAATTTAAGCACTACATTACAGCGGTCAAAGAGGAAATATTGTCGGAAAAGAGAGGAACTGTTTACGGAAGATAATGTCAACAATGAAGAAAAGGAAATGACGTGTTATGGACACAATAAAAGAATGGGCTCAGACAGAATGACAACCCTGGTCCCACAGGTGAAGCACAGTCGACTAGAAAAGCCTTGTTACATAAACATGTCAGATCATCGTATAAAGTAAAAGGTAGGTCGCTAAAAACTAACTATGGCAAATATTCATTTGTAAATCGGGGAATTGATGATTGGAACTGTCCTACAGTCTTTTCTAAAAAATGTAAGAAGCTTCAAGAATAGACTCCAACATTATATAAATTTCTATCTGATCGTGCCATATTTTAAGCCAGCCTCGTGGTGTACGGGTAGCGTGCCTGCCTCTCGCCCGGAGGCCCCGCGTTCGATTCCCGGCCAGGTCAGGGATTTTTCTCTCGACTTCAGGGCTCGTTCGAGGTCCACTCAGCCTACGTGATTAGAATTGAAGAGCTATTTGACGGTGAGATAGCGGCCCCAGTCTCGATAGTCCAGAATAACGGCGGAGAGGATTCGTCTTGTTGACCACACGACCCCTCATAATCTGCAGGCCTTCGGGCTGAGCAGCGGTCGCTGGGCAGGCCAAGGTCCTTTCTAGGGCGTTAAGTGCCGTGGGGTTTGATGCAACGCACAACCCACTGTAAATTGTAGTATGAATTATTTAAGGTTTGTGTGAATTTGAATATGAACGTGCTCTATTCACAACGCTAAGATCAATCCACTGTAAGTCAGAGTGTAAAGGTACTTGTTAATTTCACTAGGACGATGTTGTAATGTTAGCTAGTTGTAAGCCCAACCTATAGTATTGTAGGCCGTAGTGTTAAGCACTGGAAATACTTGTATATGATGATGCTGGATTTAGAATGTTAAACTAGTAGTATATCTTGTAATATTTTCTTTCAATGGAATTGCTTCTTGCACTCTTTATGTTTTAACTTTATCACATCACTGTAAGTGATCGTTGCCACCAGGATATTTTTCCCAACTGCAATGTATAATAATGTGAGAAAGCAACTCACATAGGTGATCATGGGGAGGTTCCAGGCCTGCGACACGATCGACTCCACATAGCACGTCCCCTCAGGTCCGAAGAAGGCCGACACTCCGTCACACAGCATCTTGGTGATCGCCTCCGTCGCCTTCACAGTGTCGCCCTCCACGTCTTCATAGCGAAGGTCAAGGTGCACGTTGGGCAGCAGTCCTGGGTCGTTGTTCACCTGCGAACACAACACATAAGATAAGCTAGGCTGTCGTGGAAGGTGATGAAAGAGAAGAAGATTCTGCACGCGTGAAATTGGAGGGAGAATAATTAACGGTGCATTCCATCAGTTGAATCAAGGATTGCGTAGAAATGATCAATTAAAAAATAATTTCAACTAAATCAGGAATAGTTTCATCTTTTACTGAGGATGATATTAAGGGAAATGAAGTACCCAAATCGTAGAACGTAGGGTATAAATGTATATAAAAGCAATAAATGATACGTACAGCCAATTTCCTGAGTTTAATTTATTTCTTGCCAACACTTGCACTTCGAGGTTTTCTTTAATAATTTGACAGATAAGTATATTTTTGTACCTCTTCAATCAGTCTTCTATCCTTTGGTCTGCCTACCATGATAATTAACAAACACAGAAACAATTAAGTAATATAATAAATGCTCTAATGAGCTAATTCACGAAAGCCACACACATGCTAAATGCCGGGCAAAAGAAGTGATTGTGCGCATGCACGAAGCCAGCTACAGCTACGAAAATCGCCTCCTTCGCCATCTGTAAAATTTAGCTTGGCACTGCTTAGGTTACCATAGCAGTCTGTGTGAGCCACTCCATATAACTTCATTGGAGCGACTTTTATCGTTGGGTTGCGTAGCTTTCTACATATGGTGGTCTTCATAACCTTTTCCCCCGCTAGAAACTGAACGGGACTGAGTAAAATTCGTACTTCGTGATAGGATTTTTAAAAAATGTCATCTAGTTAGATTGGTTTGAAATGTTATTCGGCTCGATCTGCTACAAATTGTAGAGATGAGTGATAGAAAAAATATATCTATACGTAAGTCAGGGCCTCTCAAACGCCGGAAGTCTGACGCGTGCAAACCGAGGCGCATGGTGCATCGGATGGTAGAGCGACAGCGCTATTGCTGGGTGTCTGCACCGCGCAGGCCTTCAAGTAAGATGATGTGACATGTTACAATGCAAACTTACTGAAGTGAGTAACAAGTATACTCTACGCCACACAACAGTTCTGTTGTGAAATTTGCATAAACATCAGGGGTGCGGTCTACGAGAACCCCTAGAAATCATGTTACTGTCGCTACGTTACGAAAGAGTGAACTAGACGACACCTTCTACCAGCTGAATTACACTCTTGCTCGTAAAAAACGGAACACCTTGAAACACTAGAGATAGGAGTTGATATTCTCAGAACATGTTCATTAGTATGCTCTGCAGAAACGATTAGCATTACAGTCACCTAGGTTCAGCAAGAGTCCTGTTGCCTAGTACGCACTGGGTCCGAATGGCGCCCTGAGGTATAGCCAACCATATTGTATTCACCTCATTTCAGAGATCTTTTTTGTTGGTTGGCATTGGGTCACAGAGCCGCACCCGTCGTTTCATCATATCCCACACATTTTCGATTGGCGACAAGTCCGGTGATCGGGCGGGCCAGAGTAACAGTCTGACATCCTGTGACAACGAGAAAACACGTGTTCCTGCAGCATGTGGTCGCGCATTGTCCTGCTGAAATGTGGCGTCCGGGGTGTCGTGCAGAAAGGGTATGGCTAAGGGTCGCAGGATGTCATTCACGTAGGTCAAACTGGTCACAGTGCCCTGGACACGCACAAACTGTGATTTGTGGTTGTACCCAATAGCACCCCACACCATAAGGCGCTGTATATCTTGTGCGAATGCAATTTCCTCTCTCCCTGCTTGCAGCGAACCAAAATGCGGCCATCATTTTCAAACAAACAGAACCTGGATTCGTCTGAAAACACTCTGCTGCCATTCCTGTCCCCAGTGACATTCCATACACCATTGCAGTCTAGCATGTTTATACACATTAGTCAAAGGTAGGCGGAGAATTGGACGACGCACCGTTAACCCAGATCGTAATAAACGGCGACGGACTGCCACTCCTGATAGTGTACGATGTGTTACACTGTTTCACTGTTGCGCCAGAGCCGAGGAGGGCGCAGATCTGTCCTCCAATGCCATTCGGATGAGGTGTCGATCTTCAAGGGAGGCTTGGTCTGGGTGGTGCGACCAGGCCCATCCCGTCCTGTTCTACGGCCTTCTGTGCATCATTCTGTACACACCCGTTGCACCGCCGACATACTTCGTCCCACACGGGCAGCAATTTCCCGGATGGATGCATCACATTCCCTCATGTCAATAATGCGTCCTCTTTCAAACTCGCTCATTTGACGGTGCGATTCTCGCACACGTCTGCGGGGCATCCTGCTTGTCTGTTCAAGTCTCACTCATCCATTACCTTCGGTTTACAGAGACAACGAGAGCCGCTGGACCAGTCGGTGGTGGTGCGCCGATATATCGATGTGGGCCTTGAACCTGAAGGCCGACATGCTTCAAATGCTAACCGTTTCTGCAAACATACTAATGAACATGTCCTGTGAATATGAACTTCCTATCTCTAGTCTTTCAAGGTGTTCTGGTTTTTATGAACATGAGTGTAGTTTGCATTCTAACCTATTACAACAAATGAACTCCTATGCGACTGGGTTGTAATTATTAATAGTTCTTCTTCTCCTTCTTCAAATGCGATATCACTGGGCGAGTTGGCCGTGCGGTTAGGGACGTGCAGCTGTGAGCTCGCATCTCTTTCCCATTCCGTCGTCGCCATAAGACCTATCTGTGTCGGTTAAACGTAAAGCAAATTCTAACAAAAATTAAAAAAAGTACCATAACCGATCCTCCAGACTTCGGCAATCACGCTTCCGTAGGGTTATGGTTAGCACTATTAGCTGCCGTCTTTGCGGCCCGGGTCGATTCCCGGTACTGCCTAATATTTAAGAATGGCAGGAGGAAAGCCACAACTTGGCAGCTCAGTCCGGTGGTATCTGAAGGCGCTCAAAAACGCCAGTCTCATGGAACTCCTGCGGGATAAAATTCCGGCACTTGGGCGTATTTGAAACTCCGCTATTGGCTGTTTGTACCGGCGAGAGCCTCCACGCGTCTCGATGACTAAGCCTTCGACACATAACACACCAGTCAGAGGTTTCATTCTAGTAGTTTAGTTAATTAATGCAACTTGGTTTACGTCCCACTAACTACTTTAACGGTTTTCGGAGACACCGAGGTGCCGAAATTTTGTCCTTCAGGAGTACTTTTACGTGCCAGTAAATCTACCAACACGAGGCTGACGTATTTGAGCACCGGACTGAGTCACTCAGCGCGGCTACGTCACATAAGGAAGCACCCTCCTTGCAAAGCCGATTCTCCTTTGTCCCATTCAACGTCTTCCTCCAGAGCTCTTTCTTGCCATCTTCATTTGAAATATTTTTCCTCGTATTCTGTACATTCTCCTCATATTCCTTGACCAAGTGTGTGTGTCAAGTAGGCCGACTGCTGTGTTTCGATCCGTGTGTCGACGATCAATAGCGGACTACCGTATGTCGTGACTGCCGCAGTGGAGGTGACCAGAAATCAAGTCGCCCAGCTGGCAGATTCCCTATTAGTATTTTCTTCTCTCTATCACTAACTCTTTTTCCTGTAAACGAATAATTTATCCTCTTGACTTCTGACTGATAGTTCTCACTTTTACTCAAACGTATTGGTCTACATTCCACGTCATCTCTGCATTGACAGCTCGGAACATACCGCTAAATCGACAAGCTCGTCTCCTTTCTCCCACGTCTTCTTTGCAACGCTACTCTTTTGCCGAAACCACGCAAAACAAATCGAGCGTTGTACGACCTGTATTGATGAATGGGTGTGAGGCATGGACAACTCCAAAAAGGCTTGATGATGATGATGATGATGATGATGATGATGATGATGATTGTTGTTTAAAGGGGCCTATGAGCTAGGTCATCGGCACCTAATGGTACGATGTGCAACGAAATGAAAATTAAAACATCAAAATTTATCCACCAGCTACAATCTAAAACGAACAATGATGAAAAAATGTTCATAGATCCAAAACATTGGGTCGGCGTAGCGGGAACAAACCTCGCCCGCGGTCTTCAGCAGACACACTTTTCAGTGTATGCTATAAATAGGGACCACCATCTACTCTGCCCTTAAAAGGAAATGAAGCCGGACAATGCGCATGGCACAGAAGTCAGGTGAGATCATTTGCCTAGACGATGGGAACTACACTGGCGGAAAAACAATCCAAACACCATGAAATAAGGAATGTAGAATGCGGAAATGTTGGCAATATATTTGTCGAGGTAGTATATTTAATCGATTAAAGGTACAGTACTACAGGTTAATATCCGAGCAAAAAAAGCCATCACAAATGTGTCATGCTGGTCCATTAACAACCGGTGTGATCGCTTGACTGTTGAATGCAGGCATGAAAACGTTCATGCACTGTGTCGTACAGGTGCGGGATGTCTGTTTCACTTGGTCGGTCAATACGGTTAATGCCGGTTGTGGATGACGCTACAATTGTCATCGAGTGATGTCCCATACGTGCTCGATCGGGGGATTGAGCAGGCCAAGGCAACATGTCGACATTCAGTACAGAACGTTGGGTTACTACAGCGGCATGGGAGCGTGCATTATCCTGTTGGAAAACACCCTCGGGAATGCTGTTCATGAATGACAGCACAACAGGTCGAATCGCCAGACGGACGTACCCATCTAGTCAGGGTGTTCCTGCTTCCATAGGAAATTGCTCCCCAGACCAGAACTCCCGGTGTAGGTCCAGTGTGTCTACACCGCAGACAGGTGGAATACAGGCGCTCACCTGGCCTCCTCCTAACCACCACACGGCCATCACTGGCACCAAGGCAGAACCGGCTTTAATCGGAAAACACAACGGACCTCCACGCCATCCTCCAACGAACTCTCGCTTGACACCACTGAAGTCGCAGACGGCGGTGGTTTGGGTTAAGTGGAATGCATGCCGCAGGGCGTCTGGCTCGCAACTGTTCTTCAAGTAACCGACTTCGAACAGTTCGTTGCGTCACTGTGGTGCCAACGGCCGCTTGAATTGCTGCCGCAGATGCAGTCCGCTGCGCCATAGCCATACGCCGAATACGGCGGTCCTCCCTCTCGGTGGTGCTACGGGGACGTCCGGAGCCCCGTTCCGTACCTTCTCGTGACCACTGCTGCCAGCACGCATGCACAGTGGAGACATTCCTGCCAAGTCGTTCTCCAATAGCGCGGAAGGAAAATCCTCCTTCACGTAGCCCTATTATGCGACCTCGTTCAATCGCAGTGAGCTGTTCATACTCGTCACACTCACAGTCACACCATCCCATCTCACAAGTAACTAACGCTCTCGCACAGTACAGCCCGTATTTAAATCAAACCAGACGTGCAACGTCATGGGGCCTCTACTTGCGCCACTCTAATGCGATCTGCGGGAAATTTGAATCAACGTCATCTTTCAGATGTACAAACCAACGTTCGTTAATCTAGCACAACCCCTTCTTGGTGTTTAGATAATTTTTTTCCCCGCCAGTGTACTCTCGGATGCTAATGCCCTCTTTTGATGAACTTCTGCATTAGTTACACAAACATATTCTGGAAATCACTAGAGATTTCGCGGCAAATCTGTCACCATACCTCTGATGTGTTTGTCCTGGATTTGTACTCTTCTAGATATTGGTCCCATACGACTGGTCTTTCTGAGACTGAAGTTATCAAGTTCTCAATGTCTATTTTGTGCTCCATAACAACCGCCGTAAATCACACAGACAAAAGCGCAAGAATAAATTGATGAACTGAAAGTAAATAAAGACACAATACATGAGCAACATCAAAACAGCATCCAGATGGATGACAGTTGAGAGAGAGAGAAGACATTCAAATATGTGAGGGAGTGGATACACAATAAATTGACAGAAGGAGAGGCAGTGTTCTCGGGAATCAACAAGATGAACTTGGCATATAAACTAAGTATGAAGACTTACAACAAGAAGAATATCTCGTTCAAGGCAAAACTGAGACACTACGAGACAGTGATCGGCCCGGAGGCTTTATATGCAGCCGAAAGTTAGAACCTTATAAAAACAGGATTGGTCAAGAAGTTGGAACTAGTGGAGAGAAAGATACTAGGACCCTAAAGAACAGAGGGTGGATCATACAGAAAGATAAGTAACCAAGAATTATATCTCAAGATGGAACTTCTTCGGACATATCTACAGAATGAAACGCGGAAGACTGACCAATCAGATAATAAGGCTTTTTGAGACCAGCAAAATTACAATGCGCTGGTACCAGGAGGTGAAGAAGGACCCGGAAGAAATGGGAATACAGTGAACGGAAACCATCAACAGGGATGCTTACAAGTCGACGATCAAGACCACGAAGATGTTTCAAGAAAAAGATCCTGAAGCCAAGGAGATTACAGAGTGAAAGGATGAAGGAGGATTAAGGCCCAGAAACAGATGAAGCTCATTTCGAATTAACGTGCTACGTAGTCGGCCAAAACGAAAGAAGAAGAATAAATAAATAAATAAATAAATAAATAAATAAATAAATAAATAAATAAATAAATAAATAAATAAATAAATAAATAAATAAATAAATAAATAAATAATAAATAAATAAATAAATAGACAAACCAAATTTAGCAAGCTTCCGATGAGTGGGTGCAGATCTACTGACCGCAGATCACCCGCTCAAACATTTCTCTTGCGCGTTCGCCTGCGCGTAATCTGAAAGATTCTACTTGAACAATCGGTTCTCAGTTTAGACAGATCCGTGGCTAAGCGCGGAAGCGGGTCGAACCCGCGCCGTTTGAAAGAGGCCTTAAACAAACCATAAAGATTACAAACATCGACCCTGCTTGTGACACACTTGCCAAGGATCGCTCAGGCGCCGAATCACCTCTGCTGCAAGAGCAAGAGCGTCGCAGACATGAAGTGGCTGAACGACAGGTAAGCGTACTCCCGTCAGATGCAGCCTCGTTCTCGCCCATCTACCGAGTGTGCTGGACGTATGTCATCAGACCGTTCTACTGGACCGATTTGGTTCGTCTGTGTTTTATTCTCTCCGCAATTACCTACCGGTGAATCATCGATAGGTCTCTGATTTCAGCCAACTTTGAGTAATCGTAAAATTAAATCATTAAATGATCACCGCAATCCCCGCCTGGTGGCCACAATCGTTAAGGCGCTAAAGTCTAAACGGTCTGACTCCGATGTTAGCCGGTTCGAGTCCCGTTGGTCGAAAAAATGTTCACCATCAGAATGTTGGCCGAGAGTGTATGGGAGGTGGTGGTATACAATTTCTAATCACTAGATTGCGTGCCAAAAGCCTGGATTAAATTCCAAACCTCTCCGCAGTGCTCATATGACGCTGTTGATGGTGATTCATCCGTCGGATGGGGACGGTAAGCCTTGAGCAGACCCCTTGGTGCTATTCGACAAGAGTAGGCTATGTGCCGGTACCGCGTTTCACCTTCTCCATACTTTCATACATCACGTCATTCATTTCATCTCATTAACTCCTCTGATGAGATTGACGTCAGGAAGGGCATCCGGTCATAAAAACCCGCCACGACAGATTCACCTCACCTCATACCCGACCCCGTAGAGAAACGGGACAAGGATTAGACAAACAAACAAACGATCACTGCAATAATTGCAGGCGAAGGCTTACCCTAACCCGCAATACATCCTGTACTTAGCTGCTTGCTAAGCGACTAACGCTTTAATTAATATTCTAATATATGTGATTATCATTTGTAATAATGTCATGGCATGCAGCCATGTTTGATTACAGACGGCAGAACGTTCCTCATAACTTACATACAGCTAAGAGCAGAGACGGAAGGTATCAAGTCGACTGGTCTATGACTAGAGCCCGGAACGGATGCGGATATCCGCGAAGTTAGTGTCTTGGCGGATACAAACTGTATGCCAGCGCGGACAATTTTGCTGATAATTTGTAAATAATGAAGTTTATTTATTTTCACTCGTTTTTGCTTGTGGTTAGGCGACCCTTAACAGTGGTGTGAGAGAATGGTGATATACAAAGAGTCTTGAGACCCTAAAGTCGTAAATCTGACCTAAGCCTAACTTCTTCCTGGCCGCAGTTAATGGAAGGGAGGAACAAAGGTCAATAGTCGGTAGTTGTCGCAAGAGAAAATCCCACATAACCCTGTGACTGTAGGGGTTCTGGTGCCAGGTGCCAGGCCTATTGTATGATGTTAACAGATCCACCCTGGGTGTAATATACTGCAGTTAAATATTTACAATATCCGCGGTTAACAATTCGCGGATGCGGAGCGCATACTATTTTGTATATCCGCGCATTGATAAACCGCAGTCCACTTACCCGAAGCAGAATTCAGCCACGGCCAACTATCTCGGGCAAGATCGTTTGAAAACGTTAAGATCCAGATGAGGCCGAATGCTCGAAACACAGAGAATATTGTATGGAAGGAAGCGGCCGTGGTCTTAATTCAGGTGCAGTCCCAGCATGTGCCTGGTGTGAAAATGGGAAAGCACGGAAAAGCATCTTAAGGGCTGCCGACAGTGGGGTTCGAACCCACTATCTCCCGAATGCAAGCTCGCAGGTACGTGACCCTAACCACACGGCTAACTCTCTCATTATTATTCTTTCTTTTCTTTCTTTCTTTCTTAATCCGTTGACCATCCAGGGTCGGGTTTTCCCTCCGACTCAGCGAGGGACCCCATCTCTACCACCTCTAGGGCAGTGTTCTGGAACATGAGACTTTGGGTCGGGGGATACAACTGACCTCCCTGTGGGTGGGGGCGGTAGAATAAGACGCACGGTATCCCCTGCCAGTCGTAAGAGGCGACTAAAAGGGGCCTCGGGGGGTCTCAACTTCGGAGCGTGTGTTGGCGACCGCGGGGCCCTCACCTGAGTCCTGGCATTGCTTCCACTTACTTGTGCCAGGCTCCTCAGTTTCATCTATCCTATCCGACCTCCCTTGGTCAACTCTTGTTCTTTTCAGACCCCGACAGTATTACGTATGGAGGCCTAGGGAGTTCTTCATTTTCATGCTCTTCGTGGCCCTTGCCTTCCCTTGGCCGATACCTTCATTTTCGAAGTGTCAGACCCCTTCCATTTTTCTCTCTGATTAGTGTTATATAGAGGATGGTTGCCTAGTTGTACTTCCTCTTAAAACAACAACCACCACCACCACCACCACCACCACCACCACCACCACCGGATACAACTGGGAAGGAAGACCAGTACCTAGTCCAGGCGGCCTCACCTGCTATGGCCTTGTGGGGGATTGGGAATATTGGAAGGCATAGACAAGGAAGAGGGAAGGAGGCGGCCGTGGTGTTAAGTTAGGTACCATCCCGGCATTTCCCTGGAGAAGTGGGGAAAGCACGGAAAATTACTTCGAGGATGGCTAGGGTGGGAATTGAACACCCCTGTACTCAGTTGACCTCCCGAGGCTACGTGAACTCCGTTCCAGCCCTGGAACTACTTTTGTAATTTCGTGGCAGAGCCGAGAATCGTACCCGGAACTTCGGGGGTGGCAGGTAATTACACTAACCACAACACCACAGAAGCGGACCTCGTTATTATTATTATTAAGAGTTTATAGATGAAGGCAAATATTCCCAACAACCTATTCTATCTTATAACTCAATTACACTCGTTCATCTTTGAAGTTAGGCAACATTAGGTGTGCTCTTCACCAGCTCGTGCTGTCTCGAGAAACCGTAACTTACGGGGGAACCACAACTTCGCTCGAAATAGGCTAACACATATTTCGGCTTTGTCTCCAAGAAAATGACGATCCAAGTTTCCGACGTGCTGTATCGGCTTTCGCCGCCACCTGACAGTTTTGCGCCTCGTGTTCAAATCCCGATTACTTTTTCTTTTCTTTTTCACTTGTTTACTTTTGTCCATTGACGACTACTACACGATGGCGCTTGTTGTTTAAAGGGGGCTAACATCTAAGTGAACGGCCCCTTATCGCCAGTAAAGAGGAGCTCATGTAGATGTGCTAATCACAGGTGACGTAGACTCACAGTGTTCCACACCACAAGTATTGTACGTCGCAGAGACAACGTAAAGCCATGGTGTTCCCCAGATAGCGGGTACTAATCACAGCTACTGGAAACCCACAGTGAACTGCTCTCTGCTGCTACTAATCACAGCTACTGGAAACCCGCAGTGAACTGCTCTCTGCTGCTACTAATCACAGCTACTGGAAACCCACAGTGAACTGCTCTCTGCTGCTACTAATCACAGCTACTGGAAACCCGCAGTGAACTGCTCTCTGCTGCTACTAATCACAGCTACTGGAAACCCGCAGTGAACTGCTCTCTGCTGCTACTAATCACAGCTACTGGAAACCCACAGTGAACTGCTCTCTGCTGCTACTAATCACAGCTACTGGAAACCCACAGTGAACTGCTCTCTGCTGCTACTAATCACAGCTACTGGAAACCCGCAGTGAACTGCTCTCTGCTGCTACTAATCACAGCTACTGGAAACCCACAGTGAACTGCTCTCTGCTGCTACTAATCACAGCTACTGGAAACCCACAGTGAACTGCTCTCTGCTGCTACTAATCACAGCTACTGGAAACCCGCAGTGAACTGCTCTCTGCTGCTACTAATCACAGCTACTGGAAACCCGCAGTGAACTGCTCTCTGCTGCTACTAATCACAGCTACTGGAAACCCACAGTGAACTGCTCTCTGCTGCTACTAATCACAGCTACTGGAAACCCACAGTGAACTGCTCTCTGCTGCTACTAATCACATACCTAGCATAGTGCTACCGGTACAACTCAAGTAAAGGCGACCCATGGTGTCCCCGCGTGATGGTAGTAATCACAAGTAGCTTCATGGTTCTAATTCAATCATCCCTTGGTCGCCTCTTACGACGGGCAGGGGATACCGTGGGTGGATTCTTCGTCTGTGTCCCACACCCACAGGGGTACGCATGGCTTAGTTCAATTTATTTTAGAATATCTTTGTCGTCTATGTTCCGTCTCATAAATGAATTTAACACATCGATGAATCAGGCAACTTATTTGCAACTGTTTTTGGAAACATGATCCGTTATGCGTGGGTTGTCGCGAACGTATTGCCAATACGTGAAATCTTCAGTAATATTAACGACGTTTCTCTCCCGAATAATATTCCTACCCAGAAACATAACTGTGGCGCCATGCTCGTGGTGGGCGAAGTGTCCACGATCTGTATCATCGAAGGGAACGCACCGGATCTCCCTGAAGCGTTATTATAAGAATGAACTACGAAACATTGTAATCTCTGAAAAATAACACACACAATATATATGCTGTATAAAAAATGCATAACACTTTTTGTGAAACCCAGTTGTAAATTTACACTCGACATAACGGCCTTGTATCCATTAACTTGACAAGAAACATACATACATACATACATACATACATACATACATACATACATACATACATACATACATACATACATTATCACTATAGACTGTTATGTCTTTCAGCGTTCAGTCTGCAAGCCTCTGTGAATTTACTAAACGTCGCCACAATAATCGATTTGCAACTAGTCTTGTAGCCTCATTTAGTTCTGTACCTCTTATCTTTAATTCGTTAGAAACTGAGTCTAACCATCGTCGTCTTGGTCTACCTCTACTTCTCTTACCCTCCATAACAGAGTCCATTATTCTCCTAGGTAACCTATCCTCCTCCATTCGCCTCACATGACCTCACCACCGAAGCCGGTTTATGCATACCGCTTCATCCATCTAGTTCATTCCTAAACTAGCCTTTATCTCCTCATTCCGAGTACCCTCCTATCATTGTTCCCACTTATAGTAATCGTCAATGGACATAAGTAGATAAATACAACCAAAAAAACAACACCAGTCAATTGGGATTTGAACACGGGGCCATAGCCGCTGCGCCGTCGCGTCAGTTGAATTTGTTACGCACCAATAGGTACATAAAGCACGTCAGAAACTTGGACCGTCATTTTCTTCGAAACGGTCGAGTGTCTCCTGATAAACCGAAACATGTCGTCGCTTATTTCAACCCCTTCTTCGCTGAATGAAGTTTCTGGGAAACTGGATTGTTACACTTGGAGATACAATCAACAAGAAGAAGAAATAGCTCATAGTTACCCTCTCTAGTGCCAAAGTGATGGCCCCTGACGCTATCATACCCTGGCGATTGGCCAGGACCCCCTTGACGGCTGGCAGGTAACCCACGGTCAAGTTGAGGCTGAACACCGGAGCCGCCAGTACCGCTGCGATCAGCAGGGCGAGCGTGTGGGCCAGCCGAGGTGGACCGGGGCACATGGCCGGCCGAGGCTGTCAGGGCCGCACCTGCAACACAAAACAGTCGCTATACATACAGCATAGGAAGAGAAAGCTCTAATTATACAGTACAGTGCGTCCCGCTCCCAGCGGGGCCGGCAGGCACGCCACGAGTCTGAGTGTAGTGGGAAGCAGTGAAGTGATACGTTTGTTGGAGGAGCACGTATGGATGAATTACAGTAGAGTCAATTAGATTAATCACATTATTGCACCGCTGACATGCCAGTGAAATTTACGCTTGAACAAAGATTTTTTATGTATGACACATATGTAATAACCGAGACATGTAGAGAGGTGTGCAGGCGATTTCAGGAGAGATTTCCCGGGGTTCCAGTTCCAGGTAGAGAAACAGTTAGGTGCCTCGTGAATAAATTGAGAACAACGGGATCACTTAATGCTGTCATTCCGAAACCGAAACGAAGGGTTCTGTCGGAAGAAAAATATTAACACAACATTCGTACGATCTCCCACTGTTGCACAAATACATATCTAAAAATCGTCAGTACACTAAAATATTGAGGACACCGCCAGTAACACGGTTAGTACCCATGATGAAGGCTATTGGGTGCATAAATCTATATATAACACGCATACGTGTATGTTTCACAATACTCAGAGGGAGTTAAAAGGTACGGTTTGTACAAAAATCCTTCAAATCGTCTCAGTAGTAGGAACAATCGTGCATTTCTTGAAAAGTCAACGGAAATGTATTTATTTTATGTAATTAATTTAATTACAAACCAGCACTAACATTGAATCGACCTTGATGGACAGGTTGTCGCTAGGCGACAGCGACTTACTCTGTATCATGATAGTCCGCTAAGAACTGCTGTATATAGGAGGCTGGGAACACGCTGCCATGTTTTATCAAGTTCATGTAACTGTGCAAATGATTGCCCGTTATTTGGAGCAATCCAACATGCCGTGATCCAGATGTACTTTCATGTAACTAGGCAACTCATTGCCCGTTATTTGGAAATAGCAATCCAACATGCCGTGATCGAGATGTACTTTCATAGAACTGTACAACTCATTGCCCGTTATTTGGAAATAGCAATCCAACATGCCGTGATCCAGATGTACTTTCATGTAACTAGGCAACTCATTGCCTGTTATTTGGAAGGAGCAATCCAACATGCCGTGATCCAGATGTACCTTCATGGAACTGTACAACTCATTGCCCGTTATTTGGAAATAGCAATCCAACATGCCGTGATCCAGATGTACCTTCATGTAACTAGGCAACTCATTGCCTGTTATTTGGAAGGAGCAATCCAACATGCCGTGATCGAGATGTACCTTCATGGAACTAGGCAACTCATTGCCCGTTATTTGGAAATAGCAATCCAACATGCCGTGATCCAGATGTACTTTCATGTAACTAGGCAATTCATTGCCCGTTATTTGGAAATAGCAATCCAACATGCCGTGATCCAGATGTACTTTCATGGAACTAGGCAACTCATTGCCCGTTATTTGGAAATAGCAATCCAACATGCCGTGATCCAGATGTACCTTCATGTAACTAGGCAACTCATTGCCTGTTATTTGGAAGGAGCAATCCAACATGCCGTGATCGAGATGTACCTTCATGGAACTAGGCAACTCATTGCCCGTTATTTGGAAATAGCAATCCAACATGCCGTGATCCAGATGTACTTTCATGTAACTAGGCAACTCATTGTCCGTTATTTGGAAGGAGCAATCCAACATGCCGTGATCGAGATGTACCTTCATGGAACTAGGCAACTCATTACCTGTTATTTGGAAATAGCAATCCAACATGCCGTGATCCAGATGTACTTTCATGTAACTAGGCAATTCATTGCCCGTTATTTGGAAATAGCAATCCAACATGCCGTGATCGAGATGTACCTTCATGGAACTAGGCAACTCATTGCCCGTTATTTGGAAATAGCAATCCAACATGCCGTGATCCAGATGTACTTTCATGTAACTAGGCAACTCATTGCCTGTTATTTGGAAGGAGCAATCCAACATGCCGTGATCCAGATGTACCTTCATGGAACTGTACAACTCATTGCCCGTTATTTGGAAATAGCAATCCAACATGCCGTGATCCAGATGTACTTTCATGTAACTAGGCAACTCATTGCCCGTTATTTGGAAATAGCAATCCAACATGCCGTGATCGAGATGTACCTTCATGGAACTAGGCAACTCATTACCTGTTATTTGGAAATAGCAATCCAACATGCCGTGATCCAGATGTACTTTCATGTAACTAGGCAATTCATTGCCCGTTATTTGGAAATAGCAATCCAACATGCCGTGATCGAGATGTACCTTCATGGAACTAGGCAACTCATTGCCCGTTATTTGGAAATAGCAATCCAACATGCCGTGATCCAGATGTACTTTCATGTAACTAGGCAATTCATTGCCCGTTATTTGGAAATAGCAATCCAACATGCCGTGATCCAGATGTACCTTCATGGAACTAGGCTACTCATTGCCCGTTATTTGGAAGGAGCAATCCAACATGCCGTGATCGAGATGTACTTTCATAGAACTGGACAACTCATTGCCCGTTATTTGGAAGGAGCAATCCAACATGCCGTGATCGAGATGTACCTTCATGGAACTAGGCAACTCATTGCCTCGAATAAATGTGTCCTGCATTCAAGTAAATTATGACATACATTTTCATTACACTGTATTTGCTCTTTTCTTCGTCATAAGAATTTGTTTCAACGCTAGAATTACAATTCTTTAATCACGCTATCCTATTTTTAATGTGAAAAACTGAGTCCTTTCATTTTATTTTTCAGAATTTTGAAGAAATTTACAAAAATGCCATCGAAAAGAAAATCAATCTAGTGGTAGTGGTGGTGATTATTGTTTTTAGAGGAAGTACAACTGGGCAACCATCCTCTAAATCAATCGAGACTCGCGTAGCAGTGAACATCATGCATCATGCAAATACGTCGTCTTATGTAAGCAAATCAAATTAATAGACAAAGGAATCTAGATATCAGAACATATTTACAGTAATTAGTGTATTTTTTTGTTTTGTAAGTGAAATTACAAGTAAATAAAAAGAACCAAAAATAATTAAGAAAAATGTTAGTAAAAATTACATAAAGTATAGTTAATTGAAAAACACATTTTATTTATTGAGGCGTAGCTGCGCACGCCAGGTATCAACTAGTAAGCAATAAATGTGATAATATCGGTAACAGAATATGCGGGAGGTTATGAATGCACCGCGTGTTGTCTCCCGGCCCCGCTGGGAGCGGGACACACTGTATTAAGAACACCTGAAAGTGAAACCTCCAAGTTTTATATCGGGACGTCAGAGAAATGTGAAGACGATTTTGAGGTTTTTATCGTGTGTGACTTGCTTTGGTCGTGTCTTCTTAAGGGTAGAGTCTTGTACATTCACAAGTCTGACCGTAAAGCACTTTAGTCAATTCAATACAATTTTATTTACAAGTGGTGGATAAATATTATCAGAGAAGTATTAGGCACGGGCCTTGTGGGACTAGCGTGGCAGAAATGAAAAGATCTAATAGTTTGGAGACGGGTTTTTAGAATGCGCGCACTCTTGTAATATTCGCGACATGAATGACAGAATTTTCGTTCCGTTTATGTGAAAACTATCGGCAATACCGCCTCATTGTTGAAACACAGCTCTCTCGGTTCTGCGTACGAGTATGAAGATGAGTTCGGGCTGCAACATAGTCCAGCGGGCGGTGAGTCAACCCATAATACCAACAGTTCCTGAGAAGTCTGTGAAAACTACTTTTATTCATTTTTGAGAGTTTTTCGTGTTACGTTCACAACATGGATGGTGGCATATTAGCAGGAAAGAAGGAGAGTGGATCGTTCTCTCAACCAACATTGGACTTGCTTTGCAGAGGATCCAAAACATAACTCAAACAACTTCTCATACAATGACGAAGGTTACGGCACAGAAAACTGTCATGAGTATACGTCCACTTTTACGAGGGCAGATCAGAAAATAAGTTGCACTTCCCAGTTATGGCCATTTATTACACCACCTATACAACAGCAATACGACTATAACGACATACACTGTAACGTCACTTTTCCACATAGTTTCCAAGAGACTCTAAACATTTCTGCGTACGCACAACCAACTTGTCGATGCCGGATGCATAGAAATTTCCTTCAGCTTTCTGCAACCACTCGGAGACAGCGGCCTTCACCTCCTCATCGGTCTGGAAACGTCGACCACCGAGCTCCGTTTTGAGCTTACCGAACAAATGAAAGTCACATGGCGCTAGGTCGGGACTGTAGCGTGGATGTTGCCAGACCTCCCACTTGAAACGCTGCAGCAGTTCTCTCGTTTGGCGGACCTTGTCAGGTGTTGCGTTATCGTGGAACAAAATCACACCGGCGCTCAATTTCGCCCGGCGCTTCTCTCTAATCGCTTTACGCAACCGGTGCAACGTTTGACAATACGACGCCGCGTTGATCGTCGTTCCTTTCGGCATGAATTCCACGTGCAGCAAACCCTCCATGTCAAAGAACACTGTCGCCGTAACCTGACCGGCTGAAGGTTGAACCTTGGCTTTCGTTCGTTGTGGTGATGAGGGGTGCACCCATTCCATTGATGTTCGCTTCGTTTCGGGGGTGAAGTGGTGGACCCACGTTTCGTCGCCTGTGACGATTCGCCGCAGAAACACGTTGCGTCTGCGGCATAGCATTGCAAAAATGCCAGGGAGGATTGGAAACGTTGTCCCTTATGCTCATCGGTGAGAAGACGTGGGACCTATCTTTGACACAGCTTACGATATCCAAGGTCTTCGTGAACAATGGCGAACACACTGCCATAGGACATGTTCAGCTGCGTTGCGATTTCTCTCAGTTTAATGCGCCGGTTCTGTCTAATGACCGCATTCACACTGTTGACCTTTGCACGGGCCCTGGACGTTGCGGGCCTGCCTTCGCGATGGTTGTCCGTGATATCCGTGCGTCCGGCTTCGAATTGCTGACACCATTTTACGATATCTTGCCGGGAAATGGCCCGCTCCCCATACACAGCACTAATTTCACGATGAATGTCCGTGCAATTCTTCCTTTTGGCGCACAGGAATCGGAATGTCGCACGCACCTCATATTTGGAGTGAACGTCCAGTTGACGCGCCATTGCATTTGGCCGCTATTCACACAATACGAGACGAGACACGACAGCGACCTGCCTAACAGACGTGTGGGCAGTGTCTGTCCCTTTCTCCGCTGTGCCCACGTTCGTGACACACAGCGCACTGCTGCGGCGCGTTAGTGCAACTAACCTTTTGATCCACCTACGTAGTTGCGTTTCCATTCGTCTGCTGTTGGAACTGTAAGTGAAAATCGCGAAGGCAATCTAGTCCCAAGAGAAGGTATTTTTAAACCGAACGATTACCCTTATTTTTGGCTTACGAATAATGTTACTAGAGATTACTATGCTGAAAGTGGAGAGAAGCAGAATCAGGACATTTTTTGTAATTTTATGCGGATGTATCCAGACAATTAGCGAGTGCTGTTTGAAATGAAGCTTTTAAACGGAGATATTATGAAACGTGAATATCTGGTTTATTCCTGTGTTCCCTATAAGCATTTTGGAGAGGCATCCCAATTTACAGCAACTTGCTTCAACGATTGGAAGCACGGAAATCAGCGGTTAACGGAAGGTGAGAATTTCCACTCTCATCGTGATTACGTCTTAATGTTTAAAAGCCAGGGCAGTTAATTGTGCAGAGTTGACAGTCGTCTTCTCTCTCAGTTGAAATTATTATTATTATTATTATTATTATTATTATTATTATTATTATTATTATTATTATTATTATTATTATTTACTGGTATTAACGTTTGACATTTTACCTTGGAGGCTTCTGCCGTATTACTTTATAAATTATGAAAAATACTTATGAAGTTTAAGGAACGGGGGCGCAAAATTATTTGGGCCCTGAGGCGTTGCAGTAGTAAAATTCGGCCAATGGCGTGTGGCCTCCGAAGAGGCCTGGTGTAGGTCCGTGAGGAGGGGGCCTTACCTGTGATGAATTCTAATGAAGACGGCACAAATAACCAGCACCCGAGCCATCGGGATTAACCAATTAATCTTAAAATCCCCTACCCCGCCGGGAATCAACCCCGGGACCAGTTGGACCAAAGGCCAGTATACCATGGAGCCGGACAGTCAGATGGTGGTGGTGATTACTGTTTTAAGAGGAAGTTCAACAAGGCAACCATCCTGTACATAACACTAATCAGAGGGGTTCCGCCAACGGGCGTGCGAGGCCTCGAGTGCTCTAATACCGGAATATCTTGTTGGGCAACTGTTACTAGGGCAAATATTCGTTGGTAAATCGGGGAATTGATGATTGGAATGCATCACCTGCAGCTGTCTTACAGCCTTTTCCCAAAAATGTAAGATGCTTCAAGAACAGACTCCAGCGTTCCGTATGGTGTCATATTTTTATGCAACGCTCAACCCACTGTAAATTGTATTAAGGCATCTGAATTATTTAAGGTAGTCTATGTGTGAATTCGCGAAGCCTCTATGGCTCAGGCGGCAGCGCGCCGGCCTCTCACCGCTGGATACCGTAGTTCGAATCCCGGTCACTCCATGTGGGATTCGTGCTGGACAAAGTGGAGGCTGGCTGGTTTTTCTCCTTGTACTCCGGTTTTCCCTGTCAAAATTCATTCCAGCAACAGTCTCCATTAACATTTCATTTCATCTGTCAGTCATTTATCATTGCCCCAGAGGAGTGCGACAGGCTTCGGTAGTCGGCACATTTCCCACCCTCGCCGCTAGATGGGGGCTTCAGTCATTCCTTTCCTGAGCCGCTCGAATGACTGGAAATAGGCTGTGGATTTTCATGTGTGAATTTGTATATGATGATGCTGGATTTAGAACGTTAAACTAGTAGTACCGTATTTACTGTAATAGTTTCTTTCCATAGAATTGCTTGTTGTATTCTTGTAGTTGTTGGGTAATCTGTACATTAAAAGAGTTTTCTAAAAACAGTTCGGCAAATCCGTCCCTCCGTTACACTGGCCCTATTTGCTGCCGGTGAATCATGAGACACTGATAGGTCTCTACGTTCAACCAAATTGGAGTGATCATAAAATCAAATCATTTAATGACCACTCCAATAATTGCAGGCGAAGGCTTACCCTAACCCGCAATACATTCTATACTTAGCAGGTTGCTAAGCGACTAATATTCCGATACATGCGATTTTCATCCTTTGTAATGTCAGTGCATGCACCTATATTTGTCAAGCCAGAGAGTATACACAACCCCTGATCACGGAAGAATACTACTCTTTGATAGATACTCTTTGATTCTCTAACCTTTCCCAGCTTCAAAATAGATTCAACAGATGGCAGAGCGTTCCTAATAACTTACAAGTTTCTAAGAGAAAACGGTCTACGTACAAACAGATCCCATCATGACATACGCCTAAACATAGATGAAAGTGAGGAGCCTGGCACAAGTAAATGGAAGCAATGCCAGGACTCAGCTAAGAGCGCCGTGGACGCCAATCGACGCTCCGAATTTGAGACACCCTGTGGCCCCTTTTAGGCGCCTCTTACGACAAGCAGAGGATCTGCATCCCACACCCACAGGGGGGTAGTTCTATACAGAAGAACTGCGACTTAAAATACCATTGCCTTCTACGGCACTATACCAAGAACTGCAGGATGAAATAGCGAATGTATGGATAGATTTTTACCAAACAGACACCATGATGACATTCTGACTGCGAACTGCGGCTCCTTATCACATGTTCATAAAACAGTGAAAAGGACAGGAAAAACAATATGATTACGACCAGCGAGTTATCTGACCTGAGCGGCGTGGGTTCTAGCCTTACTACTCTGCCACCGGGATATTTGCCATGTATTTGTTAATGACATGACAGGAATGGTGGAGATCTTGGACTGATATATCACGATGTATTCTGGGTGATCTGAGGTGCCACCGCGGGAGTTGTGAGGTGGACGCTACGAGACGTTTACGAAATGTTTGAATCAAAAGGAAGTGAGATGCATTATCTGGTAATCGAACGGCAAGTATCGACCAAGTCACGAGGCTTGCTGCTTGCAGTCTGCGGAGAGAGATAATAGCCTCCCTTTACAAATGGTGTCCTTGCGAATGACGTCACTCATTAGACGGAGGTAAATACGGAGACTGGAATTAAAAGTGCATACAGACAGAGTTGTCAACAAAGGAACGGAAGATCTTCAGACACCAGTCTACGTGAGATAAGGAAACCATGCACTGCCCGAGGGATTCATTTAAGACTTGGAAATGCTGGCAATGATGATGATGTTTGTTACTTAAAGGGGCCTAACAGCTAGGTCATCGGCCCCTAATACTGCGAGCTGCACCGAAATGAAACGATAATTAAAAGTTCAAAATGTATCCACTGACTAAACTATTAAACGAATGATGATGAGAAGATGACTATGAATCAAAAAGAATCAGTGTAACCAATTCAGATTACCTTCTTCTCTGAGATAATGCTTGTTATAAAAAGGAGCCCAAAATCAAAGTCAACGGCCCCTCATAATAGTAGTACTAGTCACCGGTAAAGCATAACGATGGTGTTCCTCCTATAGTGGTACTAATCATAGGTAACGTAGACTAATGGGGCTGACTGCAGAAACGATGACTAGTTTTAAGACTTAGACAACGCCTGCCTAAACAACGTCTAAATCGATCACGATCTTCCATTGTGTAAACAATGTTCAGCCTGTGTTTAACTAGACATCGTTTAAAGCTTGAATATTGGATTGAAAATTGAGATAGAAGTATCTTTCATGCAACTCTTTGCTTGTCGCAACCAATGAAATTCGTCGGTGCATGCGCCTAACGCCAGTCAGCTGCTTTTCTTCCTACACATTATTACAAGTTGTCCATTTCATGACCGTATCGATGAGTATAATCAAGAAGTTAGTATAAATAACCACCTAATCGATACTTTATTATTGCCTCAGGCAAAATTAAATATAAAATTAGCACTTACAGGACATGTTTCGACCACTTAGTGGTCCTCTTCAGTTGTATAAAGAAATAATTGAGAAGAAAAAACATTAGGACAATAAGCACAAATAATAAAAGTTCTTTGGAGACTCGTTTGTTAAAAAAATGGAGATCATCAGATCAGGACATCTTGCCTCTCGTTCTTGTTTGGAAAAGATGTTTATTCTGCGCTGTCTAGACTCTAGAGGGTCTGTCTTTGAACGCGACCTGGTGAAGTAACGATGTGAAACAGTCTGACAGTTGATGCAAAGCTCTGGAGAGAAGGGAAGTAGAGTTTTGTCGTCATCTAAAATATCACGTGAGGGAGGAGGGAGATTGGGCTGTGCTTCTGCTATGTCGTGTTAATAATGCTATTTGTTTTACGTCCCACTAACTACTTTTTAAGGTCTTCGGAGACGCCGAGGTGCCGGAATTTAGTCCCGCAGGAGTTCTTTAACGTGCCAGTAAATCTACCGAGACGACGCTGACGTATTTGAGCACCTTCGAATAGCACCGGACAGAGCCAGGATCGAACCTGCCAAGTTGGAGTCAGGTCAGCGCTCTACCGACTGAACTACTCAGCCCGGCTTGTTAAAACAGTAACCACCATGAACATTCCCCTGACGGGGAGCCAAGCAAATCATGCAGCCCATAGTCAGATGCACCATGCCTATCCATAGTCGTTTAAGTAGGACAGCACCCGATAACCAGAAGCATCACGTTTTATGGAATTGCTGGTGAGATATTTCACAAAATTTCATCTGGTTATTCAGATCTACACTGCTTTTTTTTAAAAACTTGCTTTGCGTCGCAGCGACACAGATAGGTCTTATGGCGTCGATGGGGCAGGAAAGGGCCAGGAGTGGGAAGGAAGCGACCGTGGCCTTAACGCACAACCCAAGAATTTGGCTTGTGTGAAAATGGGAAACCACGCAAAACCATCTTCAGGGCTGTTGGGTTCGAACCCACTATCTCCCCGTTGCTGCCCGCCCCTAACCGCCCAGTGATCTACACTGCTCAAGGCGGTCCGGGAATGGATTTACCTTATTTTAAATATATAAAGAAAGATGACGGTGCAGGTGGCCGCTCGGTTTGGGTCAAGTAGGTATCAACTTGCATCCGGGAGATAGTGGATTCGAACCCCACAGCCCTGAAGAGGTTTCCTGTGTTTTCCCATTTTCACACCAGCCAAATGCTGGAGCTGTACCTTAATTAAGGCCACGATCGCTTCCTTCCCACTCCTAGCCATTTCTTATCCCATCGTCGCCATAAGACCTATCTGAGTCGGTGCGCCGTAAAAAGCTACTAGTGTTATTATTAACCAGGAGACCCGCATATAGCCCCTGGTGGATTAAGGAATACACAAATCACGCAGTCTTCACTTAATGTAATGTTTGACGTTTTAACATTTATGGTATCCACTTGAACGGAAGCAAATGCAAGCTCATTATTATACTGACGAATGTTCCGGAAGTAACTTTTGGTTTCACTACCATTCTTTTTTAACTGATAACTACAACATGTTATAACGACATAAAATGTGAAGTGGACAGCAATGATGGCGCGTATTTTTCTACAGCAACATTATTTACAAATCGCACACTTCGTTCATGTTTACATATTCATGACATAAGAGTGAAATTCGTCACTGCTTAAGTCTATTCTCTTTCTTTTGAATCCACGTTTGTCACGATCGGTTACTTGCGAGCGCCGCAAACGGGATCTAAAAGCAAAAAGCAAAGTTATCCCCGCACAGGCCATGAAGGCCCTTGGAGGGGTGGAAGGTAAAGGCTTCCACTATCCGTAACCTCGGCACTTTGCCCCCACGAATTAACCTGGTACTCATTTTTGGTGTAGGCTGAGTGATCCTCAGGGCCATGTGCACCTCCGGAAGTGGAAAGTGGAAATCTTGTTTCTTAATTTCTTACGACTTCCTGACGGGAATTCGAACCCACGTCCTTCCGGGCGAACCGAGCACGCCTTTACCGCCTCGGCCAGGCAGCCCCTAAAGGGGATCTACAGTATACTACTGAAATAATATATATGATAGGCCTAATACTACATTTTTACAAATATGAATGCTAGTTTGCCAGTTATTTAAATAACGCGGATACCTATACTAAAAAATAACCCATCTAAACTAGCAAAAAACAATTACTGCACTAAAGGAGTTCTATATTTCCGGTGGAACATTATATTTTTGGCTTGTTTTCCTAAAAATGAAATTCATCACTTGTAATAATATTATGTTTCCAGCGAGGAAGTGGCGTGCATGAGCGGAGGGCTTAACGGCTTCAAACTCGTCCTTGGACGTTTGAACTTCTCTGTTTTAACTCAAACCTAAAACAACATGTAGTTATCTCTGTTTTAGTGTCTCAGATTCAAAGTAACTCCAGCGACAAGAAATAATAATAATAATAATAATAATAAAATAATAATAATAGTACCTAGTAATAATAATATACTTAAGCATTCCGAACACACGTCTGAGTGCTGAAAATATAAACACGAATTTCTGTAAATGTTCAGTGACAAGTATCTGTCATTCTAATCTATTACATTTAAAAAAAAACACAGAATAGCTGGTAACTAACTGTTATCAAAGAAGGCTCTGACCCGTGGTACAGCTCGTCAAGAAAATTCTCCCTCTACATCTTTGACGGATTTATGCGAACGCCATTGTTAGTTTCTATGATAGTTTTAGAAATTATTATTATTATTATTATTATTATTATTATTATTATTATTATTATTATTATTATTATTATTATTATTATTTAAAGCATCTATATATTTGAAATCTTTATTTCTTAATCCGTTTACCCTCCAGGGTTGGTTTTTCCCTCGGACTCAGTGAGGAATCCCATCTTTAATGCCTTAAGGGCAGTGTCCTGGAGCGTGAGACTTTGGGTCGGGGGAAACAACCGGGAAGGAGGACCTGTAGCTCGCCCAGGCGGCCTCACCTGCTATGCTGAACAGGGGCGTTCGGAAGGGAAAGGCAAGGAAGAGGGAAGGAAGCGGCCGTGACCTTAAGTTAGGTACCATCCCGGCATTTGCCTGGAGGAGAAGTGGGCAGCCACAGAAATCCACTTCGAGGGTGGTTGAGGAGGGAATCGATCTCCCCTCTACTCAATTGACCTCCCGAGGCTGCGTGGACCTCGTTCCAGCCCTCGTACCACTTTTCAAATTCCGTGGCAGAGCCGGGAATCGAACCCGGGCCTCTGGGGGTGGCAGCTGCGGTTTCTGCAGATGTATTTACGTAAAAGATTTGGCTTACAGATTTATAATCACAACCATATTGACTGGCCACTGATGATAAATTGCCGCTTTTATTACAAACTTATGACATATATTTATTAGTTCATTAAGACCTCTTGAGTATTTGTTAATCTATGGATACGCTTTTCAGTGTTCACTGGAATTATTTTTGATGGCTTTTGTTTTATGTCATGAGCTGAGTTCTTTCAGTGTAGTTTCAGTAACCGTACACTTCTCCTCTGACTCCAACGAATTGTTGTTGAAATGACTTCAAGCTGCGACCTGGTGACCCCGATGTGATTTCATAAATCCTTGAGATTGTTGTGTCACGTAATCTCAAAGTTTACGTTACGTATTAGTTTACTTCGTGTTGTCAATCAAAACACATCAATCTCCTATTTTTGTATTCCGATTAACAAAGCATAAGAACATATTTCAGATCGTGTTTGCATCCCTACCCACCTTCAGTACATGTGTCGCAGGCCCAACAGTGGCCTGAAGATCATAATGCTATCGATGTAGGAGCAGTGAGTCCTATGAATAAGAGAACCGTTACTTGTCATTTACGTAAAACAAGGTATTAACATTTGTTTACTTATCTCTACAATTGCAAATATTCAGCCGTCGAATTTCGACAGGTTCAGTGTAGTGTATTGTTCAATCAGTCATTTCCCAGGTGGCAGATTCCCTACCTGGTGTATACATAGTCTTTTGTTAAATAATTACAAATAATTTGGAAATTTATTGAACATCTCCCTTGGTAAATTATTCCTATCCCGAACTCCCCTTCCTATAAAGAAATATTCGCCCCAATTTGTGCTCTTGAATTCTAACTTTATCTTCATATTGTGATCTTTCCTACTCTTAAAAAGATTCCACGCCAACTCTCCACTGACAGCTCGAACATACCACTTAGTCGAGCAGCTCGTCTCCTTTCTCCCAAGTCTTCCCAACATTAGAATAAGCCGATAAGACAACACGGCTTGTAAAAGTTGCTTTTTGAAATAATTCTTATCATTTCTAGTTTGAGCCGGTACAAAGTGGTGGGGCTGAAAGCAGCCAACACTGCCACAGCCCAGGAATTCTGTTTTGCCAAAACAAACGTCACACTCAGGTCTGAAAATGGGCTATCGACGGTGGGGTTCGAATCCACCATTTCCCGAACGCAAGCTCACAGCTACGCGACCAACTCGCTAATCTAGTACATTTTCTCCAGAATACCTGCCATCACAAAATAGTTGAAAGCTCGAAATATTTCCTTGGAGCATTCACTTTCTCTGACAAACGACATTGTCTTGAGAAACACGACCGAGAAGCTCAGTAGCGTATTACTGACCCCCCCTCCACACACACACACATAAATTAAAACAATAAAAGAAGAACTGTGGAGCTTTTCACATTCGTGTGTGACGTCATGCGACGTTGAAAGAACATGTTTCACTTTACAAATCATTTTACACCCACAGGTGCAGAAGCTTCACACTAGAAAACCTCACAACGACAGTAACAATCAATAAGGTAAGAATTATACTAAACAACTGATCAGATTTTCGTTCATAATAATAATAATAATAATAATAATAATAATAATAATAATAATAATAATAATAATAATAATAATAAAGGTTCCTTGACCCCGTTTAAGGCAACTGCATGTTGCTTATACTGTAAATGCATATATCGGCTGTTTCCGTCACAGTTTGCTCATTTTAATTATACGAGGTCATATTTGGTTATACACTGACTGAGCAAATGTCATGGGATAGCGGAGCACTGATGCGCAGGTGTGTTGTCTGCGCACCACACGCCCCCTGTTGTATAGGAGACCTTGTGAGCAGTGGCTGTGTATGTGACAGGTGTAACACGGAACGTCGTCGTGAGCTGACACGTTGGAACGGGATATGGTGGTCGGTGCCCGACGGATGGGAAGTGCGATTTCGGAAGTAGTGCGGGAATTCGCCTTCACACGATCAACCGTGTCCAGGGTGTATCGAGAATGGTTGAATGCGGGTGTCACCGTCCACAACAGACGAACGACCGGCGACATCTGAGACGGATTGTCAATAGTGACAGACGGGCAACCGTGCAACAAATCACGGCTCAATTCAACACAGGATGTGCTAGACACGTCTCCCAGTGGACAATCTGTAGGAACATGGGTTCTATGGGGTATGGGAGCCGGCGCCGCACACGGGTGCCACTGTTAACACAACGTCATCGGGCACAACGACGCGCATTTGTCGCCAGTCACCAGGGATGGTCACTGGAACAATGGCGTAACGAGATATGGTAGGATGAATCATGATTTCAACTGCACCATGCCGATGGGAGGCACCGTGTATGGCGCAGACCACATAATGCGATGGATCCCGCCTCCCTCGAAGGTGTGGTCCAGGGCGCTGGTGTCCTTCTTATGGTGTGGGGTGCATTTTCCTGGTATGGAATGGGCCCCCTAGTTGTTCTGGAAGAGACTTTGAATGGTACGCGGTATGTTGAGCTGCTCGGAGACCATGTCTACCCATTTTTGGCCTTCCAGCGCCCAGACGGTTCTGCGGTGTTTCAAGATGATAACGCGCCGCTACATCGCTCCCACGTCGCCCGCGAATGGTTCCAGGAACATCCAGCGCAGGTCCAACGACTGCCATGGCCACCCAGGAGCCCCGATATGATCCCTATCGAGCATATCTGGGATGTCCTGGAACGCACGAACAGACCAGCATTGGCGGCCGCTCTGCAAACGATTTGGTGTCAGCTGCGTCCAGAGGACTACCAGGGACTTGTCGACTCACTGCAGTTCGCAGGGCCAGAGGAGGCACCACACGCCATCAGGTGACTATCCCATGACATTTGCTAAGTCAGTGTAGTTTGAACATTTTTGCTTAAATTGCAAAGTCCTTTTTAACAAGGTACATGTTTTGTGCGTCCAATTTCGAACACAGGATTTTCAAATATTGTAGTAGACATACTTATTTTTTCCAGAACAGACCGGTAGCAGCTTTAGAAGACCTGATTGCGAGTAACAGCTACCGTGTGGACGTCTCATTGAGGAGAATGTGATTTCAGTAGGTTTACATTATTTTAGCTGAGAAGCAATTAGCAAACAAGGAAATTCCATGTTGCCGTTGATGCTTTCACGGCCCGTACTTATAGACATGATACTGAATAGGCTTTTGACACGGCATAAGCCCAAAAGCCTCCACAGTATCATGTCTATAAGGACATTCCATGTTTTCTCTCTTCTACGGATCCACTTACAGCCACCACCAATGAATTTCGACACACTTCTACAGCTGGGCCCACGAGAGTTGGACATTTGAGCGGCGAAAGCAGTAACTACGAAGTACGCTGCGTTGTCATCGTTAGTCACTCTTTCATATTTAATCAAATACTGTGTGTCGGCCTACAATAAACTCTGACCCGTTCCTAAGCTCCAGTATTTAATACAGAACTCGCCAATGCCCGTAAAAATGAGATTTCATATTTACTAATCTGACAATAACCTCACCAAATGCACATGTTAAATAGAGAATAGAAGTGTACAACTAGCCACTGATTAACTTACACAAGATAAACTCACAGCGAAAATAATATTCAGGAAACAAACACGTAAATTATTACATAAACCAGGAACAACGGACACAGCACTACTCCGAAGAATATCACAATGGCGAATCCCACGGGCTGTCAACTTCGGAGCGTGAGCTGGCGACCACAGGGCCCTTATCTGAGCCCTGGCATTGCTTCCACTTGTGTCAGGCTCCTCACTTTTCATCTATCCAATCAGACACCCTTAGTCAACTCTCGTTCTTTTCCAACCCCGACGGTATTAGAGCACTCGGGGCCAAGAGTCTCTTTCATTTTCAGGCCCTTCGTGCCCCGTGTCTTCCTTTCGATCGATACCTCCATTTTTCGAAGTATCGGACCCCTTCCATTTTTTCCCCTCCGATTAGTGTTATATAGAGCATGGTTGCCTAATTGTACTTCCTCTTAAAACGGTAATCACCACCGCCACCTCACAAGAGCGACTGACAGCAAGCCAACCCTCGTGGCGAGAGCAACGCTGTCATCGTTGCCATAGCAACAGACCATTTTCAGCAGCGTTAGTCAACTTTTTCTCGTCGGTGGCGCTAAACGTCAAACTCCAACTCTCGTACTACAGTGAATCCTATTAGACCTAAAGGGAAGTGCCTACGCCTACAATACTCTGAAGTTAGGGTAGCGGCAGTAAAGCGCTCTCTCAGTCCGCATCATTTAATCCATCTCGTCATTTTTTTGGTACTCATATTTGCTCTCTAGCACTTGCCACTTTTCGGTCATAATTAGCTAGTTTTTAGGGCAAATAAAATTTTGTACTTCTTTAGGTCAAGCACTTTCGAACCTTAATAATAATAATAATAATAATCAACTCTGTGGTGATTTACTACATAACTTTAACGCGTCTTAAAATCATGCCCTTATGACCCTGATAGCCGTCTATGTAAACAGGTGTCTATGTTCTCATGAACAGAGAATAAAAACAAGAATATTCACAGTCTTACTGATGAAAGATTGATATTTTCTTTACACAGCCATTCTAACGGAAGTCTTATAAATATCTCCTTACCAGTTGCCTGTTAAATAAGAAGACAATCCTAAGGAGCAGTAGTGTCATCTCAGTCCAGTTCTTCTCTTTGCACTCACAAAGATACGACACTACATAGCTTGAGCGCTGATAGTCCACTATTTCGTGCACTGTCCATGACGAATATCGCTGGCCATGTGTACGGCGCGCCCGCCAGGCCGGCACTGATAGAGGGGGCCGCGCTGGACTCGCGTGTCACGTGACGAGCAAGGACACCAAGACATGCCCCGGAAACTCGATGGGTAACCGGAAGCGAACACCAACCGCAATGACTCTGGAGGTGAAGAATGTGTGTTCCGCACAGAACTGTATCGGTGCAGCTTTTCTAGACGTCCTTAAATACGAAGTCAGAATCACCATCACCATCAGACAACTTCAATTCTATTTTGCCTATTAAAATTAGCATTGAGAGGACAGCCTGGATCTCCCTCTCGGTGGGGGCTGTGGACTAACACAGACGATATTTCCTGCCTGTCGTAAGAAGCGACTAAAAGGGGCACCAGGGGCTCCGAACTTTAGAGCGTGGGTTGGCCACCACGGGTCTTTAGCTGAGTTCTGGCATTGCTTCCACTTACTTGTGTCCCTTGGTGAACTGTTTTCTTTTCCGACCCTCACGGTATTAAAGCACTCGAGGGCTCGCGAGTCTTTGATACTCATGCCCTTCGTAGTCGTTGCGTCTCTCTTCATTTTTCAAAGTGTTGGACATCTTCCACATTTTCCCCTCTGATTAGTGTTAATTAAGTATCGTCGCCCGATATTGCACTTCCTTAGTAATTGCCACCACCACACCGTCCATATACGGGACGAGTTGGCCGTGCGGTTAGGAGCGCGCAGCTGTGAGCTCACATCCAGGAGATAGTGGGTTCCAACTCCACTGTCGGCAGCCCAGAAGATGGCTTTGTGGTTTCCCATTTTCACACCAGGCAAATGCTGGGGCTGTACCTTCATTAAGGCCACGACCGATTCCTTCTCATTCCTAGGCCTTTCCCATCTCATCGTCGCCATAAGACGTATCTGTGTCGGTGCGACGTAAAGCAAGTAGAAAAAAACCACCGTCCATAGAGCTGAGCACTATCAGGTAACAGTCCTAG
The DNA here is from genome assembly GCF_040414725.1 of Anabrus simplex. NCBI lineage: Eukaryota > Metazoa > Arthropoda > Insecta > Orthoptera > Tettigoniidae > Anabrus > Anabrus simplex. The sequence continues at coordinate 71,414,513 of NC_090277.1, forward strand.
TCACGTGTCCATACGAACGCAGCATTTTAAAATCAATAACATTTTTTCGTATAGTTTTTTGAAGCGAAACGGACTGTACCTCATCAGTTATTGTAAACCGCTGTATTAAGCACTGATAATACTGTTTCAGTTGTTCTAAGTCATAGTGTAACATTTCGAAATCCTTAAGGTTCGTGTGAATTTGTATATGATGACGCTGGATTTAGAATGTTAAACTCGTAGTATATCTTGTAATATTTTCTTCCCATGGAATTGCTTGTTGTAGTTGTTGATATTGTAAGTGATATTTCCCAATTGAGATGTATTTGTTAATAGTAACATATGCAACATTTCTAAACAAGTCTGTGTATCAGGCCTTGTACAGAGTACCCTATCACAAGTGAAACCTCTCTGTGTTAGAAAACAAGGCTACAGCTGGGGACTGATCTGTAAAGGACACGCGACAATCTCAAACGGCACATCCCGGTACGTCAACGTTCAGACCGTTACCAGTTGAGTGAAGAGTATATCTGTTTAGCCAATTAAAGGCAGCTTAGAGACGAAATCGCTTATTGCGACATACCGTATAAAACGACGTATCATTTTCGGAGAAATGTATCGGCTATAACGTCTTGTATTGGTTTCTGTTTGTTAGGTATTTGGAGATTTCTGACAACAATGTAAAGTTCATTATTGCTGACTTCAAATCAGTCTGTCTGTTAAATAGTCAAGGCAAGTATCGCTGTAAAGATATCGTAGAAGAAAGGGAAAGTGTTGGATATTCCACAAAGTCTCATATTATTTGGCGATTAGAAATGAGGAAACAAACGTGAGCATCACGAGGGAACTGGGAGTTCCCGCCTACGCTTTGCCCAGCACAAATTTCACATTGAGTGACCAGGATTTGAACCACAGAACCTAGCGGCCCTGCCGCCTGAGCCACGGAGGTTCTACCAAATCATGGGGTCCTCAGCCCTAAGATTGGTTGGATCCTCAACAGCTCCGTCATTAGCTGTCATAGATGGCCTAGGCATCAATGAAGAGGAATACTAGGGAAATGAGGAGTGAGGTAGTTTCCCGTTGCCTTCTTCACTGAGCCACAAGTTGCTATTACATATCAGTCTGCCGAGGCCACTGAAATGCATGCACCATCCGACCCTAGGAGCAATATTTTCACACCATTCATAGCAGGGACTGGCTGCATAAGGAAAGGCATTACTAGCATCGCTCATACGTCAGTCACTTTCATGTTGTCAAAGCCAAGGATAATACTGTGAAAGTAACAATTGCTCTAGCCTATACCAGAAGACATAGTGCACTGTAAACACTGGGTCCCGCCAGCAAAGGCATACCAAATCATTATAGACTCGAAAAGAAAAAGGGACCCCTACGGAAAGAACTTACAGGGTAATTTTATAGCATTGCCCACTTGACAGTGCGAATTAGCAAACAACTTAAACAGTTCTACCAAACTATTAATGATATAGCTGCAGACACCATTATGCTGACGGTAACTTTTGATACCTCAATATTGTCTCCGACCATTACAGTGTAGGAAACGACCCCATTACCTGCAGTGGAGAAAAAGGATCGACACCTTACTGACGCCGCTTTTGTTTAGAAGTTGTTCCTCCGATAAGAGTTCCTCGTAATAGGTCCATGGAACAACATTTAACAAATCTAAATAAAACAACTCTGCGCCCAACACATGATTTACAGCGGCCATTTTGCTTAAGCCTCGAGTTAAGAGTTTAAGCCAGGTAAAAGGAGCGGTTAAGTTAACCTACAGTTAAAACTAACCTTCCTTGATGAAACAGAATGAACAGTCTGAGTTAAAATGTGTAACACGGGGTTAAGGTTTAACCCACGTTGAAGAAACCGGGCCTTGAAAGAGTGGGTGTATTACAACCGTATTTTATGCGCTTACAGTATATTAAGTCAATAATGTGTATAGCGAGTCCGGTTTACTGTTGCCCAGTTCCCGCGGACGAACAGAAATACTGCAACGCTCAACTCTGTGGTGTCTGTTGTAGTCTTTTGCTGGTATCAATAATGTAAACATATTTTCTCGCGAAACCGGCTGATGACACCGATGGCGGTTTAGAAGGTTCACATCGTTTACGTTTTCGAATAGTTTTGTTGGCGAAAAAAATTATAGAACCTTTGCAAGTGCCGCCAAGAAACATAAAAACACCTACTTATGAACATGGACGAAACCGCCTTTTTACAGAATTTTAATGAACATACCAAATATTTTTCTCACTTAATCCTGGTAATAAATACGGCGTTCGCCTCTGTGGTGTAGTGGTTGGTGTGATAAGCTGCCACACCCAGAGGCCCGGGTTCGATTCCAGGCTCTGTCACGAAATTTGAAAAGTGTTTCGAGGGCTGGAACGGGGTCTACGCAGCCTCGCGAAGTCAACTGAGTAGAGAGGGTTCAATTCCCACCTCAGCTATCCTCCAAGCAAATGCCGGGATGGTACCCAACGTAAGGCCACGGCCACTTAATTCACTCTTCCTTGTCTGTCTCACCCCCCCCCCCCCCGTCCGCCCCCACAAGGCCGCTGTTCAGTATAGCAGGTGAGGCTAGTACTAGTCCTCCTACCCAGTTGTATCTCCCGACCCAAAGTCTCGTTGATGATGATGCTTGTTGTTTAAAGGGGTCTAACATCTAGGTCATCAGCCTCAATGGTACAAAATGAGGCGAAATGTAATGACAATTTCAAAGTCCAAAATTCATCCACTGACCAGAATTCAAAACGTGATGGTAAAGAATGAATGGATGAATATGAATTTAGAACAATCAGTGGATCCGACCCGCAACGCCCCACCTTCCCAGAAACAATGTCTCCTTCCAAAGCACAATACAGAATCGATTACGCTTGTTGCCTAGAACGGTCCAAAATCCAGGTCAACGGCACTCATCGCTTGTTTTTTCACAATCAAAAGTAGCGTAGACTGACGGCGCTCCACACATGATAGTACTACTCACAAGTATTGTACGTTGCACAGGTAACGCATACCCATGGTGTTCCGCACATAGTGGGTACTAACCACACGGTGTTGCTCATATAGCGGTACTGCTCGCAAGAAAAGGTGTTGCCCGCGTAATGGTACTAATCACAAGTAGTTTCATGGTTCTAATTCAATCATCCCTTGGTCGCCCCTTTTAGTAGCTTCTTACGACAGGCAGGGGATACCGTGGATGTATTCTTCGTCTCCGTCCCCACCCACCAGGGGTACCCAAAGTCTCACGCTCCAGGACACTGCCCTTGAGGCGGTAGAGGTGGGATCGCTCGCAAAAAGCAACCCTGGAGGGTAAACAGATTGAGAAAGAAAGCATTTCTAGTTATGATTTCATAAAGGCACTTTTAAAGAACTGCCTTTAAAACTACTTTAAAAAACACTTTTATCGCTAACAAAAATAGTTGTTTGCTGGACATTCGTGGGTTTCCTCAAAACGTACTTCGCGACATATTCAAAGCAATAACTAGTCGGTATGTATTCATTTTGAAAGCCGTGAGATTCAATCAAGCTAGCGTCAGGCAAGTCGCGGAAACAGTTAACACGGCAACGTGCAGATGGCAGGAGTGCAGAGAAATCTCTCTCCCACACAGAGTTCGCGTTGCCATGACTACCACAAGCAACCTGGAAAGAGTCACGTGTTACCCGGGGGTATAGTCTGTCTTCTGTACGGACTATCGCTACTGACCTATCCCAGGAGATTACTGGCGAAAATGAGGGCTATTGGACTAGGAAAATAGTGGTTGAATGGGTGGCTACATTTCTAGAGTAGCTGCAGCGATATCTGATCCTGTAATGATTATGATGGGGGTCCCATATGGCATTATTATTATTCGCGAATGGGTCACTTATTTCACTCGGAATCAACATATGTTGCGCTTTGCTCCTTGCCCAGTAGTTCGAGTGTTGCAATGTCTGTTCCCCCACCAAGTACGTCGTGTTGGTTTCTTCCCATCATCGACAAATCATTTGCAAGAACAATTTCCCCGCCTACAGATTTGGTGATCCTAATTCTTTCTCTACTTGCTTATACCGCTTTGATCTCGTAGGTTTGATAAAGAAGACTGTTGACTTTCAAAATGGCTTATAAATTGAACTCGTCGCAGTCTCGTTGTGTCGGTAAATTTAGATATTTTAAACTATATTTTCAAGTTGGATTTGGGGTAATGTATTCCATATTTAAATCTTGGCCCTAAGATTGTTCTCATAATTTTCCTTTCATTAATCTCTTCATTGTTCCTTTAAATGTTTACGTTGTAAATTGAGCGTTTCTGAAGCATAAAGAGCTTACTGTTATTCCAAGACAAGCGTTTTATGTATTAAAAATTCTTTGTGTGTTGAAAAGGAATTTCAATTTTCTGAATTCTTGAAGCTACTGCTTTATTATTACTATCTATATATTAAAAGAGTTTACTAAAAACAGTTTCGCGATTTGCTTCAGTTTTGTTTTATTACCTGCACGAGACACTCAGCACATTCTCTACTTAGCTGGTTGCTAAGCGACTAACACTTTCATTAATATTCTGATAAATGATTTTCATCCTTAGAAATGCCACTGCATTCTGCTAGATACTCTTTGATTCTCTAACCTTTCCCAGCTTCCCAGTACATCCAACAGATGGCACAGCGTTCCATGCTGCGAAGTACTGTAACCCGTCATGGGGGTTATATGCATATATAATAATACTGCTGAGGGAAATCACAAAGTATCGGTGACACCGAGTAATTTCAATCTGTAGGTAGTAATAATACGCAGTGAGTTAAATGCCAAATTGAGAATGGAGGCCGTGGTAAAAAAAAAAAAATCTCCAATAAGCATTCCAGAGTAACAACAGATAGCGCAGTGGAAACCATGCTACATAACATTAGGAGAAATAAGGGACATGGCGGGTGAAAATACATGAGAAACCAAGATAAAATTTGAAAACATATATTAGAATAATAAATCAAAACTCTAGCAATTTACATGAAAGGAGAACTGTACAAATATGAAATTTTCCCAACCACATATACAAAATACAGATTCATTATAGTAAAATAAGATATGCAAGAGAAAGAAAGCAAACGAGAGAAAATAGCGCAGGAATGGAAAGGGACGAACAAGGAAAGGATAAATATAGCTGTGAAAAGAGAAACCCAGAACAAGGAGAAAAAAGAGGATGTTCACAGTTACCAAATTCGAGTATGCCAGCAGGAAATCTTCTGAGCTATATGCAAGTCACAACCACTTCCGTTATCACTCGATTGACGTAGTTCTACAGGCGAATAATCACAATATACTTCAAGTGAACCAATTTCACAACATTCAGAAACTGAAATGGCGAAGCATTGAACAGTAGGAGTCGCACAGTTGCCAATACACCACACGCACATTTGGAAAGAAAGTCGTTACCAGGTTCGTCAATGAAGAGTTTAAATACAAAAAAGAGAAGTGAAATTTCAGCCTGGAAATGTCATGCTTCCAGACAGAATTTGCAAGGGAAGTCTCTCCCAATGCAACTAAAGGTATTTACAGTAAAGAAATCAGTTTGTCATACCTCATCATCAACCAAATTGTACTAACTGCCCGAAAATGGAGGCTTCTAGGCACATGTCCCTAAGGACGGAGTTGACGTTAGATGTTGCTCATTCCACACAGGCCAAAGTCCATCTCAACATATTCAGAGGAAGGCCAGGTATTTATAGTGTGGAATAATGAGAAATATGTCTGGAAGATTCCAGAGGTTAGTGGAGCATGCGCGACAAACCAGGCGATGTCACATGACGTCAGCCGGCGAAAAGGGAGTTAGTTTATCGTAGATCGTAAAGGTGGATAGAGCAGAGTTCATGCAAGGTATGATGTGTGCAAATTCACATAAGTATGTAAGTTCCAGTTGGAGAGAATATGCGGTTTATACCATGATGAGGGTAAGTCCATATTAATAGTAGAAAAAGGTTATGTGCGTGGCGAAGTTCATAACTGTAGTTGCCGTTACAGTACCTACATGTACAAACAGATCCCATCATGCCTAACGCCTAGACATCAGCTGGGAACACCAATCGAAGGATAACCTAGCTACACTAAACACCACGTATCTCTGCCTGGCAAAAAACGCTCCTTCGAGAGTAACCTATGATCCCATAAGACAACCGCTCTATATAGAAGAACTGCAAATGAAAAATACCATTGCCTTCTACGACACATTACCAAGCTTTACAGCAAGAACTACCCTACAGGATTTAAAAAAAAGAGAGTATATGGACAGATTTTTATCAAGCAGACGGCAGAATGGTTGAGCAGCAGCATACCACAACGCGCTTATTATTAAATATTCATAAAATAATTGAAAAGGCAGGCGAAACAATACGACTAGGACAAACGAGTTATGTGACCTCCTGCGGAGTAGCGCGGGTCCACTAGTTATTACACGACACAGACAGGTCTTATAACGAGTGGGAAGGAAGCGGCCGTGGCTTTAAGGTACTGCCCCAGCATTTACCTGCTGTGAACATGGGAAACCACGGAAAACCACCTTTAGGGCTGCCGACAGTGGAGTTCGAGCCCACTATCTCCCGAATGCGCGCTCCTAGGACAGTACGAACACAGGGTCGTTGGTCACACTGATACAATCTCGCCATTGTCATTTTATCACCTGCTGAAGGTAGCCAGTCAGATCGCTTCAAATGGGCTGTACGAGGCGGTGTTGCTAAATCTACTCTAACACTGCTATCAGCAGGGACGTCCTTGCTCAAGACTCTCCCCTGGAGAAGTTTATTTCTTCTATCCGTCTACAATCTTGTGAAATGGGGAGCAGACAATAATATGATGACAAACGGGATAAAAAGTCAGGTTATAAGTGTGAAGAAGATTCATCTGATAGCACCTCGCGGGGTGTAACCTACAGTATGACGGTATTTAGGGTTGTAGTATGGGACCCTCATCAGGACTACCTGATACGAGAACTGGGAAATATTCAAAGGAAAGCTGCACGATTTTTCTGGGTGAATTTCCGACAAAAGAGGACTGTTACGAAAACGTTGCAAACTTCGGACTGGAAAAACTTGGGAGTAAGGAGACGACCTAGTCGACTAAGCGGTATGTTCCGAGCTGTGCAGAGATGGCGTGGAATGATGTTAGTAGAGAAATAAGCTTGAGGGGACCTTCTAGAAGTAGGAAGGATCATAACATGAAGATAACGTTGGGTTTCAAGACGACAGATTGGAGCAAATTTTGATTTATAGGACTAGGAGTAAAGGACGAACAATTTATCAAGGCAAACGTTCAATAAATTTGCGGGTACTTGAAAACACTTCAGAAAAGGCTGGAATTGCCACCAGGGCGACAGCATTAAATACAGATCTTTGATGACTGAACCATCACATTTCGAAAGAATCCCACTTACGAAATCAGATAAATACCAAATTGAGGTAATTCTGTGTATTTTAGGAAGATACTAGGGGCAGTCAAATGAAAACCGAACGCCCGCTACAACTTGATTCAAAAGTGATTATCACAAGCGTTAATACATGTATCCCACTGGGAGACGAGACGATCGACAGGTCACACATCCTCGTCCGAACGAAACCGACGTCCACGAATGTCTTTCTTCAGGTCGCCAAAATGTGAAAATCACAAGGTGAAAGATCCGGGCTGTACGGAGAATGTTGAAGTGTTTCCCGACCAAATCGCTGAAGCGTACAGTGATGGACACTGAGTGGTGCACTTCGAGCCAGTGCACAGCTCTTTCACGTTTTTACGTAGTATTGAAAGATGGGTTCTGACAGTTCTTAGACGGAGGTCCGTTTACTGCCTGTCTGCGTGCGGAGAAGGGAGTGTGGTTGCCATGGAAACGTGGGTGGACCTACTGCGGTTGCTGTCAGATGGAGTCGCCAAAGCTCTCACTTCTTAAAACAGAACACAGCGGTGTGAACGAACAAACAAGTGAGCTAGAAACGAAGGGAAGGAGAAAGGAATGTGGCAACACTGTGCAATGCTCCTCCCTCCAGCTGTATCTGTCAGAACGTTTCTTTTTTTTTTTTTTTTTGCTATTTGCTTTGCGTCGCACCGACACAGATAGGTTTTATGGCGACGATGGGATAGGAAAGGCCTAGGAATTGGAAGGAAGCGGCCGTGGCCTTAATTAAGGTACAGCCCCAGCATTTGCCGGGTGTGAAAATGGGAAACCACGGAAAACCATCTTCAGGGCCGCCGACAGTGGGGCTCGAACCCACTATCTCCCGATTACTGGATACTGGCCGCACTTAAGCGACTGCAGCTATCGAGCTCGGTGAACGCTTCTTTTAATATTACGGGTATATCCAGGTGCATTTTCTCTTTGGGTTGTTGTTGAAGTGATTCTTGTTTCAGCTATTGCAAGATATCAGTCTCCTTTTCTTTCAATGTATATCTGGTATTCTTTCGGCCTTTATATCTAGTCCCTCATTACTTCTCTTAATATACTCCTCATCTTTCTTACGTGCACCTAAGACTTTTCTCAATACTTTCCTTTTTGATATGTTGAAGATCGCTTTTCCCATTCATCGTCAAGCATTCTGCTGCCCACAGACGCTCTGCTTTATTATTATTATTATTATTATTATTATTATTATTATTATTTCTTTTCTGCCAGCTATGGACCACGCTGTTTTCCGTCTTGAGCTTCAACACTTGCCCAGTACTCCCGCATCCTTCATCCGTGAGCTTCCTTCCGTTCTTCGGTCCACGTCTTGTTTGTCTTCATTTTAGGTTTTGTTCGAAAACTCTGTAGACCTTCAAGTTTCTTCTTTAAAAGGCACGTTGCGAGATGTCATCGCGTAAGATCCCCAATTCTTGTAAATCTTTAACGACGTCGGTGAACCAGACCCCTTTAGTTTCCTTTTTCAGAAAGTAGGCAAAGATTTGAGTGGACAATCAATCAATCAATCAATCAATCAATCAATCAATCAATCAATCAATCAATCAATCAATCAATCAATCAATCAATCAATCAATCAATCAATCAATCAATCAATCAATCAATCAATCAATCAATCAATCAATCAATCAATCAATCAATCAATCAATCAATCAATCAATCAATCAATCAATCAATCAGCGGTCTGCATGTAGGGGAGTCGCCCAGGTGGCAGATTCTCTATGTGTTGCTTTCTAGTCTTTTCCTAAATGATTGCATAGAAATTTGAAATTTATTGAACATCACTCTTGGTAAGTTAGTCCAATCCCTAATTCCCCTTCCTATAAACGAATATTTGCATCAATTTGTCCTCTTGTACTCCAACTTTATCTTCATATTGGTGTCTTTCCTACTTTTAAAGACACTACTCAAACTTATTCGTCTACTACTGATGTCCTTCCACGCCATCTCTCCACTGACAGCTCGGAACAAACCACTTACTCGAGCAGCTCCTCTCCTTTCTCGCAAGTCTCCCCAGCCTAAAGTTTGCAACCTTTTCGTAGCGCTATTCTTTTGTCGGAAACCACCCAGAACAAATCGAGCTGCTTTACTCTGGATATGTTTCAGATCTCAAACAAGGTGAGGATCCCATACACTGCAGCCTTCTCCCATTCGTGTTACGTGACAACAGAAAGAAACTCTTCTTTTCCTCATATTGTCTGCTATTTTCTCCACATGCAGGTATAGTTAATGATCGTGCCTTCTCCTATACTCCTTACAATTTTCCTTTCTTTGGCTTCTAGTTGTTCAGCCAAACCTTTCTTATTATCATTTCACTTGAAATACAGATCAATACTTGATGACGCTGGACGTACGAGGGACGCATTCATGCCTTGCGTTGGTATTCCTCGAGCGTCTAATTGAAGAGTAAACAAGGGAGCGTCACGTGACAGTCTATTTATAAAACAAAAGCGCGTTTTTAACGCAATTGTGCGCGCGCACAAATTAATAGGCACGTCAACAATAAAGTTGCGTCTCACATGGAATGCATTCACAGTGCTGCAGGGTTCAGTGTCTCTGTCATTTCTCATCACGGCGACAGCGGTTCAGTTCCCGCCTAATGATGGTGGGATTTTTGAAATGAAAAGCAGTGTGGAACTGATAATAGTTAACGTGGTTTCCCATTTTCACACTAGGCAAATGCTGGGGATCTACCTTAAATTGAACCACGGCCACTACCTTGCCTTTTCCCGTCCTTGCTATGAATAGGCAATATACGAATGGGATGCAAGAACAAACGAAGGGGAGTTGCGGATGACACTGTTGTTCTGTCAGAGTCAGTAGAGGAGGCCCAGTAAGGCAGGCCCACAGCACCAAGATATATGACAAGTGAGAGAGAAAGGATTCAGAAAGTGGAGAAGTTCAAATATCTGGGAGAGTGGACAGACAATAACCTATCATAATGAGAGGCACTGTTGTCAAGAATCAACAAGATGAACTTGGCATATAAACTAAGTATGAACACTTTTACCAAGATGATCTCGATAAATGAAAAACTCGGACACTACCAGACAGTCATCCGCCCGGAGGCTTTATATGCAGCTGAATGTTTCAACCTGATGAAAACAGGATTGGTTAAGAAGTTGGAACTAGTGGAGAGAAACATTCTGAGGAAAATAGCGGGACCCCAAAAACAGATGCTGGCTCATACAGAAAGAAATTAAACTAAGAATTATATCTCAAGATTGAAAAGATTTGATACCACCCGAAATAGGAGAGCCATGTTTTTCGGACATAATCTACAGAACCCGGGAAGACTGACCAATCAAATAATAAGATTTTTTGGCGCTGGTATGAAGAGGTGAAGATCGACCTGGAACAAATGGGAATACAAGGAACGGAAATCAGCGAAAGGGATGCTTACAAGTCGAGGATCAATGCCAACAAGGGGACAGAGGAAAGAAGGAGACTGGAGAGTGAAAGGATGAAGGAGAACTGGACGAGGATTAAAGCCCAGAAGCTGAATTAACGTGATCAATAGTCCAAAAAAAGAAGAAAATAAAATAAAACTAGCTAAACTATCGTCACAACCCACGAACGTTTGGTAGAGGTTATATGGTGTCCTAAAATGGCTATTTTGTCCACTGCGACCTTCCAGTCGAATATCTTCACTATTTTGAATTATCCGGGGAGCATAATCATAGACATGAAGTCACACAGAAACAACAGGCAATATGGAACGAATCCCCTAAAATTAGCACCAGGAATATTTCCGAAACGAGACGCGCAATTGCTGCAGTTTCCACACATTGGAAGTTCATACAGGGACTCACAAATGTAGCCGATACAATGCTGAGAGAGTGGTTTGCATGGACCAACGCTTATTTATAGGAGGGTCGTAGAAGGAGAGAATTAGAATCACAATGGCTTTTGTTACAGAGTCCTGGTGCAAATAGTTCACGAAATATCGTTATTTCCATCTGAGAGCTCTGGCTGGGACATGACACAACCAACCGCCACAGAAACACGCAATAATCAATAGAAAGGCCATCTGACCGTAAAACAGGGCTTAGTCCCAGAGGACTGGGAAAAAGATCAAGAAAAAGAAAGATCTTCGCTTTACATTCAACAACTATCTTTACGGAGACGCCGAGTTGCGGGAATTATGTCCTGTAGCAGTTCTTTCACCGACGCGGACCGAGACGGGATTGAATCCTCCAACGTCCTTTGTACTACATTTAGAGGAGAAATCACATGCAAGATGAAATTACTTTTCTTTGTTTTGACACTTGTACGTCATTTTTCTTTTTCAGAAATTTTATAAATTTTTGCCGTACTGAATTAGTTTCAGTCACACGTCTAAAATTAGGAGGATGAACACTCAACTCCACAAATTTGTCCGGGAAAGAAATATTTAATTTTATTGCCCGAATTCTTCAATTCTGTATTAAATGTTACTTAACAGATGTTAACTAACAATGTTTAACACTTTGGTTAAAGGTACTAACATTTCAAACATTTATTACTAAACAATTGTTAAAAGACAAGATTTCTCAACGCGGTTGGCAGTGAGCGTCTTTTGTTTCTTTACATAAAGCGCTCCTAGCGGTATGTTGGAAGAGTATTTTGTCGCACATGGTTGACATTATTACGTGTGCAGTAAGAGGCAACACGAACGTTATTATGATGAATGCGAGACATAGATTTAATTTGAATTAAGTTAGTTTGCTCGAAAAATGAAAGAACGGACTCTTATATCACAACATTCAATAATGAGTGCTCCTACATCACCGGGAAAATGTGATGTCTTGAATGATTATCGGACATTCTTTTACTGTAGGAAAGCTAATGTAATGCCATGCTAATTCAGCGAAAAGCCTCTTCAGGAGCGTAGTCACCTACAGGAAACGAGTCTAAGGCATAATAACTAGGGCCCGGATTATATGTACATAAATACGTAGCTAAAATTGACAACATATGTAGTTAAATACATAATAAACAAAAAAATATGTAACTTAATATCTAAGTTTTATCTGATGTATTCTTGTACACAGAAAAGAAAACAAAACCGAAAAAAGTTCAAAGTGCAGATATTATTCAACCTCTAAATTTACTTTGGAGGCACAATTAATAACTAAATAGTTTTCCAAATTATCTGCGATCATCGAATGCCTTCTGTCAGTTGGGATGTTGTTATAGATAGAAAAAGATCTTTCAACTTCACATGAAGTCACTGGCGCGTATTTCAAACTTCCCGCCACAGAAATATTTAGTTGTAGACTTGCTCAAGCAGGAAGGTCCTTATTAAGACAGAAGAAATTTGATCTCATCAAACACAAACATGCCCATTAGAAAAATGTTCATGAAGACTTTTGCGTAGACTGCAGGCCTTTATGGAAGTGAACGGAATAACCGAAGAAGAAAGAAAGAAAGAAAGAAAGAAAGAAAGAAAGAAAGAAAGAAAGAAAGAAAAAAGAAAGATATATGGCATTAAACCGAGGACTGGCAAAGGTCACTAAATCTGAGAGCAGAACAATGTGACAGCTCGAGTTAAGGGATGCGATTCATGGCAATGCCTCGCTTTAAACCATTAAATTATTTCTAGATGTTAGAGACGCACAAGCTTTTAAAACTATTTTCAAATGTTTAATTAAAAACTTAAATCGATGTAAAATTACTGAAGAAAGGAATCGTGTTTTCTGAACAGATGTAATATTTATGAAAATATTTACAGTATTATGCATCGAAATATGTAATTTTAAACTCCTAAAATAATGGTCCTTTTAATGTGATTCGTCGACATTTTAGTTTTTCTTGTGGCTACAAGTACGGGAACGGAATTTGTAATTACACATAATCCGGGCTCTAATCCTGCACTGGAGACACAAATAAGTTGCTACTCTAACCTATTTTCAATTTCTTCTAGTATCTTGTTCATTATGGCTTTCGTAATTAGGCACCTATCTTTGTAGAAAACTTTCTTTTGACAGTTATTCTAAAAAGGGCCATCGTTTGCCTTCTTCAGCTTACAAATAGTTTTCACACAGCTAGAGCCCAGCACGGCTGCGGAGATCCGCGAAGTTAGTGTCTTGGAGGATATCGCAGTGCGGATAATCTGTAAATAATGGAGTTTGTTGATATTCACTCAGGTATACTCTTATTTTTGCTTGTGGTTAGGTGACCCTTGACAGTGAGTCCATAAAGCCGTAAATCTTACTTAAGCCTAACTCGCACTTGCCCGAAAGGAAGGAACAAAGGTCATTACGTCGGACTACATTGCAAGAGAAAATCCCTCATAAAGCTGTGACTGTAGAGGTTCTGGTGCCAGGTGTCAGGCCCATATGTTTCAATACCTTGGGTAAATGAAATGAAATGGCGTATGGCTTTTAGTGTCCGACAATATGTTCGGCTCGCCAGAAACAGGTCTTTTGACTTGACTCCGTAGGCGACCTGCGCGTCGTGATGAGGATGAAACACCCAGCTCCCGTGTCAGCGAAATTAACCAATTAAGGTTAAAATTCCCGACTCTGCCTGGAATCGAACCCGGGACCCCTGTGACCAAAGGCCAGCACGCTAACCATTTAGCCATGGACACGGACAATACCTTGGGTGTAATATACTGAGTTAAATATTTACAATATCCGCGGATAACTATTCGCGAATGCGGATGGAGGTGCGGGGCGGATGCGTCAAACGTACGTCTTCTAGATGCAACCATTTTGAAATTCTAACAGCTATTAAGAGGTTTAACACAGAGCACGTATCATGTTAATGTAACACAATTATTAACAATTTGTTACAGTTAACTTAAGAGATGTTAACACATTTTCGAAAAGAGAGGACATACTCTCCTGCCACTTGCACAATACATTCATCGTAAGACGACTTTGAAAGAAGCTCAACTTCTGCGACGGGCAATTTTTGTACACTTGAGTGTATTCAAGTACAATATTGAGAACAAAACGATGTAACTCGCGAATTATGTTGAAGATCTTCCGCACAGGTGTGGAACTTCCAGGAACGAGTTCTTATGTTTAGTAACATACTGCAGTTTTAATGGCTGCCAACATTAATAACAGCTCCCCCGCACTGTTCTGCAACAGTGTGTCGAAATTAGGTTACGGCTTTTTTCTCTCAAGCCTGCCAGAATTAATGAGCTGGAATTCCGTAAAATACACATTTTGCACACACGACAATATCAACACGTCATCAAAAGAATAAACAGTCATAAAACAAAGTCGTTTCTGTGACTCGTTTGGAAATAGCCATACTTCACAGATTACGAACCTTGTCGAAGGAAAGGGCTATCCTGAGTTCCCGCCCAGGCTCACGTGTGCTATGGATGTTTCGTAGAAGACCTCCCAAAAAGTGTCTAACAAAATTAATAGTCCAGCCCGAAGCCATATAAAAATGCACACCCAGACACCTGACCGGATCAGGATTTGAATTAATGAACCACCATCTAGCGGCGAGGATAGGAACTGTGCCGGCTGCCGAAACCTCTCGCAATACCCTGGGGCAATAATTAATGACTGAGAGATGAAATTACATTGCAGAGTGTTGCTGGAATGAAAGTTGAGAGGAAAAACCGGAGTACCAGGAGAAAAACCTGTCCCGCCTCCGCTTTGTCCAGCACAAATCTCACATGGAGTCACCGGGATTTGAATCACGGAAACCAGCGGTGAGAGGCCGACGCGCTGCCGTCTGAGCCGCGGAGGCTCTCGAAGCCACATAACTCGACAGAAATTATGTTTACTCACTGGATCCCACAGTTTTCGGCAGTAAAAGGTTACTGAAGCTAGTTACAAGTATAGTCTATCCTGCACAACGGTTATGTTATGAGATTTGCATAAACAACAGGGGTACGATCTATTAGAACCCCTAGTATTAATGTTACTCTTGCTATATTATGGCAGACAGGGAACCAATGGCATGTACTGAACCCCATCTAGCCCAGCGCTGCTGGGGTAAAAAACTTTGTATTAACATTTTCTAACTATTCCTTAGAACGCTTTTTACAATGTTTAAAAAATTGCGAGCATCTAAGCCAAGCCAAGTGCAGCGGTCTCGACAATCCGCTCGCACTACCGCGGGTCAGCTTTTCCAGCGAGCTGGGTTTCCTTTCCGGCGCGATAGAGACCTACCCCTAGCGAAATTTAAGGTCACTTGAAGCTTCATCGAGGCGCAACTGTGCCCCTTCCCCCGACAGCAATTTACGGCGACAGGCCAGCTAGCTTAGGTAAAGGGTATTAGTTTTTATACTTGACACTCGAAGTGTTCAGCGCCACACACTAGAGACTGCAAGAAAAATATCAACATCTTAACAGTATAGCCACTTGCACATCGTCTTGCTAATAAAAATAGAGCCAGTATATGAAATCAATTGTAATGTAGAAGAATATATTTTAGTCTTAGGTTTCGGCATGTATACAGTTTACTGATCGCACGTGTAGTGTATGTGTTCCGATAGCCGCAGCATGAACATAAGAGTTAAGTGCCAATGGTTGTCTGCGATGGTGGTATATAGTGAATTCTTTTAGTGTTCCTCTGGGATTATAGGTGAAGGTTTCGTGAGTTCTGTGGCATTCTTCATGAATATAACGTGTCTTATACGTCGTGACAAATACATTCCCTCGTTTGTCGTTGATGCACATACACTCAGTATGCGAGTGAAACTAGAAAACTTCAACGACGGTAAAATACCAGTTACATTTTGCTGACTAGTTTAGATTAGGATTTTTAAGTAAAAAAAACCAAATAGTTAGTCGCAGTGTATTTTTGTGAAAACCATGACTGTACTATCACGAAGCGTCAGCGGATAAAACTGTAAATACATTGTTTAAAATCTGCTATAGATTAAGTTATGATGGTGTCGTCACTGCCGTGAATATCAATTTGGAAGTATGTGTGAGTGTGCGGTTGAAAATATTCTTGAAAGATATTTCTCAGGTAGATTTTCCACGAAAAATGCAGACTTATAAAATGTTAATGTTGACTTTAGAGAGTGTAGTGGGGCTACGATTATTTATATTTAAAAAAAAATTTGCAGCTGGGGTAATGAATATTTTCACCGCACGTCCCTGTTAATATCCAAATTAGTTTGTATTCTAATTAGGCATTGCCTAATAATTCGGTGCCTGAACGATTGCTACCTACCTCGGTAAGAAACCGCGACAATGGCGCGGAGTTATACTTGTCAGGACACGTGTTCGATGTTTTACTTCTTGATCTTCGCAATCGTTTCACTATGACACACTGCCGCGCACTGATGACAACGGAGTATAAGCTACAGAAATGAGATTTTGGCGCTATCTTCAGATGAAAATTAAAACTACTCATGGGGAAGAAGGGACTCCAACAACTGGCTCACAGACCTCCTTGTTAATGCGAGAAAGTCGAGGGAAAATGACTAAGCTTTGAAATAAACACAAACAGAAACACATTCGAATTTTATCTTGGAGAGAGAGACTCATGTAATTCCAAATATGACAAAAATTCTTGACGGCAATACTCGCAAGGACTTGTAGTAATATATATACTTCTCTGAAAGTAGCGATATGTTGGAGGGAGTTTCTAATGTTTATAAGTCCCAGAACATCTGGCCAAATTCAGTGAAATCCGACGGCAAAATATGTGCAATCAAATGCAAGTGTTGAGAGGAACAGACGTTGAGTTTTATGCTATTCGAATGTGATATTAAACTGTTGACTGATACTGTGCCATCCGCCACATTTCATACTCTGTATTAGATATCATCAATACACTGGAGAACTCTGGTATCGCACACTTGTTGACCTGTGAAGGTGGCCAGGTGTTTTCGCTTCGCAGTCACAGCGGATGCAGTCATGAAGGAACTCATTAATGAGCAGATAACGCTCACACACAAGGTTATGGCTATTTCCAGACACTGTCACCTGATAACAGAACTCGAGAGATTCTGGAGTGGCTCTCCTCTTCTTGAACAGGCACCGCTATTATTTATAGACGACATACGAGGCACAGTGGGTGTAGAGGAACTCACAAAATCTCCTGAATCTTATTACAGTGAAACCTTTATGAACCGGAAAACTGTCCATGTAGAAAAATTTTCCCGGTCCCGCGAATTATTGTTTAATGTTCATGTAAGTTACCTGCATTTAGCGGAATCTGTCTGATGCGGAAACGGAACGAAATTTTGTGACTACAACGAAAAAAAAAATGTAAATTCCTTAATTAACCCTTTCAGTACATGTGTATTCCGAATGGATCTAAAACAGCATTCGGCCATGACATGTGTGTCTGTTCGATACTGCAGAAGCAGTGAAAGGTGTGTCGCCAAATACGGTAGTGAATGCTTTCACAAAGCCAAGTTTGTCTCACACCCTGACGAAGGAACCGTCATATACGAAAATACTGACGTGTTACAACAAAACTCTCAAAGAGTCATGTCAGCGCAGAAGTTACGTGCCCATTGCTATTGGCTTTACGTCGTACAGATAGGTCTTATGGCGACGATGGGACAGGAAAGGGCTAGGACTGGGGAGGAAGCAGCCGTGGCCTTAATTAAGGTACAGCCCCAGCATTTGCCTAGTGTGAAAATGGGAAACTACGGAAAACCATCCTCAGGGCTGCCGACAGTGGGGTTCGAACCAACTATCTCCCGAATAGTGGATACTGGCCGCACTTAAGCGACTGCGGCTATCGAGCTCGGTACGTGCCCATTGATCTAGAAGCCGAGACAGAGGCAGCGTTAGAAAACATCGAAGAGTTCGTCATTTCCAAGAAAAGGAAACAGAAATTGATGGCGATGATGAAGAGGACGAAGACGATGAATATGATGGCTTATGTACCGACATGTCTTATCAGCCGTAAAGGATATCGAGTCATTTTTACGAGCGAAAAATGATGCGAAATGGATCGACATTATTTGCAGTGCCCGTATTTTAATTGAAGACCGTGATGTGTCTAGCAAACAATTCTGGATTACTGGAAGACAGTAATGTACAGTATTACTATTAGTGTTATTTCCATAAAGTATGTAATGTGTACTAATAAGTGAATGTGAGAAGGTACAAGTGGCGATGAACTAGTGTGTCATTACTACCGCACAAAATACACTGCTGGTTTATCTAACGGAGGCATGTACTTACCTTCATACAGCGGAAAAAGTTCCGGTCCCTTGAGTTTCCGGTGAGGACAGGTTTTATGAACTATCATAAGAATGTATTGTATATCTACACATTCCGTTTTTATCATAATTTTCAGAGGTCTGATAGTATTGCATTTACGATGTGGAAACATACCCATTATTTATTAAGGTTGTGTATGTACGTCATTAAATTTGGATTTAAAGCGGCGTACATACGTTTTTTTAAGAGCTCCATTCAAAACGCACGATATCAATCATTACAAAAACATTAATTAATTTATACACAATAATTTGTAATTATTCTCGTTATTAACCTAATCAAGTAGATTCAAAGACTAGTTCTATGCTGCGTATTGTCAAAATGGGTACCCTTCAATTACGAAGTAATTAAAATTAATTAAATTGTATGCGGAAAAAGAGTAAATAATTTCATCTCATTATCATGTATCCTGTGTAAATTAATATTATTTACCTCCATAATTGTATCGGGCTTTAGTAGGCGTGCAACTGATTGTGCTACTCTTCATAAATTACACTGGTCAACAAATCAATCAATCAATCAATCAATCAATCAATCAATCAATCAATCAATCAATCAATCAATCAATCAATCAATCAATCAATCAATCAATCAATCAATCAATCAATCAATCAATCAATCAATCAATCAATCAATCAATCAATTTTTCTAAATAACTTAAGAGAAGTAGGAGATTAATTGAACATCTCCCGTGGTAAAATATTTTTTGCTTTGGGCTTTACGTCGCACCGACACAGATAGGTCTTATGGCGACGATGGGATTGGAAAGGCCTAGGAGTTGGAAGGAAGCGGCCGTGGCCTTAATTAAGGTACAGCCCCAGCATTTGCCTGGTGTGAAAATGGGAAACCACGGAAAACCATCTTCAGGGCTGCCGACAGTGGGATTCGAACCTACTATCTCCCGGATGCAAGCTCACAGCCGCGCGCCTCTACGCGCACTCGCCCGGTGGGTAAATTTTTAAAACCTTGATTTTTGAAGAAAATGCCTGTTTTTTATGTAATTTTCTGTAACTTTTCCGCTAAACAAAGACGTATACGCTGTCTGAAAATGCGAATCGTTATCATCTTGTGCGGCTCCACGGCTAAATGGTTAGCGTGCTGGCCTTTGGTCAGAGGGGCCCCGGGTTCGATTCCCGGCAGTGTCGAGAATTTAAACCAGAATTGGTTAATTTCGCTGGCATGGGGACTGGGTGTATGTGTCGCCTTCATCATTATTTCATCCTCATCACGACGCGCAGGTCGTCTACGGGCGTCAAATCAAAAGACCTGCACCTGGCGAACATGTCCTCGGACACTCCCGGCATTAAAAGCCGTACGCCATTTTATTATTATCATCTTCATCTTCTTCTTGTGCCGCTTTTCCCACACATATGTAGCAGATGTGGATTTGGCCCTGTTTTACGGCCGGATGCCCTTCGTCACACCAACCCTATATGGAGGATGTAATCACTACGGCGTGTTTCTGCGGTCTGTTGTCTGAATATGAAGAGGAAAGTGTTGGGATACACAAACACGCAGTCTCCAAGCCAGAAGAATTAATCAGTAGCTATTAAAATCCCTGACCGGGCCGAGAATTGAACCCAGGACCCTCTGAACCGAAGGGAAGTGCGCTGACTATTCAGCAACGAGTCGGACTAGCTTAGATGTGAATGGACGGGTAAAATACATTTTAATTAACAACTAGTATGGGTCAACACCGAATGTGTATCAGAGATCTTTTACATTCCGTCAACGAACGAGATGAGTGTCTGATAGACTTTCTACCACTGCTCCAGAGAGGCAGTTCAGCCATTGAACGCCCGAGAGAGATTCACATTATTCTGCCATCTAGCGGGCCTAGAGTAAAATGGAACGTCGACATTGACAAAGAGATAGCGTCAAATTAAAATGTCTGCCCACGTTAGCTCAAGCCACACGATTATTCTTTCTCCGATAGGGTCTTCACGGGACCGCGTGACAATTTCAATGCTTCATCCTTTGTTGTTCCTTCTTCTTTCTCCAACACTCCTTCATCTCGTTTTCCTCTCCTCGGACCATTTTGAGCCTGTTTTCTTTCCCTCTCGATCTTGGAATCCCTCTATTTTTTACTCTTTCTTTCTCAAAATTTCTCTCTCTGTTACTTCTTTTTCTCTTATGTTTTTTTTTCAAATCATGAATCCTGGTTGTTATTAACTTCTTGCTTCAAAAATATTTGAAGATCTGTTTGGTTCACCTGTTGTCATCCATTCTGTATTAATGTACAACAAATATCAATCGTCTCTTCCGCATTGTATCTGTAATGTTTTCTATGTTCCGTTGTATCTCATCATTACTTCTTGATTTCCAGAGTTCTGTAGTTCTTAGCGGACCGAGTATTTTCCGTATCATTTTTCTTTCCAGTACTTCTAACTTATCCACCTTGTACGAGACATTCACTCGCGTATAGGCATTTCGGTTTGACTATTGTGTTGTAGTGTTGTATTTTGTTGTATATATACCGTATGCTCTTTCCATCATGTGTATCCTTTCTTCTACAGCAGGTTATTATTATTATTATTATTATTATTATTATTATTATTATTATTATTATTATTATTATTACTATTACTATTATTATTATTATTATTACTATTATTAACTTTACGATGTCAAACTTCTGTTTCTCTCAGAATATTTTAAATGCCATGTTGGTAAATGTGTTCGCAGGACGACACCGTCCCACGTAAGCTCGCGCTTGCAGTAATGGAGCATATTATGAGGCAGCCTGTGAGGTGGCCAATAGAAATGTTTGCTATTTATAGACTTTACGACCACGGCAGGCCGTGAGCCGTATTAATGACCGTAACGCATTCTTCAGCTCCACTGTGCTGGAACTCTACACTAGAGCGGAACAAATGTCGAGATTATCTCAAATACTATAGGTCAGGAATGTATCGGTTTGATTTCTGTCGCCTCCGTCTCACCAGTTCAAGATTAGATCATACGACGATTAGAGAATGGACTGCCTGTTAAAATTTAAGAGCATATTCGAATATCTGAACTTCTGTCCTAAAAGTTCAGTGAATTTCTTCTCAACACTTATGGAGAATTAATTTATTTTGAGCTTTTTTCTTGACCAATATGGAATTAGATAACCCTATCTTCGAGATTAAGAAAACACTTTACCCTTTGCGAAAATCAAATTGATCATAAATGTGTCTATCGGACATGGCCGTCCATCAACGGCTGCTAACTTGAGATGATCACCAGCCGTAAGACATAGCCTGTACGGTTACTAGGTCAAAATACTTTACATCACAGCCTGCACGGTTACTAGGTAACAATACTTTACATCACAGCCTGCAGGGTTACTAGGTAACAATACTTTACATCACGGCCTGCACTGTTGCTAGGTCAAAATACTTTACATCACAGTCTGTACGGCTGGTAGGTCAAAATACTTTACATCACAGTCTGTACGGCTGGTAGGTCAAAATATTTTACATCACAGTCTGTACGGCTGGTAGGTCAAAATACTTTACATCACGCTCTGCACGGTTTTTAGGTCAAAATACTTTACATCACGCCCTGCACGGTTTTTAGGTCAAAATACTTTACATCACGCCCTGCACGGTTTTTAGGTCAAAATACTTTGCATCACAGTCTGTACGGCTGCTAGGTAAAAATATAAGGTGTGATCAAAAATGTTCTGTTCGATGGCCGTGCAGTCAAGATCTCCGTAAGCACTGAGCTTCTCATTCCACCGACGCACCAGATTGAAGATCGCCATTTGGTAAAACACCGTATCCTGTTGCATGAAGAAGTCTGGCGATTATGATGATGATGATGCTTGTTGTTTTTTTGTTTTTTTTTTTGCTAGAGGCTTTACGTCGCACCGACACAGATAGGTCTTATCGCGACGATGGGATAGGAAAGGCCTAGGAGTTTGAAGGAAGCGGCCGTGGCCTTAATTAATGTACAGCCCCAGCATTTGCCTGGTGTGAAAATGGGAAACCACGGAAAACCATTTTCAGGGCTGCCGATAGTGGGATTCGAACCTACTATCTCCCGGATGCAAGCTCACAGCCGCGCGCCTCTACGCGCACGGCCAACTCGCCCGGTGCTTGTTGTTTAAAGGGGCCTAACATCTAGGTCATCGGCCCCCAATTGCACGAAATGTTATGACAATTTAAAAATTCATAACCCTTCACTGACCAGAATTTGAAAACGTGAGGACGAAGAATGAATGGATGGATATGAATTTAAAACACTCAGTGGATCCGACCCGCAATGCCCCAAATCGCCAGAAACTAACGTTAAACAATAGTATTACTGACCAAACGGGTCCAAAATCCAGGCCATCGGCCCCTCATAATGGTACTTATCGCTAGGAAAGTAGAACCATGGTATTTGTCATATTGCGGTACTAATCGAAAGTAGCGTAGACTCGCGGTATTCCACACATTATGGTACTACTCACAGGTAATGTAATGCGCACATGTAACACAGACCTATGGTGTTTCGCACATTGCGGCGCTATTTACAGGCAACGCAAACCTATACAGCCAACACAAACCTATGGTGTTCCTCACATAAGTGGACTACCCCAGGGACTCGCACTATCTCGTGGTGTTCCTCACACAGTGGGTACTAAGCATAGGCAAGGCGGAGCCATGGTGTCGCTCATATCACAGGTACTGTAAAATGCATCCTGAGCACACACTGTCGCTACTAATCACAAACCTATTGTGTAACCAACATAGTGGTACTATGTGCAAGTAAAAGCGACCCATGGTGTGCCCTGCGTGATGGTACTAATTTCAAGTAGTCTCGTGGTTCTAATTTGAGCATTCCTTGGTCGCCCCTTTTAGTCGCCTCTGACGACAGACAGGGGATACCGTGGGTGTATTCTTCGTCTGCGTCCCCCCACCCACAGGGGGTTGTGTGTTTGGTCCGCGAGAGGTATTTTATTTCTCTCAAGTCCGCCGGCAAGCCGGTTAGCCGCCCCCGCGCCATCCGCCCCCTGGGACGCACCACGTGGCAGTATGACATCTTCCCCTGCTACGCCAGCGTAGTAGCTTCGTGGCATGAAGAAGTCTGCTGCACTTCCTCGTCCGGCAGGAAGCGTGACTTTTCAAGGCCACTTTGAGGGGAATGAAGGTGTGAAAATGGAATGGGGAGAGATCAGGACTATAGGGCACAAGCCCGAGTGTCTCCGACTTGAGTTAGCACCCAGATCGATCGGCGTCTTGTGTCGAAACGCGACCCGCACAGAACTTGGTGCACTATTCCACAACGGTGGTTTTCGACAGGCATGCTGCCCCATAAACAGACTTCAAATCTCCGATGAATGTCCACCGGAGTTTGTCCATCGGCAGCCAAGAACAGAATAATACCACGTTGGTCCTGTTTGGACGCATTTGGTAATAACGTCAACATAGGTCATGTGGCCGCACCCCGGCACGACACGACTGCCACACTAATCCCTTCCCCTACATGTCCCTGCTTACATTCCCGCATCGGAGTCGCCCTACATTGCATGTCCGCTGAAGCAACGCCCCAAACGGAAACTTTGGATTACGCCGTATATTTTACATCACAGCCTGTACGGTTGCCAGGTAACAATACCTTACATCAGATCCTGCACGATTGCTAGGTAACAATGCCTTACATCAGATCCTGCACGGTTGCCAGGTAACAATACCTTACACCACAGCCTGCACGGTTGCTAGGTAACAATACCTTACATCACAGCCTGCACGGTTCCTAGGTAACAATACCTTACATCACAGCCTGCACGGTTGCTAGGTAACAATGCCTTACATCACATTCTGCACGGTTGCCAGGTAACAATACCTTACACCACAGCCTGCACGGTTGCTAGGTAACAATACCTTACATCACAGCCTGCACGGTTCCTAGGTAACAATACCTTACACCACAGCCTGTACGGTTGCTAGGTAACAATACCTTACATCACAGCCTGCACGGTTGCTAGGTAACAATACCTTACATCACAGCCTGCACGGTTGCTAGGTAACAATACCTTACATCACAGCCTGCACGGTTGCTAGGTAACAATACCTTACATCACAGCCTGCACGGTTGCTAGGTAACAATACCTTACACCACAGCCTGTACGGTTGCCAGGTAGCAATACCTTACACCACAGCCTGTACGGTTGCTAGGTAACAATACCTTACACCACAGCCTGTACGGTTGCTAGGTAACAATACCTTACATCACAGCCTGCACGGTTGCTAGGTAACACTACCTTACATCACAGCCTGCACGGTTGCTAGGTTACACTTCCCTCACGCTAGTTTCGCTATCGCAAATTTTCAGATGACTGTAACCTACAAAACATATTTATGTCAAACCAAAAATTTGCAAAAAATCTGCACTAATTTTTCTTTTCTACTGGATATAACTTGGCAGCATGAGTTGGTAACCATAGCAACACCTAGATGAGTCGCGCACTTGTGACAGGTCCCACACTGTCTCCTTCCCCTCTTCTGCGGGGCCGTGTGAGTCTTTCTTTTGCCGATGTCTTCACTGACCACCACTCAGCCCGGCTCCCTCAGCGATCAGGCCCGACGGAGGAGTTTAACTATACAGTTAATTCTTAACCACACTAGCATATTCAACCTTCCACATACAGTTGGCGTCATGAAGGTCATTCTGTCGTAAAACTTGGCTTAATTCACACGAGGTGCTAGGAAAGGCACAGTAGAGGGTGCTCATTAATAAACAGTACATTATTCTTGTTATTACAAGCCGGTGGATTGTGGCATCGAGCTATTGTATCATCCGGAGAAGCTTTGTGTACACAGACCAATTTGATCCCGTCTTATCTTATCAATACCGCCAGACGAACCCATAGTAAGACTCTCTCTAAGCCCCGATATCCAAGTTCTATTTTTACCCTGAACGAAGGATCTCAATGGTCTCATCTGTGAACAGGGAAGAGTTCATTATTGTTTCCTGAAACGGTGTAGTTACAGCTAAAACCTCCTCACATTTCTTCTTCTTCTTGTGCCGTCTCCCCACACAAGAATGGTGAACAAGTGCATGAGGATTTACGTCCACGTCTACCTTCTGTATCAGACACTGTTGGTCATTCTGCGACACATCCACTTTGCGAAAGCCGCAATCCTTCACGGTGTTCGAAAGAGTTTCTAATTTCTAATTTGAGTTCACAATCAACCACCCACCCACCCACCACTGATCTGCATTTAAGGCAGTCACCCAGGTGGCAGAATTCCTATCTGTTGTTTTCCTAGGCTTTTCTTAAATTATTGCAAACAAATTGGAAATTTATTGAACATCTCCTTTGGTAAGTTATTCCAATCCCCAACTCCCCTTCCGATAAAAGAATATTTGCCCCAATTTGTCTTCTTGAATTCCAACTTTATCTTCATATTGTGATCTTTCCTACTTTTAAAAACACCACTCAAACTTATTCGTCTACTAATATCATTCCATTCCATCTCTCCACTGACAGCTAGGAACATACCCACTTAGACGAGCAGCTCGTCTCCTTTCTCCCAAGTCTTCCCAGTCCAAACTTTGCAACATTCTTGTAAAGCTACTCTTTTGTTGAAAATCACCCAGAACAAATTGAGCTGCTTTTCTTTGGATTTTTTTCCAGTTCTCGAATCAAATTATCCTGGTGAGGGTCCCATACACTGGAACCATACTCTAGAATTATATGTCCTCTCGGTTGCTCACAAAATGTTTTTTTTTTACCGGGCGAGTTGGCCGTGCGCGTAGAGGCGCGCGGCTGTGAGCTTGCATCCGGGAGATAGTAGGTTCGAATCCCACTATTGGCAGCCCTGAAAATGGTTTTCCGTGGTTTCCCATTTTCACACCAGGCAAATGCTGGGGCTGTACGTTAATTAAGGCCACGGCCGCTTCCTTCCAATTCCTAGGCCTTTCCTATCCCGTCGTCGCCATAAGACCTATCTGTGTCGGTGCGACGTAAAGCCCATAGCAAATTTGAGAAACACACTTCTTGCATGATACCATTAAATTTGTTTTGGCTTCTTAGAGCTGGAGGGGGAGGGGGGCGGGGCACCCGTAAATTTATGTAAAGAAATAGGATTATGTAACAAAATGTGAGATGGATGTGTAATCCAGCAAACCGGTCTTCCAGAATGCAGCGAGAGTAACATAAATTATAGGGGTTCTGATAGAATGTACCCCTACTATTTATGCTAACCTCATAGCATAACCGTTGTGCAGGTAGACTGTATCTGTTATCCGCTTCAGTAAGTTTGCATTCTAACCTATTATCGACTAAAAATCCGGGCTCTGGTCTTTACTCAGTGCCACCTAGCAGATTCGAAACTGTCATAGACATGAATGAGATTCAGACTTTGGAGCAAGCTACATTTCGCTCCAGCCTGTGCCAAGGGGCAGTGCACAGTGAGTTATTGCTGTCCAGAACACAGGTAGATCAATTACTGTATGGAAGGTCATCGTTTGTATTGATATGCTGTGTTCATAGTGCGTATGGTCTGCATACTAATAACATTCTGAACTTAATTAACAGACAATTATTGAAAATTATAGGCTGAACAACGTATACTTCAAGTTCATATGGGCTGTTGATTTATTCAGCAGTTAAGGGCTCATTCCTCCGTCTATTTCTTCTCACTCCCGACCTTGCGGCAGATAACCACGCTTTGCTACAACCACCACTACCTCCAGGGCAACTTAACAGTAAAGGTCAGTGAAGTTCGCATTCGATGACTTCGCAATACAAAACTGAATTAGGGAATACTTCAGTTAGGGTTGACTGTATAAAAAGTCTCATAACGTCACAAAGTTTCCTTCTCTTTTAACGTCGCACTAAGACAGTGAAGGAAAGGCCAAGGAGTGGGAAGGAAGTGGCCATGGCCTTAATTAAGCCACAGCCTGGCGTGAAAATGGGAAACCAGACAAAACCATCAGTAGGGATGTCGAAAGTGGGATTGAAACCCGCTCACTCCCGGATGCAGGCTCACGTTTGCGCGCCAAAGAATGTAGCCATGAACAAGAAACAACTTCAACGTCCCACTTCTCTGTTAGCCCTCCTCCCTTCTTTGAATATCGGAATGCCAGTCATCCCATCGTCTAAGGTGAGACAAATACATAGCGAGCTTTATGAACGTATGTCCTATGATACTTGAACTTGTATACAGCCAAACTCTGTAGCAAATTGTGAGCCCTTGAGGCAGCTCTCTAAAGTCAGGCTTTTAAGAACAGTGTATAGCCGCCATCTTGCCTAATGAGGTTACGCTTGCACTCTTACGCGGTTAGCTCGTGTGTCGAACTTCCAGTCTGTTAGGTCGAACCCGGGGTTGTAAGGTTAATCCCGCACACATACCCTGCGTTACGTTATGACGTCATGTGACATACAAACTCAAACACTATGATTCGGACGTCTGTAACTGAGCTGGAATCGAACGAAAACTTAGGTTCACAAGGCCAGCGCTTTACCGACAGAGGATTATTATTATTATTCTTTCTCCGTCAGGGTCCTATAGGGACCACGTAACAATTCCAATCATTCATCCTTTGTTGTTCCTTCTTCCTCGAATACTTGTTCTTCTCCTTTTTATCTCCTAAGACCATTTTGAGCCTGTTTTCCTTCCCGCCGACTTTGGAATCCTTGCATTTATAACACTTTCTTTCAAAAAATCTCTCTCTCTCTGTTGATTCTTATTCCCTTATATAGTTTCTCTTCAAATCAAATCTTTCTTGACTTCATGAATCCAGGTTGTTGTTGACTTCTTGTAGCAAAGATATTTGAAGATGTGTTTGCTTAACCTGTTGTCGTCCATTCTGTAGAAATCTCCAAAAAATAGAAATCGTCTCTTCCGCATTGTATCTGTTATGTTTTGTGTACTCCGGTATATTTCATCATTACTCCTTGATTTTCACAGTTCTGTAGTCCTTAGCGGACCGAGTGTTTTCTGAGTAATTTTTCTTTCCAGTACTTCTAATTTATCCAGCTTGTAATTCAGTACTAAACATTCACTCGCGAACAGACGTTCTAGTTTGACTACTGTGTTGTGGTGTATTTTGAGGCTTTTAGATAAACACTTTTTCTTGTAGATATTCCTAGTTATACCGTACGGTCTTTCCATCTTGTCTATTATTTCTTCTACAGCGAACTTTTCCAAACCATTCTCTTTATCTCCCAAATATCTGAATTTCTTTGCCTTCCTTATTTGTCCAATTTCTGTTATCAGAAATTCTGGAGCATTGTTTATATTTGTCATAAATTTGGATTTTTTTGTACAGATATTATTTAACCTGATCTGTTGGCTATTGCTTCCAAGAGATTGACCTGTATTACTGCATGTTACAGGTTATGGAAAGTATAGCAAAACCATCTGCAAAGACTAGACAGTTCATTTCAACATGTGTGTTCTTTCCTCTGTGTTATTTCAGTTATTATTATTATTATTATTATTATTATTATTATTATTATTACTATTATCTTGTATGAGAATAATGGAATGCAGTGGCTACTGTACATTACAGCAGAGGCTTAGTATCGTAACGAGGATGACAATGTCTCGTTGCTAAGATGCCATGTTGAATATGACAAAAATTATTTGTGTGTATGTCTGAATACTTGATACTTTCAGGACGACCCGTTCTTACTGTGTGCAAATGAGTGTGTGAATAACCTGACAATGAACCAAGGACCTTGTCAGCTAAATAGAGTTGTTTACCAAGAGTTAAAAATAATATTCCGGCGTGGCCAGCTCATCACCGTGGTATGTGGCATTTCCGTGCGTCTACTCGGGGTCATAGTGTGATACTCGATACTTCTTTATTATTTCTCACGAGATCGGAATTTGTTTATGAAAGAGTCCTTTAACACTGGACTCCATTCGCTGAGGATCATGCAGCGAAGTGGTTCACTAATGTTCCCTAATTTCAGAACTCCTCCGGACAAAACTGCGGCACGTCGACGAGTCCGAAATCCACAAAAGTAATAGTAAGATGACAAATCAACAACATTAATTAATTCAGTAACAATTTTATTAACATCGAAATGAAAGCAAATTAAATTACATGTAGAAAATATTTAAACAGCATTTCCACTAACCCAGGCCTTACCAACTGAGGCGGCACCAAGGAGAGAGGGGGGGAACGGGGGGTGACTTTGGAAATGGCAGAGGCAGCACGACAGGTCGTCGAAGCCAGCGCGCAGCTTACGTAAACAATTATTAATGACAATTTTGTGAATTGATCAACACCCTTTATTCTCTTCATATTTCTTGTTTCCCTTGTGAACAGGTTAGAATGCAAAATAATTTGGCTAGTAGGAAATGTAGCCTACTCGCCCTTCCCTAATGTAGCGAGAATAACATAACTTCCAGGAGTTGTAATAGACCGGGCTCCTAATGTATATGCAAATCACAAAGCAGAACTGTTGTCCGGGTAGAGTATACTAGTGTGCATTCTAATCAATACATGCCCAAACATCCGAACTCTATACCTAACGTTCGAATACCAACACGTTTTGGCACCAAATGTTGGTAAAAGAGTATACGTGTGACTTACATTTTCGATGTTAGCGGAGGGAAATGTTGCTTTCTGTGTGGCGAAAAAGTGTACAAATGAAGTTCGAGTGCCTGTAAGATTTTTTTTTGCTTCGAATTAAACGTTATAATATTCGAACCAAACACAAACTCTTATTATTAAGAAAATTGTTCACAGACTTGTATTCCAAAGTGAATAAAACTACGTAGCCAACCAAGGAGTCATGCCAGCCACACACGGGGTCAAATGCTGTCCATCATACGTCATTACCGACCGCGTCGCTTGTACCAGAATTACCCCAAGTATGTAGGCCATCCGCCTATCTGCGACCAATGAATCGATTGAACCAGCAAATAAGATGCACGCAAACTGTTGAGAAATGGAGGTCAGACATCGTTACGCCGCTCTGCATTTACCAGCAGTACAAGGCGTTTATAGGTTAGAACGCTACCCCGGACAACAGTTCTGCTCTGTGATTTGCATATATCTTAGGGGCCCGGAACCCTAGAAGTTATGTTACTCTCTCTACATTACGGAAGAACGGGCTAGACTACGTTGTAACCTATTTCTGCCTAAACATCCCAGCTCTATTATCACACTGCACAAAATGTGTAATCAAATGAAAAATGTAAACGGAATGCTGCAGGATAAAATTAGGGCATCTCGGAATATCCGAAAACTGTAATACTAGATGTTAGTGGGACGTAACACCCTTGTGCTTCTTTGTTAAGGCAGAATAGAGTCTGCAATAAATTAGCTTCATTCTCATTCACATTATATCAATAGGAGTAAACTAGAACCTGTTTGATACTATATATTTGCTTTAAGGAATTTAATTATTTGTAGAAAGTGTTTCATTCACCTACATAACAATGCTTAGGTGAAATTACATATAATTTTCTACTTCTCAAAAAACATCTTATAAAAGATCCTGTTATCCTTAAAAACAATATTAATTTTAAAAAATAAAAACATTAAAATATGAACTAAAATACCAACTCACGAAAGATACCTACAATAAGAAGAAACTCTCAAGAAAACTAAAATCAAACACTACACCACAGTGATCAAACCAGGCAGCCTGTATGCCACAGACTCTATGAAAGATGGGGAAATAGAAGAGAAGAAAGAAAGGAAAATATTGAGGAAAATTTGGGGACCATTGAAAAGGGAGGAAGGAGAGTTTAGACACAGGAGGAATACAAGGATGAAGAAAATGAAAGGCTGTTAGACATGATCAGGAAGAGGAGAATTAAATCTTTTGGTTACATAGTGAGGATGGATAACGAGTGTTTAACCAGCAGCCAGTGGATCCAAGGAAGATGAATGCACGGGGTTGTTTTTTGTGGTCCTCAGATGGCCAAAATCGAAGAAAGAAGAAGAAGAATTAAAATATGTGCGGAGGGTTGAGTGGGGCGGTGAAATGGGAAGGGAAGATGGATCTACTTATGTTCTGACCTAATTGAAAACAATTTTTGTTCACTTCAACAGATGTTAAAAAAACGTATAGTTTCGAGCACTTTTGAACATCTGTGATGTCTATGTTTCCTAGTTGGTTATTATTAAAAAAGTTTTTGAAAAAGAAATTTTTCTTGTCGATGTTCAGTTTTAATTAAAAACTGTTCTCTTCAGCTGCTATTTTCCAAGGTGATTATTGTCCTTCGACTTAATTTTGTGAAAATTGGTCTCTTGAATTTTGTTTATTACGAGATCATCTGAAGCTGACTGCTATCTTGTTGTTGTTGTTGTTGTTGTCTTGTGGTTCCGTCTAAAGACGTTGCAGCTAGACCCCTCCAAGAACACAGTAGGTTGCCCACATAAGATTTTGAAGAAGCTTTTTTCACCACCACCACCACCACAACAACAAGAGAGGAATCAACTTCAAAGGATCCCGTAATAAACACAATTCAAGAGACCAATTTTCACTAAATTAATTCGAAGGACAATACTCACCTTGGAAAATAGCAGCTGAAGAAAACAGTTTGTCAATTGAAACCAACATCGACAAGAAATATTTATTTTTCAAAAACGTTTTTAATAATAAACAGCTTGGAAACATACACATCACAGACGGACAAACGTGCCGGAAACTATACGTTTTTTAACATCTGTTCAAGTGAATAGAAATTGTTTTCAATTAGGTGAGAACTTAAGTAGATCCATCTTCCCTTCTCACTTCACCGCCCCACTCAACCCTCCGCACATATTTTAATGATTTTTATATTTTTAAAATTAATATTGTTTTTTAGCATAACAAGGTAATTTTTAAAATGTTTTTGAGAAGAAGAAAATACTCTGTAATTTCACCTATGCACTGTAATATAGCTGAAGATGACGAAACATGTTTTACAAATAATTAATTTGCTTAAAGCATATATATAGTATCAAGTTTACTCTTATTGATGTAATGAGAATACGAGTTTGTGCGTAGCCTACTGCTGTTGAATAACACCAAGGTTTAACGTCCCCTTCAGACGGACGAATCATCCTCAACAGCGTCACAGGTCCTTAGAACAATACGGGAAGGTTTGGACATGTAATCTGGTGATTCTGGGGCTCGCATGTCACCAGCGAAAGACTTTTCTTTGCGACTGGCCCGATTTTTGACGGCTTCTTGGTTAATAAAATGATCTCTCCAAGATATTTAACATGAATGTAACATATTATTATTATTATTATTATTATTATTATTATTATTATTATTATTATTATATGCGAATAAGCCCATTAAGACTACGCAAAGTGCTTAGAGGCGTGCATTTGCCTTCCTCTATGCTCATATTTCTTCCATTTTTTTTTACTGTGGGCTTCCATTCTATGTTCAGACCAGGTTTTGCCAGTCTTCTTCTATGGTCTTTCCTCTTGGTCGACTTGCTATTTGTGAATTTTGGATCTGAACATTACCCTGTTCTGGACATCTGCTGTCATAGTTGCTGCCTGTTTCAAATCAGTTTTGATTTCGCCAATCAATTTCATTGTGTCTGTTTTGGCTTTACTCCTGTTTCCACAGAGTTCGACTATTTGTCTGTAAGTCTATCCGGATGCATTCTTTTAATATGTGCATAGAATCTTAACCTGTTTTTACTAATGTCACTGTGAATATTTGTGCATTGTTTGATTTACTGTCTGCCTCTAAGTTGGTATTGTCCGTCGCTGAGTTTTGGCCTAGAAGTTTTCTTATGATTAGGTCTATGCCTTCTTTTTTCTCAATGTTTCCAATGTCTGCTTTCCTGTTCAAAATTAGCGTCTCTGGTCCATAATGACTGTCTTGTAATGTCTTAGAGATACATTTTGGGTTAGTCGATGTGTGGTTTCCATCTTTTCGCATCGAATTTCATTGCCTTTTGTTTCCAGTCCATTTTCCTGAACTCTTACTCCTAAATACTTAAATTCTGATGCCCATTTAATTTTGCCATATTTTGTCCCCGTGAATTTTGGTGCTTGTTTCTTGAACGTCGCGTATTCTGCCTTTTCAAAATATATCCGAAGGCCGACATTTTCCGTAATTTTCTTTAGGAGTTCAATCTGATTTTGGGCTGTTGAAATGTCCCGGGTTAGTATTGCTAGCTCGCCCACTAGGCAGTCTATCGCTAGTTTTTCTCTGGCTATTATTATTATTATTATTATTATTATTATTATTATTATTATTATTATTATTATTATTATTATTCAAGGACGGAAGGCTTAGACTTGTATGCATATTGTGTGAGAAATACCCTTCTCGACTTCGTCTAAAAGTACAGCGAGCGGTGTTAGGTAGACGCTCATTACAGACATTAAACAGCGTTCACATTCCATAAGCTCCCTGTGTATGGCTGAAGCAGGCCTCAATTAGCAACACCAAACGTACTGTGCGGTATCTCTCTGGCTGACAGCGGAACTCAGACCAGACCGATAACAATGGAGTCTGTATACAACACTGTTGTCGAACTCTCCTACACTGTTTTGTTGTTTTTTGTGTCATCAGCCCATAGACTGGTTTGATGCAGTTCAGCATGGCACCCTATCCTGTGCTAACCTTTCTATTTCTACATAATTACTACATCCTACATCTGCTCTAATCTGCTTGACAAATTCATACTTGGTTTACCCCTATCGTTCTTACCCCCTACACTTCATTCCAAAACCAACCGAACAAATTCTGGATGTCTTATAATGTCTCCTATCACTCTATCCCTTCTCGTCAAATTTAGCTAAATCGATCTCCCCTTACCAATTCGATTCAATATCTCTTCATTCGTGATTCGATATATCCATCTCACCATCAGCATTCTTCCGTATGACCACATTTCAAAAGCTTCTATTCTCTTTCTTTCTGGGCTAGTTATCGTCTATTGTATATCTCCTCAAGCTGGCTTCTCCGAGCTCAAATTGCTCAGTTGAGCATTCTCTATGTCCTGTTAAATTTTTGCACGCTCTTAAGCCCGGTCTCCACTGATTAACATTTAACACCAACATGTTAAATTTACCATGTTACAATTGACATGTATATTGTGATTGTGTCTTCCAATTGACTTCGCATGTTAACTCAGAATGTTGAGGTTAACACTTTTAACATGTTGGCGTGTTTTGCGCTCCAAGTGGAAAACATGTCAAGTCAATTCGTTGTTCGTGAGATGTCGGCACAGCTTCGACAAATTCCGTGCTGTTTCTATACGAACAGATAGCCTAAACGACATGCTTCTCATGAAACAGGATTATAGTTACTACACTCTGCAACACCCGTTCTCTTTGTTATAAGCTACCAATACAGTACGCGCACTGCACTATACCGGTACTAACATTTATAGTCAGAAATGGAGTGCAGCAAGAAGATTATTCTGGACTTAATCTATATATATAAAGTAGCTTGTCCTGACTGACTGACTGACTGACTGACTGATTCATCATCGCCGAGCCAAAACTACTGGACATAAAGAAATGAAATTTTGGGGATATAATCATATTAAGATGTAGGTGCTCGCTAAGAGAGGATTTTTGGATATTCCGTCGCTAAGGGGGTGAAAAGGGGGGCGAAATTTTAAAATTAGTGTGTTTATATCTCAAAACTTTAAAAGTTTACAGATGTGAAAATTGGTATTTAGAATCTTCTTTAAAAATAAGGAAACACGTATTTTTTTGTTTTCAGACAATCCCAATAGGAGGGGTGAAAAAGGGTGAAAAAGGGGTTGAATGCCTAATCAGGATACCGGTGCTTATATCTCAGAAACTGAAGATATTACAGACCTGAAAATTGGTACTTTTGATCTCTCTTAAAAATAAAGAAACACGTATTTTTTTGTTTTTGGAAAATCCAATTAATGGGAGGGTGAAAAGGGGGTGAATTTTTAAAATGAGTGAATCTATATCTCCAAACTTTTAAAGTTTGCAGATGTAAAAATTGGTATTTAGAATCTTCATTAAAAATAAAGAAACACGCATTTTTTTGTTTTCAGAAAATCACAATAGGAATCGTGAAAAGGGGTGAAAAATTGGTTGAATGCCTTTAATGAGGCTACTTATATCTCAGAACCTGAAGATATTACAGACCTGAAAATTGGTGTTTGGGATCTCTTTTAAAAATAAAGAAACATGTATTTTTTTTGTTTTTGGAAAATACAATTAATGGGGGGGTGAAAAGGGGGTGATTTTTTAAAATGAGTGTATCTATATCTCAAAACTTTTAAAGTGTATTGATACAAAAATTGGTATTTAGAATCTCCTTTAAAAATAAAGAAACACGTATTCTTTTGTTTTCGGAAAATCCCAATAGGAAGGGTGTAAAAGGGTGAATAATGGGTTGAATGCCTTTAATGAGGCTACTTATATATCAGAACCTGAAGATATTACAGACCTGAAAATTGGTATTTGGGATCTACTTTAAAAGTAAAGAAACACGTATTCTTTCGTTTTTGGAAAATCCAAATATTGGGGGGTGAAAAGGGGGGTGAATTTTTTAAAATGAGTGTGTCTACATCTTAAAACTTTAAAATTTACAGATGTAAAAATTGGTAGTTAGAATCTCCTCTAAAAATAAAGGAACACGTATTTTTTGTTTCCTGTAAATCCCAATAGGAGTGGTGTAAAAGAGTGAAAAATGGGTTGAATGCCTTCAATGAGGATACTTATATTTCAGAACCTGAAGATATTACAGAACTAAAAATTTGTATATGGGACCTCCTTTAAAAATAAAGAAACACGTATTTTTTAGTTTTTGGAAAATCCAATTAATGGCGGTTAAACAGGAGTGACAAATTGGGGTGAATTTTTTGAAAGACTATATCTACAGAATATCTTGGAAACGTAAAATGTTACAGACGTAAAAAGTGGGTGTTTGGAATCTCCTGTAAATGTAAAGAAACATAGGTGATTTGTTTTTGGAAACTCCACTTAAGGGGAACTCAAAAGGGGTGAAATTTTAAAATGAGAATTTTTACAGTATATCTAAAAAAACTTAACATATTACAGAAGTGAAAAATGGTTTTTTTATCTCTATTAAACATAACGAATCGTGTATTTTTAGTTTTCAGAAATACCACTTGGCTGGTGGGGGGTGGGTAAAAGTGACTGAAAATGGTGTTGACTTCTTTGAATTAGGCTACTAATATCTCAAAAATGAAGATGCTACAGACGTGAAATTTGATATTTGCAATCTGCTTTAAAAGTAAAGAAAGACGTATTCTCGGAAAATCCAATGAGGGGGGGGGGGGGTGTGTGTGTGCAAGAATTGAAAATTTAATTGACTTGATTGTATGAGAATGCATACATCTAATAAAAACTAAAGTTGTTACTGACGTGAAAATTCGTATTTAGATCTCCTTTAAAAACAAAGAAAAACGCGTTTTGGTGGGGAAACCATCTTGGAGGGTGGGAGTGTAAAGGAGTTGAATTCCTTTCATGGGGACACATAAATCAAAACTGAAGAAGTTAGAGTCATGATAATTGGTATTTAGAAGATCTTTTACTATTAAAGAAACAAGTATTTTTGCGGGAAAATTCACTTAGGGGGGGGGGGGAAGAGTAGTGTGAAATGAAGTGAAAAATGTAAATAATTTTTATGGGGATACTTATATCTCAAAACTGAAGGCAATAGACGTGAACATTGGTGTTTGGAATCTCCTTTAAACATAAAGAAACGAGCCTTCTTTTCATTTTTTTTGGGGGGGGGGGGAGGTGCGGGGGTGGCGGTAAATAAACTTAACGGCGGTGGGGTGTAGAAGGAGGTGAAACCAATTGATTTTACTGTTCTTAATGTACTTATAAGTATCCTCCGTTGCTCAGGCGGCAGCGCGCCAGCCTCTCACAGCTGGGTTCCGTGGTTCAAATCCCGGTCACTCCATGTGACATTCGTGCTGGAAAAACCGGAGGCGGGACCGGTTTTCTCCGGATACTCCGGTTTTCCCTGTCATCAGCCACTCCAGCAACACATAATAGTAATAATAATAATAATAATAATAATAATAATAATAATAATAATAATGTTCCGGACCGTCGTCAAATGTGCGGACCGCGCTGGCAACGGCTCCTGGACGAGTAATGACTAAGAATGCAGTCCGGCCGCGGGTTCAGTGCCGCCAAAGCACCCAATATGACACCGCGCCGGATCTCCTGAAGGATTTTATACATATTACAATTATTATAGGAAAGGATGGCAAAGATTTACGGACTCAACTGACCGTCAGGAATACCTGAGCCTAGCCCGGGAAGTACGAAATCGATTGCTGGAAAGGAAGATTGAAAAATGGGAGGAAACTTGCCGTAATCTAATAGAAAACGAGTCAGATCGGGAATTTTGGTGGATTCTCGCAGAAAACGAGGCAGATCGCGAATTTCGGTGGATTATATATCTAAAACAATAAGCATTCAATTATAAATTTCAGTATAATACCGTAGCGAAGCACGGGTATCTTGCTAGTTAATGATATAATAAAAGGCCTTCTCATCAACGGAGAAAGCCGACAGTTTCCAGGAACTCGAAATTATCTACAATATTGTTCCTACGAGTGCATCGATAAAGAAGTAACATCCCTCCGCTCCCAGTACAGTCGAGAATTGTAAAAAGTTCAGAAAAGTGGGAAGTCGGGTGCGGGAGCGGACGCTGTTTAGACTTCAAAGTGGTTAGCAGGATGAGAGGAGGAAATGTGCATTTCTAATCATAACAAGAAGTAACAGTGGCAATAACAAAGGCCAAATCCTCTTCATCATTTTTTTTGCTGGTGGCTTTACGTCGCACCGACACAGATAGGTCTTATGGCGACGATGGGATAGGAAAGGCCTTGGATTTGGAAGGAAGAGATCGTGCCTTAATTAAGGTACAGCCCCAGCATTTGCCTGGTTTGGAAATGGGAAACGACGGAAAACCATCTTCAGGGCTGCCAGTGGGATTCCAACCCAATATATCCCGGATGCATGCTCACAGCCGCGTGCCTCTAACCGCACGGCCAACTCACCTGGTAATCCTCTCCATCTGAGTCCATTGTCCTTTTTCGAAAATACTAGACACCACCTAAATGTATTACCACAAATTGATATAATGAACTACCTGTATATAGACAAAGTTTAACATGTTTAGTAAGTGTGGACACAATGTTAAATGAAACAGTATTGAACATTTAACATGTTGTTGTTAAATATTAATCAGTGAAGACCGGACTTTACGGAAACACTCTGTATAGCGGTACTAATCACAGTTAACGTAGAGTCATGGTATGTCGCCACTGATAGGTAACACAGACCTATCACATGTAGTCTCAACATCCCTTGTCGCCTCTACACTGTAGTGGTTAGCAATCGTACAGCACTACGTCTCCAACCCTGCGGGCGCCTGCTGCAAACTACGTGTTAAAATTAAATGTTAACTGATCACTCACCCAAGTATTACTGACATCTGTCTGTTCCATCCCAAACATTTAGTTTATTAGAACATGGGAATGCGATACTACTGAGCAAGATACACTGACTGACAGAGCAAATGCAACACCAAGAAGGAGTGGTCAAAACTTTATGCCAATTACAGGGTAGACTGACGTCACTGAGGTATGCTCATGATGTGAAATGCGCCGCTGTGCTGCGCACGTAGCGAACGATAAATGGGACACGGCGTTGGCGAATGGCCCACTTCGTACCGTGATTTCTCAGCCGACAGTCATTGTAGAACGTGTTGTCGTGTGCCACAGGACACGTGTATAGCTAAGAATGCCAGGCCGCCGTCAACGGAGGCATTTCCAGCAGACAGACAACTTTACGAGGGGTATGGTGATCGGGCTGAGAAGGGCAGGTTGGTCGCTTCGTCAAATCGCAGCCGATACCCATAGCGATGTGTCCTGTGGCGAAGATGGTTGGCGCAGGGACATGTGGCACGTGCGAGGGGTCCAGGCGCAGCCCGAGTGACGTCAGCACGCGAGGATCGGCGCATCCGCCGCCAAGCGGTGGCAGCCCCGCACGCCACGTCAACCGCCATTCTTCAGCATGTGCAAGACACCCTGGCTGTTCCAATATCGACCAGAACAATTTCCCGTCGATTGGTTGAAGGAGGCCTGCACTCCCGGCGTCCGCTCAGAAGACTACCATTGACTCCACAGCATAGACGTGCACGCCTGGCATGGTGCCGGGCTAGAGCGACTTGGATGAGGGAATGGCGGAACGTCGTGTTCTCCGATGAGTCACGCTTCTGTTCTGTCAGTGATAGTCACCGCAGACGAGTGTGGCGTCGGCGTGGAGAAAGGTCAAATCCGGCAGTAACTGTGGAGCGCCCTACCGCTAGACAACGCGGCATCATGGTTTGGGGCGCTATTGCGTATGATTCCACGTCACCTCTAGTGCGTATTCAAGGCACGTTAAATGCCCACCGCTACGTGCAGCATGTGCTGCGGCCGGTGGCACTCCCGTACCTTCAGGGGCTGCCCAATGCTCTGTTTCAGCAGGATAATACCCGCCCACACACTGCTCGCATCTCCCAACAGGCTCTACGAGGTGTACAGATGCTTCCGTGGCCAGCGTACTCTCCGGATCTCTCACCAATGGAACACGTGTGGGATCTCATTGGACGCCGTTTGCAAACTCTGCCCCAGCCTCGTACGGACGACCAACTGTGGCAAATGGTTGACAGAGAATGGAGAACCATCCCTCAGGACACCATCCGCACTCTTATTGACTCTGTACCTCGACGTGTTTCTGCGTGCATCGCCGCTCGCGGTTGTCCTACATCCTACTGAGTCGATGCCGTGCGCATTGTGTAACCTGCATATCGGTTTGAAATAAACATCAATTATTCATCCGTGCCGTCTCTGTTTTTTCCCCAACTTTCATCCCTCCTTGGTGTTGCATTGTCACTGTCAGTCAGTGTATTTCTCAAGAGATGACGGAAGATTCTCCAAGAGAAAAGACAGAACGTAACAGTACGATAGCACTCGTAAAATATTAACTGAAAGGGATAATTTGGTGATTGAAAATGAAAATCCACAGCTTGTTTCCAGTCATTCGCCGGGTCAGGAATGGAATTAATGAAGCCCCATCTAGGGGCGAGGATAGGAATTGTGGCGGGTGGCGAAGTCTGTCGCACTCCTCTGGGGCAATCATTAATGAATGGCAGATGAAATGATGTTGGTGAGTGTTACTGGAATGAAAGATGACAGGGAAAACCGGAGTATCCGGGAAAAAGCTGTCCCGGCT
Source organism: Anabrus simplex (assembly GCF_040414725.1). Taxonomy (NCBI): domain Eukaryota; kingdom Metazoa; phylum Arthropoda; class Insecta; order Orthoptera; family Tettigoniidae; genus Anabrus; species Anabrus simplex. Next base: position 71,455,209 of record NC_090277.1, read on the forward strand.
CCGCTTCGTCCAGCACAAATCTCACATGGAGTGACCAAGATTTGAACCATGGAACCCAGCCGTGAGAGGCCGGCGCGCTGCCGCCTGAGCCACGGACACTCCGTGATTCAAATACGAATAACGCCATAAACTTATACGATGTTCTTTGGTCTACCGAGCGACCTACAGATTACGCGCTGACTTGTAAGCACCTCGCAGTCTTAGCGGACTTGGAATTGTTAAAGATCAATGGGAGGCTTTCATTCAACACAAATATTTGCAGGAGGCTGAAGCGTGTGAAAATCCACTAGAGAGCTCCGTGGTGAAATCGCCTATTGCTTGCCGGTTTGCAAGGAACAAGATGAACATCTCGAAAACCCTCTCCCCAAACTCGTCCCAAAAGTAGGCTACGCCGTGAAGATTGCTTTACAAGTTAGGGTGAGGAAGTAATATTATTTTACAACTGGAAGAAAAGACATCATTTGATCTGTAATAAAGAGAGATATGTCATGCGGATAATCGGCAGATCTCTCTCACCAGGAAGCCTTAAGGGGGCTGATACACCTGGAATGCATGCATTTTGTACATTAATGTATATTTATGGAACCATAACAGGGATTTGAATTAAACTTCGTACACTTATGGTACAAATGCTGGTCTTTCATTAGATGTATAAAGTTTTAAAATTCAATATATATAAGTGTAATAAAATTTTCCGAGTTTAAATATTTAAAAATATATTTCTTGAATGTTACGAAAAACAACATAGCTTGAAAAGTATCAATGTGATTGGCATAAACTACTTTTTTCCTTAAAGACAACACTGAATTACCCAGGATAGACCCCTATGAAGAATAAGTTACCTTTTATGGGTATTTAATATGAATATTTAAGAGAGTTAAGAATTCCACATGATGTTTTAGAGGCACTGAGCATATTTTTAAAAGGAATTCAATAACTGAGGTTCATCCTCTATAACTTAGTTCCAACAAAGGGAATTCCAAATTTCATGCATTTCGGACCATTAGATCATGAGTTATTGCGTTTTTGTGTGAAAAATTAAACTTTTGGAAAAAATGGCTCTAAACATAGTGTATATAATTCCACTTACACGTAACACTAGAAGGCACCTACCCTCCACATCCCTGTTCCTGCCATGTTTTTACATCCCCAGCCTCCTCCTTGTCCTTTGTTCCACCTTTGAGACTCTCGAGGCCGTTTTTCCGCAAATTTGACCCGAAGAACATCACGCTCAGAAAGAGCAGATGATGCATATTTCCTAACTTTGATGCCTAAACATTCTATCACTTTCAGTTTTACCGGGCGAGTTGGCCGTGCGCGTAGAGGCGCGCGGCTGTGAGCTTGCATCCGGGAGATAGTAGGTTCGAATCCCACTATCGGCAGCCCTGAAGATGGTTTTCCGTGGCTTCCCATTTTCACACCAAGCAAATGCTGGGGCTGTACCTTAATTAAGGCCACGGCCGCTTCCTTCCAACTCCTAGGCCTTTCCTGTCCCATCGTCGCCATAAGACCTATCTGTGTCGGTGCGACGTAAAGCCCCTAGCAAAAAAAAAACCTTTCAGTTTCAGCATCTGCAATTTTCACAACTACCCTCCCTGAATTTGAGTATCAGGACAAACAGTCCATACTTTCTTGTTAAAGGACTCATTACCATTTTGAGTCCGACCTTTCAGACATTTCCTTAGGGGGTCAGTAGCAGCAAGGTCTTGGAATATTGGCTTAACTGTCTTCATTACAGCCATTGGAATTGGGCGAGGGTGCTTGTACTCCTTATCAGTTCTATTTGCGTGGGCTTGACTCCATCCACACCATAATCCTGAACTTTTCAGATAACAATAATGTTAGTAGAGACTTCATGGTAGCATTTAGCCCATATAGCCTTCCTCATGCTTTCCAAGTTGACTTTATTTTCCCTTATGGCATTGCCATAACAACACTGCAGGTTGTAGACGACTCGCACCACCAACACCCTTACCACCTTCTAATTTTATGCCAGCCATCTTCTTCTTTTGTCTGAGTCTTACAAAGTTGACACGATTCAAAACAAAACCTCGTGGTTAAGTTAGTGGCACAGAATAACAAAGCAAGACAAGCCCAGACTATCATTTCCGGTTCAAAGGATAATTATTAAATGGTGCTGCTGTCTTAACGCGTCAGCCATTTTTGTTCCAAAACAGTGAAGATTGGTGGAACGCACACCTGACAGCTCAATACATGTATGCACTTAAATTGAAATATCTTGGTCGAAATTGGAAATTTCGCTATAAAACTTCAGATTCAGGTAAAGAAATGTGTATTCTTTCATTCGAGATGAAAAACAAAATATGAAAAAATTCATATTTCCAGGTGTATCAGCACCCGTAATACATCCCGTTGCAAAAAATGCGATGGCAATCAATAGGCATAATACAGTAGCAGGGGACCCGCGGGGGAAATCTCGCATGTTCATAAAGTGTGTGGTGGAGTACAAATCAGTACAATATTAGGCAGTTTTACTTACCACTTAACATTTATGGTATCCACTTGTACGGAAGCAAACGCACGTGTACTGACGAATGTTCCGGAAGTAATTATTATTTTTCCTTAACTGATAATTACACCATAAAGCAGGCGTCCAAGCAGCCAAAATGTGAAGTGGACAGCAATACGGCAACTGTATTTGCATATCGCACACTTTGTACAATTTTTTAAATAAATTATCGATATCTATGAAATGCAATGAGTGCAATTCGTCACTGCTATGTTTATTCTCTTTGTTTTGAATGCTCACTTGTCGCGATCGGTTACTGGTGAGCGCCGCACATGGGATCTATACTACTGAAGTAATACATATGATGCCTCCGGGAACAATAATCATTTGAATGGCTCCACAAGACGAGACGATTAGGCAGTAGTAGATAAGAGTGCAAACTAATATGGTTATTAGAAAGAGTCCTCTACCTTCCTCTTCCGTAATGTAGCGAGAGTAACATAAATTCTAGGGGTTCTGAAGGGTCATACCCCTACGGACTATGCAGTCCTCATAGCTTTGCCGTTGTCCGGGCTAGGCTATACTTGTTTTGTTTTTTTTTTGCTACGGGCTTTACGTCGCACCGACACAGATAGGTCTTATGGCGACGATGCGATAGGAAAGGCCTAGGAGTTGGAAGGAAGCGGCCGTGGCCTTAATTAAGGTACAGCCCCAGCATTTGCCTGGTGTGAAAATGGGAAACCACGGAAAACCATCTTCAGGGCTGCCGATAGTGGGATTCGAACCTATTATCTCCCGGATGCAAGCTCAACTATACTTGCTACGCGCTTCAGTAAATTTGCATCCTAACCTATTACTGCCTGAATTCCGTGCTTTAGTGATGATATTGTTGCCATTGGCCGATTAGCCCTTGAGGAGAAAAAGGTCATGCAGTGAGGCTCTCGAAACGACGTATGGGTTTAAAAAATGCAGTCATTGGCGCTAAAGGGACCATTTCTAAGGAATACAAAAAATTCCGAACATTGTTATTCAAACCATAGCGGACTCTGTGCTGAAGACTGTTTGTACTCGCTGACCTGGTTGCAATACATTCAGAAAGAAAAAGTCCACCTGACGGTTGACAACTCCAATGTTTTCTCCTAAATCAAACACAACTTACATCTAAACAGATAAAAGGAATATTGTTCATATGAACTCATAAGTAGGCCAATCATTTTGGTTCCCTAATTACGGCAACTATCAGGTTGATTATTATTATTATTATTGTTGTTATTATTACTATTCTTCTTCTTCTTATTGTCATTATTACTGTCGGAGAGAGGCTCAGACGGTTGAAGCGCTGGCCTTCTGATTCTAACTTCGCAGGTTCGATCCTGGCTCAGTCCGGTGGTATTTGAAGGTACTTAAATACTTCAACCACGTGTCGGTAGATCTTCACCTGCAGGAGTTAATTCCGGCACCTCGGCGTCTCCAAAAACCGTAAAAGTATTTAATGTGATGTAAATCCAATAACATTACTATTTCAAAAATAAGATTCCTAGAAGGAAACCATAATTTAATTTCATCGATTGCATAGTTAAAACATTTAAGCTCTTAGACTTTGTCATCGTGAAATTACCAGCGTTTCCCCCGGTGTAGCAGTGGGCTCATCAGTTGGATTGTTACACTTTTCCAAGAGGCTGGTGCTAGGCGCCGTTCAGACACCACTGCAATAGGACAATACAGTGACGGTGCAGTTAAATTACAGTTTCCTTCTAGGAACCTTATAGAGGTGCAGGCACATGCCTCCCCTAGTGCACCGTCACTGCAGTGGTGTCTCAACGGCGAAAGATGGTCAAAGAATATGTTTGATCTCTCCTTACGATGTACAAACACAAACCCAGAAACGTTTATCAATTAAATGTCTGGAAGCCTTCCATTCGCCGATCATCATAGAATGGTAACATTTCCGTGTGTTCATAAACGAACAAGCTCTCCGACGGACAAAAGTTGGTAGAGAAGTGGTCAAAACAATTAAATGCCGAAGTATCTCCTACTGTGGCCACATTATTAAGACAAGGTTGCTACCAAATCTGCAGCTGTTATGATATAGTAAAACAGAGGGAAGAAACGGCGTCACAAATATGAGAACTTCTTCGATTCAGGAGTTCACGAGAATTTCCAGCAAAGAAAAATTGTTTTATTGGACAAAACATCGCAATGCATTCGTCCTAATTATCACGAACGTCGGCGGTATGTGACATGGTCAAGAAGAAGAAAGTGATTGTGCTGTATTTGCAGTCTCCAAGGTAAAACGTATACATTTGTGGTTATCCAAGATGAAATAGACTCGTCGTATTGATGTGAACTTTCTGCGAAGTTAACGGTAACCTTGGGTTGATAAGGTCTGGGTAAACAGGGAGTGTGTGACAGATAAACAGAGCTAACAATGGAGCAGCGTTCGGGGACCATGTGACTGCCCTTATGACACTTGTATGTAAACAGTGCGCACATTCCAGTAGCCTTACATAATAATAAACAAGTCATAAATCTTCATTATGCACTGCTGTCCAGCCTGCAACTCTATTTGAATGAACTAAAACATGGGTCCACGAGCGGCGAAAACAGTAACTAGAGGGTGTGCTGCGTTGCCATAGTTACCTCCGCCCGCGGTGTATCAGGCTTAGAGTAACAGTGATTGAATTCAATAAACTTTGAACTGTTCCTAAGGTTGTGCTAATAGTTCCAGCATTTGAGTCAGAAGACGTCACTGTCAATAAATATTTGATCTCAGTAATGAGTAACGCAATCATCGAATGTTGACAACAACAACAACAACAACAAATGCATAAAGATCAGTTTGGCTTCAGAAGAAGTGTAGGAACACGTGAAGCAATCCTGACTTTACTTCTGATCTTAGAGTATCGAATTAAAAATGTTCAGCCCCCATAGATGGTATTAGTCGAACTTTGCATAGGAAAATTTGATGTGTTCTTCTCTTCAATACATACATATCTCCATCATTGAGTGGAGAAATAAAAGTCAAACATGTTTCGACTAGTTTGAGCCATCTTCAGTGAAAAAAGGGAGTTAAACTATTTACATAATAGAAGCTAAAGATGTGTTGAAAACATGATGAAAGAACAAAGGAGAAACAAAAGAGACATGACGGAAATAAAAAAAAAATTCTATATACGAAGTATACACATTTCCATGATTAGATGCAGTAGTAATCAACTCGTTTGAGCCATCTTCAGCGAAAAAAAGTTAACCTTTTCACATAATTGAAGTTAAAAAGTGTGTTAAAACCCATGAAGAAGAATGAAAACAAATGATATAATACGGAAACAAACAATAAGTGTATATAGTGAGGTTGTGGACGTCTTAGTCTAAAAAATTTGCAGTGTGATACAATTAAAAAACAGGACGAAATCACTGTGCTAAAAATTCAGAATTGACCTCACTATATACACTTACTGTTTGTATCCGGTGCCTTTGCTGGCAAGATGCAGTGTTTACAGTGCACTATGTCTTCTGGTATGGGCTGGAATAAATTTGTTACTTTCATTGCCCTGTCTCAGTCTCATCCTTGGCTTTGACAATATGAAAGTGACAGGTATGAGTGATGATGCTAGTAATGCCAATCCTTATGCAGCCAGTTCCTGTTATGAATGATGTGAAAATGTCGCTCATAGGGTCGGTGGGTGCCCGCATTTCAGTGGACTTGGCAGACTGATATGTAATAGCAACTTCTGGCTCGGTGAGGAAAGCAACGGAAAACTACCTCACTCCTCATTTCCCTAGTACGCCTCTTCAGTGACACCTAGGCCATCTATGACAGCTAATGATGAACCTGTTGAGGATCCAACCAGCCTTCGGGCTGAATACCCAACATACACATACAGGCTTTAACACACTTTTTAACTTCAATTATGTAAAAAAGATGTCTCAAACGAGTCGAAACGTGTTTGACATTCATTACTCCATCTAATGATGGATATTATAATGCATGTATTGAATACGACGACACATTAAATTTTCCTTTGTAAAGTGAAAACTGTGAATACGGAATGATTCTAATATCTTGTAATTCATCGATCTAGAAAAGGTTTTCGATAATGCTGATTGGAGCAAGCTATTTCAGATTTTCATGGTGATGGAATCAGATACCGAGAAAGAAGAATTATCTACAATCTGCACAAACATCAATCTTCTGTGTTACGAATCAAAGGCTATGCAGCAATCCAAAAAGGAGTGAGACAAGGCTGCAGTTTCTCCCCTCTCCTTTACAGTGTTTACATGGGATCGGCAGTAGAGGAAATCGAAAAGAAATTTGAAAAAGGAATCACATTCCAAGGAGAAGAAATCAAAACTCCGAGATTTGCCGATGATATTGTTCTTTTATCCGAGACTGCAGAAGATGTAGAGAAACTGCTGAATGGTTATGGGCAGAGTAGTACAATATGAAAACAAATAGATCCAAAAGAAAACTAATGGAGAGCAGTCGAAGGAAATCCGATGATACAGGAAATACTAGATTAGGAAATGAAGTCTTAAAGGAAGTAGATGAATATTGTTATTTGGGAGTAGAATAACTGTGGCACAAGTGAGGAGGACATGAAATACCGACTAACACAAGCAAATGTTCTCACTTCGAATATTGATACAGGGTAAAAAAAAAAGGACGTTTTGAAGAGTTTCGTCTGAAGTGTGGCATTGTATGGAAGTGAAACATGGACGATAACAAGGTTAGAAAGAAAGAGAATAGAAGCTTTTGAAGTGTGGTGTTACAGAACAATGCTGAAGGTCAGATGGGTAGATCGAATCAGGAATCAAGAGATGTTGGATCGAATTGGTGAGAGGAGATCGATTTGTCTAAATTTGATGAGAAGAAGAGAGAGAATGATAGGGTATCCTAAGACACCCAGGACTTGGTTTCTGAGGGTAGACCACGCTATGAATACGACAAGCAGTTTAGAGCAGATGTAGGATGCAGTAGTTACATAGAAATGAAAGCTTGAGCACATGACGGGGTGGCACAGATGACTCAAACAACAACACCCTTAATCCCATAGTCCTCCAGTACGCGATAATTTCTTCTGTGTTTTTCCGTTTCTTCCGTGTTCTCTCTGATAAGAAAACTTCCAGTCTGTGAACGAAAGGAAATAAGGACCCCCGAACATGACGACTGCATTGCATCAGAGGCGACGTTCTGAGAAACCATCCCCTGGAACGAAGATAAGGATTTTCCACAATGTGGAGACTTTAAATGGCTTCCGAGAAACTGCAGAACAATGGTAGAAACTACGACCTTGTGTCAATTGACCTGAGAGATTTCGTGAAATGGGGAAAAAAGACATCGTTAAGTTCTTTGTGGATCTAGAGTGTCAGTTCTCTCTCCGTAAAGTGAACGATATAATTAAACGTTCGAACGTTGCATAACTCTCGCAAATATTCTTCTTCTTTATAGCCGAGTACAGCCCTTGTAAAGCAGCAGGTGGGCGGCATCTCCCATGTGTAGGTAACAGAGTGTTATGTGTCAGTTGCAGGGATGTAGGGGACACCACAAATACCCAGTCATTGGAATTAACCAATAAAGGTTAAAATCCCCGATCCGGTCGGGAATCGAACCCAGGACCCTCTGAACCGAAGGCCAGTACGAGTCGGGCGTCTTTTAGTGCTGAAAACATTTGTTAGGGGTGTCCATAGTAAGAAAACGTAAAATTAGCAATTTCCTCAATTGTGCCGAAAGTTGAAGGGCTAAAGGGCCCAGAAAGGTTTCAAATCTTGAGTAGCTCTATCAAACTCCTAAAAGCGCCTGCGCCGTTACTCGTTTTCTCTTTGATTCAGACCAATTAACTTATTTACACATGTGTTCCTTGGTTCAATACCCCGAGGCGCTTTTGTTACTGTTTGAAAATGTCTGCAGTTATAAAGTGAAACTCTGCTTTGCCTCTCATTAGCGCTCGTAGTGGTAGAAAAAGGCAAACTGCTATTCTAATCGACCGGATAACGATGGTTAAGAAAAGGATTGTAATTTAATAAATAAAGAATATATTCTCATATTTTATTTAACTAAAATTCGTAGCTCATATCCCTAGGATGTCTTCAACATTGAGTTCTTTTGATTTTTGTTCTTGTTTTGTCATGCCAATTCACAGAGCGCGTTGGCTTGACGACCTTCGCCTTCCTATTTTACCAAAACGTCTTCACGAAATCACTGCGTTGCCGCTTCCGTTCTTCTGACCACTTCCTACCAGTCCTGTTCCTAGTTTTCACCATAGATGTGTCTTTCTTTACTGAGGTTCTGAAGACTTCGCGATTTCTAATGATGTCTTTCCCGATGTTCAATTCATTCAGGTCTCCTCTTCTTTCCTCCAGCGATTTTATTATCCTATTTCGGGAATTTTTACATTGAATAATCTTCTTGTGGATCTATTGTTATCCATCCCAAAAAGGAGTCCAAAAAATTTCAAACATTTCCTCCATACAGTATTGATGAGACTATCGGTGTGCCTGCAGTTCGCCTTTCGATCCATTATCTTGTGTGGTGTAGATGCCACCCCTGGAGGCCCGGGTTAGATTTCCGGCTGTGCCACGAAATTTGAAACTTGGTACGGGGGCTGGAACGGGGTCCACTCAGACTCGGGAGGTCAACTGAGTAAAGGTGGGTTCGATTCCCTCCTCAGCCATCCTCGAAGTGGCTTTCTGTGGTTTTCCAGTTCTCCTCCAGGGAAATGCCCGTATGGCCACGACCGCTTCCTTCTCCGCTACAAAGCAGGTTAGGCCACCTGCGCGAGGTATCTGTCCTCCCCGCTACAAAGCAGGTTAGGCCACCTGGGCGAGGTATCTGTCCTCCCCGCTACAAAGCAGGTTAGGCCACCTGGGCGAGGTATCTGCCCTCCCCGCTACAAAGCAGGTTAGGCCACCTGCGCGAGGTATCTGTCCTCCCCGCTACAAAGCAGGTTAGGCCACCTGGGCGAGGTATCTGCCCTCCCCGCTACAAAGCAGGTTAGGCCACCTGGGCGAGGTGTCTGCCCTCCCCGCTACAAAGCAGGTTAGGCCACCTGCGCGAGGTATCTGTCCTCCCCGCTACAAAGCAGGTTAGGCCACCTGGGCGAGGTATCTGCCCTCCCCGCTACAAAGCAGGTTAGGCCACCTGGGCGAGGTATCTGTCCTCCCCGCTACAAAGCAGGTTAGGCCACCTGGGCGAGGTATCTGCCCTCCCCGCTACAAAGCAGGTTAGGCCACCTGGGCGAGGTATCTGTCCTCCCCGCTACAAAGCAGGTTAGGCCACCTGGGCGAGGTATCTGCCCTCCCCGCTACAAAGCAGGTTAGGCCACCTGGGCGAGGTGTCTGCCCTCCCCGCTACAAAGCAGGTTAGGCCACCTGGGCGAGGTATCTGTCCTCCCCGCTACAAAGCAGGTTAGGCCACCTGGGCGAGGTATCTGTCCTCCCCGCTGAAGGACACTGCCCTTGAGGCTGTACAGGTGGGATCCCTCGCTCAGTCCGAGGGAAACGCAACACTGGAGGTAAACGCATTAACAAAGAAGGAAATATTATTCTTGATTCGTTATGTCCAACTAAGCAGCGCGTTTCAACTAATTAGCACTTTTTTGTTTTTTTCTTCTTTCTTCATCCTCTCGCTGTGTTCCTTTTCACGTTGTGCAGTCCATCCTTTATTTAGTCGGGTGAGCTTTGCAGACAATTTGCGTTTGTCCATTTATTCCATCTGAATGGGTTCTTCTTTTACGTCTTCACTCATTTCTTTCAGCCAATTATTGTCATTTTTCATTGATAATGCTAAGCTTAACATTTCCTTTGTGAGCCTCTTATTATCCATTATCCATAACACTGTAATCGCCGTTTTCTGTGATACTTGATAGATCTGATGTGATTCTTTTCATCCAAATTCCATTTTCGCATTTTGTTCCTAAGATTATCCTGAGGATTTTTCTTTCTTGTTCTTCGATCATCTTTATTCGAGATCTGCCACCAGTTATAAAAGTATTAAAGGCATTAAGTGATTTTCTTTAACTACTGAGTTATAATGTGGTAATTTTGCCTTTTTTGATACAGTTATTTTATTGTATCTGATCAAAGTTAATGGGTGCTCATTCATTTTTTCTTAGTACTTTATTTTCCTGTTCATCAATTTCTTCTTTCTTGTTTAAGACCAAACATTCATCTCCATACAGGAACGTTGCTAAATACCCCCATGTGGATTAGAACTAAAGAAAACTTCTCCGTAATTTCTCATGTTTCGTTACGAGTTAAGCTATGCAAGAAAGATTCCCATACAGGGAATTTAATCTCGCAATGAGAAGCGTCTTCTTTTTGTGAAGAGCGTACTACTCTATGAATGAGCTGATTAATTCCTGGAAATGTGGAGTGCTAAGAATTCTTCCGCACATGTATTTATCAGGATTTTCTGCCAATTGACCTGTTCGTGTCGCATCAGCCCCTCCCATCAATTGTCCTCGCTGCTAATAATACCGAGAACTAGTCTGGTGACAGCTGTGCGTAAAGTATTTAGCATGTCATTGCCATCGCATACTGGCCGTGATTAGGACGTGGCCAGTGAACGGCTGGCATTGTGACTGCTCAAATACGTCAGCCTTCAGTCGATACATTTACTTACACATTAAGAAACTCCTGTCGGACAAAATTCCGGCATATCTGCCAATCCAAAAAGCGTAAAAATACTTTAGTTAGTGGGACGCACAAACAATAATATTATCATTGAACTGTGTTGTAATCAAGGGACATCTTTCTTTATAAGGTGGTAATAAAATCAAGGGCTTTGAAAAAGAAGCAGCAATCCAGAAAGGAGCGAGGAAAGGTTGAAGTTTGTCCCTCCTCCTTTTCAATGTATATATAGAACAGTCACTAAAGGAATTCAAAGAGGAATTTGGTAAGATAATAACAATCCAACGAGAGGAAATCAAAACCCTGAGATTTGCTGATTACATTGTTATTTGATCTGAGACTGCAGAAGATCTGGAGAAATTCCTGATTGGTACAGATACAGTCCTGGAGAAGGAATACAAGATGAAAATAAATCAATCCAAAACACAAGTAATGGAGTGCAGTCAGGTGATGTAGGAAATATTAGATTAGGAAATGAAGTCTTAAAGGAAGTAGATGACTAGTGTTACTTGGGTAGTAAAATAACTAACGATGGCAGAAGTAAGCAGGACATAAAATGCAGACTAGCGGGAACAAGGAAGGATTTCCTTAAGAAAATAAATTTGCTCTCTTCGAACATTGATACAGCAATTAGAAAGATGTTTTTGAACACTTTCGTCTGAAGCGTGGCGTTGTATGGAAGTGAAACATGGACAAGAGAATAGAAGCTTTTGAAATGTGGTGTTACAGAAGAATGCTGAAGGAAAGATCGAATTACGAATGAAGAGACGCTGAATGGTGAGAGGAGATCGAATTAGCTAAATTTCACGAGAAGAAGAGATAGAATGATAGGACACATATTAAGGCACCGTGCAGTTGCCTTTTGAGGGAAGTGTAGGGGCAAAAAATGGTAGCGGTAGACCAAGGTATGAATATGACAAGCAGATTACAGCAGATGTAGAATGCAGCAGTTATGTAGAAATAAAAGTTTAGCACAGGATAGGGTGGCATGGAGAGCTGCATCAAACCAGTCTATGGCCTGATGACTCAAAGAACAACCATAGAGTCGTTAGATAGCTGAATTAATTTCAACTCGTAACCATTAATTACTATCAGTGGTGACTATGGCACAGGTAACAGCACCGTATTTTAAAAACGTTCATTCCTTTGTTGCAGAACCCGTTAAATCACAGTTTCAGCATCAAATAACGGCACGTCCAAATTCCGTGAACTTTGTTTCTTAAATATTTCAAAAACCACATTCCATAAGATTTAGATAAATTAAAATTTTGCGCTAAATGGTTAACATTTTAACGTCAAAGTTATGTTTCTCAAGGAATTGTTTATTCTGGATAGTGTTTTGCATTTTGCCGAACTGGATACTAGGAACCTCGTATGCACGTTTTGCATTATTTACGATTTTTTACTAAATAATAATATTTTTGTGCCTTAAGTGTCAGACATCTTGATTTCTTACAATCAATCCATGTATAACACCAGTCAGAAGGGCAATTTTGCCCCAAGTGTCGAGCATTATGCATGCTTTAAAACCATAGCCATTGAAAGCATGATACAGATGGGCGCTCCAGGCCATACAGTTTGCATTGTTCTGCCCTTACACGGTCAGCCATCTTTAGGGCGGGCAAACTCCCCTAACAGTCTCCCTGAGAGTGGATGAGCACTAGAGGTACGCGGGGTCACATCTTCTATTTGTTTTCAGTGAGCACTTTAGCAAAGAGTTGAGCGTCCTCATTTTCGATATGCACAGTCCCCTCTCCGAACTGTTGTCGTCCGAGTCATTAGTCCGTAGCCCGGTTTGACGGAGCTGTCTACAGCACCATATCCTGTGCTAACCTTTTAATTTCTACGTAACTACATCTACTCTAATCTACTTGTGATATTCATACCCTACCGTTCTTACCGCCTACACTTGCCTCAAAAACCAACTGAACAAGTCCTGGGTGTCCTATCATTCTATCCCTCCTTCTGGTCAGATTTCCTCTCACCCACTAATTCCATTATCTCTCCATCTCACCTTCACCATCCTCTGGAACACCATATTTCAGCAGCTTTATTTCTGAGCTACTTATCGTCCATGTTTCACGTCAATACAATGCCACGCTCCAGACGAAAGTCTTCTAATTCCTATACCAATGTTCGAAGTAAGAAAATTTGTTTTCTAAAGAAAGGCTTCTCTTGCTTGTGTTAGTCTACATTTTATCTCCTACTTACTTCTGCGATGGCTATTTATTTTACTGCCCAAGTAACAATATTCATCTACTTCCTTTAAGACTTCATTTCCTAATTCAGCTGACTTGATTCGTTACTTTTGTTTTGACTTCTTTATTTTTATCTTGTATTTCTTCCCATACCATTCAGCACCTTCTCCACATCTTCTGCAGACTCAGCCGCCTGCTTTATTCGCAACAATGTTGCCATGTGAGTCCTCTGCCTGTTTATCAAGGGCCACGTCTGACGAAGTCTCCTCAGAGGAAAGCAAATCAATACTCTTTGTCTCTACACCCCCACGTTCCAGGTTATTTCCAACTTTTGACTGTAACGTTGCGTGATCATTTTTAATAGACTCGCTCTCTGTTTGATCAGAGCTCGCAAATTAAACGAAAGCCGTCATTAAGTTGAACAGCAACCGTCACACATGGCCGCCATCTGGCAGGTCACATTGTTATCAACAAATCAATCTCTGCTACATGCACTTGTGCTCACAGGGCCGAGCTCCGCCGTTCCAGGAAAACAACACATCTGCAATGTTTTAAATAATAATAATAATAATAATAATAATAATAATAATAATAATAATAATAATAATAATAACAACAATAATAATAATAATAATAATAATACCGTTTCCAGAAGGAAACCACAATTTAAGTTCATCGATTGCGACAGACCCATGGTTCCCAGATATTTGAAGATGTTCATGGCTTGGCGCACGACGGAAGCCACAGAAGGATCCACCTCATTGCCTTCAAGGATAAGAAGAGAGGTTACATCGTCGACCCCACTGCCCGCTTTGAAAGCCATAAGTCGCAGCCCTCGGATGTCAACCTCGACAACGGGAATATTTACCTACCAACAATTCCTTACTACTACCTAGAGGTCTGATGATTCCAGCGAGGGGAAGAATTCCCGTTTTTGCAGCCAATTTCGGAAACAGATGTGTCTGCCGGCTACAGCGTTGGGAGAGATTGCCATCATAGCCTTAAGGGGTGCGTTGATAATTGTAAGAAATCATTGTTACAATTAGGTAGCCCTCAACATTTCTCAAGTATATCTATTTCTTTTCTAAAAATGAATGTAAAAGTATACTTTGTCGCAAGGCGGCCTCTACTTGAGAGGAAGTATTTCATGAAATAAAATAAATAAAACATTTAAGCTCTTCAGGCTATAAGCCCACTGGGGCGAAACGCTGGCAATTTTTACGCCTAGAGAGCTTAAATGTTTTTTTTAATAATCATAAAAAAACTGAGAATTTGTAAAGGCCACAACTGTATTTTACTAAATATTATATTGTTGCGCAACTGATTTGTATCGAGGCGCAGAACACGCTGTGCTTTTACCTCAAATGTTTAAAAACGAGCCCATAGCCCCTACCACATGAGTAGAACTGGCTACAGGTGTTCTGTCGCCATCTAATTCAGCAACATCTGCTCATGAAACTCAGCTTGTTACGTGCCATTTATAACCTCATATTTGCAACTTCCTGAACTGTTTCCGGTCTCAGGAGCAGATGGGGAAATGGGTCAACACCGCGTCACTTGTCAGGGATGAAACTCGCTGTCACACTTTACCCTGAACCAGTTCAGTAGTGCGCAGTACGCAGATACGTAGGAATATTTTCCACTATCTGTTGATAACCTTGACACAGTACCTACCCCATTGAAACGGATTGCCCTCGGAACAGATGATTCCAACACCAAGTGCTGGTCAATACGAAGACGAAGGCGAGGAAAGAACATCCAATGCGAATTAATGTGCTAAAGTGAAAGGGATGTGGGGGTGGCCACTAGAGGCCATCCTTGCTTGTTCCGTTCTTTTCAAGATCAGTGTTGAAGTTCCTTCATCACTGCACTGTGCCCTCTTCTCGCCGGGCTGAGGCGCTGGCCTTCTCAACTCAACTTGGCAGATTCGATCCTGGCTCAGTCCGGCTTCATGGCTAAATGGTTGGCCTTTGGTCCAGTGGGTTCCGGGTTCGATTCCCGGCCGGGTCGGAGATTTTAACCTTAATTGGTTAATTCCAATGGCTCGGGGGCTGGGTGTGTATAGCGTTTGCAGCATTACAGATCATCCTAAGCAGGGCGCATCTTCACAGACATGCAGGTCGCCTAACAGGCCCGCACCAGGCCTCTCCGGAGGCCATAATTATTATTGAACGCTCTCAAATACGTTAGCCTCGTGTAGGTCGATTTACTGGCACGTAAAAGAACAGCTGCGGGACTAAATTCCGGCATATCGGCGTCTCCGAAAACCGTGAAGGTAGTTAGTTGGACGTGAAGCGAATGACATTATCTGTTCTTGTCTACTCAGACCACTTTGGACCCTGTTTCCTTCCATTCTTAAAACGTTATTTTTAAAAATCTCATTCTACACTTTCATCTTCTCTTATTTTATTTTAAAATCATGTTTGACCACTTCTATCCAGCTCGATATTTACTTTTTCTCCCTAAGATACTTCAATATGTATGTTTGTTTTTCTACAAATTGCTTTACGTCGCACCGACACAGACAGGTCTTATGGCGACGATGGGATAGGAATAGCCTAGGAGTGGGAAGGAAGCGGCCGTGGCCTTAATTAAGGTAATGAAGCATATCGTCATAAGATAGGTACGGTACGGTACCTGGTGTGAAAATGCGAAACCACACAAAACCAACTTCAGGGCTGCCGACAGTGGGTTTCGAGCCCACTATCTTCCGGATGCAACCTCACAGCTGCGCGCACCTAACCACACGGCCAACTCGTCCGGTCATCAGTAGACATCGGACTTGTGTGCAAATGCACATTTTGTTTGCCAACCTACAAAACCGACAAGTTTGAAGGATAAACTAGACGTATTATTAAGTTTAATATTGCATATAATATACGTATATTTGCATCTATTTGAGATAAGTGTCTAATTTCAAATTTCGGCTTTATTGAGCATGTTTTCGACCTCTATTATGCTTATTTTAACATGTTTTACAAGCAGTCTTCAAGAGAATGTAAAGTAATGAATGCCAAGAAATGGCTCGAGACACTTGTTTGTAGGAGTGGAAGAGCCGCAGCTGTCAGTAGTGTGGTGATCTTATGTATTGGTGTGGCTGAATCGCGTGAGTCTGGTAAAGGAATTCTACGTTTGCGTTTCATACAAGAGTTTAAATGCATATTTTCCCATTTTTTGGGGCAAGTTGCATGCCTATATTGTGATTTATACAGCTGATGTCTAGTTATCATCCATTCTATACATATGTCCTAACAATAGCAATCTCCTTTTTCTTATCGTTTCCCTTATATTTTCTATGTTCTGGTATAATTCCTAATCACTTCTTATTTTCCATTGTTGTGTTGTTTTCATTGGTTCTAAGAGTTTTCTCATGAGTCTTCTTTCCAGGGGGAGCCCCTACTAGAGATAGATTTCACTGACACGTCGCTTCCAGTCTGAGATCTTGAAGACAGCTGACACTATCGACAGTGACACGAGGACAAGAGTTTGTCGTCCCTAGCAGTGAATGATGGAGGGGAGTGGAGACAACATACTATTAAGCAGAAGAATAGGAAGTGTGGACAGGTCGCGAGTTGCTGTTTCTGGGGGGAGGGTATCTGAAATAACCCATACAAAATGTGTTACTTAACAACCGTGCAGTCTGTGATGTGAAGTACTGATGGAGGGCGAGACATATTATCAAAGAGGGCCATGACTGAGAGACATACTATCAAAGAGGGCCATGACTGAGAGACATATTATCAAAGAGGGCCATGACTGAGAGACATATTATCAAAGAGGGCCATGACAGAGAGACATATTATCAAAGAGGGCCATGACTGAGAGACATACTATCAAAGAGGGCCATGACTGAGACATATTACCAAAGAGGGCCATGACTGAGAGACATATTATCAAAGAGGGCCATGACTGAGACATATTATCAAAGAGGGCCATGACTGAGAGACATATTATCAAAGAGGGCCATGACTGAGAGACATATTATCAAAGAGGGCCATGATTGAGAGACATATTACCAAAGAGGGCCATGACTGAGAGACATATTATCAAAGAGGGCCATGACAGAGAGACATATTATCAAAGAGGGCCATGGCAGAGAGACATTTTATCAAAGAGGGCCATGACTGAGAGACATATTATCAAAGAGGGCCATGACTGAGAGACATACTATCAAAGAGGGCCATGACTGAGAGACATACTATCAAAGAGGGCCATGACTGAGAGACATATTATCAAAGTGGGCCATGACTGAGAGACATATTATCAAAGAGGGCCATGACTGAGAGACATATTATCAAAGAGGGCCATGACTGAGAGACATATTATCAAAGAGGGCCATGACTGAGAGACATATTATCAAAGTGGGCCATGACTGAGAGACATATTATCAAAGAGGGCCATGACTGAGAGACATATTATCAAAGAGGGCCATGACTGAGACATATTATCAAAGAGGGCCATGACTGAGACATATTATCAAAGAGGGCCATGACTGAGAGACATATTATCAAAGAGGGCCATGACTGAGAGGCATATTATCAAAGAGGGCCATGACTGACGGACATATCATCAAAGAGGGCCATGACTGAGACATATTATCAGAGAGGGCCATGACAGAGAGACATATTATCAAAGAGGGCCATGACAGAGAGACATATCATCAAAGAGGGCCATGACAGAGAGACATATTATCAAAGAGGGCCATGACAGAGAGACATATTACCAAAGAGGGCCATGTCTGAGAGACATATTACCAAAGAGGGCCATGACTGAGAGACATATTACCAAAGAGGGCCATGACAGAGAGACATATTACCAAAGAGGGCCATGACTGAGAGACATATTACCAAAGAGGGCCATGGCAGAGAGACATGTTATCAAAGAGGGCCATGACTGAGAGACATATTATCAAAGAGGGCCATGGCAGAGAGACATGTTATCAAAGAGGGCCATGACTGAGAGACATGTTATCAAAGAGGGCCATGACTGAGAGACATATTATCAAAGAGGGCCATGACTGGGAAAAGCTCTCATCTCATGACACTGTGATAGTTTCGTGGGCCCTGAGTCAGTTACCTCTATACTTGTCGACTCCAAATTCCATGCAGATGTATTTCGTAAACGATTCGTTAGATGCAATTAAATTAATCGTTATCAAATTGAGTTTCATTTGTTGAAAGACATATTTACGATAATTAGATTTTCCCAAAGCGAAATGTTTGGTCCGATGACCTAGATGTTAGGCCTCTTTAAACAACAAGCATCAAGAGAAATTGGTAGTGTTCACAGTGCGAGAGTTGAGGAATCCTACGTGCGAGCACACACGTACCGACCTTGGCAGGTGCCTTCACATAATGGCCATTTTTACCTGCCACGAATATCATATTGTCAGTATTTCATGTTCAGTTTATCACGAGTCGTCGCGCGCCAACTGACAGCCGCCGAAAGCAGACGTGCCAACACTGGACTACAATCTGCGCATACTCTGCAATATTCTACTTTTGCTTTTGTGTGTAATGCTGGTCCACTTAATTCCTTTTTCTTGTCATGTTTACAAGGAACTACATCTCAGACGAGGCTTGCCAGCGTTATACACAGCTACTGAATAAGACGAAAACTGAACGGAAATGATGAAGGATAGGTTAGAGCTAGACCATGGTCAAGGTCGGGCTAGAGACAAGGCCATTGGAAGGAATAAATTAGTAGCATTCTTTGGTTTCAGGCTGCCATGCTTTCAATTCTTCTGACCGAGCTCGATAGCTGCGCTCAGTATCCAGTATTCGGGAGATAGTAAGTTCGAACCCCACTATCGGCAGCTCTGAAAATGGTTTTCCGTGGTTTCCCATTTTCACACCAGGCAAATGCTGGGGCTGTACCTTAATTAAGGCCACGCCCGCTTCCTTCCCACTGCTAGCCCTTTCCTGTCCCATCGTCGCAATAAGACCTATCTGTGTCGGTGCGAGGTAAAGCAACTAGCAACAATCAATTCTTCTGTATAAGTAAGAATGCATTTTGGGGCGGATGGGTTGGCAAGCTTAGAAGAGGGATTAGTCTTCTCTGCTATTTCACGTATCCTAAAATTATTTTTCTATGATTCCTACATCCGAACCGCACACCAAAGGGCCACCGAAATAAACCTCCACAATTTCAAGATTTACTTGACTGTCAACAACAATGCACTTTACAGGTTTCCGGCGGCATGTCTTTGCATCATTGTAGCGATTTGAATATCAATTTACAGTACATTTGTTGACTTATAACAATACTAACAAAACTAGAATTATACATTTATATGCTCGGATGTTAAGAATATGCGCGTATTGAGCCTATGTATGTATTAGCCGCTCTATTTGAAATGTAATGAATGGCCTTTGTTCTTATAGTATATGTTAAAACAAACTAAACATGCAAATATGCCAAAAGCTGCCCTCCAATAATGACAATGTACTGAAGACAACACCTCGGATTTTAGGCAAAAACCTTTTTTGTTCCTAAGGAGAGAACTTCAGTATTTACACGTTTCGTATATTTGTAAGGTTACAAACGGTGGTCCTATGTTGCCTAAAATGCCTAAATTGACTTTAGAACTATATTTGCATATATTCCTATTTTCCCTAAAGCGATTAAAATGCTTTTAATTTATTCCGAGGAACTGAAATATATATATAAATAAATATATATCTAAACTATTCTAATATTATATTTACAATGATAAAGGAGCAGTATTTCACATCTAGTCTAATTTAATCGTTACATGAAAAAATCATCATTTCATACCTAAACTATTATTTTTTCTAGTTCTAACACTTATAATTACATTTATGGGATAGGGCTTAGTACAGACGGTTTATAATACATTTTTTGGTTCATCCTAGGTTGATAAGTAGCCTCTAAGTTGTTGAGATGGAATGCGGCTACTTCCGTCTCCGAAGGACTTGGCTGAAGTCTCCACTTCCTAAAGTATTCATCCATCACTCGTACATCTTCAGACAGTATATCCTCAGCCTCCTTGAAAGTAGATCTCTAAACTGTTAGATTTATATCTTCGGCAAAAATGAATTTCCGAGCTGTAGTTTCTGGGATATCATGGATGTACAGATTGAACAATATAGAGGCTAAAACTGAACCCTGCGGTAAGCCGTTATTCAATTTGTGAAATCTACTCCTGGAATTTTCAGAGAATACGTAGAATAATCAATTACTCAATACATGATCAATGAGAGTAATCACCTTAAGACAAGGTACAAT
This sequence comes from Anabrus simplex, assembly GCF_040414725.1. Lineage (NCBI taxonomy): Eukaryota > Metazoa > Arthropoda > Insecta > Orthoptera > Tettigoniidae > Anabrus > Anabrus simplex. Next base: position 71,475,753 of record NC_090277.1, read on the forward strand.
CTTGATGAGCTTCAGGAGGAGACCCTCTCTCCAGACAGTATCAGAGGCCGCTGACAGATCAAGGAAGACAGAAACATTTTTAAATTTCTTCTCAAAACCAATCTCCAGATATGATGTTAAGGCAAGGGCTCGGTCACTACAGTCTCGCTTGGGGCGGAACCCAGCTTGCTCTATTGGGATCATGTGTTCAATTGCAGGAGCTATCCTGTTCAGAGTTAGTCTTTCCATTAGTTTATATGTAACACACGGGAGCGAAATTGGCCTGTAGCTCTGGGTAGAGAAGGGTCCTTTCGTGGCTTCAGTATCGATATGAATTTGGTTCTCTTTAAACACTGGGGGTACACGACCAGAGTGCAGTATATTGCTAAAGAAGGACGCCAGCCAGCGTACAGTTGCGGGGCCACAGTTCTACAGTAGCTCTGGATATACTCCGTCAAATCCAGCTGCTTAAGCATTCTGGAGGGACTTCAGGCCATGCTGTACTTCCTCTGGAGAAAATGGTCGAGAGTAGATGGTATGAGGTTTAGCTTCTTGTCTTAACCGCTTGAGCTCAGATCAAATTTTTCTGCTGTATTTCTTATCTTTCATGGGCCTGAATGAGGAGACAATGTAGTTGGCAATGTTCTGTAGGTTTATAGATGATCGTTTTCTTGTTGGCTTGTTTGATGAGTCCAAATTTCGGATAAGTGACCAAGCTTTCCGGCTTGAGTGAGTAAAGCTGGGCCTTTCAACAGTTTTGTCCCACTTTTCTTTCCTGCCACTGTCCAAGGATGCCAGCAGTTCAGTAGCTTCCTCATGACTGTTGTCTTGTTCGTACTCTGTTGTATATACGGCTAGTTTCCTCACTCCACCCAGGTATGTAATCCTCTCGGAATACTTCGCTTAGCAGTAGCTACAAATGTTTATTAAAATACATGAATTTGAAGCTGTCTGAAAGATATTTTAGAACCTGACGATAATGTTTGTTGTTTAAAGGCGCCTAACAGCTAGATCATCCGCCGCTAATGATACGAGGTGCAACAAAACGAAACGATAAATAACACTTCAGAAGTATCCACTGACTAGAATTTAAAACAATTTATGATGAAAAAATGACCATGAATCCAAAACAATCAGTGGGTCCGATTCACAATGCCTCATATTCTGGAATGATGCTTCTTGTCCAAATGGGTCCAAAATCCAGGTCAGCGGTCCCTTATTATAGTACTAATCACTGCTAAAAAAGAAGCATGATGTTTCTCCTACAGTATTACTATTCACAGATAATGCAGACCCAGGGTATGTCACACATAATGGTACTAATCGCAGGCAACGTATACTCATGGTGTTGCTCGCATAGTGGTACTAATAACGGGCAACGTATACTCATGGTGTTGCTCGCATAGTGGTACTAATCGCAGGCAACGTATACTCATGGTGTTGCTCGCATAGTGGTACTAATCACGGGCAACGTATACTCATGGTGTTGCTCGCATAGTGGTACAAATCACAGGCAACGTATACTCATGGTGTTGCTCGCATAGTGGTACTAATCGCAGGCAACGTATACTCATGGTGTTGCTCGCATAGTGGTACTAATAGCAGGCAACGTATACTCATGGTGTTGCTCGCATAGTGGTACTAATCGCAGGCAACGTATACTCATGGTGTTGCTCGCATAGTGGTACTAATAACGGGCAACGTATACTCATGGTGTTGCTCGCATAGTGGTACTAATCGCAGGCAACGTATACTCATGGTGTTGCTCGCATAGTGGTACTAATCGCAGGCAACGTATACTCATGGTGTTGCTCGCATAGTGGTACTAATCGCAGGCAACGTATACTCATGATGTTGCTCGCATAGTGGTACTAATCGCAGGCTACGCATACTCATGGTGTTGCTCGCATAGGGTACTAATCGCAGGCTACGCATACTCATGGTGTTGCTCGCATAGTGGTACTAATCACAGGCAACGTATACTCATGGTGTTGCTCGCATAGGGTACTAATCGCAGGCTACGCATACTCATGGTGTTGCTCGCATAGTGGTACTAATCATGGGCAACGTATACTCATGGTGTTGCTCGCATAGTGGTACTCATCATGGGCAACGTATACTCATGGTGTTCCCCGTATGGTGGTAATAACCAGAGGTAATGCAGGCTCATGGTATGTCACACATTATGGCACCATCCCCAGGCATTACACACTCATGGTATGTATGTTCAGTCCGTCAGCGATTCCGCTGGTGGGATGCTCAACAGCTCTGCCATCAGCTGTCAGAGATGGCCTAGGCATCACTGAAGAGGCGTACTAGGGAAATGAGGAGTGAGGTAGTTTCCCGTTGCTTCCGTCACCGAGCCAGAGTTGCTATTACATTTCAGTCTGCCAAGCCCACTGAAATGCATGCACCAACCGACCCTATGATCAACACTTTCACACCATTCATAGCAGGGATTGGCTGCATAAGGACTGGCATTACTAGCATCGCTCATACCTCAGTCACTTTCATATTGTCAGAGCCAAGGATAAGACAGAGACAGATCTATCTAGCCTATACCAGAAGACATAGTGCACTGTAAACACTAGGTCCTGCCAGACTCATGGTACTGCTCCCATAGAAATCCTCCCCCGATGATAATAATCACAGACTGTCCCAAAGTATCATGCCTTGGTCACACTTTGTATTCGCCTCTTACGACAGGACAGGGGATACCGTGGGTCCACAGCCGACAGGTGGTTATTTTTAGAACCCATTGTTTCATGTTGGAGAGCCTATTTTAGGCACGTGAAAATCAGAGGTCTACTGATGACGTAACTCGTGTCATTTCGAAACTATTATATTATTCTATCATATGATTTGTTGATACCAAAGTACTGTAGGAACTCCACGTCCCTTGCCGCAGTACCAGAATGAAGCCCCTATTCCATATTCTTTACTCCCGACTTTTTCTTATCCAAACGTCATTATTATTATTATTATTATTATTATTATTATTATTATTATTATTATTATTATTATTATTATTATTATTATTATAGGATACATCTTAAGACACCCAGGACTTGTTCAGTTGGTTTTTGAAGGAAGTGTAGGTGGCAAGAACGGTAGGGGTAGACCAAGGTATGAATATGACAAACAGATTAGAGCAGATGTAGGATGCAATAGTTACGTAGAAATGAAAAGGTTAGCACAGGATAGGGTGGCATGGAGAGCTGCATCAAACCAGTCTATGGACTGATGACTCAAACAACAACAATTATTATTATTATTATTATTTCTTTCCTTTAACCGCACAACGTTTACTGTTGCTATTTGAAGATACAACCAGCTTCACTACTTTTAAACGTAAAATAAACACGTCAATCGCTATTTAATGCCGGGCAATTAACAGGAAAGGTAACATCTTAATAAAGGTAGGCACGTCCCGCTAAATTAGCAACCATACTCCAATTTCAAGCCTGCTATAAGAGATGAGACGAAGTATAAAATACTCACTTTCTACTCTGTTCTGTTGGAGGTCAACAGCAATGCCACTCCACACACCCGAACACGACCTTGGCTCGATCTAAAAATAGAGCTCGCGCCGCATGAACACTGCCTGCCTGCCTGCCTGCCTGCTTCCTTTTCATTAACACATGAACGTTTTCTTACGCTTAATTGTCGACGATCGCTTTTGATTAAGTTATTAATATCATGTTTTCAGTGAGTCTGTGAAGTTCAAGCTCCACACACGTAATTTTAAATCCTTCCTTATCAGCCATGCCTGGGTGAGCAATGTTTTACAACTTGTCATTTTAACGTGAAACTAGAATGACCCAGTCACAGAGCGCATGCGAGGTTGCTGTGCTCAGAGTTACCATGGAGTGTAAAAAACAAGTCAATCAATCAATCAATCAATCAATCAATCAATCAATCAATCAATCAATCAATCAATCAATCAATCAATCAATCAATCAATCAATCAATCAATCAATCAATCAGCACTAATCTGTATTTAGGGCAGTCGCCCAGGTAGCAGATTCCTCATCCGTTCTTTCCCTAGACGTTTCTGAAACAATTGCAAAGAATTCGGAAATATATTGAACATCTCCCTTCGTAAATTATTCCAATCCCTAACTCCTCTTCCTATAAGAGAATATTTGCCCCAACTTGTTCTCCTGAATTCCAACTTTATCTTCGTACTGTGATCTTTCCTAGTTTTAAAAACACCACTCACATTTATTCGTCTACTCATACCATTCCACGCCATCTCTCCACTGACAGCTCGGAACATACCACTTAGTCGAGCAGCTCGTCTCCTTTCTCCCAAATATTCCCAGCCCAAAGTCTGCAACATATACTGAAGAAAATGGAAATTGCAACACCCAGAAGGAGTGATGCTACATTGCTGCAATTGAACATGCAGGACGAGTGTTCGGTTGTGATTCGATGATTACACTTTCAGGCCCCTCTGGCCGCAAGTTTGGACAACAATCAATACAGGATGTGCCCACCACCAGCTGCAATACATTGATGAATTCGTCGAGGCATGGAGTCAATAAGGCCCTGGATCGCTTCCTGAGGAATTGTGGCCCATGCTTGCTGCACTGCACGGGTCAGTTGTTCCAGCGTTGTGGGTGGCTGAGGACGGTTGGCCAGTTGTCGACCCATCATGTCCCACACATGCTCAATAGGACTGAGGTCCGAGGATCTGGCGGGCCATTCTAAGGTTGTGATGTCGTGGAGAGCTTGTCTGGAGATGCGTGCAGTGTGAACCCGGGCATTGTCCTGCTAAAACATCCCATTAGCAATGTTCGCCATCATAGGGACAACCATTGGATTGAGTACCCTATCAACGTACTGTCGAGCAGTCATAGTGCCCTCAACAAGCACTAATTGTGATTTCACATTAAAACCAATAGCTCCCAAGAACATAATGCTTGGTGTTGGCCCTGTGTGCCTCTCGACAATAAGATCTGGGCGGCCCCTCTCCCCGGTACGTCGGCGCACACGATTCCGGCGATCACTGCGGGCAAGACAGAAGCGCGATTCATCACTAAAGACGACCCTATGCCATTCGTCGACCCACGTCGATCTTTCTCGACACCAGGCCAGCCTTACATGTCGCTGTTGTGGGGTCAATGGAACACCTTCTGCAGGGACACGGGCTCGTAAGCCAGATGCACGCAGGCAATTACCAATTGTTTGTTGTGTAACGTGGGATGCCACAGCTGCTCGAATTTGCGCTGCTGTTGCATGGGGGTTCCATCCGGGCCATCCGAATGATGCGGCGATCCTTTCTCACAGTTGTCTGTCACGCTGGGCCTGTGCCAGGTCTACGAGTGTGGGTACCTTCATTTGACCACTGCTGCCATACACGTTGTACCGTAGATGCCTGTCGGCCAACACGTGCAGCGACAGTCCTTAGCGATAATCCAGCCTCACACAGCCCAATTATCCGAGCCCTTTCCAACGGCGACAGTTGTTGATAGCGTGCTCTTCTCTGTCGTCGAGGCATGTTTCACGGGGAACACTTCACTGCACAGACTGCAAGTCAACTACGCTACACCAGAGTCCGTATACTGGAGTTGATTCCTCCGCGACCAATCACGTGGGGATACCTGTAGCAACAATCCAATGGGTCTGAAACTTTGATCGTTTACATACCTACATGGCATCGTTCCGTATCTTGAAAATCAAAACAAACGACTAATGCCTTCATGGTGTTGCAATTTCCATTTTCTTAAGTGTATTTGTAACGCTATTCTCTTGATGGAAATCACGCAGAGCAAAAAGAGCTGCTTTTATTTGAATTTTTTTCCAGTTCTTGAATCAATGAATCCTGGTGAAGGACCTATGTACTGGAATCATACACTAGTTGGAGTCATAACAGAGAATGCCCTCTCTTTTACATCTTTATTACAACCCTTAAATATCCTCATAACCATGTGAAGTGATATGTACCCTTTATTTACAATCCCGTTTGTGATATTACCACAAAGAAGACACCTAGGTACTTAATGTGACCCCAATATCTCCTCATGAACACCTTTCGTGGGAGGATGTAGCGTATTTCTCTGGTAGTAGTCTGAATATCAAGAGGTCACATGTACAGCTTGACTATTTATTTGACATATATTTTGGTATTTTGCAAGTTTCATTATTGATTATGTGTGTACAAGATGAAGTATACCCGTAATATCCAAAGAAGCGTTTTGCCATTCCTTTCCTTCGCTTCCGGCTCACTTGTTCGTTCGTTCAGACGACTGTGTTCGGTTGTAAGAAGTGAGAGGTTTGGTGACTCCAAGCAAGTATCTCCATGGTAACCGCAGTGGTTTCGGCCACGTTTCCATGGCAACAATACCCTACTCCCTTATACAACCCTTAAAACAAAGTGAACTTTCCAAAATAAATTCGGCGAGAATTCAAAGTTGGTATTAAAGTACACCATATTATGTAAACAGACTCAAAATCATATTTCGTCCGCACGAAGCAACATTTTACTTTAGATTGAAATATTGTGACGGAGATATAGGCCCTTTCAGAACAGATGCAAATACAAACAGTGATGGAAACTCAGGTAATCGTGAATTATTTTTACTATGAAATTCAGCGGGCATGCTAATGCGTTGTTCAAGCAGACTTCTTTTTATAACTGAACATGGAATGCTGGCAACAATCAGGAAATATGTGCCAAGATAATTACTCAATTTCGTTTATAATGTTACTTACTTTTATAGAAAGACGTTGATAAAGATAGGTTAATATTTAAATTTATTACATTTCTATAATTATATGGAAACTCCAGTTGCCCCTGAGCACTAATTGGTTTGTAATTAGGATTTCTAAACTCCTCCATTCAAGCGGGGTCAAAATTAGATATGGTAATCTGTTTGTTTTTTCCAACAGGTGGGAACTGTCCTCTGCCCGTCTAAAGAGAACATTAGGCGCACTGTCTTTTTAAACCCCTACTACTTATGCAAATCTCCCTACGTACCCGTACAGCGGATGAGATATTCACCAGTCCTATTGTGAAACGCACACAATGCCCTGTGTTCTCCCTAATATTGGCAGTTCTTTCTCTTTGAAAGGGCGGACCTGCCTGCCAAGGTCATCCTGTCACACAATAGAACAATACGTGGACCAAAATAGACTCGCACACATTAAGTGTTGCTCCCACGTGCGCTCGCAGTCCTGCCCTAAACAAGCAGCACTTAACGTACGATACCTATTCTCGTACTTCCAATGAGCTGTTGTACCCTTCGTTCACAACTGCAGTATTAATTCCATCTAGTGGAATATTATTAGTGCCGACGTCTGTGGTGTAGTGGTTAGGATGATTAGCTGCCAGCCCCGGAGGCCCGGGTTCGATTTCCACCCCAGCCATTCTGGAAGTGGTTTACCGTGGTTCCCACTTCTTGTCCAGGAAATGCCGGGATGGTACCTAACCTAAGGTCACGGCCGCTTCCTTCCCTCTTCCTTGTCTATCCCTTCCAATCTTCCCATCCCCCCACAAGGCCCCTGTTTAGCATAAGAGGTGAGGCCGCCTGCGCGGAGTACTGGTCCTCCTTCGCAGTTTTATCCCCCGACCGAAAGTCTCACGCTCGAGGACACTGCCCTTGAGGCGGCAGAGGTGGGATCCCTCGCTGAGTCCGAGGGAAAAACCAACCCTGGAGTGTAAACAGATTAAATAATAATAATAATAATAATAATAATAATAATAATAATAATAATAATAATAATAATAAAAATAATAATAATAATAATTCCTTTGACATCAAAACAGGAGTCCGACAAGGTGATGGGCTATCCCCGATACTCTTCAACTGTGTTCTTGAAAAGATCATCAGAACCTGGCGGGTGAGATTACAGGAAACCAACTACAGTCCATTGAGAATAGGAACCAAATTCAAGGGGATCGCAACAGACTGCTTAGCATTTGCCGATGATATTGCTGTTCTCTCAACCGACATAGAAACCGCTAGAGCTCAAGTTGAAATTTTAAAGGAAATTGTCGAACAAACTGGTTTGCAGATATCGTTTGAGAAAACAGAAGTAATGACTAACATCAAAGAGGCTCCACCAAAACTCCATACAAAATACGGGGACATCACCCGAGTAGACAAATTCAAATACCTGGGTGAAATCATCATGAAAAATGGACTGGACAAAGAAGCACTTCAGAAGCGAGTACGCAAACTGGAAATAGCCTACCAAACATCCCGCACAATCTACAACAAAAAATGCCTTTCCCAAAGCACCAAGATACGTCACTATGAAACAGTTCTGAAGCCAGTAGTTCTATACGCAGCCGAAACCCTGTCTCTAAATGCCAACAAAGGACTCCTTGAAGAATTGGAGAAAAGAGAACGCAAAATTGTGAGAGGAATCTTGGGATCGAAGTACAGAAATGGAATCTATCAAAAGAGCTCCAACAAGGAAGTCTACAACAAAATAGAGAAAATTACCGACACAATCAGAAAAAGACGGGCATTATTTTACGGTCATCTGAAAAGAATGGACGGAAGAAAGTTATCTAAAGAAATCTTTCACTTTTTTGATTCAAACCCCAAAACCACAATTGCCTGGTTTAGAAATACCAAAGAAGACCTGCAAATGCTACATATCTCACCTGAAGACGCCCTTAACAGAGATCTCTTCCGCGAGAAAATATTGACGAACGGGCTAAACCGAGACGAGCAACCGAAGAGAACACACGGTGCCTCTTTGGACAGAGGAGCGTAAGCAGGCCCACTCACAAAGAATGAGGGAAATTTGGGCTCTAAAGAAGGCCAAGTTCATTGTCATGTGCAACAAGACTTAACGTGGTCCTTGATGGCCCCAGCGAATTATATATATATAATATGGCTTCAGCTCTCATGTGCGCGCATTTTGGTTCGACGCCACCTAAGATGCACACGTGTCAATTTCGACGTTCTGGTTTCCTCCACCAGAATGCAGAGACATGGGGACTCCGGTGGGTGATCTGGGGTTGAGATTTAATTACTCTTTTCAGGATAAACACCCGATGTCATCACAGATCTTTTACATGCCGACATCGTACGACATGGACTTTCTTACGCCCTTCAAAAATCAGACTACCTCTGTCGGGTTCGAACCCAGCATCTTGAGATCCGGAGACCAACACTCTGCCATTGATTCACAGTAATGAGGGTCATGATGTTTGTTGTTTAAAGGGGCCTAACAGCTAGGTCATCGGCCCCTAATGGCACGAGGTGCAAAGAAATGATACTATAATTAAAACTTCAACATGCATCCACTAACTAGAATCTGAAACGGATGACGATGAATGACTGGATCTGATTCACAATGCCTTATTTTTTGAAATGATGCTTGTTGTCCAAAATCCAGGTTACCGGCCTGTCATAATTGTACTAATCACGCGTAGTGTAGACCTATGGGTATGTCACGCATAACGGCATCACTCAGAGGCAACGCAGACTCATGGTGCTCTCAAAGGTAGGGCAGACCCTTTCTGAATACAGGGGAACCAATACAAGGACCTCCTCCCCAACGGACGCCGCTCCCCCGCCTCGGCGAAATGAACTCGAGTGTACTATTCACAGACAACGCTCAGATCCATGGTGTTCTTCTCATAATGGTACTAATCGCAAGTAATCCTATGATTCCAATTCCACCATCCCTGTTCGCCTCTCTTAGTCGCCTCTTACGACAGGCAGAATATACCTTGGGTGTATTCTTCGTTTGCGTCCCGCACCCACACGGGTAAAATCTAAATAAAGTCTGTATCAATCACTATAGGATTTTATTGAGTAAAGGTAGTAATTGAATATAAATATTAAGAAAGAGAATTATATGAATTTTAGATGGTGGAAATTACTTGTTAAAACATGGATTCGAGATTGTGAAGGTTGGTACCGCGTGGTGAGCGTTCACGAGCGGTGAAACGCGATGAAGTGAACAACAGGTGCAGTAAATACTGTATCTTGTTAATTTGCCGAGAGAAACAGTGAAGTGCATTACCCACAAACAAGTTAAATATAAGCGGAGAACGTGATTTCCGGACCTCCTCTTGGCTTGTTATGGCTGTGCAGACTTGGCAGTCTGCCCAGTGACGTACTTCTCTCGCAAATGGAGCGAAATATCGAGTACTTTTAATACTAGCTCTTGTCTGCTCGTTATTGGAGTGTTAATTTTTGTAACTTCAGCCATAATACGGTCAAGAGGAGGAGAGAGCCAGTGGCGGCTCGCGCAGGTAGTTACAGTAACAAGCATCCTCTAGCCCAGTTCGTCCCGCAAGCGACGAGCGTATGCTATTCAGACACAGTGGCGAAAGGCCGTGTAGATTGGCTCACGTCACTCGAGTTTAAAATGGAGGCATAAATCAATGAAGGAAAGAGGGCAGAAATGCACGTTATGTAAGAAATAAGTTATGTGTGTGCATTGCAGTTTATCTACGAGAGTTAAGCCAAACAATCTTTGTATTGTACGTAATGAATTACAATCTTCAATTTAAGAGATGCTTTACGAACATTTCTAATATAGTACAGAGTAAGCTGCGCGCTTGTGCTTGCATTATCTGATAAACTCACCAACAATCCAATGACGCTTACCGGCAATAACATCAGTTAGGTTACTCATTTGAATACATACAGCATATCTATTTGGCACATACACTTTCATCTTGGATAATAAATACAGTATCTATGTCGTGGTGAAACTCCCTCACCATTTAGAGGCTAGCTATTACCTTCCGACGCCTGATAAAGTGATAACTTTCAAATACTACTTTCAGAAATTCACTGTACAGGGCAAGAATCACAACACTACAGCACTGTGCAAAATCAAGCAGTAACCGTGTTGAATTATACAAATATATTACGTTTTGCTGAATGAATAACAGAAATTTTATTTTGTTTAATGGAAATACTGTCATTCCCATCCAAGGAATTGAAAATCTTACCTTGCACGCTTCAATCCTGTATCGAAAATCAGAACGTGTCAGTTTTCTTTGAAGGTATAAATACAACAAAATAAAACTGGCTGTTTATATAGAGCGCAGCACAAATCAAACCGGAATATCTTGAAAAGGTCGGTTTGCTTACGATTATACCTTCTTTTAAAAAATACTGTACCCCAATAAACATTTCGCTGAGCAGTGGTGGGGATCTTCGTAGTCACAATCGAACACCACCGTTTCACTTCCCTGCAAAGTGAGTTCGCTCTCTGACGTATGCTTGCTACGTAAGCTGCCCGTATTTACGTCACGACAGCCTCAACGCGCATCTCTGCTCTAGCCGCACAATGGTTATGCTATGAGTGTAAACATTAGCGGTCATGTAAACCCCTAGAATTTATGTTACTCTCAGTACACTATGAAAGAACGGGCCAGAGAACACAGCCAACAATCAGGTTTATCTGTGACAATAGTGCGAGATTGGAAGATCGTCGGTTAAGTGCAAGGGAGAGCCGGGAACCTCAAAACCGCCACGGTCAATAAAAATGATGCAAAAATATGAAATGCACAGATAAAGTTATAGTTTCATTTACACCGACAACTTGCGCATTAAATAGAACCAACTGATTTTTTTTATTATCAAACAGGACAAGCAACGCGCTGTGAAACTCACTCTAAATATCGCTGCATCTGAGCACGGGTTTATTTGTTTACGGTGTGTTCGCAGAGACACAACATGGCACTAAGCAAACACGGTCGCTTTGACTTAACGACTTAAACTTGGCCACAACGCAACACACGCAGCCAAGAACATTAACAGAACATTTGGAGCTGACAGTAAACCAGCGAACTGCTTGCTGATATTTACAAAAAAATTCCATCCCCCTATACCGTGTAGTTCACCAGCCCCTTATATTTTAGGAGATAGGCAACCCAAATAACGCGTATAACCTAAAGATCCTTGTAATTTAGTTTTATGAACACAAAATAACTTGGAATTTCTCCTTATGGTCAATAAGGCTATCCCTACCTTTATGTCATCATTGTATATTGATCCATGGACATAGCAAAGGAAACACTAGTATGGACAATTCCGCGCCAAATATTAAGGACCATTCTACTAACACGTGATTTATTGCGCCTTGTAATAACACAGGTGCGTGCTCTGTGACGTAAAGATGTGAAATGAACACTGTAAAGCATTATTGAAGACTTTTACACGGATATTTACTTTCAAGGCGGAACGGCCATACAGTACATAAGTAGCCACTAAACTTCTAGCAAGAATCGTGTATATTGATTGCGTGGCTGAATTGGTTAAGGGCTGGAACAGAAGGTGTGCCAGTATCGGCGGTGTAGTGGTTCGAATCCAGCATGAGGCAAATTTTCTGAAGGACAGAGCTCCTCCATTATAGCGGGGATACAATAATAATCAATATTTCTTTGCTATTGGTTTTAACGGGTGTGCTCTGATTTGGCGTCTTTTCCTTGAGGAGGATGATCGTTTTACACAAGCATTCCAGGTGTATGCATACGTTTTTGTCGGTTTTTGTGGTAAAGAAAACACGTGATTTTCAAGAGGAATTCAGTTTTTGTTTATTCAAAGTATTGACCTTCGGCTCCTACACACTTCGCCCATTTTTCAGGTAAGTAATGGATACCATGCCAGAAAAACTGCTTGTGTTTTGCGGCAAACCATTCGTCGAGCCATTTTCCAACTTACTCGAAATTGCTGAAGTGCTGTTCTGAGAGCGCGTGCCCCACTGATGTGAAGAGGCACCAGGTCGGGCGAGTACGGCGGGTCCCATCCAAGCCATTTCAAGGCCTCTTTCACTGGTTTTGCTGTGTGAGACGGAGCATTGTCGTGTATCAAAATCACTTCGGCATGTCTTCTGGCCCATTCCGATCATCTTTCGATCAATGCGCGATTTATTTGGCGATAGCGTTGTGGCTGCAACTGTTCGTCGTCCCAAAACGCGCATTGAAATCACCACGTTTAAATTGTCTCCCATGTTCTAATCCATGGCGGGTGTTTACCAGCAGCAAGCGTTGATCTTCCACAGCCTTTTTCGTTTGATTGAATAAAAAAAAAAGCAATGCGTGTCGCAAATATTTTTCAGGCACAAACGTCGACACGATCACTGAACGATACAGTACAGACGCTAGTCTTGTGTGTAATGTGAGGCGAACGAACTGACGTACGCTGCGTACTATTAGCTGGCGCCATCTCTAAGTGAAACCGGGAAACACTTATGCATACACCTGTTAAGTAACGCAGCCGCTTATGATTTCTACCATATTCGCGAGCATTACATGAACGGTACTAAGGCCATAGAGAAGCAGGTATTGATGTTTTTAGGATGATTTATACGATCCTGGCTAAAGAGGAATTCCGTGTATTGTTGGTCGAAGTGTAATTTGGATTAATAAACGAGAAAACCATTTCTGGCGGTGCACATTGCCCTGAGGTTCACTCAACCTACAACAAAAATGAGTACCAGGTTAATTCCTGGGAGGAAAGGCGACCGGGCGTGGAGCTAACCACTCTACCTGACCAAGTGCCGAGGTTACGGATAGTGGAAGCCTTTACGTTCACGACTGTACGTGGATGACTTTCCTTTTCTCTCTGTGTAATTTGGACGCGAGCTGAAAAGAATCGGATGGCACACTTTCGTAAATAGGTATTCCATGAAAGAAACCTTAAAGCTTTTCACAATTTCAAACATGAACGTACCACTTAAAACACTATAAAATTATATGTGGAAAGACATGTTCTGTTCGACAAAAACATTATTTGATTCTAACAAGTTACCTACTTTAAATCAAAGGTAGGCTGCCCTGACGTAAATGCCGGCAGCTTACGTAGCAAGCGAATACACTTGGCAGGGACGTGGAGCTCCCCTCCACTACTCAGCGAAATGTTGGTTGGGATACGGTATTACAAAAAGGACGCTATAATCGCAAGACAAAACGACCTTTACAAGATATTCCGGTCTGATTTATACTGCACTCTAAATAAAGTCAATCTTATTTTCTTATATTTACATGTTCAAAGAAAACTGACACGTTATAATTTTTGTGTCACAATTTACAGATATACAGGGTTTAAGCGTACAAGCTACGGTTTACAATTCCCTCCACGTAAATTACAGTATTTCCATTTAAAAAAGTAAAATTCCCGTTATTCATTCAGCTAAACGCAATATATTGACATAATTAACAAGTTTATCGCACAGTGTTGTGGTGTTGTGTGACGTTCCTTGTTCGCCGAATTTCTGAAAATATTGTCTAAATCTTATCAGGCGTCCGATAATAATAGCTAGCCTCTAAATGGCGATCGAGTTTCATCACTAGGAGGACACAGATATCTACTATCCAGAATAAAAGTACAAACACAACGTAAATGTGTCTACCAAAGAAATGTACAATATCCCTTCAAATAAGTAATAACTGATGTTAATCTCGGTAAGCATGATTGGAATGTTGGAGAGTTTATCAGATCATTTAAATCCAAGCAACATCGATTTCTGCCCTCTTCCTTTCCTTATTTTTTTGCTTCCGTTTCAAACTTTGGTATCGTCACAGTGATTGAGAGTGACTGTGACATAACCACGTCACTGTGGCTGAATAGGACCTCTCAGAGTGCATGCGCGGAGCAAGGTGACGAGGGTGCAGACCCAGCACTCCTCGATGTGTCTCGCCCGAGACGAACAGAGCAGAGTAAGACCGATGCACTGTGCACAGAACCTCTGCACCTCGGTTTGCACGCGTGAAATTTTTAGCGTTTAAGAGGCCCTGGGATGCGCTAAAGGCATGCCCGCCCGCCCGCTTCCAATGACAGGCACCCGCGGGACGATACACCCACCTCTACTTCAAACCATGCAAGTATATAATATACAAACTTGTCAATGATTGTGACTTGGTGACATTAGGAATAAATGGTACGTGGCGCGAAGAAACCTGTTCTCGGATAAGTAATCAAACGGTATTAATGTTAATTGTTAACAGGAAAAGTTCTATATTACTTGTAGTGAACAATGTCCTGGAATTTCACTTTTAAATGTTGAAGCAGATTTTACTTACCGTAGCCAATGTAGAGGTGGCAACATTGCACCCAAAGATGGCGCTATGAACTACTCACCTGCAAAGAAAGAAACACAACGTAAGCATGAGGATGACGTCACAATAAGGGGCGAGGGCGATCACCCTGTATTACACAGATCTCGTGGTTTAAAATCATGCACATACAGGGTGTCCCAGCAGGAACGGTCAACATTCAGAGATATGACAGGAACGATCATTTAAAGCAAAAGACTTCATACGGACATTTGCCCCATTCGGGTTTCGAGATAGAACATATTTAATGTACATTTATTTTTGGGCCAGTGGCTCACATGTACAATATATGTCTTACCCACCCAACCTCTTTGACCTTTTGAAATGGGTACAAAATTTCCTCATTTAATATTCGCCATAGCCTTGTTTTGTTCATCAGCGTAATGAAGCTTCCGCGATGAACCAGCCACACTTTTACTAGTGAGCATGTAGTTTTGATTTCCCCTAAAGATAATTTCTGACACAGAAAAAGATACATTCATATTACAGTGTAGATGCTCACCACGGGAGGTTTTTTAAATATTTCGTTGCAAAAGGGGTGAAAAGGGGGTGAATTTTTAAAATGAGTATATCCATATCTCAAAAGCTTAACAGTTCAAAGACGTGAAAATTGGCATTTGAAATCTCCTCTAAAAATAAAGGAATAAATAAATAAAATATGAAATGTGTCGTATCCCGGAAACTATTTTTTTTTTTTTTTTTTTTTTTAGTACTTCTGGGTTGTTATACACCTACATATAACAAGATTCTAAAAATAACAACATTTTGCCCAGGAATGTTAATATGAGCGTAGATCACACAGACTCTCCATCCGGATATGTGTGGCTTATGGCCATACAGCACTATTCCACTTAATTAGTTCGGGGTTTGCTTAGCAAGGATATTATTCCCACGTCGTCGTATTCCCCAATCTTGAATCTTCTTGCGTTTAATATCTTTCCTTTCACTGATATTCACTTAACGTTTTCGTGACCCATTCATCCGGTTTACTCTGTTAGAACTCAATAAGTTTCCGCTATGGCGGTCCTGCAGCCTTTACTGTGCCATAGAGCATTGTTCCACCTGAAGCCAAACTTTCACCCTTTTTTTTTTTCTTTTTTTTAATCTGCTTTTTATTGACAATATCAAACACTACTTACATACTAGACGAGATACACAAACTTCTTATTGTTTTTTAAAACAAAAATATTAGAACAAACTTAGGTTAATTCGGCAAACAGAACGTTGATAAGTTGCATCTAAACAAATAAATTAAAATTTAAGACAGGAGAACATCAGGTCGTTCACAGCAGAAAAAAACCCTTACAAAAAACTTTTTTTTCCTTTTGCACACTAGGAGCAAACTTAATTATGCCTGTCATTCATTATCCAAATCCTTGAACAGTACACAGTTTTACCACCACAAAACACTCTGCAGTTAACCTAAAATTGGCAGATATTACACAAAGGACATAACAGGAAGCACTCAGAATTTAAAAAGATGTGTTCCAAAAGCTTCTTGAAGACACTTCTGTCTGACCATCTTCCATCGTTCTTTCCTGAGATGATCCAGAAATCCCGGTAAAGTCACACTTGTATGCTGAGCGTACGCCTTGATGTTGTAGTGAATGGCTCCGGCTATTATCCATATGCAAGCGTTTCTACTCTCGTTCTGTGCGTGATTTAGTTCCAGATTCAGCATCTCTCTCACTCTGTCACTGGTTGTTGTTGTCCCTGATATCCTGTAGATAGCGTTCAGTGTCCATCTCCAAACTAGTGCCGCATTGCCGCATGTGGTAATTCGATGCACGAGACTGTCCGTCTGATGACATACCAGGCATTTATCATCAGATACTTGTCCATGCCGTTTCAATTTCTCACCCGTCGGTATTATTTCATTTGTGTATATGTAGAGCGATACCCTCCATTCAATCGGGATCCATTTGTTCCAAATATTTTCCCAGATCTGCTTCCAGTCACGATGTGGGTATTTCTGTTGTACGAGTGGAATACATTTAGATTGCTTCAATCGGAAGTTGTATATATTCTTAGCTTTATCCAACTTTCCAGCTGTAATTTCTGTTTCTGGAAGTTGCTGTAGAATGGAGAGAGCGTTCCGGAAGCAGCTTCTAAAGGGATCTTGTTGTTGCAGGTTTGTTGTTACACACAAATTGAGCACTGCACTGTCATCTATTCGGAACAGGGCGTATGCCCATATACAGTTTATTGCTTCAAATGATCATTTCTAGCATATCCTGAGGCAAAAGACAATGCGATCTATCAGACAAACCTAACAAAAAAAGTGAAGATTGCTTATTGTATAAACTCCGTTAAGCAATCCTCGGACTCGCATTCTGCATTTCCCTTTCCTGAACAATTCATTTCACGATGACAACAACAACTTATTATTAAGTGAAATTACTGCCTTACAAGTGGCAATTTCCATCTCGGGGCGGGCAATGACACGATAAGTACACCAATCAAAAATCAACTACTTATTATGAGGCATTATTCGTGAAAAGGGAAAGTCTGTACCGTGAAAACGCCTAGAACGATGCCCTGTAGGTCCCAAGATCTTCTTATAACTGTAAATGATCGCGTAGCTATCTGTCAAGCAGCCTGCCAGGATGATGCGATACGCAGGACTGTTCTGTAGCATGACTTGCATAAGCAGGAGGGGCTTTCGGCAACTCTCACAAACCTTCCCTCGTAGAGCGGGTACGAGGAACACCGTCACAATAAGGAAGGCTTGCAGTGCATCTCGATAAATTGCTGAGTGGTATGGAGTGCAGATGAATATTGGGCATTAAAATACGTAATGATGGCAGAAGTAAGGACGACATGAAATGCACGCTAGCTTAAGCACGGAAATCTGCTCACTTCGAATATGGATGTAGGAATTAGAAACACGTTTTTGAAGCGTAGCGCTGTATGGAAGGGAAACATGGGCTATAGCTAGCTCAGAAAAAACGAAAATAGAAGCTTTTGAAATGTGGAGTTACAGAAGAATGCTGAACGCGAGATGGGCAGAGCGAATCACGAACGAACAGTTAGTGAATCGAACTGGTGAGAGGAGAATGAACTTTGATCAGAAGAAGAGATAGAACACGTCTTACGACACATGACTTATTCAACTGGCTTTTGACGGAAGTGTAGACGGTAAGAACCGTAAAGGTAGATCACGGTATGAATATGACAAACAGATTATAGCAGATGTAGGATGTAGTAGTTACATAGAAATGAAAACGTTAGCACAGGATAGGGTGGTATGGAGAGCTGAATCAAACCTGTCTATGGACTGGTGACTCAAAAAACAACATGGCTAAAGATCTAAAAGGGAGCTGTGTTATGGCACTTTAAAATATAATTTCCGAGAAGAAAGAAATACGAATTAAGACAAATTATCGTTTTAGAGATAATAATAATAATAATAATAATAATAATAATAATAATAATAATAATAATAATAATAATAATAATAATAGTAATGTTATTGGTTTTACGTCCAGCTAAGTTTTCGAAGACGCCGAGGTGCCGAAATTTTGTCCTGCAGAAGTTCTTGTACGTGCCAGAAAATCTGCCAACACGAGGCTGATGTATTTGAGCACCTTCAGATACTACCGGACTAAACCACGATCGAACCTTGCAAGTTGAGGTCAGAAGGCCAGCGCCACACAGCCCGGTTCCTTTCAGAGGAAAACGCTACAGTTGTTCACTCACGAAACATTTATTTGAATTGTTTTTCGTCCAAATTATATCCATTCTCTTACACTAGAGACGGACGTCATTGGAAACTTTATTTTTTCAGTGTAAGTCTATTGCTCTGACTTGCCACTCTTCATGTCATTTGGTTACGTGTTCTCTCTCTGTATGATTTTAATCAGAATTCATGACTCTAGAACGTGATTCATAACAAGTATACATCAATTTAACTAGCAGTTTCCTCCACTCGTGCGTTGTACTTGCAAATCTTGGAGATATTGAAATAACATTCATGAATGCAATGTTATCTCAATAAGCACTTGGAAATACATCACAGACAGCAAGTGAATTAAGTTTCTTTTTTCCGCAGTTCGCTAACTTTTTGAACGTACTGCGAATTATTGATATCCATTTGTTAAATTTGTACATTTGTACTGTGAAATATTTAATCCAGTGCCATAGAATAAACAATATTACGTGTCACACTATTTAGAGTGTAAATGTACAGTACAAATTCCTCTGAGTTTTAAACCTGCAGCAAACTACATAAAACTGAACACGAGAGAAGCATCAAGTTTGCAAACGAATCCCTGCTACCTTGAGCCTTGTTTGTTCATCAGCGTAATGAAGCTTCCGCGATGAACCAGCCACACTTTTACTAGTGAGCATGTAGTTTTGATTTCCCCTAAAGATAATTTCTGACACAGAAAAAGATACATTCATATTACAGTGTAGATGCTCACCACGGGAGGTTTTTTAAATATTTCGTTGCAAAAGGGGTGAAAAGGGGGTGAATTTTTAAAATGAGTATATCCATATCTCAAAAGCTTAACAGTTCAAAGACGTGAAAATTGGCATTTGAAATCTCCTTTAAAAATAAAGAAACACGTATTTGTTTGTTTTCGGAAAATCCTCTTAAGGGGATAGTCATAAGTGAAAAAGCGATTGCATCCTTTTTATGAGGAGACATATCTCCAAAACTGAAGATGTTACAGACTTGTAAATTGGTATTTCGAATCTCTTGTTTAGAGATAAAGTGTAAATAGTTACTCGGCTCAATTTCAAAGTTCAATGCAGTAATATAATAAGTAACTGTATTAAGAAAATTCATGCGTGTATCAAAACACATTCTGGCTCCCAATACATGACTACTTCACGGCATTCTACAAGAGTTGGGATGAGTTGCGCAGTCGGGCTATCAACGTTTCACGAGGTAAAAGTCAAATACACGTTGCGATACATGCAGGATGTGGAGAGAGAGGCGCTCTTGAGGTGATGATCTAGCAGTTTGTCACCGCCAAAGGTCACGGAGCGAATGACCGGGCCATGAGAGTCCCCAGCTATTTATATCCCGAGTGTAGCTGCGCCAGGTACCACCCGGCAGCGCAAGTCAGTCTCCAGTAACAGTTTTCAATAACTTAGTAGTTTATTGGCTACTAAACTTACCCGCGTCTTCTCTAGCGCGGATTTCGTTATTTGATAAAAGTAATCATTCCTCGGTACTGCACTAAGACATTCTCCGAAAATCCCTAAAGTATAAAAAGACAGCTCATCGAATAAAATAATGAGTTTCATTTACCCCAGTACCTCATTTAAACCACGTTTGTTGAGTTGTCTTTTGAGGCTAAGATGACCAGGCTGCTGCCACAGCTAACTCTGCAACATGCGACATAGAACTGTATATGTGAGAAACAGCCATCTCTTCATTATATATAGAAGTATCCCCAAGGAAAGGTTCAACCCATTTATCAGTCCTTACCCCGGCTAAGTGGATTTTCTGAAAACAAAAATACTTGATTCTTTATTTTTAAAAGAGACTCCAGGAACCAATTTTCACGTCTGTAATATTTTCAGGTTTTGAGATATAAATATCCTTAGAAAAAGGATGCAACCTCCTTTTTCACTTACTTTTACCCCTCCCCACTTAAAAGGATTTTCCGAAAATAAAAAATACGTGTTTCTTTATTTTTAAAGGAGATACCAAATACACATTTTCACGTCTGTAACATGTTAACTTTAAGATATATTCATTTTAAATATTCACTCGCTTTTTCAATTCTTTTGGCCCCCTTAAGTGGATTCTCAGAAAACATAAAAATAGGTCTTTCTTTCTTTTTAAAGGAGATTCCTAGTACCAATTTTCATATCTGTAAGATCTTCCGTTTATGAGATATCTGTATCCTCATAAAAGTATTTCAAGCACTTTTTTGGTCCTTTGCACCCCCCTTAAATGGATTTTCCAAACACAAGAAATACGTGTTTCTTTATTTGTAAAGGGGATTCCAACCAATTTTAACGTCTGTAACACCTTCATTTTTTGAGATATAAATATCCCAATTAAAGGATGGATGTGTTTGTTCCCATTGGACAAACGAAGCAGTCAGCTTGTTCAGTATTTTTACACTTCTGAATGATATGTGTGTATTTCTCGAAATTTCGCCGAACTTCCAATGAACGTCAGACTTTTCAGATTCGCGGACCATCACACAAGAAGCAAAACTAAAACAAAGAACTTTGTGCGAACAGAAACGAGTGATGCCTCTTGTCAGGAACAGCTCTCATCTGCATTGAAAATACAGATAATGAAGTACGTAACGTTAGCACGAAGTTGCTAGGCAACTGACCTGGCCCACATTAACAGGTTGTTTTTCAAACACACCAGAGGACGTGTGGCCTCAGCTCACAGGAATGTCAGGCGACAACACCGAGGAGATAAAAGCTATTTTTAGACTGGCGGAGAGGGCTGGACTTAATTATCAGTGAGCCTGCTTTTCTCTCAAACAGCCACTTGTCTCTCAACAAAAATGGAAGTAGCGATGTATAAACACTATTTGACTACAAAGTGAATCATGTAGGCTAACTGTTCGCAATACACACTGGGCTGACCATACAGTAGAACCTTGATATCTCGAATCACCTCGGGAGCTATATGTTGTTTCGATATATAGAGAATACCGTTTTTGAGAATGTACAGCACAGAATTAAATCAAATGTATCTATGGGCTTAAACTGAATACAGAATTTTTAACAGTATTTACAAACATACAAACAAACTCTGTTTTACAGCATCACTTTAATTATAACCCTTATTATAGCAACTTTTCAGAAGACAGGACACAGTAGCGAAACCAGAAACATACGTCCGTTAACACCTTTGGAAGGAATCCGTTAGCCTCTTCCCTTCACGTTCAAACTTCTCGTCAGTACCGCGACTTGCTGCACTAAATTCCAGTCAAGGAGGAAATGTTTGCTTCGTGTAAGCGAATTTCCAGTAACAGAGAAATAAATAGGACAAACGGCCGAGAAGTTACTTCGAAATACTAAAAATTGGAGTAATGCAGGTTCGACTGTATTTTGACTTCATCAAACGGGGGTGATGGCTGCATATAAATATTTTTTATCTTCGATGTGATATTCAATACCATGTTTTATCCATCCTTGTGGCTGTGGTATGAGTGACGCTAGTAATGCCACTCCTTATGCAGCCAGTCCCTGCTATGAATGGTGTGAAAATGTCGCTCATAGGTACGGTTGGTGCATGCATTTCAGTGGGCTTGGCAGACTGATGTGCAATAGCAACTTCTGGCTCAGTGAGGAAAGCAACGGGGAAGCTACCTCACCCCTCATTTCCCTAGTACGCCTCTTCAGTGACAACTAGGCCATCTATGACAGCAAATGGTGAACCTGTTGAGAATCCAACCAGCCTTCAGGCTGAATACCCAACATACACATGCATGCCCAACCCAAAATTTTCCGGAAGTTTTAGCAATGGCTGGAACAGGCTAAGTCGTTTAAGGAATGTTTTAAAATCACGGAAGGAAAGCAGATTCATTCACTACAAACTTATTTTCACTATCGTCATACAAGCCACGCTTAGCATCAATTATGGCAATATCTCAAATATCTCGAAGGGAAGGCCAGTGTGAAACCGGGTCTCGGAGCATGGCCTACTCCATTGGAATGACACGAAGGTGTCTGCCCAACATTGAACGTCGCCATCTGACGGAAGAATCACACTCTTCGGAGAGGTTTGGAATTTAATCCTGGCAAGTGAGTAAACATTGTATACCACCACCTCTTCCGCCCTACCACCCAACATTCAGATGGCTCTTCGAATGGTGACCTATTATGAGACCCTATTGATGTTTCTGTCTTTCTGGATACGACTGAATCACTGAGTATGACGAAACTTCAGAGAGTATAGAGCCTCCTCAGTATCATTGCAGTAAAGCTCGGGAGATTTTTACTTTTAAATTGAACTTTATTGCTCTGTAAATTAAATACGACAGCGGAGTCGTTTTAGTTTGCACAGGTTAAGTCAATGTTAGTGATGGATAGCTTATCTGACCTCCAACCCGATTACAAGATCGATGTATCTCGCGAGACGCTGCAAACACAATCGTAAATCAGGCGGAGGAATGCGGACGACTATTCTAGGCAATTTGTTCCGAGTTCTAAACAAGGAAACGGAGCTGACCCCTGTCAAGATCAGTATCTAGATTGTTGTTATTCCTCAAGGAACATGCTTTAGCCCTGTAAACTTTGTAAACAACGCTGTTAGATGTAGCGAGGTCTTGTAGATCACGAGTCGCTGCAGCAAGGTCGTCATAAGGCCACGTGGGACCTCAAGCTCGTGAGTTCGACCCTCATTATTGTCTGTAAGGTGCAGTAGATCCTCTGGCGAAGTCTGCGTTAGAGTTGTAGGAATTCTGGGGAAGGCAGTCCTGGAACCAGGGCAATTAACAGCATACGATTAAAATCCCACGGCCCAGCCAGGAATAGAACCCAGGAGTGCTCAAAGCGAACGCAATGGCTATTCACCCGTAGGGTGGTAAAATAATGCTTGATATCTTGCCGGCAGGTGTCTCCCATTAAAACTCAAATCTTCCGACAAATGAAGGCAGTGGCTCAAAGTATCCTGAACAGCAGTTAGAGAAAACTATGTCTTCATAGCTGAAGTGCCCGTTCATCGTGAGGATTTAGAAGTAGTCTCAATGTTTACGTTAGAATACAAATTTAGAAAAGTGGGCAACAAATATACCTTATACTGCACACGAGTTCTGCTGTGAAATTTGCATAAATGGCAGGGGTAAGGCTTATTGGAACCCCTGGAATTTATTTGATGTTACTGTGGCTAAGAGCGAGATAGGCTACACTTCCTACAAGGCATATCACTGCTTAAACATCCGGACTCCGTTTATCAGCAGGTTAAAATGGAATGTGAATTATAAACTCAGAAAATGTACGTCCAACACTCTCTACGGGGTCGGCTATGAAGTGACCACGTGCCCTTCCTGACGTGAACCGCATCAGAGGAATGAGATGAAATAAAAGACGTGATGTAGGGAGAGGGTGAACATAGCCCAGCCCTGGCAAATATAACACTTATGATGATGATAATAAAAATGACTGAACTAGAGCCCAGGGCACGCTTAGCACTCGCAAAGCTTTCCGCAGACTGGCGCGCTCCTTCTTAACAAACGAACATTGCTTCACGCGTGAAACGAGTTGCCTATTATTGTTATTACAGTTACGAATAAAATACATATGGCATTTCTTGTAGAAAATTTTATATCAAGGCACATTCCTGTAAAATCCCCCAATAGTTTGAAATGGTGAAATGTATCAAAATTTAAGTATCCCTTGTCCGACTCGGGATTTGAAGGTACATCCTTACCAAACTTCACCTCAATCCGCCCGGTAGTTTTCGAGCCTACCCGGAACAAACAAACAAACAAACAAACAAACAAACAAACAAACAAACAAACAAACAAACAAACAAAACAAACAAACAAAGGCCGTTTCATTATTATTATCTGCGTGTGGACCCTGTTGGATCACGCATATGGTCTATAACAGGCCATATTGCACTGTTTGCCTGACCACTTGGTCCCCGATCTTTTAAGGACTTCATTCTCTGGCTTTACTACCCATCTACATATCTTCTGACGGTGAATGTTTCTGACCAGTATTTCTGATATTTCCATCTGGGCCTTTTCCTGATCATTTTTAACATCTTGTATCCATGGTACGTTCTTCAGTTTTTAAGTATATGTCAAAATATTGTGGGTTACCTGTTTTCTGATGTCTGCGGCAAGGTTGGACAGTCTTTCCGTAGCTTTGCAGGATTTGAGTTTATACCCTTCTTTTTTCTCTGGACCCAGGATTTTCCTCAAGATCTTCCTTTCCTCCTTCAAGATGTTTTCCAGATCACCTTTATTATAGCATACACGTATAAAATTGTGCTCCAAGCAACCTTATCGTCATATTTCCAGACTAAAATCTGTTAGTTACGTAGAATAGTGGAAGTGGTGCAACTTAAACAGCCCTTGTAAGAGGAACTCCAGAAATAGACAAGCTGCTTGATGGTGGAAAAAATGTTCCAGCAGCTATCAAGAATAACCCGGCTATTAATGTGTGACACACACACACAGCCTCCTTAATTATTCTGTTTACACTGTGCTACACGCTGCCCCACCACTTACTACACGAAGTGACGGGCCTGGCTACTTCTGATCATACAAGGAAAAGCAAAAACCATCAGCTCCTCAAGGAGGAAGTCTCTCCGATAGCCAACTAGCCCCATAACCATTCAGGGAACAGGAAGGACTCTGCTTCGTATCCCGAGGATGGCTGCGTTACAAGTCTCTCTTCATAGGATATAATAATAATAATAATAATAATAATAATAATAATAATAAATCCTACATACATCTTCATCATACAATGTTAATCCTTTGGGCGTTCAGTCTGCAAATCTCTGTGAATTTACTAACTACCGCCACAATCCGTAACTAGTTCTGTGGCCTCATTCAGTTCTATCTCTCTTATCTTTAGAAACTGAGTCTAACCGTTGTCGTCTTGGTGTCCCTCTACGTCTCTTACCCTCCATAACAGAGTGAAATATTCTCCTAGGTAACGTATCCTCCTCCATTCGTCTGACATGGCCCCACCACGGAAGCCGGTTTATGCGTACAGGTTCATCGAGTTCATCCTTTATCTCCTCATTCCGAACACCCTCCTGCCATTATTCCCACCTGTGTGTACCAGCAATCATTCTCCCGACTTTCATGTCATGAATAAGATATCCTGAGTCCACCCAGCTGTCGCTCCCGTAAAGCAAAGGTGGTCTGTAAACAGACCGATGTATAAGAAATCACAATGGTTTAATGCAGGCCATCATGTTAACAGCGTTTTACTTCCCATTGGGTTTCAAACCCATGTTCCTCTATGAGGCATTTTGAAAGTTGACTTTGACACACATTTTCCCCCCAGACGAACTTTTGTGTTCTCGTGTACTGTTGACAACAGAGGCTACGTCTGGTGCCACAGAGAAATTAATTTTTTGTGCCGTCTTCGCGGTAAAATTAGAACTATTCATGAGCAAGAAGCTGACTCCTTTAGGATGGCTGGTGACGTCATGGTTCATGTGAGGGAACACAGGAGGTCGCTCGTTTCAAGTGCGGAACGCTCCTGACACCTGGTGAAAGACCGCTGGGACTACGCGTCAGAGCTGAGCTTTATCTGTGATTCAGTCACAGGAAGCACGAGCATATGATTACCGTCACAATCACTCTCTGGTCGCGGGCGGCCAGCACGAAAATACTTCTACTTGATATGATAACAAAGTCGGGTAGTATTTTTGAGAAGATTCAGCACATTAGAAGTGGGAAAAAGAATATTCACATTTATAACTTGGTGTTTTAATAATGTACAGGAAAAAGGTTGTTAATATGATGCGCAATAAATTAACAAGCGGAACGTCGTGTCTCCGGGATACCAATTATTTACAGTACTTAATGCAGGTTTAAAAATAAAAAGACTAAAAATAATACACTTATGAACTTAATACAAAGATTCCTCCCATATACAGGACTATTCACCATCACAAATAACTCGTGAACGGTTAAAGATATTTACATTTTATTTTCACTTTCAGTAATGGTACCAAAGGGCTAATAATGTGTGTCATGACGTTAATATTTTCTGGGATCATGGTACTAACTTCGCCTCTTTAAACGTTACCACACCATTTT
Source organism: Anabrus simplex (assembly GCF_040414725.1). NCBI lineage: Eukaryota > Metazoa > Arthropoda > Insecta > Orthoptera > Tettigoniidae > Anabrus > Anabrus simplex. The sequence goes on from NC_090277.1 coordinate 71,502,489, forward strand.
GTACACATAGCCTTAAATTTACAAACATTACAAATTCAGCACCGTGTTTATTTTGAAAATGGGACAGGTACTTCTCGAAAAAATACTATGTATTCAAACATTTGCCAGCTGAGGACTGATCTGGTCGATAGGCGCTACCTACTGACATATTGTGTTAGATAGGTATTCCTTAACATCACCGTAGCTACGTGGTAGATGAAAACGTCTATACCGGGCGAGTTGGCCGTGCGTGTAGAGGCGCGCGGCTGTGAGCTTGCATCCGGGAGATAGTAGGTTCGAATCCCACTATCGGCAGCCCTGAAAATGGTTTTCCGTGGTTTCCCATTTTCACACCAGGCAAATGCTGGGGCTGTACCTTAATTAAGGCCACGGCCGCTTCCTTCCAACTCCTAGGCCTTTCCTATCCCATCGTCGCCATAAGACCTATCTGTGTCGGTGCGACGTAAAGCCCATAGCAAAAAAAAAAAAAAACGTCTATAGCACATAACATAGCCCTATGAACGTGATCCAAGAACACAAGTTCAAACGATATTTTGTCACAGATACTTCCGAGAGAGCTTATCTGATATATCGGTGACAAATGGTTGTGAGAAATGGTTAGTCGTTCGCGAGTGGCGCCGAAAAGCAACCGTTATTGAGAAGGGTATGTTATGGCCGTTTTCCATGCGTGTTTTTCGTACACACCCACAGTGAAATAGTGTCGACACAATGGATTAACACCCGGTATGTTACACAGAACAGGAGCTCTTGGCGAAAAGCACCAGGAAGACGGCTCCCAAGAAAGTGTCCTCCGTAGTGCTTCAGGAGATTCGCCGGTTGCAGTGCCAAGAAACCCACCGACACAACCTCGCACGTTGATAAGTAAGGTTTAAAAAGAAAGTCCAAGTGAATGCAAGATACTGCCAGGAATACACTGTGACGCCTATCCATCGGACAGACACCTACGGAGCGTACTACAACCAGGTGCGGATCCACATGGACAAGACCTCCAGTACATCTCTATTTTTTGCGATCGGAGGGGGGGAGGGGTAGGATGGAACAAGAAATCCTGTAATTCCAATTCAAAACTTTCCTCTTAAGACACCTGATGCTACTCCAATCGACTTCTACGCATTTTGACTGCTCAAAAACTTCTCCAACATCGGTGTCGTGCACCCTGGATGGTTTATAGCAAACTTGTACTGGGAGAGAATCCCGTCAGCAGTCACAGAGAAGAAGAGATCCCGCCGCTTTTGTCAAATATCCTACCTTGAAACAAACGTTGACCTTAGCTACTGTCTGCAGGGGATTTAGGCTACCTGCGCGTCAATTTCGACGTTCCGTTTTACAGAACACACCTGATCTCTTCTGGATAACCTTTTGGCTGACATTTTCTCGGGAGAACACCAAATGTATCATCAGTGATCTTCACGCCGACATCGTGCAACATGGAGCTGCATATTCCTTCGCTTCAAAAATCTGACTACGTCTTCTGGGTTAAAACCGCAAATCTTGGGGATTAGGAGGTCGACACTCTCTACCTCTGCTCCATACACTCAAATCCGTGTTCGTTAACACATACCCCACACCATGTTCATAGCAGAGGAAACCCCATCAACAGACGAACTACTCGCTCGGAAACAGAAATAGATCTCACAGCATGCGAACATGAAACACTACCATCTTCTGTCTCGATTCATAAATGCCTTTGTTGAACAGGGCATCTCTCCAAAGACTATCATGTCTATTTCTGGCTGGATCCTCAAACTCTGTGCAGTTCCTCAGGGTGATCGCTAGAGCAGTAACAGCTTAGAACACAAACTAATTTGACTAGTAGAATAACCCGCTCTTCAGTAGTGTAGCAGGAGTGACATAATTTCCAGGGGTTCTTACAGGGCACGGCCGCTTCCTTCCAACTGCTAGGCTTTTCCTATCCCATTGTCGCCATAAGACCTGTCTGCGTCGGTGTGACGTAAAGCAAATTGAAAAAAAAAATCGCATAAACGAGGTCGTAAGAAAAGGTCATGGATGTATTCATATGAGGGCATTTAGAGGTTGTAGTAAGGATGTAAAGGAGAGGGCAAGACCCCAACTAGAGTATGGGATTACTTGTTACTGGGAAAGCAACACTGGGATTTCGGACAAAAGAGTAGTGTTACGGAGATGTTGCGAATAAGGAGACGAGCTGTTCGACTAAGCGGTATGTTCCGAGCTGCTACTGAAGAGATTGCATGCAATGACCAATATGTTTGAGGAGAGTTTTTAAAGAGTCGGCCCCGCGGTTCGATTCCCGGGCTCGTTCGTGGTCCACTCCTACGTGATTACTAGACATGGCAAGTAAGTCAGAATACAAACGTATTTAAACAAGGCGCAAGTGTCAACTAGCCGCTCTACACTTACGTCGGTGAGTTGCATACATTTTAGGGGTTCAGTTCGCTAACGTTAATACAAATCTCACTGCAGGACCGTTGTGCGGGTAGAGGACACTTGCTCCTTGGTTATTCGTGTCTAAAATTCCCATCTCTAGTGATTAGAACTGAGGACGTATCTGACGATGAGAGAGCGGCCCCGGTCTAGAAAGCCAAGAATAACGGCTGACCATATGACACCTTGTAATCTGCAGGCTGTTGCGATATGTGGTTAGGATTGCAAAGATCATAATACGAAGATAAAGGTTAGAGGAGAATACGGAGAGGAATTACGCAGGGGAATTTATCAAGGGAAATGTTCGACAAATTTCCAAGTTCTCGGACATCTTTTAGAAAAAGACTGGGCATGCAACTGATAGCGACTGACTAGGAGTAGCATTCATCATGCTTGAAAACTAGGGCAGTTTAGTAAATGGACAATATTAGGGCAACACATTTTAACGATGGACACAAGTATCAATTCGGGGAATGAGGACATCTAGTAACCTTAAACAATGAAAGTGAGTTTTATTTCACGAGAATTGGGGTTTTTGAAGTTCACCCCGCGCACTGGAGGGGCCTGTCCAAGGATTACATCATATTGTTAGCGGCATTCCTAAGAGAGAGGTCACACTGAAAGAGAGCTAATTACTAAAATATTGGCATTCCAATCACAGCGTTCCGCACATAACTCATTAGCAGAGAAGGGAATTCAAGAGCTTAATAAAGCACCGCTCAGAACTCTGTTTTACACGATGGTTCGCGCGTTATTGACGTCCCTTTAGAGCACAAATAAGGGCGGCATTCTATCCACGAAACACGATTTGTTAAATTAAGGTCTACAAAAGCATTTAAAAAATTGTAAGACAACTTGAGAAATTACTTTCTACAAAATGTTAAGATATAAATATGATTGAGATACAAAGACACGAAAGAACAAGAATAAAACTACTTAATCATCTAAATATTAAAAGAGTTTACTAGTGGAAGGTTTGGCAAATCCGTCGGTCCGTTGTGTTGGACCGATTTGGTTCATTTGTATTGTATTCTCTCCGGAATTACCTGGCGGTGAATCATGAGACATTGATAGAGCTCTAAGTTCAGCCAACTTTTCCAGTAATCGTAAAGTTAAATGATCACTCCAATAATTGCAGGCGAAGAGTTACAGACCCCGCAATACATTCTGTACGTAGCAGGTTGCTAAGCGACTAACACTTTCACTAATATTCTGACATGTGATTTTCATCATTAGTAATGTTACTGCATACAGTCATGTCTCATTACTACCTGCCAAGCCAGAGAGTATACACTTGCTCTCATCACGGAAGAATACTATTCCCTGCTAGATACTCTTTGATTCTCTAACATTTCCCAGCTTCGAAATATATTCAAAAGATGGCAGAGCGTGCCTAATAACTTAGATGCTACTGAGAGAAAAAGTCTACGTACAAACAGACCGCATCATGACAGACGCCTTAGACATTATCTGGGAACACCTAACCTAGCTACACTAGAAGGAGTGAAGGCCATGTATGTTAAAACGCTCCTTCGAGAGTAACAGATGAGCTTACACGACAAGCGTTCTCTAAAGAGAAACTGCAATTTAAAGTACCATTGCCTTCTACGACACATTACCAAGCTTTACAGCAAGAACTGCAGGATCAAAAATCGATTATATGGACAGAGTTTTACCAAACAGACGACATGATGACGTCAGAATGTATGAATTGTGACTACGAACCGCGCGCTTCTTATTAATGTTCACAAAACATTGAAAAGGCAGGGAAACAATATGAGTAGGGCAGACGAGTTATCTGACCCATTTATAACGAATCCTGCACGAACCAATGCACCTCGGCCCGAGTTGCAGTTGACTACAAACCGTAAGTTTCAAGTTCTGGAAAGTGACGGATATGCCAACAAGTTTTCATACCTCGAAAAGCTGCGTTATACATCAGCTGATGCGACTGGAGCGAGAAGGGTCAATCGCATCCATGGAGTAGTTTACTATACTCGAGATTTGACACAAGGTTTTACTTTCAATGCGAAGTACGATGATGTGATGAATGTACGTGAAATGCGTTCACGATAAACTCGCTCAGGAATTTCTGTAGTTAAGAAATTATTTCTCGGGGTTTGTTTATACAATCGAAGCCATTTATAGCGACATCGATTTTAAAGGCGTATTGGATATAACGGTAAATTTCCTTTGAAGAAACCAAATAAATGACCAATATCAAAATATTCCTCGTCACTTGAAGACAGAGCATGGTAAGAGAGAACGAGTTGATAGCTTCAAGTACTCGGAGATATCGTACATCTGAAAACTAGCGAGAGACAAGCGAACTCTACGAGGCGACAGAAGATGGCCGCTGCTTTTCGCAACGCCATCTCAGTGCCAGCTGAACTAAGACGCTACAATATAGTGTGCACATGCTAGTGAATGCCTCAGAATGACGGGAATATCGGGACTAAGAGAAGCCGACAACATAACGGGTCCAAACATCGTGCAAGGAGGTAGGTTACGAGGAAGGGAGAAATATACCAGCAAAGTGAAAGACTGATTGAGTGAATGAAGGGAAGGACATTTGTTCAGAATGGACGAGAAGAGGCTGGCAAAACAGATTTTTAAAACACATGACAGCAGACTTGAAGTTTGCGACGAATGGTTCAGGGAGGTAAGAAAGAATCTTGAGTAGTCTGGGTTAAATCGGGAAGACATCCTAAAGCGAACAAAGTAGAGATCAGTGATCGACAGCTTCACAGGCTTCCATCACGAACAGAAAATGAACACGAGATGCACACAGGAGAGAAGACAGGCTTCCAGTAAAGGTGGTCTCAAGTGACCGTAAACGAATATAATAATAATAATAATAATAATAATAATAATAATAATAATAATAATAATAATAATAATAATAATAATAACGATCTCGCCCACTGTCTCTAAAATAGCTTGTTACAATATATCGTATAAAACGAAGCATTTTGATCACATTTCCGAAGAAATGTATCGGCTATAACGTCCAAGGTTGATTTTTTGGGGATTGCTGACAACAATTTAACGCTTCTTACTGCAGATTTAAAATGACTCTGTCTGTTAAATGTCAAGGCAAGCATCGCTGTGGAGATGTCACAAAATGAACTGTTTAATATGGAAGAAAAGTCACAAATTATATGGCGATTTTCGGGAAATAAATGTCAGCATCGGGAAGGAATTGTGTGTATCTACAATTTGGAGGGACTGAGAGAAGATACCTTCTCTTCCCGAAGCCGGGCTGAGTGGCTCAGACGGTTAAGGCGCTGGCCTTCTAACCCCAACTTGGCAGGTTCGATCTTGGCTCAGTCCGGTGGTATTTGAAGGTGCTCAAATACGACAGCCTCGTGTCGGTAGATTTACTGGCACGTAAAAGAACTCCTGCGGGACTAAATTCCGGCACCTCAGCATCTCCAAAGACCATAAAAGTAGTTAGCGGGACGTAAAGCAAATAACATTATTATTATTATTCTCTTCCCGAAGAAGAATCTTAAAAACTCAAGCGGTCCAGATCATTTGAGCACAAACACATTGAATAATCTTTTCTCAGATGGTTTAAGCAGTAACGTGCTGATCAGTAGCCTACTCTTCCTGCTCCACAAATACTGTACTGAAAATAGAGTACTTATTTTGGTTACTTCTTTTGAAGTTTTACCTTAATTCTTTTATTTAACCATGTAAAGCGTGCAGCCAAAAACTTAAAGACATTTTTATGAGCAAACAAAGAACCCGGTTATAACGACCCTTGGTCCGTTGGTGGTCATTATAAGCGATTTTGACTCTACTTATTTCGTTGTCTTTTATGACTTGTACTCGTGCGGCTGAACATTTCGTTATCCGAGTGCTTGCCATCAACACACCAGCCATGAACAGTGTCCGTTGCAATATTTCAGAGCCGCGTGTTAATCTTCAGGTATTTTAATTCGCAAACAAAACACGGACTAATGATGCTGTTGGTCCTTCACCCCACAGTGACGTCACCGGAATGAGATATGTCTTCCGGTGAGTGACAGCCTGACAAATGAACACGCCGTAGTGTAGTGCGTCACTTCCCTCGTCTGCCTTTAATTTAAATACCCTCAACAACAGGTCCCGGCCACTTCAGAATTTGGCTAAAGATTTCTAATTCCCGAATACAACACACGCATATCATATGTCAACATTTCTGGTTAGAGCATGAGCTTTCTATACAGTAATGCGTCATGATGATGATGCTTCTTGCATAAAGGAGCCTAACATCTAGGTGATCGGCCCCTAATGGTATGAAATGTAACGACAAATCAAAAAATCCAAAATCCTCCACTGACCAGAATTCAAAACGTGACGATGAAGAATGAATGGATGAATATAAATTTAAAACAACCAGTCGATCCTCACAGTCACAGAAACTGACCAAGGGACTGCTTCTAAAGCACAAAGGGGTCCAAAATCCAGGTCAACGGCCCCAAATAATGGTACTTATCGCTAGTAAAGTAGAACCAAAAGTAGCGTGGACTCACAGTGTACTACTCACAAGTATTGTACGTCGCACGGGTAACGCAGGCCTATGGTGTTCCTCACACAATGGCGCCACTCATAGGCAACGTAAACCCATGGTGTTCCCTACATAGGTGTACTAATCACAGGGACTCGTGCTATGCCATGGTGTTTCTCATATATGGTACTAATCACAGATAATGTAAACCCACAGTGAACCGCTCTCTGCTGTACCTAACATAGTCGTACTACTCGCAACCCATGATGTTCCTCGTGTGATGGTAGTAGTCACAAGTGATTTCATGCCTCCCCTTTTAGTCATCTTTTACGGCAGGCAGGGGATACCATGGGTGTATTCTTCGTCTGCGTCCCCCCGCCTACGAGGGGGGGGGGATAGTAATGTAACAAGTACAGTCTATACTGCACAACGGTTATACTATGAGTACTGCATAAATACGGCCCATCAGAACTTTGACTGTCGCGGGCGGGAACACACCATCAACTAGGGAGAGAACAATAATTAATTCATTCATGAGTCACTGATTGGATGAATGAGTGAATGACTGAATGAAATGAATTTAATACATGCTTCAGCCTAGCGCTGCGGAACCCAGGAAAGAATATTCCAATCTGTCGGACTGTACTGCCCAAAATTCCCGGGTCTATTCATGATGTTTCCGAAAAACCACTGCTTGCATCCTGTATAACACTGTAGTAGCGCCAATTGGGAATTAGAAGTAGGGGCGCAAAATGTACAGACAACACAAAGTAGCCGGGTTTGTGGGACGGGGGTTTATCCACATCAAAACTGAACAAGAGCTACAAAATGGTAATTCTTCATGTTCTTCGAGCGAATTTCGACGGAGAGGTAAACGTTGACAGTTTACCAAGTGCGGTAATAATACTTTTGTTTGTTTGAGATTTTGATTCAATACTTCTGTATATAATAATGTACTTCCGTGGCTCAGCGGGTAGCGCGCCGCCCTCTCACCGCTGGGTTACGTGGTTTAAATCCCGGTCACTCCATGTGAGATTTGTGCTGGACAAAGCAGAGGCGCGACACGATTTTCTTCGGGTACTCTGCTTTTCTCTGTCATCTTTCATTTTAGCAACAGTTTCCAATATCATTCATTTAATTTGCCAGTCAAAATCATTGCATCAGAGGAGTGCGACAGGCTTCGACAACCGGCACATTTCTATCTTCGCCGCAAGAGGGGGCTTCATTCATTCCATTCCTGACCCCGTCAAATGACTGGAAATAGACTGTGGATTTTCATTTTCACAGGGTGTACCAAGTGAGTGGGCACCCTGTTCTAATCAGCGGTATTCTGTCAGAAAAACCTCAATTCTCAGGAGAAAAAGAAACCACTTTCCCTTTGAGAATATCAAATATAATAAAGATCTCTCCCGGTCATGGCCACCCATCAACGGCTGCTAATTTTAGATGTCCACAAACCATAAGGCATAGTCTCCACGGTTGCTAGGTAACAATACCTTACATCACCTCCTGCACGGTTGCTAGGTAACAATACCTTATATCACAGCCTGCACGGTTACTAGGTAACAATACCTGACATCACAGCCTGCACGGTTGCTAGGTAACAATACCTTACATCACAGCCTGCACGGTTGCTATGGTTACACTTCTGTCACACATTTTCTCACGTCACGTTACACAAAATTTCGCATTATCCCCAACCATAAAACATACTTATGTCGAAAAAGAAAACTTCACATCGGTTTGTTTTCAGCGTGTTAGATTAATGGTTTTCCTTGCGGTAGCGGTGTCGCTGCAGGGCTCATTAATGGCGCACAGTCGACCTACTTCACGCTCGTCAATCGGTCCCCAGTGTACCACGTGAAGTGTCGTTATGCCATGCCTGAGGTGCTCGTGTCTAAGGAGGAAGGAGCAATCAACGTTCAAACAAACTGTGGTGAGAGTTAAACGGACACTGGTGATGAAATTTCCGTGCATTCCATTTTCTTGAGATTGATCTCAGAGATTCTAGGGGTATAAACTAATGGATTTCTGGCATAAAATAATTAAACATTAATAGCCTACCTGTGGAGTAATTTGCAAAGATGAATTACAAAAATAATATGGATATTTAGAACTCTGCCTCTGTTGCTATGTAACTTAAATCACTCATTGTTGTTGCAAAATGCTCTGCAATATGTTGTGAGTAGGATTCGGAAGTACAGGAAAATTCCTTTTATCGAACCCGGGGCCGCCTACACCGCAGGGCCGGACCGCTCATAGAGTGTACGCGTATCATTCACATACATATCTGGTAAAACATGAAGCCCATTCTGTTTAGAGGGGTAATTGTACGCACTTAAGGGATAAGAGCGCCTACTGTTATCTTCTGTCCTGCCATTTTATAACCAATGAAGGAAAAATGGAAATCACGTGTGTACCACGAGATATTGCATTTCACATTCAGAAAACTGAAGACTTTCGACAAGAAAGAAGACAGTTTAGTATGTACCCAACTCTTCTGATATAAGATCATGTAACAAAACGAAACACAACACAAGAAACATACGCAACTCAGGCTGACACACGGCTCGCAACAACGTTATGGTGACTCCCTATTAGACTGAAGTTCGGCTCCATGGCTAAATGGTTAGCGTGCTTGTCTTTGGTCACAGGGGTGCCGGGTTCGATTCCCGGGAGGGTCGGGAATGTTAAGCATAATTGATTAATTTTGCTGGCACGGGGGCTGGGTGTATGTGTCGTCTTCATCATCATTTCATCCCCATTAATACATATTAATACATCTGTTATTTTGCTGCACATTCTCTTATTGCTGTGGTACAGCAGCTATTTTACTCATGGATGAGCAGTTCAAAGGGCATTTGAAACTAATTTGAATGATGATGTAACTGAGTGAAGCTTTGGCCAGGTGAACGCCATATTGCATATAATACGCGCTGTAGCAATTTTCATACTCCACGATGTTGTCCTGGCCAATCAAATCAAATGATCACAAATGTGTCATCAACAGCCATAAGACATAGTCTGTACTGTTGCTAGGTTACAATACTTTACATCACATCCCGCACGGTTGCTTACGATCTTCTAAACTCTCCATTTCTAAATTTGGCAGAAGCGAAACCACACGTAAATTCTGAGATTTTCTTCTAAAATGTAAACTACTTATTTTGCAGCCTTTCAAGTTGATAATATGCATTTTGCACCTAGGGTTCCACACCTCCCTCGCGTACTCTAGTTTTGATGATGACGATGATGATGATGCTTGTTCTTTAAAGGGGTCTATGATCTAAGCCATCAGTCCTATTCTAGTTTTTGCCCGACCAAGGTGGTGTTAAACTTAATACAAGTTTTTTTTATCTTTTTAAACGGATTCACATTTATTATCACATGCTCCAAAAAGTTCTACTTGTTTCAGAGATATTCTTTCGCCTCTTTTAAGAATAATGCTGCAGGATATTTACAATTCCTTCCCCGTATTGCTGTGGTTATATTGACGAATATCCTCAGATTTAAAGGCAATAAAACATGACAATCTCCACTACTGTGTACAATACAGACCAAAGCACACTCAATGCCTACAATTTTCTACTTATGTTAATGACGAAATCTCCAACATTTAATTTGTTTTCGAGCTCTCAGTAACGATATTTTAAAATCTTTCCCTGCACTATACAATATTCGGCGAACTAATAGGATACTAGAGCGGCCAACTGTACCGCAAATAAAACCGAGTGCGATGCTGTGTAATTAGTAACATCACGCACTGTTATTTGACAGCTGGTGACAATTATAAGCCATGGAATTCTTCTCAATACGCTTAATGTCCAGATGGTCGGTTTCCACGCAGACTGCTTGGAGTTGGACGAAGGCCTTCGGGGATTGTGTAATGTCAGGCCAGCGAAGTATAGACCAGTACGTTTAATCATTATTTAACAATTTGGGCCATTTTACTTCATGCCATTTAGAATGCCTGCGTGTCAATTATGAAGTTCCATTTCACTCCATCAGATGGCAGAGAAAGCGGATTTCTGTTGAGCAATCTAGATAGATAGATAGATAAAAGCCTTTATTTTCTGTGGCGAAGTTAGGGCTCTTGGTCCTTTCTTACACTTTACCACACACATATTATTCTTTGTTAATCCAATGACACTGATTAACTACAAATAACACTAATGTTTAAGACAAAAAATATGAATATATACACACAAAGAAGAAAGAAAGAAAAAAGGAACTGCCTACATACTACAGATTTGAAAAAATACTCATTTCAATACACAACGAAAGAAATACGAACATAAAAATACTAGTAAACTTCATAAAAATATTAAATGAAATTTAACTAATAAATTGTTTCCTTGCATTATTGGATCTAAGTTGAATACTGTAGTTACTATTAGATATGTTTACTTCTACTTTGTAAATACAGTACGGATGTGTTTAATTTAATAAAATTATCATATTAACCCAATATTTTATTTTATTGTACAATAATCTCATATCATTTCCACACACAATCACTCGTTCCACTCATATAGGCACCTTGCTGGAAGCACACAACGAGCAACTGCATTCTGCAATCTGCTTCAATCTAATGGAGAGTCACTGTCTACTTTCTTGTCGAAAGTCTTCAGTTTTCTGAATGTGAAATGCAATATCTTGCGATACACACGTGATTTCCATTTTTCTTTCATTCGTTATGAAATGGCAGGACTGGAGGTGTGACATCCTACGAGAGACAGTGCTCAAGTGATGTTATTTTACAGCCCTTCAATAACTCCATTGCCTTTAAGAGGTCTGAACCAGCAATCCTGAGACCCAGAAGGCGACAAACTATCGCTGATCCACAGAGGCATTTCTTTTGGCGAAAAATAAGTTTGTACATAAATATGCCTTGTAGCTGGGGGAATCTGAACATCTGCGTCATGACGTTACTGTGTGACGTGATGTTACCTAGCAACCGTGCAGGCCGTGATGTGAATTATTGATGGATGGCCATGACGGAGAGACATATTATCAAAGAGGGCGTTAGAGTACAGATTATCGGTGTGATCTTGCTGGCCGTGATCTCATGGCAGAAGGAGAGAGAAACTCTTCAATGGAAGAGTAAACTTCTACTTATCGTCATCATGGGAAAGAGTTCTAATCTAATAGTCATAGAACAAATTACGTGCTGTCATAATCAATACATTTTAATACTTGCTTGGGAGAGCTTTTTGTGGATATTGTGCTTGCATTTTCGTGTCGATGAGAGATATATTCTGCAATGTGAATTTTCATGTTAGATAGAGATATTTTTGGTCACAATCGTCATTATTGTCCTGTGTTTGCAATCAGCTGTTTTCCTGAAGTCCCGTATAATGGAGGAGACGTGATAGCTGTGATGTGCAACAGAGCTTAGTATTTCGGAGATTCTACCGGTGAGCTGGTGTTATTATCCTTCACATAGCGCTAATATTTGTGATTGTGATGTCCTCCTATGTTCTGTTCCACAAGTTGTTATTTGGAATACTCTCATCGATTTAATACTCGTATGTAGAGCGATTGATTATCGCGAAATTATATAGGTCATTTCTCCGCACGTATGCAGCGAGTGTTCAGACTTTTGGTCTTATTTCAGAACGGGCCATGGTTAATGATAGATATAGCGAGTCAAATGTAGACTTCGGTCACGACTTGGCATTTTATAGAACAAAGTCCATGGGTTTGATTCACCACGCGATAATAATAATAATAATAATAATAATAATAATAATAATAATAATAATAATAATAATAATATATTAATATAACTTCTTTTTTAAAGTTTTACTCCGCTGACTTGATCTTAAGGTAGTTGCTTGTCTGCCCGTTCAAGCCAGGCGCTTCCATCCCCTGTGAGGAACACACTATATATGAATATTATTGTTACGGGGCTACCCGTGGACCAGCAGAGGGTGAAAGAAGGTGGCGGGGTGAATGGGTCTAACTACAAATTCATGGAGTGATTTAAAACTTTAACAAAGGTTATATTTTTTTTAATCAACAAATAACAATGTAACAGGTACCAGTAGCAATAAACAAGTCTAGGAAAGACAAGATTGCTGGTATAAACAGAACTTGGGCTTAAAGCCCTCACTTGATAATTCCTGAGCTACACACTTTACTTAAGGGCAGAAATCCCCTAATACCTGGAGCACTGACTCCCCACTCACAACATTAAGCCTTCAAAAGGCATTCAGTAATCTTACTTTGAAAAAGAGCTAAGATGCTCTCAGTTTTCAAGCCTATTCAAGGCAACACCAAAAGTATCTTACATTTTTTGGCCTTCCATGACCCAGCTTACAAAACACAAACAGGGGTATCTTGTACCCAACCTATAGGGCCTTCGTGTAAAAGAAATAACAGTTAAATAAATGGCCCGAACACAAAATGAAGGGAGGCGAATACTTGCACTCCTCTATGTGACTTCTTAAAACCTAGAAAAGGCACTAGGCCGATGAAACAGGGGCTATTTCCAAACCATGGAGGTGACTCGTATAAGAATAATTTAAGACATTACGGAAAGGAAGAAAACCAGTTACAAAACGTAATCACCTCAAACCAAAGTGAAGGGGAGCTCGAGAGGGTAGGTCACTCTCTATCGTCGATTTGCAGTTAAAGATTTTAGGAAGTTTTTACATAAGCCGGCAGAAAATTACATTTGTAGAAAAGGTTACATGGTTAAAGTTTCGGACCTTTCCCTCAGGTAAAACTGCGGAGCTAGCAATAAATAAAGATGTTAACTGGCCATTACCTTGCTAAAGACCTGCTGCCTGATGAAAGAGGCGCCTCCCGCCTCCTGCTCGACACACACACACAGTTAGATGTTGATCAAATGGCCAAGAGAGGAGAAAATCTGCAGTTTATAAACCCCCCAGGAAGGTTCGAGACCTTGCATGAATAAATTAGCCACACCCGCTCAATTTTATTGGCTATCTTAAAGTTACACACCAAATCGAAGAAGGAGCCTGTGATAGGCTGAAAATTAATTACAGAAATTAGGGATTGGCTGAATTCAAAACTGGCGGGAAGAAAAGATCAATATTGCCAACCCAAAAATGAATGAACGAAATTTAGTAAAGAAAAACTTATGAATACAAAATTTCTTCAAAAAGGTTCCTTCACTCCGAACCAGGGAGCATGATCATAGTTTTTTTAGCGGTGACATCTATGAGAGAATGTTCAAAGTTCTTGATGAATGGAAAACAAAAACAAGTAGAAATTCACACAGTTCACAATAACAAATTTTAGTGGTGCCATCTTCAGAGAAAAGGTTTAAATAGGTCTAGTTTCAAGTTCAGTGTTTCTCCTGTAGAGGAGTTCTTTTAGGCGCAAGATTTAAATGTGCGGCGTAGAGGTGTACCTCCCGGTACAATTATTATATTATATATTAATGTATAACTATTATTATTTCAGAGTAATTTTGGACAGGTAATATTGGTCGCGTAGTCTTTGCGTATATTTAGCATCTTTGTAACTTGTTAATTTTGTTTATAGTTCTTACGTAGTTATTGATTATATATATGCTTATTTTCAACAGATATATTGTATTTTCTATTATCGGTGTTCCCCGTTACAGATGCTACATTTGTCTTATGTTGATTTCCCACTTTTGAGTGTTATCCCGTGTTATATCAATGTTGACTTGTTCTTATTCGAGAAATTAAGAAACTGAATACATATGTTTTATGGTAGACGCCAGGAAATTTTATGTGAATACTTATTTCGACGGAACAAGCGTCAAAATTATCTGCGAGTACACCAATTTTCTGTCTGTAAATTATACGTTGAGTTAAATGTAATGTAAATGCAGAGAAAGGATCAGTTTAGTCGACTGATTTTAAATTATCGAGATAATTTATTTTCTTTCACGTTAACATTTGTGATTGTTGATATGGTCAACATTTCTTGATAAGCAGCATTTCGTAGAAAATAATAACTTTTTTCTACTGGCTTTACGTCGCACCGTCACAGATAGGTCTTTTGGCGACGATGGGATAGGAAAGGCCTACTAGGAGTTCGAAGGAAGCAGCCCTGGCCTTAATTAAGGTACAGCCCCAGCATTTACTTGGCGTGAAAATGGGGAATCCACGGAAAACCAGTGGGATTCAAACCCACCATCTCCCAGATTCAAGCTCACAGCCACACGGCCAACTCACCCTACAAATTAATAACTTAAGGGGGGAGACCAACACCTTGGACCGACCAAAACTGCTATTTTTCAATTTATTTTTCATTAAAAATTGAACTTCTCTCTTCATAACAGTGCAACTTTTTTGTTAATATCTATATATATAAAATAAGAGTTTGGCTGTACATTGCTCAGAATTTGAAAAGAATGGACTTTCTGTATCGGTCATGTCCACAGTAACAAGGAAATGCTCTTTTTACTTTTCCGTAATTTCTGTCTGTCTGTACACGCATCACGAGAGGCGCCTATGTTATCCGCTGTCTATATTGTAGACCTTCACATTTAGTTTTCTTCCGACTCTGAAATACTACTCTTATCATAGTCGGTACGGTAAAACAGAATAAAACATAAATGATCGGAAGTTGTATTCTCTATAACTTTTGTTATGTAGTACTTTTCTATAGGATCAATAACATAGGAATTTAAAAATTAAATTTTAGGCATCTACCCCTAAGCTATAAACAATTATTGTATTCACCCTGGATGAAATGGTAGTTCAGGCGAAGGCGCCTAAAATTTAATTTTTAAATACCTATGTTATTGCTCCTATCGAAAAGTACGACATAACAAAAATGATAGAGAATACAATTTCCTATCATTTATATTTTAGTGGTAAGAGTGGTAGTTTCAAAGTCGGAAGAAAATTAAAATGTGAAGGCCTACAATATCGAAAGCGCATAACATTGATCAACAATAACATTACGTTGACCATTCTTTGTTGTGGTGTTCCTTGTCTCATATACTGACACTGGACTCCGGTAAATGGAATTACTGCTGCGTACCGAGTGAAACAGCCTGACTGAATATTGACGGGAAATAGCTGGGGAGTTAGATAACTTTCTTCTTTAGCATGTCATTCGTCTGGTTCATACATTTTCTGATACCGTTCTGCTGGTACGTAACACACTGGTTCATCATAGTATTCCACCTTTTCGATCCCTAGTCTGACGCGCTGTTTGAATGGGCAGTGCGCACACTTAAGGCAGAGGCTCTCTTAGTACTAGTATGAATTGGTCTAGAAACAATTTAGGCCTATTGCGAAATATAGCACCATAATTCACTAAATAACTCAAAATTGAACTCTGAAAAGAGCTGTTTCTTAAGAAAAGCTTCTTCCTCTTCACTGTTATTAAATCTAGGTTCATTCTATTCCAAATTAGCAGCGAAGAAGGGGTTTCTCCTCTGGCTTGGAAGAAAAATTTGCCTCCAAGTCAGATAGTTTTTCCCCCCACCAATGTAGTGAATTGAGATTTTCCGACTCATCGGGTACTCCTAGGAAACAGATAAGTAAACGGGCATAGTTTTTGCCGTGGGACTCTCCACTATAGGACACCTCCCCCCCCCCTGCCGAAGAAAGACGAAGAGTGTTCACGGATCATGGCTGTCTGCGGCTTGGTCATTCCAGCTCTGCAAATTTGGACTGTTAGATCGGCAGGGTAGTACTCTTCGTTAACAATGAGAAAATGTCTGGTTTTTCATTTAATTGAGTATTTCATATTAAAGCATTGCTTTTAATCGCGCCACTTCTACTGACATCATTGTAATAACCTATGTTCATTTCAGTTGGGAAAACCACTAAGAGAGTTTTTCTGAGGATCTAAATAGGCAGATGGAGAGTGAGTGTCTGCCATGATAATGAATACTCCACGACTTGATTTTGACTGATAGTAGGTAAGCGGGCCTACCATTACGATGAAAATTCCCTAACCCAGTCTTCATATGAGAAAAGACGTTTGGTGACTTCCCCATCGCGTTTCTAGGTTAACGTTAAGAGCTATGCAATTTAATACAATCTCGCTCACAACGTGTACACTACCTAACCTAGAATTCTGTATACAATGTAGAATGTAGATCAGCTAGTAATAATATACTTTGTACGTGTTGTCCGAAGTTAAG
Source organism: Anabrus simplex (assembly GCF_040414725.1). Lineage (NCBI taxonomy): Eukaryota > Metazoa > Arthropoda > Insecta > Orthoptera > Tettigoniidae > Anabrus > Anabrus simplex. The sequence goes on from NC_090277.1 coordinate 71,519,492, forward strand.
ATTGTTTATTAGAAGTTAGGGGAAAACTTTGTATCAGCCTGTATGCTTTACTGAATTGCTCAAAGTTTAGTTGGTAAACTGTTACAGCTATCAGGATGGTAGTTTCTGAATACACTTTATTTTATAATCTGTTTATGCTCCAAGCGTTTTATTTGTCCTTTGGTTTACGTCTTTCAACCCATCGATTAAGCCATGCTGTCATGTTTGAACTGAGCACACCTGTGTGTCTGAGTATTCGCCGAATGTTGGTTGTGCAAACTGCCACAATATGTGAAAAAACAAAACAAAATAATTTATTAATAAAAATGATAGGTTTTGTTTTACAATTCTCAGATTCTTTCAAATCACTTGCACTGATGAGCCGTCGCATTAGGACACTTTATAGCGCCTGGAGCGGGAATAGCAACATGGGAATATGTCGTGTCTTGTGCTCGGCGGACTGAAACACAAAGCTCATATGAACTATGGTTTCCAACTTCACATATCACAGCACTGTAACACCCACACGTCGTGTCACACCCTCGCAGTATTCCGAGCCTCCAGTAGCAGTGTAATTTAAATGTAGTTGACGAGCGAAAGCTCACCCGGAATGGACTCTGTAAACATTCCCTTTGAGTACCGACAGACAGCTGTAAATATTAACTGTGAAAACGTGAAAAGTCATCAAAAAGTGTACATTTAGGACTCTCATTTCTTCACATAGAGGAAAAAATACATAATGTGTGTGTGCGTTCCTCTATTACACGTGCATTTTGAATGGCTCTTTAAATACGCCGAAGTCCCAAACGCTGCAAGGAAGATTCATGAAAAGTACATTTTCCATAAAATGATGGGTTATGGCCCTCAATAAGACACAGCCTGCACTTCCGTTCATGCCACTTTCGTGTGGTGTGTGATTAGCTGCCATCCCTGGAGGCGCGGGTTCTATTGCCGGCTCTGTAAAGGAATTTGAAATGTGCTACGAGAGCGGAAACGGCGTCCACCCAGCGTCGGGAGGTTAACTGAGAAGATTGTTCGATTCCCACCTCAGCCATCCTCGAAGTGCTTTCCCGTAGTTTCTCTTAGTAAGGAAATAGTGGGTTTTTCTTAATCCGTTTACGCTCCAGCCTCGGACCTCTACAGCCTCAAGGGCAGTGTCTTGGAGCGTGAGACTTTGGGTCCGGGAGGACCAGTACCTCGCCCAGGCGGCCTCACCTGCTATGCTGAACAGGGGCCCTGCTTAGGCAAATGCCGCTTCCTTATCGATCCCTTCCAATCTCCCCCCCCCCCATAAGGCCCCTGCTCATCATAGCAGATGAGGCCGCCGGTGCGAGGTACTGGTCCTCCTTCCCTGTTGTATCTCCCGACCCAAAGTCTCACGCTCCAGGAGAGGTCGTAGAGGTGGGATCCCTCGCTGAGTTCGAGGGAAAACTAACCGTGTACGGTAAACGCATTAGGAAGGAAAGAGAGAGGACACTATTTCTTACACAAATTTTCAGATGAGCCGAGAGCGCTAATCAAAGAAAGAAACTTCATCGGGGAGGGGTTTCAGCTGACAGGATGGCGAGTACACCAACATGACTCTAGCAGCACCTCCTTGCAAAGCGATTTGATTGGCTTATTTCAGCAGCTGATAAACTGCCAACAGTATGACCAATCCTCTAAGACTCATAGACCGGGTTCGTGTTGTGTCCCACCACTCCGCACAGAGGAGACAAAATATAGGCAATGAAAATAAAAGCAAGGATGAAATAGAGTAAGACAAAGAAGAAAATGGGTATACACAGAACATAATAATACGATCTGAAGTACATGAAAGATTTTTTTTCCAAAGTATGAAACTATAGGGACTTTATGTAGGTAACGTGGGACATCTGTTAATTATTTCAGACGCGTTTTTCGAAAGGTTGCTAGGGGCTTTACGTCGCACCGACACAGATAGGTCTTATGGCGACTATGGGATAGGAAAGGCCTAGGAGTTGGAAGGAAGCGGCCGTGGCCTTAATTAAGGTACAGCCCCAGCATGTGCCTGGTGTGAAAATGGGAAACCACGGAAAACCATCTTCAGGGCTGCCGATAGTGGGATTCGAAACTACTATCTCCCGGATCCAAGCTCACAGCCGCGCTGCCTCTACGCGCACGGCCAACTCGCCCGGTCGAAAGGTTGCAAACACCGGTGTAAACACGGCTTTCCTCTCTCTTCAACTCACAAAAACTAACCAGAAGATATGAAATGGCGTATGGATTTTAGTGCCGGGAGTGTCCGAGGACATGTTCGGCTCGCCAGATGCACGTCTTTTGATTTGACGCCCGTAGAAGACCTGCGCGTCGTGATCGAGAATGAAATGATAATGAAGACGACACATGCAACCAGGACCTGTGCGAGAGAAATTAACGAATTACCGACCATGTCGGGAATCGAACCCGGGACCCCTGTGACCAAAGGCCAGCACGGTAACCATCTAGCCATGGAGGCGGACAACTAACCAGAATACAAATGCAGAAGTTGTGGATCTCCTGACGGAGCGTTTAACATTCCAGAGGTGTGGTGGGACTGCCCCGCGCCTGCCGTTCACTTTATTGGTCAGTAATTTTAGAAGACTGGGTTTATCCCGCGACTAATTTAAATTGCACGCGTGCAGCCTGTTTCCATAAGGGAGCTATTTCGCCGCACAGTACAGTACATGTCTTACTGCTCCGGACTTCTTTTCCATTCTTGGTCCAAGTTGTTCTGCTTATTTTCTTCTTGCTGGTCAGCTTGGCAATTTGTGAATTTTGGATCAAAAGGTCTGTCCGTTTTGGACGTCTTCTTGTGAAATTCGTGCCCATCTTCAGTTCACTGATCCATTTCACTTTTTATTTTATTTTAGCGTAGACTTAAGTTCCTCAATAAGGGGTAAATGTTTGGGTAGAACCGAGAGTACAGTATTTCACTTACGATTAAGTTTGATGTCTCATTTGACAGATAAAAGACAATGCTACCTGCAAGCAGAGCAAAGTCGCCTCCGCACAGGCCATGAAGGCCCTTGGAGGAGTGGAAGGTAAAGGCTTAAACCATTGTTAACCGCGGCACGTGATGGGGTAGAGTGGTTAGCTCTACGCCCGGGCGCCTTTGACGCCAGGAATTAACCTGGTACTCATTTTTGGTTTAGGCTGAGTGAACCTCAGGGCCATATGCACCTCCGGAAGTGGAAATCTCGTTTCTTAAATTTTACGACTTCCTGACGGGGATTCGAACCCACGTCCTTCCGGGCGAACCGAGCACGCCTTTACTGCCTCAGCCAGGCAGCCCCTACCTGTGGCAAAAAATAAAAAACATCCTGAAAAGTAGTTTTCATGCAGTAGCGCTTTAAAGTAAGGCAACATGTGACGTCACACGCATATTCTGTTACAAGATGGCGCTGTGTTGACTCGGGCGAGGTTAGCTGTCGTTGTCGTGGTCACTTCTATAAAAATACAAATTTAATAACGGAAAAGAAAGATTAGCGTCGCTTATGTCTCTTACTTCTCATATGACAGAGCCGTACCACACTCTACTGAATACAATGTATTTCTAATGAGCAAGTTTACCGCCATTGTTATGACAATTTGCTTTACACAGAGAGCTATGGCCACGAGTGGATAGGAAAGGTCTAGCAGTGGGAAGGAAGCAGCCGCGGCCTTAATTACGATACAGCCCCAGTATTTGCCCGGTGTGAAAATGGGAAACCACAGAAAATTATATTCAGAGCTGCCGACAGTGGGCTTCGTGCCCACTATCTCCCGGATACAAGCTCACAGGTGCGCGCCCCTAACCACACGGCCACCTCGTCCGGTGGACTGAAGGACATTAAAGTGATAGGAGCTCGAAGCACTATTCCCCGATTCATTGTGAATTTTTGGAAGCAGTTTAATTTAGAGGTTCCGGAACTACAAACTATATTTTTGTTAGCTTTACGAGGTTCCATTATGTAATCAACAAAATTATAATTTCATCTGTCTCGGTACTGTGTCAACCTTCAAGTGAGGGAAGTTTTGTAAATTAAATGAAATTCGCCAATTATTTTACTAGCCTGAAAACCAAACGAGCTGACAATTTCACTTATGCCCATTGCTCACGGTAAAATGGTTCGTAAAATTTGTTGTACAATTAATTTTATAAAAATTTGGTGAAAACAAGTAGTGTTGCTCACGGTAAAATTATTTTATAAAATCCGTGGGAGCATCAGAATGGCCATCTATGAACTCACTTTTGAACTAAGTTGTGTATGTGCTGCCATCTATCGATAAAGTGTTCAGCTGTTCAACTTACAGTGTGTTTGAGAGTATGATGGCTCCAACAAATAAAGGAAAACTTGCTGCTTTAGCTGCAGTTATGTTGTACACTGGTAAAATGGAAGAAAAGAAATGCCAGGAAATGCTGGACTCTGGATTGGATCAAAAGAAAAGAACAAGGGAGAGGATTTCTCTCCTTGGTCGAAAATTAGTTGAGGTTAGATGACCAGCATTCATATGGGAATTTCGCGATTGTGTTTTCTGCCTCTCTTCTTGCATTTCTGTTGTGGTCAAGTGGCGTTTTAATTTCGTACAAACAAGGATATTCCTGGTATTCGTCAGTAAAACACTAACAGCTTCCTTAGTCCACCCGGATCCTGCCATTTTGTTTGTTTACAATCGAGCTTCACAATCTTTTCACGACGTAGCGCCAGCATCATCGTGATGTCAGCTTCGCTGATTGGATCGTTTCGTAAAATTAATTTTACGGAATAGAACATGTCCTATTTTATGAACAGTTTTATCAAAGGTTTTATAAAACTTGAATTTGACCGTGAGCAACAGGTATTTTATAAAATTAAATTATTGTACAATAAGTTTGATAGAAAATTTTACCGTGAGCAACAGGCAAAACTGGTGTCCACGAAGTCCTATTGAAGCCACCTCGGTACATTTCTCAACAACAAAACACATTCTTGCTGCCTGTCAGTATTTGAAAGCCAATATAATCGCACGTGTCACGTCATCGAACAAATCAATCGCCGTGGCTCGCTTTATCTTTACGGCCCTCTTGTATAGCGAATGCGTCACGCCACCACAATTCCTCGCACGCGGTACAAGAGATCGCTTGAAGAAGGGGCCAGCGCGCAAGTGGTGTCACAGAGTGGCGGAGAGACCGGGGCACACAAAGTCGGTCGACTTTAGAAGAGCGGTAGAGCGGGTCATCCACTGGCAACAAACAGCACATCGGCTACCGAGCCAGGTGCTCACTGCACTCAATGTCGCTTAACTGGGGAGCTGCTGTATCAATATGTTACGCCGCTGGCCCATACCGTGTTTACTTTGACAATATTCAACTACCGATCAGGTTGCCCGATAGAGTTCCAGCTTCTATCTGGTAGAGTTATATAGAACTAAGTTGACACGTAAGTAGCCTAAACTGCGTCAAATTACAAAATCCTATGCCCAGTACTTAATAATAATAATAATAATAATAATAATAATAATAATACACATCTTCATTATAGACCGTTATGCCTTTCAGCGTTCAGTCTGCAAGCTTCTGTCATTTACTAAACTAGTGATGTGGACTCATTTCGTTCCACACCTCTTATCTTGAAATCGTTAGAAACTGAGTCTTGCTCTCCCTCTACTACTCTTAACCTCCATAACAGAGTCCATTATTCTCCTCCATTCACGTCACATGATCCCACCACCGCTTAATGCGTACAGCTTCACCCATCGAGTTCATTCCTAATTTAGTCTTCATAACCGCATTCCGAGTACCCTCCTGCCATTGTTCCCACCTATTTGTACCAGCGATCATTCTCGCTACTTTCATGTCTGTAACTCCTAACTTATGAATAATATCCTGAGTCTACCCAGCTTTCACTCCCGTAAAGCAAAGTTTAACGATAGTTTTGTCACGGGGCTGACTTCCTTCTTACAGAATACTGTTGATCGCAACTTTGAGCTCACTGCATTAGCTTTAATCAATAATAATAATAATAATAATAATAATAATAATAATAATAATAATAATAATAATAATATTTTTTTTTTGCTAGGGGCTTTACGTCGCACCGACACAGATAGGTCTTATGGCGACGATGGGATGGGAAAGGCCTAGGAGTTGGAAGGAAGCGGCCGTGGCCTTAATTAAGGTACAGCCCCAGCATTTGCCTGGTGTGAAAATGGGAAACCACGGAAAACCATCTTCAGGGCTGCCGATAGTGGGATTCGAACCTACTATCTCCCGGATGCAAGCTCACAGCCGCGCGCCTCTACGCGCACGGCCAACTCGCCCGGTAATAATAATAATAATACCGTGAGGTACACCCTAACGCCGTGCATTTAAATCTAGCGCCTAAAAGAACTCCTCTAGTGGAGAAACAGTGAAAATGAAACTAGACCAACTTATAAATTTACTCAGAAGATGTCACCACAGAAATCTAATGTAATTTTGTTATTGTGAAGTTTCCTGAACTGACTGTATTTCTACTTGTTTTGTTTCGCATTCATCAAGAAATTTGGACTTTCTTCCATAGATGTCACTACAAAAAGCTATGATCATGCACCCTGGTGTGAAGAGAAAGAACTTTTGATTTAAAGAAGTTTTGTATTCATAAGTTTTTTTTACTATTTGATGTTAATTTATTCTTGGGTTGGCAATATTCAACTTTTCTTTCCGCCAGTTTTGAATCCAGCCAATCCTTAATTTGTGTAATTAATTTTCTACCAATCACAGTCTTCTTCTTCTTCTTCTTCTTCGGTTTTCAGTGTAACTTTTAAATGAACCAATAAAATTGAGAGAATGTGGCTAGTTAATCTTGAATGGTCTCGAACTTTCCCCGAGGGTTTATAAACTGCTGATTTTCTCGTCTCTTGGCCAATTGATCGTCATCTTACCGAGTGTGTGTGTCAGAGCAGGAGGCGGGCGGAGCCTCTTTCATCAAGCAGCAGTACACCGACAAGGTAATGGCCACATAACATCTTTATTTCTTACCAGCTCCGCAGTTTAACCCGAGGGAAAGGTTCGAATCTTTAACTATGTAACCAACTTTTCTAAATTGAAAATCTTCTTTCGGCTAATGTAAAAACTTCATAAAACCTTTAACTGTAAATCGGGGATAGAGAGTGAAGTACCCTCTCGAGCTCCCCTTCATTTTGGTCTGAGGTGCCTCGTTTTGGTAATCTTTCGTTTCTGCAAAGTATTAAAGTTATTTCCATGCGAGCAAACTCAGTAGTTTGGGAATAGCCCCTGTTTCGTCGGCCAAGCGCCCTATAGGTTTTAAAGTGGTTTTTTTGGAGCTCAGTCTTCGACTTCATTCAAATTGTATTCGGGCCGTTTATTTAACCTGTTCCTTTTTTCACTAAGGCCATGTAGGTTGGGTACTAGACACCTCTGTACAATAAGATTTCTATGTGTAAATAGTGCCTCGTAAAGCCAGGGATTATCAGATTTTCATGCAATGTTGCCTTGAGTCGGCCTGAGAAACTGAGAGCCTGTTAGCTTTTTTCAAAGTTTTGTATGATTAATATATGCCTCTGGAAGGTTAGATGTTGTAATGTTGGGAGCAAGTGCTCTTTGAATTAGGGGATTTCTGCCCTTGCATAAATTTGTGCTCTTTGGTAAATTTGAGCCAGTAGCTCAGGAAATGTAAGGCTAGGGTCTTAAAGCCCAAAGTGTTAAGATTCTGTATCTTGGATTTTTCCCAGTCTTGTTTAATGTTTGCTACTTGTACCCGCAATATTGTCATAAAATCTTGTCATGTGTGAAGTTCTGAAAATATAACCTTCAGTTTAAGTTTTAAATTCAATTCTTGACATTGTAGTTAGACCCATTCATCCCGGCACCTTCTTTCACCTCTGTGTTCCACGATAAACCTCGGAATAATAATAATAATAATAATAATAATAATAATAATAATAATAATAATAATAATAATAATAATAATAATAATAATAATACGGTTGAGGTGCTGGCCTTCTGACCCCAACTTGGCAGGTTTGATCCTGGCTCAGTCCGGAGGTATTTGAAGGTGCTCAAATACGTCAGCCTTGTGTTGCTAGATTTAATGGCACGTAAAAGAACTCCTGCGGGACGAAATTCCGGCACCTCCTCGTCTCCGTAAACCGTAAAAGAAGTTCGTGGGTCGTAAAACAAATAAAATTAATAATAATAATAATAATAATAATAATAATAATAATAATAATAATAAATGTATCCAGTAATCGGGAGATAGTGGGTTCTAGGCCCACTCTAGGCAGCCCTGCAGATGGTTTTCTGTGGTTTCCCATTTTCACACCAGGCAAATGCCGGGGCTGTACCTTAATTAAGGCCACGGCCGCTTCCTTCCAATTCCTAGGCCTTTCCTATCCCATCGTTGCCATAAAACATATCAGTGTTGGTGCGACGTAAAGCAATAGAAAAAAAGAAAAGAAAAAAAGAAAAATTTATCCAGCATGTATAGGTAGTACTACGATGTAATGCTCTATTAGAATCCTAGATATTATGTTACGGAAGACGATGCTAGATCACAGCTCCACTAGCCAAATGAGTTTGTATTCTAACCTACTACTACCACCTGAATAGCCGGGTATTGTTATTATTATTATTATTATTATTATTATTATTATTATTATTATTATTATTATTATTATTATCATGTCCGACTCGTTGGCTGAATGGTCAGCGTACTGGCCTTCGGTTCAGAGGGTCCCGGGTTCGATTCCCGGCCGGGTCGGGGATTTAAACCTTAATTGGTTAATTCCGATGACCTGGGGGCTGAGTGTTTGTGCTGTCCTCAACATCCCTGCAACTCACACACCACACAACACTATCCTCCACCACAATAATACGCAGTTACGTACACATGGCAGATGCCGCCCACCCTCATCGGAGGGTCTGCCTTACAAGGGCTGCACTCGGCTAGAAATAGCCACACGAAATTATTATTATTATCATCATTATTATCATTATTACTGATATAATTTACAACAAGAACTACGATTTGTGAAGCGAGGGCTTGTCTGTGGCTGTGTTTTTCCACCCACGAAGGATGACGTGGAAGACAGCAAGGACAAGCCAACCAAGACAACAAACAGTGCAGGCAGAACCTGTCTCAGGAGTCGTAGGCTGAGCGGGCTCTATTCTTAGCAGAGTGCAGTGGCCGGCCCCGCTCATATGGATCCTTTCTTAAATATCCAAAAGCCTTGAGTCTATCTCCAACAAGGGAGCTGTGCTCGATGTTCTGGGTTCGTTCGACTTTCGGAATTTCTGCCACCACCACTTCCACGCAATGCAGCTCTTTGCAACATTTTCGTAACGCTGCTCCTTTGTCGGAAATCACTCAGAACGAATCGTGCTGCTTTTCTTTGGATGTATTCCAGTTCCATATGAAGTAATCCTCGTGAGAGCCACACTCTACCTGCGGTCTTACCCTCTCCTTTACATCTTTAGTACAACCCCTAAATACTCTCACCTTTATTTACGATCTCGATCTCGTTAAAGAAAAGAGGAAACCGGCATACGTATGAGAGTTTTGATATTGCTAAGAATTCCTGGACAGTAGTTTTCGTCTCAGTCATCTGTTTGCTCACCGTCTGGCTTGTAAGTTCCCTCTACAATTATCACCATGGTAACAAGGTGAGAGTTGTTAGCACGTGTAACTACTGGCTGCACTGTCACCTTTCATCAGCAGAGAAATGCTGGAACCCTTCGGCAAATCGCCTTCTGTAACTATTACCTGGCCATCATCAAAGGTCTACCGAGTCCAGTGTTCTTCAAGGTAACTTATCTTCCTCCTCCACTCGCCTCACACGACCTCACTAGCGAAGCCTGTTTCTTCATCCATCGCCTGATCTTTCTGCCATAGCTCGCTCCCGTTCTACTAGCAATCACTTTTGGTATTTTGATGTCTGTTACTTCCGTGAATTCACCCAGCTTTCACTCCCATACAGCTGAAAGCTGACCGGTGTAATGGCAGGAGTGAGCGGTTGGACAAAGCTATCTCACAGAAATCTAGGGGGCTACTCCTGGAGTTTGCTTACTCTCTATGAAGCACAAGCACCTGGTAAAGCTACGCGTCATTATTTAAACATTCCACGGCAGATTTCATTCCGCAACCCCCGTATTTTGAAGTTGTTCATCCAAAGCATTACAAACCCAATCTCACGTCGAAAGTAAGTTTCCTTATTCTAGACATGGGTGATGTACAAACAGCAATTTTGAAAACTTCAAAACGAAGTACAGACAAAACTCGAATTTTATTAATATAAATATTTGTTGATGTTAATCCGTAATGCCAGTGTTCGTCGCATGCCATATTCAGCCACACTATAATTACTTTCAAAACACGTGATCGCACTGAGCCTGCCAATGAACGTGAAACACACGGCGGTGGATAACAGCCTCCTCGGTAATTGGATATCTCAATAATCCATCGACACTGTGACAGGCCGAGGTGGATGTCCTTCCCTCGCCATGAATATTAACAAGGGCGTGTTGGCGAGTTACAGGAGCAACCCCTCGACTTTGCCGGGAGGTGAATAATAATAATAATAATAATAATAATAATAATAATAATAATAATAATAATAATAATAATAATAATAACAATAATAATAATAATAATTGGCTGTGACTTGATGTCGTGTGCGTTCTGAGAGGCCTGGTGTTGCACGTCTATTTGACTCCTTTAAGCGACCTGTGCGTTGCGGTTTGAGATTATAATGATGTACGATGGGGTTGTGATAATGGCTTAACGTCCCCTTCCGACGGGTGAGTCACAGAGATGTTTGGTGCGTAACGCAGGCTCTTGGCACGGAATCTAGTGATTAGAAATTGTATACTAACACTGTCGGTGAGCTTTTTCCTCCAATGGAACTCGAACCAGCTGCCCGCGGTGTTGAGAGTTTTGCAAGCACATTGAATGTTTCCGCCGAAGCAAAGACACGAAAGGGCTGGGACTGGGAAGGTACGGCCGTGGTGAAGGCCCAGACACTTTGATGCCTTGACGATCACAGCCACCAGGCGAAATGCCCGGCTCCATGGCTCAATGGTTAGCGTGCGGGTCTTTGTTCACAGGGGTCTCGGGTTCGTTTGCCGGCAGGGTCGGGAATTTTAACCATCATTGGTTGATTTCGCTGGCACGGGGACTTCATCATCATTTCATCCTCATCACGATGCGCAGGTCGCCTATGGTGTCAAATCAAAAGACCTGCGTCTGGCGATCCGAACATGTCCTCGGACATTCCCGGCACTAAAAGCCATACGCCACTTCCAGTTTTACCAGGAGAAATAATAATAATAATAATAATAATAATAATAATAATAATAATAATAATAATAATAATAATAGTGTGGAAAAGCAAGAACGTTTGTTTGCGATCGTACGCATTGTACTGAACAGGAAAACACTGACAAAAAAGGAGAGAAAATTCTGGAATACATGGAAAGCAGGTAGACACAAACTGATTGGCTTAATCAAGAGCAAACGAATAGGAAACGAACAGACAAGTTTGATGACACTTGTGTTGATGCAAATTTTATTTTGAGTAAGATATATTGTTCCTCGTCAAGGGATTCATGGAAGGAAAAAATTAAGGAACTTTTAGTGTTTGGGTAGAACGCGTAAATCGCCGACAATATTTAACTTAGGATTATTTTTAATGTCTCAATAGACAGACAAAAGAAGCTGCTACTTGTTGCAAAAAATTTGAAAATAATAAAAATGAAAATCTGAAACGTAGTCTTCATGGAATAGCGCTTCAAAGTGTGACGTCACGCGCATACTCTGTTATAAGATGGCGCTGTGTTTACTTGCGCGCTCACTTGTCGTTGTGAATACCAGTGGGTGGGGGACGTAGACGAAGAATACACCCACGGTATTCCTTGCCTGCCGTAAGGGATGATGATTTTAGAAGCATGCGATTACTCGTGATTAGTACCATTATGTCCGGCTCCATAACTAAATGGTTAACGTGCTGGCCTTTTGTCACTGGGATCCCGGGTTCGATTCGCGGGTCGGAGATTTTAACCTCGAATGGTTAATTTCCTTGGCTCGGGGATTGGGCGTCTGTGCTGCCCCCAACATCCCTGCAACTGACACACCAGACATAACACTATCCTCCACCTACACATGCTAGATGCCGCCCACCCTCATCGGAATGTCTGCCTTACACGGGCTGCATCCGGCTAGGAATAGCCACACGTTTTTATTATTATTACGGGCCGGGACCAGCCCAGTACTTGAGAATAGCATCCACTGATTGTTTTTCATCGTCCAGTCACTGGATACATTTTGAAGTACATTTCGCTCACCTCGTAACGTTCGGAGCCATGTTAGGCAAACATCATCATCACATCGTAGTACCACCGTTACAGTAGTGACAGTATGTCATTTTATCGCTTACTTTGAGTCATTTACTGCGGATTTTTGGTTGACCACTTCACTTTTATTTACAATCCCATGAGCGAGAACGAAGATCTTTGATCCGTCACCCCCTCAACACTGTAATTCCTCTTGGTGAAGCTTACAACGTAACTTTTCACCTCGTGCTACGTATTCTGGACCGTGACACGTCCCTCATGACGTACTCTGTCATGAGAACGTTGTGTTTGTTAAAGTCAACCTCCATTCCTTTATAAAATAATCTGCAAGGTCTTACTGTGCGCGGCCCCTACACTTGGCCTCCTGAAATCCAACTCCAACAAGTGTTTTGAGCTGGAGCAAGCTGCGTTGTGTGTGCTGCCCTCTGACCTCCGCGCTGACGTCACGCACATGGCACTAGCGAATTCTTGAACGCAATTCAACGCAGCGACGGAGTTCTATCCCCCGCGTTTCGACTGAACTGTCATATGAGAGGTGCAACCACATTTAGCTCTGCTTCAGTACAGAACTGTCATAATAATAATAATAATAATAATAATAATAATAATAATAATAATAATAATAATAATAATAATAATAATAATAATAATAATAATAATAATAATAATAATAATGTACAATACACGATCAAGGACTCTGGCGTACACAAAATTCATTTCTGACAGCGTTTATCTCCTCATTACAAGAACCCTCCTTTTGTTCTTCCGACCTGTTTATCCAGCGATCCTTGTCGTTATTTCCATGTCCGGTTTCCTCCACCTAATGACTAAGATGTACCAAGTCCACCGAGCTTTCACTCCCATACGACAGAGTCCATCGATGTCCAAGAACTCATTCTTTCTTACAGAATATCACTACATTAACTTTCCCGCACGTCCTCTGAGAATGCGCATCCTAAATATTTGGAATGATCTCCCTGTTACGGTTGGGCTAATTTTCCCTGCGCCTCTCCTCTCAAGCCCAACATATTCATGAACACAAAGCTGCTTACTACGTTTCCACACAAGTGAAACATCATTTTCCATTTTAGACTATTCATTCAAATGATCCATGCATACTATATGAAATATTGTCCGGCTCCATGGCTGAGTGGTTAGCGTGCCGGGAATTTTAACCATAACTGGTTGTCCTCGGACACTCCCGGCACTAAAAGCCATACGCCAATTCATTTAATTTAATTTCATGTGAAATATTCTACCACTAATTCACACTGTGGTCCAATTTTCAACACGCAGGACTTTGATTGGCTGTAACAAGTAGAGCCGGGATGTTTAGGCAGTAATAAGTCAGAATACAGACTAGCCCACTCTTCCTTAATGCAGGGAGAGCAACATAACATCTAGGCGTTCTAATAGTCCGGGCCAGAGAATACTTGTTGCTCCCTTGAGTACGTCCGTGCGGGCGCCAATAAGAACCTACCTCTGTACTCTGGCACATGCCCTCTCTAGATGTACGAACCAAACTGCCTATTCCGCTTTTATCGTATTCCAAATACTTGACGCATACCGAAAATCTCAACCTGACAGCTCCTGGCTTTCATCCAACATCGGGCAAACTCTGCCAGTGAACAGCTCGCCTGAAGCTATTCCACCTCTGCTCTCCCATTATAATTCACTATTTGATGTCTAATATTAGTATTTTTACGTCTCACTAACTACTTTTTGACGGTTTTACGAGACGCCCAGGTGCCGGGAACTAGTCCCGCAGGAGTTCTTTTACATGTCAGCAAATCTACCGACACGACCACCTTCAAATACCAACGGACTGAGCCAGGATCGAACCTGCCATGCTCGCGTCAGAAGGCCAGCGCCTCAACCCTCTGAGCCATTCAGCCCGGTTATTATTACTGCTGCTGTATGACAATGTCCTTTCAACTTCCCCGAAGTTCTTCTTAAACCCAACAACTCCTCTGTTCTGACATTTCCTTTTCCTTCGAGAACATTTTCAGAATACCACTGTGAATGCTCCAGCGTCGTGCCCTTCGTGACGGTGTCAAACAATGCCCGTTCGTGGCAGGTGCTCCAGCAGCCACCATACAGTCCGGACCTGGCACGGTCCGACTTTCATCTGTTTGCTCCCATGAAGAAACACTTTGTGACAGATGTGGAAGTGAAATGAGCAGTCCAACCAAACGGACTACTACGAACAGGGTACACTGAAACTGGTACCACGATGGGAGAAATATGTTCAGAAACTTTGTCACTAAGTAGATTTTTTTCCTATTTGCTTTACGTCGCACCGACACAAATAGAATACAGACTAGCCCACTCTTCCTTAATGCATGGGAAAGGAAAAGCCTAGGAGTGGGAAGGAAGCGGCCGTGGCCTTAATTAAGTAGAGCCCCAGTATTTGCCTGGTGTGAAAATTGGAAACCACAGAAATCCACCTTCAGGGCTGCCGACAGTGGGGTTCGAACCCACTATCTCCCGGATGCAAACTCACAACTGCGCGACCCTAACCGCACGGCCAACTCGCCTGGTGACTGTAGAAAAGTAGGTCTAAAATGTAAGTTCACTTATTTCATTCTGGTACATATAAAACATTTTGGGAAACAAATTATTCTGCGTTGCTTTCCGATCTGCCCTTGTATTTTTTCCATCTGCTCAGTGATTATCGACGATTTATAGAGAGTACACTTGATGTACCTGCATTTCTTGGGTTTAAAAACAATCAATTCCCTGAATAAGCCTCTCCACATTAAATGTTACAATCTTCCCGAGCTTTCCTCTGGGACTGTACAATGACTCGCTCTATTTCATCAAGATAAAATGTATAAGTTGTTGGCATTGTTTGTTAATCGAGCTACTCCAACAAACTTGGTGCTATATGACTGATGTCGCGCAGTGCTGTTGAAGAGGAAGCTCGGAGTATTGAGATAGCCAGTGTCACTGCCAGAGGAACTCAAGGTCCTGCAGCTCGCCTGCGTAGGAGTGACGTATAGAATAACAAATGAAGAGTGTGCAGCGCTACAGGGTCATTGGCAGAGGTGAGGCTATGTCAAGACCTGAGCGCATGCTCAAAATTTATAGACGAGAACGAACAATTTTGTATGTTACCGGTAGAGAAACATTCATTTTAATTTTCGATGCCTAATTAGTGACAGTATTGACGGGGAAACATTCCATTAATTGTCGATGTATAGGCACTGTATTTTGAATCTTTTGATGTAGAAAAAGTCTATCGTTTCAGAAGCGTGCTTTGCCGTTGAGCGTTAAATAAGTTTGACGGAGGCAGTGTGAATGGCACAAGGAGTGGAAACGCCTAAAACATTGTTATTTCGTAATTTATTTTAATATTGTTAACTGATGTTCAAATCCATTTCCGTTCATTGCGAATATGAGTAATGGAATGAGGAACGGCTAAAAGGTAAAAATGACAGGGAATTAATTTAGTTGTGGGATCTTCTTCTTGCTCTGACGATATTCTTTTGATAGCTGCCATTTCTATTTTGGTCCAGCAGAACTATAAGTAAATCTATTCTGCACTAAGTCTGGAAACCCCGTGGTATACGGGTAGCGTGCCTGGCTCTTACCCGGAGGCCCCGGGTTTGAATCCCAGCCTGGTCAGGGATTTTTATTTGGACCTGAGGGCTGGTTCGAGGTCCACTCAGCCTACGTGATTAGAATTGAAGAGTTATCTGTCGGTGAGATAGCGGCCCCGGTCTAGAAAGCAAGGAATAACAGCCGAGAGGATTCGTCGTGCTGACCACACGACACCTCGTAATCTGCAAGCGTTCGGACTGAGCAGCGGTCGCGTGGTAAGCCAAGGCCCTTCAAGGGCTGTAGTGGTATGGGGGAGAAGGGGTAAACTAAATCTAATATAATTCAATATAGTTATCCCGTTGGGTTTACAATATTCCAAAACAGTTTAATATACTGGAAACACGGAAAAACATCTTCAGAGCTGTCGACAGAGGGGTTTGAACCCAGGCGACCTA
The DNA here is from genome assembly GCF_040414725.1 of Anabrus simplex. NCBI lineage: Eukaryota > Metazoa > Arthropoda > Insecta > Orthoptera > Tettigoniidae > Anabrus > Anabrus simplex. The sequence continues at coordinate 71,535,776 of NC_090277.1, forward strand.
AACAGCGCAGCGAAGCTCCCTCGGTGTAAAATGACAGAACATTAACAGAAAAATATGGGAAAAGAAATATAACTAAGGTGAAAACGGAGAAAATGAATTTAGTTAATGGGGTGATGGTCTTAACTATGCAACTCAGTTAAAGTCCAGGATATATCTCGAAGGTGAAGGTTGCCCTGCTTTTAAAGATACAGTATAAACAAATAACTTTCATGGATGTATTAATAAATTATATTTTAATTATGTGTTGTAATATTTTGTTAACTGGACTATGTTGAGTATTTTCTAGTACTAACGAAAGTAACCGCAACACACGAATACTCCCTTCCCACTTGGTGAATATGACGGTAAATAAAAGATTATTGAAGATATTTTTATTGAAAATTGACCAATTCTGACACACTGCACAACAATGTCCAACTAATACTTAGAGCCAGAAGTTCAGGCGGTGATAAGTTAGAATGCAGACTTACTGAACTACTACGACGAAATCCTTTCACTCTTCGCCTGAAGGGGGAGGCGGGCCTCCTAGACGGTGTCGCCATCTCTCAGGCCAGGAGATTTGTTACGGAGAAGGTGCCGTGGCCTATACTAGGAACTGCTCGGCATTCGCCTTAGTGCAGGAGAAAGGAAAAGCATTCTCAGGACAGGCGATGGTGGGGACCAGCCCCTCTCCGTTTCCCGAATACAGAGGTGTTGAGCCGTGACCACTGGCACTCTCCATCCGCTCGAGTAACTATACTGCAGCCAGCACTTTGCATAACCATTAGGGGTACGACGTATCAGAACCGAGAGTAACAAATATCTGTACCTGTAAATGTTATAGCAGAACCGTTGTGCAGGAGGATTGCACGCTCTAGTTCTTAACAAACTGGACACCGTGTTCGGTTCATACGCGCAGACGTTTGTGTCAGTGACGGGAGTCTGCACATTTCTCAGAGAGTCTCCGCACGAAGACCAGTTGAACACTGTCATTCCAATAATACGTTTATTAAAATAATAATAATTAGGGAAAGGTTTTTTTTAGGTGCGAACAAGTTAGAACACAAACGTCTTTAACAAAGGCGCAAGTGTCTACTACCCGCACAACAGTTCTGCAGATAAAGTCATATGAATTATCAGAACCCCCAACATTTATGCAACTCACCCGACATAACTGTAGAGCGACGAGATTATACTTGCGCCTTGTTCAAATACGTTTGCATTCTAACATATTTGTGACTAGAAATTCTTTGGCTAATAAATAATAATAATAATAATAATAATAATAATAATAATAATAATAATAATAATAATAATAATTTACGAGGGAAAAGGAAGAGAAAATACAGTAGACAGTCAGGGCGGTCTTGTGGGATGCCTGCGCGAAGGAGAAAGTGATGCTGGCTGAATGATGAGCCTGTTGCATGACGTAAGACCTCCAATAGAATAATATTTTAATTACGGCCCAGACATTCCTCGCACGTGCTAATTACGACTTTGATACGATACCGCCCATTAGTAGCAACTGACATCTGTGCTACTGCGCAGCCTCGCCGAGACAAGACAACACCTAGCGACGTACTAACAGCACCGTTCTTTATTTCAATGTCTCATGTTGTCCACAAGCCATAGGAAAACTACTTAAAAAAAAAGATCATTCTATTTCTTCTTCTTCTTCTTAATTAACAGGGTGCGGCACTTAGGCGAGTTTTACGGCAGGATGCCAACCTTGTCTTGCCAAATCCTCCGAACTGTCGAAAAAACTACAGATTTTAAAAGATTTTTCAGAAAATACGAAATTACAGAGAAATATTCCCATTTTTCCGTTTTCTCTTTATAGACGTAAGCCAAACCTCGGGTGCACTTCAATACAATATTGTGTGTTTATCTTCCACTATCGCGGAGTTTTAGGAAGTAATAAGTTACAATGCAGGTTCTTGGGAAGTGTAATGTAGAGGGTTTCTAATGCGCCGTACCCCTAATGCTAATGTAAAACACACAGCATAGCCGTTATGCTATTCACTTCAGTAAGTTTGGACTCTAACCTATTACTGGCTAAAAATCGGGGCCCTGTGTATCAGTTTTGAGAGACTTTGGGGTGCGAGGATGAGTTCTTCAACGTGCGAACAGAACGGGTTTCAAATTTGACAGCCGACTGAACTGGGATATCAATACATGACGTATGAGATAACTGCTACGGGCAATTGAAGAAAAAATTTCTGCTAGGATTTCAGACTTGGTTGTGGTTAACGGAGAACCGAGGGAAGGCGGCTGATATAAGGGAAACTTTAACAACAGTCGTCGCCGTTACCGGAGGAATATCCTGGGATGAAAGGATGGCCAATGTTGAGTGTATGGCCATTACATTAAACTTTTAGTAATTTAATAAAAATATTCCTAAAAATCTTCCGAAATTTTTACTCCTATCCGTCGAAATTTATGTTGGACACGAAACTTCCGACACTGTTTTGACATAATAATAATAATAATAATAATAATAATAATAATAATAATAATAATAATATTTGTTTTACGTCCCACTAACTACTCTTTTACGGTTTTCGGAGACGCCGAGGTGCCGGAATTTAGTCCCGCAGGTGTTCTTTTCTACCGACACGAGGCTGACGTATTTGAGCACCTTCAAATGCCATTGGACTGAGCCAGGATCGAACCTGCCAAGTTGGGGTCAGAAGGCCGTCTGAGCCACTCAGCCCGGCGAGTTTTGACATCCACTAGGCGGCAACTCTGATACAGAAAACATAAGACAGGGAAACTTACTCCACGACTGTCACCGACCTTGTGTGGGAGTAATACCAGATATACCAAACGAAGACGACAATTTTCAACGCAAAAACATTTTCCTTCCCTGCAATTTGAGATTCGTATTTATTCACTCATTCTTTCCTTTTCTCGCTGCTTTCCACGGGAGCTTCGGAGTTCGCAAGCTACAACAATGTTGTACAAATCCCTGAGTTATTAGATTAGTATTTCTATGCATTGCGGGAAACAAATCCAGCTTGAGTGTTATCTTAAGGACACGCTCTCATGACCTTTGCTGAGTGTCTTATGACAGAGGAAGAAAGCCGCGCACCATAAATATGTCGTTAAATAAGCCAGGAGATATTGTAAATCAGCCCTAGGGGCTTCATTGTGCTGTCAACACGAGGTCGAAGTTCGCCAGCAACCTTCGAGACGGCACTTCACAACACGGCTATTCAGATATTTTATATGACAGCGTTCACCTAGTCTGTACTGTTCAAAGCATTTGGACCAACACGAAGTCCGATGTCAATATATAAAATGGAAGGAAACCTATGTATAATACAAAGAGCGTCGGACCCGGCACTGACCCGTGGGGTAGGAGAAAAGACAATTCTATTTTTACGAGTACTAGTTTTTGATAAACGTAAGAAGAGTGGTGTTATTCAATCCCAAATCTGTATCTATAATAAAGTCTCCGGTAAGCGTCGTACTGGATAATTTCGAGAACCCCCGAAAGGATTTTGATGTACTTTTGAATGGTTTGTCAAGCAATACGCCCACTGGAGCGCTATCAGCGACAGACCTCAAATACATGTCAAAGAATTGTTCAAATACAGTCTTCTTTCGGGTCAGGACTTTCAATGCTTTCAACGTTATGCAATAATTGAATTCACTGTCGAACTGAGGACACTATGAACGCGTAGGATTAAGCTGCTGTGCAACGGAGCGGAGCGAGGTGTGGTATCTACACGTTACGAAAGGATAACTGAAGCAGTGTCCAGTAGAGTAGGCGGTTGCTGATACATCTGATGCATGTATTGAGAGCGCGTTGCGGTTTTTTCTTGCACATTTTTGCCCTCACAGAATTACTTTATACCTCAGTAATCATTGTGAGGAAAGAAAATATACCTTCTATTAAATGTTTCTGTAGTCATTTACCGATGAAGTTTATGAAGTTTTGCCTATTAAGAGTTAATCATTTTCCGAACCTATGCCTGAATGGTCAGCGTTGAGGTCTTCCGTTCAGAGGGTCCCGGATTCGATTCCAGTCAGGTTCAGGAATTTTAATCGAGTGTGATTAATTCTTCTGACACGCACGGGGACTAGGTACTTGCGTCTGTCCCAACACTCGTCTCTTCATATTCAGACAACACACCACAAAAATACGCAATGGTGATTATATCCCTCCACACAGGTTTGGCGTCAGGAAGGACATCCGGTCGTAAAACAAGGCCAAATCCCCATGGGCAAACACCCAAGTGTGGCAAAATCGGTAGAAGAAAAAGAGTTAATTCCTTTTTATGGATGGAAACTGCATGCAATAACTGGAAGTGTGATTCCTCGAGACAACTCACTATACTACAGGGTCTTTTTCTTAGCTCGTTCCGTGTGTCAGGGGAACAGGCAGCGCGGCCTGGTGACTCATTTGCCGAGAGAGATATGTTGCTTCATGACCGGCTAAGATGATCTAATGCAGCACGGTAGCGATAACCATTGCTTCACAGCAAAAGTTTAGTTCAACATCTGTGGTCTTGGTAGCGTGTTCAATGTGTTCACTTTAAACTAGCGTAGCGTTGTGCTATGCGTAGCATTCTTCTTATACTTAATGCCGCTTTCGATTCATTTGCAAATTTCCTGGCATCCTCCCTCCCCGTAGGAGTACGGTACGTAAATTAGAAAAGAAGTTCCGCACCACTGGGTCCATTATTAACAAGAAATCACGCAGGATTTTAACAGAGGAGAAGCTTGACGAAATAGGAGCTCTCTTGGAAAGAACTCCAACAAAATCCCGGTTGCGTCTACGCCGTACAAGCTTCTGCCCACAAAGCAAAAAATCTTTTAAAAGCAAAACCGTGCAAACCTACCACTGCCCAATGTTTAACCCTAGAACCGGTAATCGTCGCGATCGCGACTCATTTCCCTGTTACTCAACCGGCAGAGTCGCTATCGAGATGCATTACGCAAAGCTGACTAATTTCGAGATAGCGCCTTAACATTCAACACCTTTATGACATATCTTGCATCATGTTGAAGAGGAAACTCTACTCTATATTACAGCACAATTCTGAAGTAGTTTAGTGTGACAGTGTGTGCGGTACACACGTGGAAAAACGAGAACGCTTTGCAGACTATCATTCTGTTGTGCTTGCTATGGTTGTCCGATGTGCATTAGCTTTCGTGGCGCAAAATTATTGAATTGTCAGGAAGTAGTTAAATTCGTAAATGTTTGTTTGATCTGGACGTCGAAGGTGATAGTGACGTATTTTTAGAAGGAATTGACGATGATTTTGACAATAATTCGTCAGGTAGTGGCGAGTTATATGAGCCTGGGCCAAGTGATATCGACGATGATGTGGAACACCATGAACCAGCCACTGATGATAATAATGACCGTAATGCAGTTGACCAAACAGAACCGAAGTGGACAAGAGTTTATCCTCCAGAGCCAAAAATAAAAGTGGAAGAGAAGTTCAAAGTTCGAAACGCGGGTGTACGAAATTGCCCTCCGGGAAACAGTCCTCCTCTAACATATTTCTATTTGTTTTTCTCTAATGCTGTCTGGAATCATTTAGTGACTGAAACTAATAAATACGCACAGGAAACTATTCGAAATAAAACTAATTTCGGAAATATGGGTCCGCAAAGATGGGTTGACGTTACACACTCAAAAATTTAAAAAAATCATTTTTCTATTTATAAATATGGGTCTGAACCCTAATAACAATATTGAAAAATAGTGGTGCACTCAAAATCGGAAATATTTCCATATTTTTCTAATGTCGTGTCACTAAAACGTTTTGAATGGAAAGAAATATTCTATAACCTGTTGGTAATGGTAATTTTTGATGCCTACATACTATATAGTTTGAACACCGACAAATCCCTTGAACATGAGAAATTTATGATTAGTATTGTCGAAGGTCTTGTAGATGAAGAAACTCTTCGAAACATTCCACCTGGACCTTCAGGAGAAATGGGACATTAGCTGGTACGCCCCCTAGGGAAGAAACTGCGGTTGTGCCCTTTGTGTTCGACTGCAGAGAAAAATCACGTACCCACTTCTGGTGCCTAGGATGTAATTGTGGTATACATAAACAGTACTACCATAAATTAAAACATTTTTGGAGGCCTATGAAAGCAGGAAGAAAGAGGAGCCACCCCGAAGGTAGCGAGGATGAATCTGACTAAGTAGATTCACATTTTGGTGCGATGTGCTTGTGTTATTTCAGTTCTATTTGACTTTACAATAATTCAATGTAGTGAAACCTTTCTACATACTTTTAATCAGCACAAAGTTGTGAAAAGTTTGTATATAGTAAAATCTTCATATAATGTTACTTTTTACGTACACGCTGCGCAGAATTTTCGGATTATTTTCGAATACTTAGCATGCGTTGAATACTTCGCCCATATTGCTTCAGGATACTAAATTAGTAAGTTAAATTTCCTACTACAGTAATCTTCGTCCTTTTCTGAATAAAATGATATGTTATACATGAAAATAAATTGAAAAACAACATTTCTATGAATTTTTAAAAAGTTGCTTGCAAAACTCGCCTAAATGCTTGCCGCTTGAAGGTAAACCGCTTGCCGGTTCCAGGGTTAAGAGAACCTGACAGTTTCACATGGTTCGGTACTGTAACTGGTTGCTTCAGTCAGTTCACGATGGGTACGTTGAAACAGAACTTTTATTTTAGAGTGATGGCTACACTTAAGTGGCTATGTAAATAGTGATACTGGTGTGCTACATGTCCGTCCACTTCATGGTGTCTTTGGTGCGCAATAAGTGCTAGCAGAATTATACGGCCTATATTTTTCCGTGAAACAATAAATGGTGATCGATATATAGAACTCATTCTCAGACCATTCCTTCAAGAGCTGACGGAAGAAGGAAGGAGTAATGGTTACTTTATGCAAGATAATGTGACGGCACACACTGCTAATGCGTCTATGGAGGTAATTCGGAAAATTTTCGAAGACGATATGGTTAATTATCCCCTTAACTCTCCTGTAATTATTACCTGCGGGGGATGCTGAAGGGAAAAGTGTATGTGAACAACCCTCACACAAGAGAACAACTAAAATAGAACATTATATAAGTTATTTCGAACATCAAACGGGCTAAGATTCGCCGAGTGTCTGCATACTTATTTAGGAGATGTCAGGCGTGTTTGACAGCTGAGGGACAACATTTTGAACATCAAATGTAATGCCAGGTAGGTTTTAGACTAATAGTTTCAATAGAAATGGGTTTCTACAAGTGTGAATTGCTGTGAGTAGGGAAAGTGCGCAGCAGTGTCATTGCGCCAGCCGTGCCGTGCTCTGAGTGCTGCTGTACACTAAAGGGCAGGAGTTCTTCTAGGTACGAACTGGGAGATCATTTTCTCGTCTCTATCGGAAAGAGCAAGTTATGGATGTCCGATAAAGGTCACGGATTGTTACAGATATGGTAAACGTCTATTTTTATAACAATTCACATATATATTTGACTCACGGTTGTAAATTCCACTGTCAGAATCACTTCGTCACTGTTTCGTGAACTGTAACATACACCAGAAACTCGTAAAAATAATAAATAGGCCACGAGCTAGGTATACCACAAACAGGGATGGGCACAGTAGCAACCCCTGGGGTAACAGGTAACGAACACTTATTAAAACTGTCACTGTTACGAACAGGTTTGCTGAGCTGTCAATAAGCAGATCCCTCCGGCAAGAAGCTGATTGCGGTCCGAGATGCGTGGTCTCCGCCGTGCGGCGAGGGACAAACGGAATTTGGAGAAAAAGCGAGGGCACGTCACAGGAAGTAGACGGGACCTCCCGCGGACCGCACGTGTAACTACTGGAGTTTAATGTGCGGGGACGAAATGTTAATTTCATTTAAAAATTGATAATCCACAGTGAGCTAACATCTTTCCTTTTGGTAAGAACTGTGGAGAAATATCTTGAGCGAGGGGACCTTTTTTGAGCACATCCACTAGTTGAGTTCGCCCTTCGTAGTGCATCAAATGTTTTATTACAATCTTACTCCAACTAGGTTCCAGTTTATTGTCCCTTAGCCCTTGGAATGCACCCGTAGGGAAGGTTGCATAAATAGTGCTAGGTATTTTGAGATTCTGTGCTTTATGCTTGTGCAAATCTCTCGACGGAATCTTACAGCGGTTCGTAATTCAGCCATCTCTACATAGGCCACCATTAGACCTCAGGGGCATGCGACACTCCACAAGTCTCTTACTGCATACAAATTCCATTGCTACAAAGTTAGAGGTCCTTTTACGTCAAGAACGTCATCCTAACTGTGGCGACTTATTTGTTACACAAATCGATTTCCGTTCCAATGTCTTGAATATGAGAAAACAACCATTACACAGTCTCCTGCGGAGGACTGTTGTGGTCTACCAGTATCATGTCGGCTTTATGTGAACCAGAGATATATGAGATCTATATTCTCTTAGCCCTCCATTTCTATCTGAACACGCTTGCCTCTCCAATTCCATTTAGAAATCTGCTTGCAGAGGGATAAGTGCCTGCACAAACATACGGGCATCACATAAAACAAATACAAATGTTTGTAATACAAGTATAACACAATACTCAGGTGCAATGTTGAGCATTTTTAACTATCTCAGACAATCGCATTTTCATCGGAAAATTGTGCTTCGTGTGGAACTTAGCAGGGTGTAATCCAGACTATGCAATACTGCCTTATATTGTTGTCCCATCACCCCATTCTCACAGACGCGCACATCACCTCGTAAGACCTCCACAAGGCATCTCCGGAGGATACACGCCATTACCACTTAAGTTGCAGGTACCGGGCGAGTTGGCCGTGCGCGTAGAGGCGCGCGGCTGTGAGCTTGCATCCGGGAGATAGTAGGTTCGAATCCCACTATCGGCAGCCCTGAAGATGCTTTTTCGTGGTTTCCCATTTTCACACCAGGCAAATGCTGGGGCTGTACCTTAATTAAGGCCACGGCCACTTCCTTCCAACTCCTAGGCCTTTCTTATCCCATCGTCGCCATAAGACCTATCTGTGTCGGTGCGACGTAAAACAAATAGCAGAAAAAAAAAGAAAAAAAAAGTTGCAGGTTGCAAGTACGACAAGTAAGAGGACACACGAAGGATTATGCCATTTACTGAAGTGATAATCGGGAGAATACGGATGTTAAGGCAGTATTACGTTAGAACGCAATATAATTTAGTTAACAGTAACTTGTAGGGGGTCTAATAGCCCACTCTTCCGTAATGTAGAGAGAGTAACATAACTTGTAGGGGTTCTAATAGCCCACTCTTCCCTAATGTGGCGAGAGCAACATAACTTTAGGAGTTGTTATAGCCCCCTCTTCCGTGATGTAGAAAGAGTAACATTACTTGTAGGGTTTTAATAGCTCACTCTTCTGTAAAGTAGAGGGAGTAACATAACTTGTAGGAGATCTAATAGCCCGCTCTTCCCTAATGTGGCGAGAGCAACATAACTTCTAGGAGTTGTAATAGCCCCCTCTTCCGTGATGTAGAAAGAGTAACATTACTTGTAGGGTTCTAATAGCCCACTCTTCCGTAATGTAGAGGCAGTAACATAACTTGTAGGGGTTCTAATAGCCCACTCTTCCGTAATGTAGAAAGAGTAACATAACTTGTAGGGGTTCTAATAGCCCACTCTGCCGTAATGTAGAGGGAGTAACATAACTTGTAGGAGATCTAATAGCCCGCTCTTCCCTAATGTGGCGAGAGCAACATAACTTCTAGGAGTTGTAATAGCCCCCTCTTCCGTGATGTAGAAAGAGTAACATTACTTGTAGGGTTCTAATAGCCCACTCTTCCGTAATGTAGAGGGAGTAACATAACTTGTAGGGATCTAACAGCCCGCTCTTCCGTAATGTAGAGAGAATAACATAACTTGTAGGGGTTCTAATAGCCCACTCTTCCGTAATAAAGCGAGAATAATATAATAGAACTGTTGTGCGGGCTAGACTATACTTGTTACTCACTTCAGCATGTTTGTATTCTAACCTACAAATGCCTCCACGTCAAGGCTCTCATAAGCAGAAACAAGGAGGGACGTTAATCTGCTTGTTCCTATGCAAAGATATGTTGGGATTGCCTCACTCCGGCGCCGTCTTGTTACCGTAATGAGGGATCTGCTTCGCGAAAAACTGCAAGGTGGGTACGCGAATTTCCATCTCATTGTCGCACGATACTCTGTAATTTACATAGTTTGCCAGCAAGTAACGAACATTCTCCTTGAATATGGAATATCAGCAATACTAACCCAGTCCAGTTCCTGGAACTTGGATTAGGTCACATCTCCTAACGAGAGAAATTGCATATGAATGCGTCCTCCGTTGCAACATAGTGTAGTTACACCTGTCGATGAACTATTCAATGACACCTTCTCTGCGTTCTTTTTGCTTGTCTGCAGCGTCAGTATTTAGTGAAGACAATAATGTTCAGTTCTTCTTGCCTATATTTTCAACGTCTTTTATACATCTTTGATTGTTCAAATTCAGTAGATTCTATTAGAAAACTTCATAATTATTGACATTAAAATGAAGGAAGTTTTATAATGCAGAAACAGCTCCACGGTTCATATCCTCATTTCGGTATCTTTTGTGTTCCCGCAAACTGTTTTGGCGTGTTTGACTCCTGTCCGTAGTACCTACACGCAAGGTTAAATTATAAGATCTTAACCCTTAAAACTCACGCGGCGGGCCATCACACGCACGAATCACAGATACAGTGAGGTACTGCCATCTACTGACGACAATTTGGAGCCGTCTGTTATTATAATCTGTTTGAACTCGGGATTTGTGGAGGGTTCTTTGAGGACCATGTACGTTTGTGAACAGACGTTGCTTAGCAACATGGAGTCGTTCGTGGAGAAGTAATTAGTGAGATTTTTAGACGAAAGTTATGTTGATTTGGGCGATAGTGGGATCCATTGTTATTGCGGAGGTGGTAGTGATGAAGACCTCGATAACGAGAAAGTTATATGAAATGATAGTCCAGTTACCTCTGCCGGATACTTGGCGTTCACATTCACAGACCTGTGTAGTTATAAACCTCAGTGCTTCATGACTGACGGGTTACTGATGGAAATTGTGCGCGAAGCTAACGGATATGCCAACATCTCAGAGTCAGAAAAAATAATAAATTAAGGTTAAAATCCCCAAACCGGCCAGGAATCGAACCTGAGATCTCTTGAATCAAAGGCAATTTGTCACCATTACAAAGAAAGCCATCATGGAGTATGGCACTCTATAATTCATACACATCGAATTTCTGTGACATCCTGAAGAAGGTTATTATTAACTTGGTGACAATATCCCCGTCGTCAAGACGCAGCACCTGTGTGCCTGTTCCATTAATTGGGGGAAGCGGATGGTTATATATACAGTACAATGTCTCGTTAGTTCGTTCCGAGAAGCGAGGCTGAACTTGCTTCGGGAATACCAAGTTTCATCCTCGTTAAGGCAAAATGAGCGCAATGAAGAAGAAAGGGCCTCACCCAAAGTGGTGTCACACTGCTTCCAGTTACTTATGCAAGGCCCCTTCACTTCTGATTACGTCGATAATACAGTAGTTGTGATAATTAGAGCCCGGACAACACTTCTGCTAGGAGGATTGCATAAACATTAGCAACTCGGCCCATAAGACCGCCTAGAAGTTACGTTGCACTCGCTACGTTACGGAAGGGCAGGCTAGACGACTCATACTACCAGCCTATTACTGCCTGAACACCCGGCCTGTAATTATAATAGTGTAGTAAATTTTCAAACATAAAATGGCGATATCTTTGTAGGTGGATCCCCACATAACTTTCTCAAATCCCCATCATTTTTGAAGAGTTATTCAGAAGCTTGAGTTATAGAATTTTCTTCTTCAGAAAGTTCATCATTTTCAAGTAATACCGAACTGGAGACCATATAAGATCTCTTGTTTCATGTCTCATATTAGAAACTTAGAAATATCCGTCACAGGCAAATTTTGTAAAACGATAATCAACAGATAAAATATAACAGTAAACAGCAAATATTTACAGGCTTGCACTGTGCTACTGTAAGGAGAATGCATACAAAACCCAGTAATAGAAACGTTTACAAAGTCTGGAAATTCTATCGCAGAAAAATTCATGCTTACGAAATTATGTAACCAAAATGTTATGAAAAAAAGGCCATCTGACGCCATTCTTTAGCAGGTGTCTTCCTGCATTAATGGAGGCAATACGAAATGCTTGAAATGCAATGGCGTAGTGCCGGGAGTGCCCCAGGAGATGTTCGGCTCGCCAGATGCAGGTCGTTTGATTTCACGCCCGTAAGCGACCTGCCCGTCGTGTTGAGGATGAAATGATGACGAACACGACACATACACACAGCTCCGTGCTGCCGACCCTGGCGGGAATCGAACGCGGTACCCCAGTGACCAAAGGCCAGCACGCTAACTATTTAGCCATGGAGCTGGGCGAAATTTATGATATACTCTGATACGCGATATTTATCTGCCCGAGTATTGTCAGCACTGTGATGGCGGCCGAATACAGAGACGCTATTTTTGCTGCGGAAACACGGTGCTACAGTCTGGCGGAGAAACAATGCAACAATACAATCTGTCCTTACATTACTGTGAAGTGCAGTTCAACCAATCAGAGACGGTTTCTAATGAAACAGTGCGGTAAAGCGCAATTTCCCGTGCACTACGGGAAGAAGGAAATTACGTTATAGCACGAAATAAAATTAATTAATTTCCGTTCTTGAAAAGTAGCAGACATAGGCGTACTCCTACGAATACAAACTAAGTTCTCTCCCCCACTTTATTTCTGATTTCTTTGGATAACATGCAGACGCAACTATCACTTTGGGAAACATATGATAAAATAGTTTTTTTTTCCGGCTCAAACAATTTCAGTAAATACGGCCTTACACAAAATAGAGAGCATATTTAGTGTTCACTCACGATAGAGCAGCCAAGCCGCAACTCACCTGAAACAGAAATACTGGTATTAGAACAATTGCCCTGCAGCACATTTAATTAAATCAGACAGATACAAATCTAACAGCGTGAAACATACAAACAAATGTAGTATTATTGCACAATAAACGAAAATAAAGAACAACTTAATAAAATTACTTAACTCCATTAGAAATAAAGTCAGATACAAACTAACACGCCTTTCTCCACTAGTGTATGATCGACAATCAAAAATAATATTGCAAATATTCAGTTATATATGTACACAATTTACCAACAAATGCAAACCTCTGGTATTATTAACATCATCATACCAGGATTTGTAGGCAATGATAGATCAGAACGGAAGCTAGCCCGCTCTTCCGTAATGTAAGGAGAGTAACATAAATTCTAGGGGCTTTGCCAGGCCGTACCCCTAATGTTTATGCAAAACTCATAACATAACTTTTGTGCTGGCTGGAGTGTACTTATCACTCCCTTTAGTAACTTTGCATTCTTACCTATTACTACCTAAACATCCTGGCTCTAATAATAATAATAATAATAATAATAATAATAATAATAATAATAATAATAATAATAATAATAATAATAATAATAATAACGTCTGTGGTGTAGTGGTTAGCGTGATTAGCTGCCCCTCCCGGAGGCCCGGGTTCGAATCCCGGCTCTGGCACGAAATTTAAAAATTGGTACGAGCGCTGGAACGGGGTCCACTCAGCCTCGTGAGGTCAACTGAATAGAGGTGGGTTCAATTCCGACCTCAGCCATGCTAGAAGAAGTTTTCCGTGGTTTCCCACTTTTCCTTCTGGCAAATGCCGAGATGTTACCTAAGGCAACTTAAGGCTGCGGCCGCTTGCTTCCCTCTTCCTTGTGTATCCCTTGCAATGTTCCCATGCCCCCACAAGGCCCCTGTTCAGCATAGCACGTGAGGCCACTTGGGCGAGCCATTGGACCTCTTACCCTGTTGTATACCGCGAATCAATGTCTCACGCTCCAGGACACTGCCCGTGAGGTGGTAGAGATGAGTCCAACCCTGGAGGGTAAAGGAATTAAGAAAGAAAGATGATGATGATGATTGTAATTGCATGGATGATAATTACGACTAGCTGATGTACCCGTGCTTCGCTACGGGATTCTCAGAAAGACTGACTTTGTGGTTTTCCTAACTGACATAGGTTATTACAAAAACGTCAGTAGGAATGTAGCGACTAAAAGCAATGTTATCACATAAAACACTCGATCAAATGAAGATCTGCACATTTTCTCACTTTTAATGAACAGTACTACGATGCCGATCTAACGGTCCAAAGTTCCAGAGCTGGAATGGCCAGGCCTCAGACAGCTGTGAACACTTCTCTGCCACGATTCCGTTAAATATGCACACTGCTCATTCCAATCAGCGACTCATATTGAATAGCTCCAAAGCTACGACGAACCAATGTGTTACGTAGCAGTAGTATCAGAAAATTTATGAACCAGAGGAATGGAATGCTAAAGAAGAAAGTTACCTAACTCCCCACCTGCTTCCCGCCAATATTCAGGAAGTCCAAAACTCATCCACTGACCAGCATTCAAAACGTGATGATGAATATGAATTTAAAATAATCGGCTGGTCCAACTCACAATATTTGAAACTAAAAATAATCCCAAAATTAATTCATTGACCAGAGTTCAAATGATACGATGAGCAATGATTATCAACCTAAAACAATAATATATACTGACCAAGGGGCTGCATAATCCTGAAACAATGATGCTTGTTGTCTAAAGGAGTCCAAAATCCAGGTCAACGGCCCCTCATAGTGGTTATTATCCCTAGGAAAGGAACTCGATTTTGAAAAATTGACATTTCTTCCACGTCTGACCATTTCACTTTTTCAGAAAGTTTTTTTATGCCGTAACGCAGCTACTGTACTAGAAAATATTTCCCTTGGTTGGTTTCTAATTTACAGCAATTTTAATGACATGTTTGCTGTACACTCAATCCACTTCATCATAGTTCCGTACCTAGGGGAATGTTGTAATTATCAGTCCTAATACTTTCGATATTGTATTTTAAAATGTTTTTATCAACACTTGCCGATTTTGAATTGTACGGCTGAGGATGAACTCAGAACAAGGTCGAAGCCGGTCCTATAAACATGAAATGTTTAGTATTGTATTGAATGGAGGATGACTCAAACAGTGTCAATTCGGATGGAATATCAAGTTTCTTACGTATAAATATTTGCAGTAATTTGCAATAATATTTTCAGTTATTTCAAATTCAAGTCAATGTAACTTCGTTTGCAAGTGATGTGTCTACCTCGGTGGCGAATAGTACAAAAAAGTACATCACTATCAAGCACTAAATGTTAAACTAAAAGGAAATGAAGACATTTTCCTACACTAACAGTTTATGTATTAAACACACAGGTCATTCTTAATACATTTATATTATTTACAAATGTTTACTCATAATATCATCCGTACTTACTCAACTCCTATGCATAATCACTTTAGATAATACTATACAGCTGCTGTAAGATTGAGATTGACGTTACTATTTTTAACCCATTTTGGTACCTAACAGGCCGCGTCTTAACCAGAGCCCTTTTACCGCTGTCAGAGTTCCTGAAGGGCCTTCACAGGTTCTGTAGGGGCCTCTAACATTTCAGACACTTCCGCTGGTGAAGTGTATCAGTCCTTCACGCTCCTCCCAATGAAATGCAAATGTATGTATTTATTTGTTAGCAATAACAAGATAAATATTTGCTCAAAACGCACGGATCGGACAACGTTTAGTAGAACTGTTTACCCTGAAAACTCAATCACACGGATTAATGAGTGAGAGGTGAGTTCATCACGGTTGGTATCGCCAATATTTCCAGCTCGCTAATCCACTCACTCAGAGAACAGGCGAAGGCGACGACTAGCTCACCTCTTCCGTAAGGTAGAAGAATGTATGACATGAAACAATGATTTTTGATACAAACAGATGGGAATTATGGCAGGAGTTTTATTGGAATGGCGAGATAAAGGGTAAATTAAGAATGAACACTATGGATGACACCGTTAGGAATAAACCGGCTTTGGTAGTGGAGCCATTGGAGGCAAATTGAGGTAATGGACTCTGCTACCGAAAGTAAGAGGGGAATAGGATGATTACCACATTTGTTTTTAAAGGGTCCTAACAGCTAGGTAACCGGTCCCTAATAATACGAACTGCAACGAAATGAAACGAACGATAATTAAAACATCAAAATGTATCCACTGACTAGAATCTAAAACGAATGGTGATGAGAAAATGATCATGAATGTGAAACAATCCGTGGATCCGATGCCTTATTTCCTGGAGTGATGCTTGTTGTGCAAATCCAGAGCATCGGCTAATCATAATAGTACTAATCACTGGTAAGGCAGAACCATGGTGTTCCTCACATAGTGGTGCTAACGTCAGGCAACACTCAAACCCGTGGTGTTCCTCACATAGTGGTGCTAACGTCAGGCAACACTCACACCCGTGGTGTTCCTCACCAAGTGGTGCTAACGCCAGGCAACACTCAAACCCGTGGTGTTCCTCACATAGTGGTGCTAACGTCAGGCAACGCTCAAACCCGTGGTGTTCCTCACAAGGTGGTGCTAACGTCAGGCAACACTCAAACCCGTGGTGTTCCTCACATAGTGGTGCTAACGCCAGGCAACGCTCAAACCCGTGGTGTTCCTCACATAGTGGTGCTAACGTCAGGCAACGCTCAAACCCGTGGTGTTCCTCACAAGGTGGTGCTAACGTCAGGCAACACTCAAACCCGTGGTGTTCCTCACATAGTGGTGCTAACGTCAGGCAACACTCAAACCCGTGGTGTTCCTCACAAAGTGGTGATAACGTCAGGCAACGCTCAAACCCGTGGTGTTCCTCACATAGTGGTGCTAACGTCAGGCAACACTCAAACCCGTGGTGTTCCTCGCATAGTGGTGCTAACGTCAGGCAACACTCAAACCCGTGGTGTTCCTCACATAGTGGTGCTAACGTCAGGCAACATTCAAACCCGTGGTGTTCCTCACATAGTGGTGCTAACGTCAGGCAACACTCAAACCCGTGGTGTTCCTCACATAGTGGTGCTAACGTCAGGCGACACTCAAATCCGTGGTGTTCCTCACATAGTGGTGCTAACGTCAGGCAACGCTCAAACCCGTGGTGTTCCTCACAAAGTGGTGCTAACGTCAGGCAACACTCACACCCGTGGTGTTCCTCACATAGTGGTGCTAACGTCAGACAACACTCACACCCGTGGTGTTCCTCACATAGTGGTGCTAACGTCAGGCAACACTCAAATCCTTGGTGTTCCTCACATAGTGGTGCTAACGTCAGGCAACACTCAAATCCTTGGTGTTCCTCACATAGTGGTGCTAACGTCAGGCAACGCTCAAACCCGTGGTGTTCCTCACAAAGTGGTGCTAACGTCAGGCAACACTCAAATCCTTGGTGTTCCTCACATAGTGGTGCTAACGTCAGGCAACGCTCAAACCCGTGGTGTTCCTCACATAGTGGTGCTAACGTCAGGCAACGCTCAAACCCGTGGTGTTCCTCACAAAGTTTCACAGTTTCCAAACGCCGGGGCATAGATTCAACTAGGTTCCTGGTGAAACTGGTAAAATTTTATTTCATTCTGGTCTGATAGCGAGTTTCAAATCGGCCTTCCCCTTTATGGAATATTCCCTAATCCTCCTATGGAGCTATTCCCAAAGGCGTACAATAGGGTTAATAACCGGAGACTGAGAAAGCGAAGGCAGCCTTTCTTTCACTATCACATCCAAATACTTCCATTTGTCGAATTTATTTTCAATAAACACGAACCCGCCCAGCCCAGCACCAGACAAGAACTTCTCACCTCCATGTTTCACTGGTGGAGCAAGACTTTTCTTTTGGAGGCTTTCATTAGGTTTTCTATATACTTTCTGCTTTCCATCACACCGAAACGACAGAAGTATTCAGTGTTTAGGAGGACGTCTCAAGAGCAGGTATCAACATAATCAAATGCGTTGAACAGTCTACCAATAGGAGACAGAAATGTCTAGGTTCACGCCTTATTCCATAAGTGTATGTTAACTTCAACTGGCAGATTTTTCATCCCGTTTCAAAAACGGAGTAATCTCAATTTCTCCCGCGTAAGTAAGGAAATGTATGTAACTGAATTCTCATTTCTCTGCAGAAAAGACAACTTAATTCTTAGGGAGTGCAGTGTTTTCCAGGTTGCCGTAGCGAGTCCTAGGAAGAGAAATATATCCAACACTTCTCTGCACAACTAACGCTTTCACAGTTCCTTTGTTCTTCAGACTTCTTTCCATCACAATATATATTTAAGGAAGGTCTGAAATCGCTTGACACTGTCGACATGAAACATGTGAACAGTACTTGGAGAAACGCCCCAAAACAAAAAACAAAGAACTTTTATACGTTTGTTCTGGTCAAACAATATTTACAAAAATGCATTCATATGGACAATAGAAGCCGGGTCTTCATGTTCACAAAACCTAGAAACGCGTCTATGAAATAAAGTTTGTACAAAGAGACCAGAATAATAATATGAGGAATGGCGTGATGGGGTTCCTCAGGTGGCTGTAGCAGGTCCTACGAACTGTTCCAGGTACACGAGCGCTCAGAGACCTTGCTGTACTGAGAGAGGGGAGCCCGTGTTATTTTCCACTTGAGAGCCGACCACTCACTTCTATTAGATAATGGCTGTCCACACTGTATTTATAGATCTGTCCGTGGGGAGACTTGCCACCCCTCTGAGCTCTCGTCGCTCAAAATAAAGTTCCTCGAGATTTATCATGTAATATAAACCACTTGGGTAGCGATTCCGTAGTCATTTTTATCTTGACCTCTTTTTACAAAATTAACTCACATATCCAGATTTAGTTGACGCAATGACATTTTTTGTACCCGATGAACTGCATATTCTACTTTGAAGTAGCTGGTTGGCTCAGTCGTCAGCCTATTGGCTTTAGGTCCGGAGGAGCCTGAGATCGATTTTCGGCAGGGACGGAGGATTCCTTCGTTGCTCTCGTTCGTCAACTGCGTGTTTGTTGTCGTCTTAATACAAGTCTTCATCTAAATACAAACCACCACATAAAAAAAGCTATAGCGGATACATCCTCCACATAGGGTTTCCGTCAGGAAGGGCATCCGGCCGTGCAACTGGGCTTAATTAACATTAGTGCCCACCCCAGAAAATAGAGAATAGGCCAGGGAAGAAACAAAACACAACATTTTATATTTAACTCATATTTGACGAAAAGCGGTCGTTACTGAATTTGCAAAAACTCGTGAGAAGTGAAAACACTCAGCGACTACTGTACAGAATATTAGGCGAACATGTTCGGCCCGCCAGGTGCACGTCTTTTGATTCGACGCCGTTAGGCGACCTGCGCGTCGTGATGAGGATGGAATGATGATGAATACGACACATTGACCCATTCCCCGTGCAAGTGAAGTTAACCAATGATCGTTAAAATTCCCGACCCTGTCGGGAATCGAACCATAGACCGTTGTGACGAAAGTCCAGCACGCTAACCATTTAGCCATGGAGCCGCACATAAGACTTATTTTTTTTAACTAAATATGGCCATTAGTAAGCTGGAGGGGAAGGAAGAGGATGATGTGTTCGTTTAACGTTTCTCCTCCCTCAGCTGTTATGTATGAGTGTCTGGGCCTACACCGTCTTATGATTGGACACCGGACTTTCTAGGCAGGATTGGTGACGGTGCAAAGGTACTGAAGTGGGAAGCAAGTGCGTAACGGTTATGTTGTGAGTTTTGCATAAACATTAGGGGTACGGTCCATCAGAACCTGTCGTTACACTTCACAATAACCAAATTACTTTACATTTGCGCCTAAAAATACGATATCTACTCATGATTTATAAGCATGCATATAGCGACTGTTTACAAGCCATTATAGGTAATCATTTTTATGCTCGGTTCCTGGAACGCTGATGGATTGTCCGATAGCCATGGATTTGTTACAGTTCTAGACTCGATAAATCTTCGTTGCGTTGCATAGCTAACTGATGATGATGCTTGTTATTTAAAGGAGCCTAACATCTAGGTCATCGGCCCCTAATGGTACGAAATGTAATGACAGTTTAAAAGTCCAAATCTTCCACTAACCAGAGTTCAAAACGTGATGACGAAGAATGCATGGGTGGATATGAATTTAAAACAATCAATGGATCCGACCCGCAATGCCCCACATTCCCAGAAACTATCGCAAAACAATAGTATTACTGACCAAGGGATTGCTTCTAAAGCACAATCAATAATCGATGATATTTTTTGTCTAAACGGGTCCAATATCCAGGTCATCCGCCCCTCATAATAGCACTTATCGCTAGTAGTGTACAACCATGGTATTTGTCATGTCGCGGTACTAATCAAAAGTA
Source organism: Anabrus simplex (assembly GCF_040414725.1). Taxonomy (NCBI): domain Eukaryota; kingdom Metazoa; phylum Arthropoda; class Insecta; order Orthoptera; family Tettigoniidae; genus Anabrus; species Anabrus simplex. The sequence goes on from NC_090277.1 coordinate 71,556,129, forward strand.
GCGTAGACTCGCGGTATTCCACACATTATGGTACTACTCACAGGTAACGTAATACGCGCACGTAACTCAGACCTATGGTGTTTCGCACATTGCGGTGCCACATACAGGCAACGCAATAACAGGCAACGTTTTGACCCCTGGTGTTCCTCACATAGTGGGTGCTAATTACAGGCAACGTAAGCCCGTGGTGTTCCGCATGTAGTGGTACTAATCACGGATATTGTAAACCCCATCCTGATTCACACTCTGTTGCTACTAATCAGAAATCTATTTGTGTACCTAACATAGTGGTACTACTCGCAAGTAAAGGCGACTCATGTTGTTCCCGTGTGATTACTAATAATTCCAAGTCATCTTATGGTTCTAATTCGATCACCCCTTTGTCTTCCCTTTTAGTCTCCTCTTAAGACAGGCAGGGGATACCGTGGGCGTATTCTTCGTCTGCGTCTCCCACCCTCGGGGGGTTGAGTGTTTGGGTCCGCCGGCAAGCCGGTTAGGACCCCCCTAACCGCCGCCTGGGAGTGTCACCACTGCCCCTGCTACGCCAGCGTAGTAGGTTCGTAGAGCAGCTAACTTATCGAACTGTTAACTATTGGCTCGTTGATCAAGTTTCATACATACACACTCGATGCCACCCCTCGCGCTGCTTTGTTTTTATGTATTAAATGTATTCCCTAGACTGTCAGGCATCGCAATTGAGCTATCCATGCAGCTTCTGTTATCTCCTCTTTGCCATGCAGTGAGAAATTGATATTCGACTAGTTCTTGCAGGCGTGGGTTGTAGTTTCATAGTGTTTAAGGACAGTCAGAAGAATCTGATATTGTTTGAGGATTTCTAATGAAATATGCACATCAGCAGAACATGTCACGCGCAATCCAGTTCGCACTGAGCCTTATCAATATACCATGTCTATTCCCTGTTATTCCAAAATATGAACAGTCTTTGACCAAAGTATAACGATAAATATCGGGTAATTAACATAACTATATAACTTGTTAGTTCCTTGCAATGTAACATCGTTAATTAAAAACAATCCCACGATAAAAGTATATGCTCACTGCCAATGCAAGAGGCCTACTACCGTACGATAAATGTGTAATTATCTGCTATACCCAGTTACTGGAACCAGTGTTTTTATGGACACGAATGCAGTCACAGATACAAATATGATAAGACTCTGTGGTACTAAAGGGTATCGTAATAATATTTGATCCACAGGGGGCAATGGAAAATTATTTGTCACAGGACGCAAATTGTCGCCTATAACCTCAACCAAACGTATGGCAGTACATTTGTTTGGTCTGAATGGGTCTTTGAATTCACTTTCGCTATAACTCATTAGAACATTAGGTCGACGATAATATAATCGTGGTTGTTTTACGATTTCTTCGTCGGAAGAAGGTGAGGAAGCCATAGACAATGTTAACAAACACAATGTTAGTGCTGATACTGCGCACGCGCCCGCCAAGTTAGATATCTCCTGCTCAGGGCCCTCTAAGTATGTTCGTCCAATGCCAAAACACAAGTTAACTATTCGATACCGCTATAGGTTCGATATCTCACGTTCCAGAAACCGGACATCAGCCACTTTTCGTCATCAGCTTTTGGCGGCACTACTTCTGATACTCCCTGTATATCGATAGTATCACTGCCTCTCCATGAAATCTCGAGGCTCTGTCTTCAGGAGCTCCAGCACCTGCCGGAAGGTCAGAACAGTGCCAGGTACTGACGGCATCCCACACCCATAGCGCTCGTCTTGAATTCTCAAGAGGCAAAGTGGCCTTAATTTAGACCCATTCCGAAACACATAACGAGGCAGGAGAGGATATGCATCTCTGATTACATCTGAGATGTGACCAAGTTAGCATGACATTTACACGGGTTGCGTGCGGACAACCAAGCAGGCTCATTTACAAACCTGATTACTTTATGTTGCGCTGAGAATCGATAAGTGCACGAGATACACAAATAGTTTGAGACGTGACAGGCACTCGGAGCTGCAGCTGGCCTTTACACCACCCATGGAGCTGGCGACCCCTAACTTTAGACTTCTCGGAGTCTACCACTAGGAACACTAAAAAATACGATCTGCATCCTTAAAATTAATTCTAGATTTTTCCTCATCAAGTTGGCTGCTCATTGACTGAGTTTTTAGCACAGTACTCTTCTATTCAGAGGACTATGGGCTTGAGAGGACTATGGGCTTGATTCCGACTGACCGGGAGTTTTTACTGCGTTTGATTTTCTACCTCAGGAACTGAGTATTTGTGATCAAGTTAATAAAGTCATCACACTCCAATAAACACGGGATAGTTAGAAAACAGTTCAAGGCGTAATTCTCCCCCTGACAATAGTAAGTCTGGCCCACGTCAGACTGTACCTGGTTGGAGCAGGTCATCATTGTCCTCAGGATGAACCTACATCTCATCTAGATGGACTGCATGCAGGACCAAATATGGACGGGCAGCCCTAACCCCGATAGTGAAGTCCGAGACGTGGTAAGGCGATCATGAGGACTCAACAATCTCATCTTGTTTTAAATCTCTCGTAGAAGAAAATGTAAATAATTAGCCTTATTTTAATTATTTTTTAAAATTTGTATAATATTTTGCGTAATTTATGTCAAGGGTGTTTGATCATGCTGGCTGTTTAAAGGGGCGCAACATATGTCATCTGCCCCTAATGGTACGAAATGTAATGATAATTAACATTTTAAAACGTATCCAATGACTAAATTAAAAAATGATAATGAAGAATAAATTTAAAATAACCAGGGGATCTAATTCGCAGTGCCTTATTTCGTTATTAAATGATAGCTAGGATAACGCATTCAAATAAAAAGTTAAAATACACAAAGACCAACTAAAACAGTCAACACGTAGTTAACAATACAATTAAAAATGAATAGATAATTCGTTTTATAGGCGATAAAAGAGGCCACTTTCAAAATTTAAATATAACATAACCATAAACCCTCAGATAAATCAGTTTATTTTAAATCAAGTTGTAATATCTGTACGTCAAAATTCAATGTTTTCCAGTTAAAGTCATCTGAATGGCACATGATGTTTCTATTAGCCATATTGACTTATTTGCTTTGAATATTGGGAGGGCGAGATGTATAATAATATTAATATTAATAATAATAATAATAATAATAATAATAATAATAATAATAATAATAATAATAATAATAATAATAATAATGAGCTTCCATGGGATCGAGAAGTCATAACAGATCTCACGCTCAGCAACAATATGCCAGACATTATTGTAATCGATAAATTCAAAAGATCCGCATCCCTTACAGTAGTTGCTTGTCCAAACGCCTCCAGTCTGCAATTAACAATAGCCACAAAGATATCAAAATACTCAGACTGGCAATACGCCTGTGGAAACCAGAATCAGTCATTACAGTTTGTACAGCTCTCGTGGTTCATCACACGTACAGACAGCCACCCTCCTGAGCACCTGAGTTACACCAAACAGCACGAAGATCCAGGTCGCAGTTACTGAACGACAGATTACCAAAACGGTGAGATAAAAAGCTCTTTAGCGACATCATCTGTGCGTATTTATTATATATGTGTGTGTGTCTGAATTATTTCTGCCATAATCAAGAGGGTGACTCCTTGCTTAGGCCGAGGTAACCCATTATGTTACCGGCAAAAGACGTGCCTTCCTAAGTGGATGTAACAACAACAACAACAATAATAATAATAATAATAATAATAATAATAATAATAATAATAATAATAGACATTCAACAATCACTTGGACATATCTTGCGAAGACAGTTTAGAAGGCCATGCTCTGGGGACAACCTCCTTGAAAACGAAAACATAGATGGTGGAACGTAATTTGTGATCAATTCATTGGGAGAAGAAAACAATCATGGGAGAAGTTCAGCGGTAACAGAACATCAGAAACATGGAAGGAATTTCACTTAGCTCATAAACAATCATCGAAGGAAATCAGAAGAGAAAAACGACAATAACAGGCTAAAAGAATTTGAGGAAGAATTCAAGAGAAATGTTTACAGAACTTGCAAAGAAAGTATTAGGGGCTATCAACCTCCCGAAGAACAGATGGGTCCCTGGAAAGAAAACTATAACATTCTCAAACATTACTTTTATAAACTTCTTAATTGCAAGAAACCCACAGAAAAACCAACATTCCAAAAAGCCATATCCAATCCCGTTTGGAATCCACCCACAATACAAGAGATAGAGGAAATCATAAAACAAATAAAAAATAACAGAGGAGCAGGAGAGGATGGTATTATCGCCGAGATCTGGAAGCTCCAAGATGAAAACATCACCAAAAAATCTATAAGATTATCACAGAAATTTGGGTCACAGAGGAACGGACATGTGCATTAATCCATCCATTACATAAAAAGGGTGATAAGTCAGATCCAAATAAGTACAGAGGTATTTCGCTAGTACCAGTTGCGTACACAATTTTCTCTAAGGTGTTATTAAACAGGCTGGAACCACAAGCAGATCCACAAATAGGGGAATACCAGGCAGGCTTCAGAAAAGGGAGATCATGCTTCGAACAGATCTGTAACTTGAGAACACTTTTGAAAGTCAGACAAACAAGAAATACTGTAGTTACCTTTGTGGACTTAATAAAAGCGTACGACTCCGTTGACAGACAGACGCTCCTTGACGTACTGGAAGAATATAGCACTGACAGAAAAACCAGAGCACTTATACAACCGACGCATACAGACACCACCTCCAAGATCAAGTTCATGGGAGAAATTTCGGAGTCCTTCCAGACACACACAGGTGTCTGACAAGGAGACGGGCTCTCACCAATCTTTTTCAACATGGTGTTGGACAAAATTATCACGTAGTGGGTGGAACAAGTTAAAGGAATACAGCTGGGTAGAACACGTGAAAAAAGAAACAACCATAAAATGTCTGGGATTTGCAGATGACATAGCCATACTCAGCAATAATACACAGGAGGCAAAGGAAGCGCTGGAACGATTGCATGAAATAGCTGCCAAAACAGGTCTAAAGATATCTTACGAGAAGACGCAATACATGTACACACCATGCATACTGTATATGGATCCGTAAAAAGAGTCGAAAACTTTAAATATTTAGGGGAATGCATACAAATAGGAGGATCAAACAAGGCGTCTAACATAGAACGAACGGAAAAACTCCAGAAAGCATACAAACTCACATGGTCACACTATAAGAAAAGCATATCAAGACAGGCCAAACTTAGACACCAAAAACAGTCGTATTACCAGAAGCATTGTATGCGTCAGAAACGACCATAATTAGAGCATCAGGCATCATAGAGACAGAAAAAATAGAACGTCAAATTCTCAGAAAAATATTTGGACCAATACACAGAGATGGCATATGGATGAAACTACCTTGTTCAAGCGCACTGACAGACTCACAGACATGATCAGGAAACGCAGACTAACTTTCTATGGGCACATACAGAGAATGAAGAACAACAGACTTACAAAGAATATCTTTGATGTATTAAACAATTCAAGCAAGAACAAATTGGTATCATGAAATAGAGGAAATCTTAAAGGCAGGTGGGCATCAACAGGCAAATGATGGGAGACAGAAAAGAATTCAGAAACAAAATTAAGAATACAAAATTTATATTATATGAGAAGACAGGAACATTGTGGACAGAACAAAGGAAACAGGAGCACACCCAAAGGATGCAGAATTTTCAGCAAAAGTGCAAGAAAGATACAACTGAGACGGCATATGGGACAATTTCACAGGTATCTTGTTGAAAATATCTTCGGGAAATAATTCTTCCTTCGGGATCACCACAATCAACGAGTAGCGTCACGTAATGTTAATTTGAAACATTAACTTTAGGAGGTCTTTATACAATTGCAGATATTGAAAACAAGAACATACAGTTCTTAGAAACATTTTCGGCCCCATACAAGAAAATGGAATTCGGATCTAAAAGAGAACTGCAACAGTCTCATCAGTACTGCGGGCAGGAGACGATGGATAATAATAGACTCACAATGTAGGGTAAACTTGGCAAATAAGGTGATACGGGCATATTTCACGCAATGGTAAGGAGTAGAAGAATGCGCTCTGCCGGGCTGGTGATCCTCATTTAGTTAACAAACGCACTACTTGCAAAATATTCCAAAGAAATGTTATTACGGGCTGCTTTTAAGGTTAGTGTAGTCCGCCTGTCACCCGGCGGCCCCGGATTCGATTCCCGGCCGGGTCAGGGTTTTTAATTTTAAATGATTAATATCCCTGGCCTGGGGACTTGGTGTTTGTGTCGTTCTTAATGTTTCTTTCCACACATTCAACACGTTACTCTTCCGCCATTCACATAATTCACGCAGGTTCCTCACATATGGTGCAAGTAGGGGCAAAAGATCTCCCTAGGTCGACGCTCCGAACAAATAGCAGTAAAAAAAGTTTAGTTTCGGGTAAGTTGTAGCGAGAGGACACGCACTTGGGATTTAATTATTTCCCAGTAATACCAACTTCTGAAAAGTGTCACTAGGGCGAAAATGACAGTGATATTGTACGTAATACGGTCTTCATCAAATTACAGTGTATTTACGTGACGCGCTCTGAGTGAGACTTATTATTCCTTATTTTTACAGCAATCTTTACGTTTTTAATTTAATCGATTAATGTAGCATGTAGCTGATTCACAAAAACTATATAATTTTCACTTTTTGTCCATATGATGATGCAAAATCGGAATGAACGAGCGGGAATCCGCCAAGAAATGGGATAAAGAGGATATGTCGCATGCTGTAATAGCTGTAAGAAATGACTATTGTAAGCAGTTACTAGCATTTAGAACTTATAATGTGCCTGGACAAACTTTGCAGCGGTATTTGTCGTTCATGTACCATCACAACTTCCTTCACCTGCCCCATCTTGGACGCCAGAGAGAACAGCAGCCCTTTTTAAGGAAATTAGTCCAGTTCCAAAACTGAAGATGACTAATCGTAACCGGGAAAGACATAAGTGTTCTGCAAGATAAATCACTAGTGAAGAAAGTCTGGAGGTTTAGCGGCAAAGCGTAAAGACATAAGAAGCAGCACAGTTCGCCGTATTTGTTCTGTGTGTAAGGGGAATTATGATGAAAATGATGGCCAGAAGTAGGCTAATTGTTGTGGTTCATGTGCTAAGTGGTTCCATTGCGTAGAGATGGTAGGTGATTCTTTGCATTGTGATGAGTGTAGTTCAGAATTACCTCATGTGATTAGTTTTGTTAGATTTCTTGTTATATCACACACAATTTGGGGCAGTTTTTGTTTTTTACATTTTGTAGTTCAGTACAAGTGATTCCTAGTTGATACCGGTATTACTTCTACTACCTTGGTAGCATTTGTTCATGATCACTGTTTAATTATAATATTTATTCACTCTTTTTTCATATATGAATGTTCAATACAACCACCTTCTTGTAATACAAAATGGATGTAATCAAGGCTGTTACTCTAATTATCATTTAATAACTTGCGCCCATTTTACATTAAGACTTTGGGCAGTTGCAGGGTTTGCTGCGAAGCTGCTCAGTACGTAGACCACTGTGGGTTGGAGACTGGTTCAAGCTTTATTAGAATGGGAGTAGTTGTAAGTTTTCGAGGATTTTTTTACCAGGAAAAGTGCAAGTTGTTTTAGTTTTCCTTTTCTTAGAAATATGTTTCGGTGACCATAGTTGCCAAACTTACCCTAATAAATTCCCTAAACAAGAGAATAAATTAACTGGGGGGAACATGAGGGAAGACATGAGGACTTCAGTAAATAAACACACACTTACTATCAGCAGGACTGGTAGAAAGTGGTCAGAACAGGCAACACAGTGAGTTCATGAAGAGATTTTGGAAGAATACGGAAGTGAAAGTTATCAACCCATTGAACAAGTTGGAACGTGTAAACTGGACTCGTGTGTGCGAACAATGCCCAAGCTTTGTGACGTGGAGCGTTTTAGAGCGAGCATTCACCATCCATATTTAATGACAGGAAGCGTTCAGATGATAGATATGCCATTTCGAGTTTATTTCATTCATGTGGTGCACTTTATCAGGATTATGACTGAATCAGATCTTTTCAGGCACCATTACTTAAGCGTTGTGTTACGGCCCGCGCTCATCTGAAAAAAGCGGCACAAAATGTGTGACACGATGACACCTAGCAACCGCACAGGCTGTGATGTGAAGTACTGATGGATGACCATGACTGAGAGACATATAATCAAAGAGGAGGTTTAGCGTACAGATGGTCGATGTGCTATTGCAGGCTGTGATGTGAAGTACTGATGGATGGCCACGACTGAGAGACATATAATCAAAGAGGAGCTTTAGCGTACAGATGGTCGATGTGCTATTGCAGGCTGTGATGTGAAGTACTGATGGATGGCTTTGGCAGGGAGCCTCATCTCCACATACCCTAGAGAACTGATTATTTCACATGCCCTGAGTCACATTCACTGAATCCTACACTTGTAGACAGCGAATGCAAGGCAGACGTCTCAAGGAAACGATTCACCAGATGCGAATGGATTCATTGTTATCAATTTCAGTTTCATGTATTGAAAGATACAATTATAATCATATACATTTTAGAAGGGAAATTTGACACTTTCTTCACTCGCAAATTCAGAGGAAATTCCTTCAATATTTGAAGATATTTTTATTGTTTACCGAATTGTTCATCTGTTAGCGGATGAAACCGATTAAATGAACCTTTAGTCACTCCGGGAATAAGTGACCAATTAGATGCCCTGAAGATGCCTCTGTTAGGGAATAGAACGGACCTGTGTAGCGTGCGGCCTGGCCAGTTCCGTGTTAGGCGCGGTTGAGAAACTCGGTAATTACAGAGAACCGTGCGCCGCTAGAGCTGCAGGCAGCCTGGACACTGTTTGTACAAGGCTGGCCGTTTAGTATTTCACCAGCGAACAGATCAATTATCTTTCTGTGTGTGTCACCGAGAAAGAGCACTGTGTACACCACGCGAGAATTATTGTCGAAATAACGTCAGTGTGTTCTGAGACGGACGATGACATTAGCCCATCACTGTAAGTACTCATGTATTTTTTAATTTTTTAAATTTAACGATATTTCTCCGTGACGTCGACCTGTGTACCACCACTTTCACCATACGATAGGAACCGGAGTGTAAGTGGAATTGCGGAAGTGTAGAGTGTTGAATGTGAGGAAAGGAAGAACGACACAAACCAGTGATATTAACCATTTACAATTAAAAACCACTGACCCGGCCGGTAATCGAACCCGGGGCCGCCGGGTGACAGGCGGACGCATTGCTCCCTACCCCCGCGGAACCGGACAATTATGTGTTAATATAATGGAAAGATCTTCATTGGGACAACCGCTAGAGACCACGTGCACAACAGTTCTGCTATGGGATTTGCATACACATTAGGGGTACTGCCTGTTGAGAGCCCCTAGAATTTATGTTACTCGCACTACATTATTAATGGAACGGACTAGACTACACTTCTAACCTATCACTGTGTGACTGATTCTGGCATATTTGCATGTTTTGTCTGTTTCAAGATATAATATGCCCGCAAGAAATAAAGGCGATTCATAGCATTTGAAATCGAATGTATTCATATGGAATACGAGCGTATTCTTGACATAAGTGCCTATAAATGCATAATTGCAGTTTTTATTATTATTTCGTGTAAAATAAAATAATATTGCATATTGATATTCAAATCGGTACAACAATTCAAAGAAATGTTATGTACAAATTTCGTTCGCCGCCGGATGACTTTACGATGCATTGTTGTTGACAGTCGACAGTTATTTTTTTTACAATTGGGTTTACCTCGCATCGACATAGAGAGGTCTTATTCCGACAATGGGACAGGAAAGGGCTAGGAGTGGGGAGGAAGCTGCCGTACAGCCCCAGTATTTGCTTCGTGTGAAAATGGGAAGCCACGGAAAACCATCTTCAGGGCTGCCGACAGTGGGGTTCGAACCCACTATCTCCCGGATGCAAGCTGAAAACTGCGCGTCCAAACCGCACGGCCAACTCACCCGGTAGTCGACAGTTTTAACAAGGGCTTGACAATATGTACTTTTTATTGGGTGGCGCTTCCGTGTTAGGTTCGGAGGTTAGAATCATAGAAAAATAATGTTTTACGAGACCTGAAGTAGCAGAGAGGGGAGATCGTTCCGCGATACTTAGCAGAGACCAACCTACGCGCCCCAAAATCATTCTTACTTATACAGAAGAATTAAAAGAAAAGCAGCCTGAAGCTAAATAATGCCACCATTTATTTTGTTCGTATGGTCTTGTAAGTAGCAGGACCAGACCAATATTTCCTAGCTCTAACCTGTCTTCGCCGTTCACCTGTCGTGCTCTTCAGTATCTGTGGATAATGTGCTGCCGTTGGCAAGCTTGTTTAGTGCATTGCGAGCTCGCCGGAGTCGCCGCTATGTTGGATCTGTAGCATATACTTCCATTTCTTTGTTGTATGAAGAACCAGTAACAGTAATAAATCATGCCGAAAGAAAAATCATCTAAAAGGACTCTGCTTCAGCAGTTGATAATTAGAGAACGAACCTTACACACAGACGAAAAACAAGTATTTTGCAGAGTACGCAATAGTGCATATGAATATTCGCCCTCTACTTATTATTGCCTATGGTTGTATAATTTAAAGATGCATTCCGACAGTTCTTAGACGGAGGTCCGTTTACTGCTTGCCTGGGAGGAGAGAAGGAAGTACGGGACATGGTCGCCCCCTCGTGTTACTATCACAACAGAACACAGCGGTCTCAGCTTGAAGCGAAGGGAATGAGAGAAGAAGTGGCAACACCGTGTAACTTTCTCAAGCACTATCTGTCAAGACGCTTTTTTTAATATTACATTAATAAACATCCCGGCTCCAGTACTAACATAAACACCGGGCGAGCTTGCATCCGGGAGATAGTGGGTTCGACCCCACTGTTGGCAGCCCTGAAGGTGGGTTTCCGTTGTTTCCCATTTTCACACCTGGCAAATGCTGGGGCTGTACGTTAATTAAGGTCACGGCTGATACCTTCCCACTCCTAGGCCTTTCCTATCCCTTCGTCGTCGTAAGACCTATCTGTGTTGATGCGACGTAAAGCACATTGCATGAAAAATAAACAGGATTATAAACTACGGTTACAGATCTCTTCGCATGGTTGTGAGATTAAGGACGTAGGACCCCAACTAGTTCCTGGGATTCTCACCAGGATCGCTTGATACGAGAACTGGAAGAAATCCAAAGAAAAATAGCACAATATTTTTGGGTGATTTCCGACAAAGGAGCAGAGTTACAAAAATGTTGCAAAATTTGGGCTGGGAAGACTTGAGAGTAGGGAGAGGAGCTGCTCGACTAAGCGGTGTGTTCCGAGCTGTCAGTGAAGAGTTGGCGTGGACTGACATTAACAGATGAATAATGTTGAGTGGTGTTTTTTTAAAGTAGGGCAGATCACAATGTACATACAGTCCCTATAAAGCGAAAAAGCCAGTCTGTTCCTTATAAAAATTATAGAGTTGCATCAATCTCAATCAAATTTTGTATACAAGAAATTTGGACATGCGTCTCAAGTTCCTAGATGTCTGGCTAATATAGACGAAATATCTAATCTGTCATACAGGAACGAGACACAGCTCATTTTAAGCCTGAAGATGCGAGGGAAAATGGGCAGGTCTCAGTGTTATCCAGTAAACGATGCTTTAAGGCCCTAAATCCAGTTGTGGTCGGGATACTGATATGGCAGTACCCGTGCTCTAGGAATTGGATCAAGAAATAACCGGTCGTAACCATGGCAATGTCAGGTCACGTAATCTCACCCTCATCCAACAGGGACTGCCTCTCTCTTGCCAGCGTAGTGAATAATTAATTTCAGCCATCTTTAAAGGCGAATACAGAATATAAATAATTAGATCAACAAATAAATAAATTAATCAATTACTACTGCGGTATCTGATTTAACAAATAGTCACATTTCAACCGTTTAATGCATGTAAATAATAATAATAATAATAATAATAATAATAATAATAATAATAATAATAATAATAATAATAATAATAATAATAATTGTTTACAAGTTGCTTTAAGTCGCAGCGACACAACTAGGTCTTATGGCAACGATGGGAAAGGAAAGGCCTAGGAGTGGGAAGGTAACAACCGTGGCCTTAATTAATGTACATACCGAGCTCGATAGCTGCAGTCGCTTAAGTGCGGCCAGTATCCAGTATTCGGGAGATAGTAGGTTCGAACCCCACTATCGGCAGCCCAGAAAATGGTTTTCCGTGGTTTCCCATTTTCACACCAGGCAAATGCTGGGGCTGTACCTTAATTAAGGCCACGGCCGCTTCCTTCCCACTCCTAGCCATTTCCTGTCCTATCGTCGCCGTAAGACCTATCTGTGTCGGTGCGACGTAAAGCCCCTGGCAAAAAAAATAATGTACAGCCCCGCATTTGCCAGGTGTGAAACTAGGAAACCACGGAAACCAACTTTCAGGGCTGCCGACAGTGGGGTCGAACCCACTATACCCCGGATATTGGATACTGGCCGAACATAAGCGAATAATAATATAATAGGAACAAGAAGTAAAGTACAACCTGGATTCATGAAATCAAGAACAATTTGGAAAGAAACAATATTAGATAAGAAGAAGCAACAGAGAGAGATATTTGGAAAGTCTTAAAAATGAAAGAATTACAAATTCGGAAGAAAACAGGATCCAAATGATCTGAGGAGAGGAAAACGAGGGGCAGTGAGAAGATGGAGGAAGAAGAAGGAACAACAAAGGATGAAATAATAATAATAATAATAATAATAATAATAACAATTTGGTAGTGCTCATTCCGTAGTAATCACATCTATAAATACCGTGTAGCACAACAAGTACTTCAAACATACAGCAAATGATGGCGGAGATCCATTTCCCTCAGAGACTTATGTTAGAAAGTTGGTAAGGCTCAGTGTAATAAAGGAGCGAGTCGTCTTTGATGATGGGCGATGTCAAACTATGAGGAGAGTGTTCGGACAAATTGTCTCCTCGCTGTGCTCACAAACAAGACCGCGGCGTACAGAACAAATATTGCCAGAGCTAAGCAAACAGAGACCGTATTACTCCGTGACTCTGCCGGGAAGGTCATGTACTGTCACAGTGCGCAGGCGTGTCGAGATACGCCATACTGAGACATGCAGTGCCGTGGTAACCTTTCATTCGTCTCCTCAATTCAAGAAGCTTGCTACAGATATTTATCGTCAATTCCGTGAGAGAAAGAAAGAAATCCTCTATAACCTGACTTCGTTCGACTCCACTCCATTACTTTTGTTTTGAACTTATTTTCATCTTGTACTCCTCTGCCAAGTTCTGTCCATACCATTCAGCAATTTGTCCAGATCTTCTGCAGATACAGATAAAGTAACGTTATGATCGGCAAATCTCCGGGTTTTGATTTCCTCTCCTTGGACTGTGATTCCCTTTCCAAATTCCTCTTTGATTTCCTTTACTGCCTGTTCTATATAAATGAACATGTAACATTATCAGAGAAATGTGGAAAAAGAAATGTAAAAAGAAGGCGAAAACCAAGAAAATACATCTACTGAGCTTAACGATGAGATATAACTCGGGTAAAGTCCAAGGCTAAGGCTCTCCAACTTTTAAAGATATGTCCAAATAACATTCTTGGGATATTTACTGTGTCACTAAAATTTATTTTAATTACTTCTTGTGACAGATTGTTAATTGAAATATGTTACTTTCTAATAGCAACGAGAGTAACTCCAAGTAATTACAATAAAGTAATTCTCTCTACCGAGTTGGTACTTACTTGTTTACCGTTTGGCATAACTTCTGATTAGTATCAGTCATCGTGCAGTAATCCAACCAGAGTGCCTGTATGCTTCAAAATACCTAGGATTAACAACTGGAAAAGACTGAAGAAATGGAGAAGAAGGAAGGAATTTAAGAAGACTTTTTCAAACCAAAAAATTGCTGACACATACAGATTACGCAGCAACAAAGATGTGTATAAAACATGCAGGAGGATTTCAGATGCAATACGCGAACGAAGGGTTAAATTCTTTGGACATATTTCAAGAATGCCCGAGGACAGACTCACTAAGGAACTCGTTAACAAGACCGATAGGAAAGGCAACTCTTATGACAAATGGTTTGTTAACACCAAAAAGGATCTGCAAGAAATGAACAGCATGGATCAAGACAGCCACAACAGAACCACTTTCAGAAAGAAGATGCACACACTTGAGGATTCCTGGAACCAGAAACAACATTGGACGGATGAAAAGAAAGAAGCTGTAAGCAAGAGAATGAAGGAAAGTCATGAAGAGTGGTCCAAAAGAGATACGGCATCTTACCTATTCGATCTACATGTCAATTATTCACTACAAACATGATAAGAGTTGTATTATATTTCTCTTTCCAATTTAATGTGATTTAGCAATTAAGACAGTGAGCACATTCCTGTTCTCGCTGAGCAATTTGTCTTCCTGTAAAGTTGTCAGGAACGGTGACACTGAACACCTGCCTCCCAGTGTCGTGACCAGTTTCAGCGAGTTGTTCACGGTGAACACTAAATGCAATAGAATTGAGTGAACAGCGTCGTGAAACATGCACAAGGCCACTTCATTCTCATTAACCTACATCCACAGACACTCCCGGCATTATACCGTACGATAAATACATCGAAAACAAAAGTGTAGGGACCTCGCTGGGCCCTGGCAGGCAGGATGTATAAAGAGGCTGTTCCTTTTCTTCACTATGAACCTGCGCATGTCAATTTCAATTCCTCCTCCCACTGCACTGTGCTGTGTTCTTCTCTCTTTGGATCGGGTTTCCTTTTCATTCTTCTTTGAAAACTTTCCATTCTTAAAAATTTCCTTCTAAAAATCTCTCTTTCTATAGTTTTTTTCTTCTCTTATTGTATTTATCTCTAAATCTTCCTTGATTTCTTGTAGTCAGCTCGTAGTTGGATTTTTCTATGTTCTGGTATATGTATTAAAATCCGTCCGTCCATTCTACTGCACCGGTCTGCTTCATTTTTGTTTTATTCCCTGCAATTCTGGTGAATCACGTGACACTGATAGGTCTTAAATTCAGCCACCTTTCAGTAATCAAATGATTACATGATCCCTGAAGTATTTGCTGGCGAAGGCTTACCCTAACCCGCAATACATTATGTACTTCACAGGTTGTTAAGCGACTAACACTTTCTTTAATATTCTGAAATGTTTGATTTTCATTCTTAGTAATGTCTTCGCACGTTGGAGTACTACGTGTCAAGCCAGATCACGGAATAATACTATTCCCTGCTAGATATTCTTTGATTCTCTAACCTTCCCCAGCTTCCAAGTATATTCACCAGATTGCAGAGCGTTCCTAATAATTTACATACTGCTGAGGGAAGAGAATTGCCCTCTACGACACGATTCTAAGTTTTACATCAAGAACTGCAGCATACCATAACGCGCTTTTTATTAAATATTCATAAAACCCTTAGCTTCCAATGTTCTGTTGTTTCCATTGGACCTTAAGATTGTTCTTTCTAGTACTTCTAGTTTATCTAAACTTTAGTTCGAAACCGTCTTCTTCTTCTTCTCCTTTCAGAAGGTCGGCTTCCGTCATAGAGATTCTTGCTTTAGATGATGCAGCGCGGAACAGCTCAAGAACGGAACAGATGAACCACGTATTCAGATTTTCAATCCAAGAAGAGCGTCTTCTTCCTGGTCTTTTTTGACCAGCTGCGGTCTCTCCTCGCATCACATGGCCGAGATACTGGAGCTTTCTGATTTTCGCAGTATTTAATATTTCCTTTCTCTTTCCCGTTCGCCTCTTTACCTCATCGTTTGTGACCTTATCTGTCCAACTCAACCGAAGTATCCTTCTGTTTGTCCATAGCTCACATGCCTCTAATCTGTCCATTTCTGTTCTCTTTATGGTCCAGGTCTGAACTCAATAGAACAAGGTGGAGAAGACGTAACATCCCAGAAGTCTGCTACAGAACACTCTCCTGGCCGATCCTCGACTTTATTTCCTCAGCACAGTCAACGTTGTTCACATTTCTTCCTAAATACTTGTACTCTGTCACTTGCTGTATTGTCTCTTCGTTGATCATCGAGCTCTCTTGGTCTTGTATTCGGGATACTACCATAAAACGTGAAAACCGAATGGCCACTTAACTGCAAGACTCGGTTGATCAGTTGTTCTATATCTTGCAGGATTTCTGCCAACAACAAGGTGTCATCTTTAAATCTAAAGTTGTTGATCGTTTATCCATTAACTTTAATTCGTGATGTTTCTCCCGTTAAAGGTTCTTGTATTATTTCCTCTGAGTATTGGTTAAACAACACAGGAGACAGGACACAACGCCAGAACTAGACATTCACATTATTTCTGTTTTATTTCATTTTATCGTTCCATAAAATGCAATATTTTAGACGTGTGAGAGGCTGCCACGTTGGCATCACTGCGTCTATTCTGAACTCGCGATGTTGGATGCAGTGTGCCCAAGGTACGTACAATACAAGGTAGGGATCACGGGAGAGATGCGCAGTAGCAAAGCAGAGCTGTGACGTCACGCAGGACCCTCGCGTTGAATGAGGTAGATGTAGTTCGAATAAGAATCGCTGTGCACACACAAGCTAGGAGCTAATAATGGACAATAGTAACATATATGTGGTGCATAAAAAACCGCGTGGGTTTATATTATGTGATAAAACGTAAAAACCAGTAAGAGTGTACCGGTACACTTTTCAGTATTGTTTGTTGTGCCTTTGCAGACTGCACAAATCATAGCAGGCACGCGAAGGAACGAAACATACACTTTCATATATTCCCTAAAGCCACTAACCTAAATAAATGGTGATAGTAAGAAGTAACCAAGACATTATTGAAAGCTATCTTTCTCAGCTTCGAGGGTTCGTGAGGACTATCCTCTTCCAGCAGCTGTGACGCAAGTGGTGAAATCATTGGTTCTCAGCCTCAATGCTTCCGAGGCGATAAGAAATTCCAACTATTCTCCGGAAGATTACGTCCAAATATGTTATATGCTACTGATGAAGTCGATCAAAACTCGGATAATGTGTGCCAGTCTAAGGCCAGCGTTGAGCCCACAACATCCTGGAGGATGAGCAAGGGTTCGTTAAAGCCCCTGAAGAGCTAGTGGAACAGCTCGAGGACAGTCGCGAAATGAAGAGTCGTGATGAGCTGCTTCAAGACTTCTCTGGCTGGGTAACGAAGAAGATCCTCGATATAGAAAGCGATTATGGAGAGAAAACAGGTAAAGGGGTGGAAATTAGATTTCAAAGACGTCTAGAGACAGTTTGATGCAGCCTACAGAGAGATGGTACACCACGGTAGTGCAGATGGAAAAAGAGCTCAAATTTTACCACGAGAAAGACCTGAAAGAGGGTTTTAACATCATCACAAACTTTTCGGATGTCCTGAAGAAGAAATTCCCCGAAATGTATGAGTTTGCAAGTTGGTTCGTGAGAAGCAGGTCTTTTATTCGAATGGACGTTTTAACAAAAGTAAGACATTCAAGAGACTAGGTTTCAGTTAATTACAATACCGACAAAGAAAGAAGAAAAGCAAAGAAATTCCACTGATGCCATAAGTGTGTTTGATAAGATTTTTTAAAATCATCAGCATTATTCTTTGTGTATAACACATTTGTTAATTTCTTATGAGAGGCAGTTTATTATGTTGTATATGAGACCAGTGCTAAGAATGTTAATATACAGACTCATTAATTTATATTAATTTATATAGCCTACCTAATGTTAATGTGGAATTGGCAGTTCGTGGTACTTGGAGGAGAATATTTACTGTACTGTTTGTGTTCTTGACATTGTACATAGCTTCCTAACATTGTTTGTAACAACGGACATACTTCTTGCAGTCATCAAGCTTTAATGCTGGAGTCTAACAATTAGAGTCCCTTGTTATATGTGTTGAGAACATGAACATATGGAATGGCCATTCCACTGCGATCATAGTCTTAGCATTGTTACAACAGATCGAAACAGTTCAGAAACCTCTTACTCTAACTGCTAAATGATGTGGCTGTTTGTTTCTGGCGAGTTGGTGCAAGACGTCTGGCACAGGTTTACGACAGAGCGAAAGCTCATGCCGTGTGCTGAGGGAATCTGTCGCTGGATTATGTACTTTCGGAAAGCAGAACACGCTCCGAACGCCAGACAGAAGATAACAAAGCAAATTAGATCTTATCTTATCACCGGTGTCTGTTATTGCAGCTCAGACATGATCATAATGAGTGGCAGATAAAGGCCGGTGTAAACACGCGAACGTCATCTGTTTGGTTGGCTGCTTAATTAAATCCTCCAAACAGAGAATTTAGGTCGAGTGGTGCCACTCAAATTACTTCCATGAGTAGAATACTGCATAATCACCGCTGGTGACTTCAATGCGTGGGGTAACAACAATTCGACATAAGGTTGCTAAAATCATCGTAATACGCTTCGATGTTGCAGGCTGCTGGCCTCGATACCACGGTCTCCCAGTGAGACTGTGCGAGACGTATCTCCTGGTTTTTCCTCTCCCCTAACTGAAGAGAGGTAACTTTCTAAGAATCTTACAGTTATTTACATACCACACAACCTTTAAAATATTAAATGAAGTCTCTCAGTCTACAATTTATTAATGGGGGAAAACTGTTGAGGAAAGGTTAAGAAAAACAAAGTTTTCCAATTTTTTTTACAAGTGCTTTAAGTCGCACGGACACAGACAAGTCTTATGGCGACGATGGGACAGGAAAAGACTAGGAGTGGGAAGTCAGCGGCCGTGGCCTTAATTAAGGATCAGCCTCAGCATTTGCCTGGTGTGAAAATGGGCAGCCACGTAAAACCATCTTCAGGACTGCCGACAGTGGGGTTAAAACCCACTATCTCCCGGATGCGAGCTCACTGCTGCGGGCCCCTAACCGCACGGCCAACTCGCTCCGTTGATGATGATGATGATGATGACGATGATGATTATTATTATTATTATTACTATTATTATTAATTTTCATTTCACCATTCATTCTGAAATTCTTGAGGTTACCAAGGGTGACAAAGAATACCGTCCAAATTCTCTGTGAAAATGCTCCGAATTCTGGAAGAAGAAAGAATCTGTTATATAATTTTATATTTATAGAGCTCGATGAATACTTGCTGGCATGTAATAGAGAATGCCGTAGGATGGATATCTAGGCTTTCGTTGTGCTGATGTCCCTGTTTCCCAACCCTGGGTCTTATGCTTCCAGAGACAAAGTATTACAAGTTTCGGAAAATATTAGTTTTCAGAAAAGTAAGATACAGCAGGACGTTGATAGCACAATGAAAAAATATAAGAACAAACTGTCCGCCACTTGCTTTGACAGCAACGACAGCTGCTGATCACAGCCTTCTAAGTGAAGCCATTCGAAAAATATTTAGTTCTGAAGCCTGACGTGCAGATACTTGAACAAAACTGATGTGAAGTAGTTCTCATTCTAGTAAAAATGTCGTGTTAAACAGAAGGGTTCAGATAATGTAATGACATACATTTGATGTAAGGTGATATACAGTACAGAACCCGAATGTTTAGGTATTAATAGACTGAAGCGAGTAACAAGTATACTCTTGTATGCACAACAGTTGATAGTATGAGATTTGCATAAATATTAGGGCCACTGCCTATTGGTACCCCTAGAAATTATGTTGCTCTCGCTACACTACAGAAGAGCGGGCTAGTCTACACATTCTACATTAGTTTGTTTTCTAACCTAAACATTCGGGCTCTAATTATTATTATTATTATTATTATTATTATTATTATTATTATTATTAGTAGTATTATTATTTACTTATTTCTTAGAATTGGTGAGAGAAGGCTCGGAATGTCACCTGTAAGAGAGTTTTCAACTCCCTCATCCTTTGCATTGTTAATATTACTTTAATACATAGACAAAAGTATACAATTAATTGAAAATAAATTATACATGCAAAAGAAGCCACTGAACTGTTAGAATGAGGTTGAAACAGCTTCCCCGTGGTGCACCCTGGGCACTGCAGTAGTGGCTAAACACTTTGATCTCCTGGCCATTTGAACTAATACAGAGTCACAATGCGAAAGATCCTTCTGAAAACTTATCAGCAAGGACGGTAGGACAAATCCTGCGAATGTTCAAAAGGTACCATTCTTATAATAATATTAACCTACTAAAGGGGAATGGAGTAATGGATATCTATCGGCGTTGAGTATCGCGAGCGTGACCTACACAGATTTCATAACTCAATGTCAGGATGAAAACGGTGTACTACAGGGCTGCGGCCTATCCTCCTTGCTTTTCAAAATCTCTCTGTTATGAACTCTGTTATAACAGATTGGACACTTCTTCCGTGCCCACTAACACACTGCTAATAACTGGAGCCATCAATTACTGTTACCATACCTGAGTGTGGCACATCGCAGAGGAACCAAGCATGTTTTAAAGTCACGAAAGAGGCCAAGGTAAACTAAATGTTCCTGTTCGATCAATCCCAGATAATTTCCGGGTACTGGAGGGACACTCCAGTAAACATCAATTACAATTGATAAAATTATCGGTAGTACAGATCTAACCCACTTCTAAACAGGAAATGATAATGTGCACAAATCACTGGTACGTCCATTATTCACCTTCGCCTGTCCAGCCGAGGGAGGGACGACTCGAACCACTATCAGACGACCACAAGCCCCCTGTATCATCATCAATGCTCCTTGGTGCGGTAGAAACAGACATCGCGAACACTGATCAACAACTGTGCCACGTGCTGTGTTCTTCGCCCTGGATAAACGGCCATCACCGGATTAAATATCGTCTTCCTCAAGACATTTTACTCCAGTCAAGAGAAGGATCTGAAGATGATCAGTGAACGTTCTGAGAATCAGTATTTATTTCAACTCGTTTGCTACTGTGTAGTAATAATGAAGGATGAGTTCTGACAGTTCTTAGAGGGAGATCAATTTACTGCCTGTCTGGGTGGGGGGAAGGGGTATTGTTGCCATGGAAACGGTTACCATGCAGATAAGCCTGCTGTTGCTTGGAATGTCCAAACCTCTCACTTCTGACAACAGAACACCGCGGTCTGAAGGAACGAACAAGCGATTCGGAGGCGAAAGAAAGGAGAAAGGAATGTGTTAACACCGTGTAGTGCCCCCCCCCCCGCCAGTCCTATCTGTTAAAAAGCTTATTTTTATATTACAAGTATAGTTATCCTTTAAATCAAATGCCCAGTTAATTAGTAGTTATTTACTCAAGATAGGTATTTCAGGAAAAATAACTGAAAACTGGTGAATCACTTTTCATGTTTGTAATTTTTCTCCCTTCGGGTCGTTTTCTGTTACCTATCTGTGCTCTCTTGCATCGTTACAGAAGGGATTATAAGAGGCCGACTTAAAATCAAGTTACTAGGGAGGGAGTATTTTTGTTTGTAACTAGGTTGTTTTTTTTTTTTTGTTCAATATTAATCTGAGACAGCATGTACCTATGCTGAACGATTAAACAAGTCCTTTAAAAATCCTGTAGTACAGAAGTATTACTTTTGATGTAAAGATTCCTCCACCTGCGGAAAAATGAGTCACTACGTAGAAATGAGGAATCAGTCAGAAGATCTTTTCACTCTGGTGTGACGAATTTAGATACTGTTGCGTTTTAAAAAACATTTTCATTTAGAAAGACTAGTAAAAGGAAACAAAAAAGAAAATGGTCATGAAAATACTTCTCCTTTATGGAATCTCAACTATATGCAGATGCTATTTATTTTTCTCATAATAACGGAAACATGTGATGGTATTCCTGTCATGGTTCATACAGGGATGTAATTACGAAGCAAATTTCGATATCATGGACACGATTTGAGGGCTTGCCGAAACTGACACTTAGGACCTGATTTTTTACGTGTCGAGAAATAGGGCCCTATATATGAGGCGGAAAAATGTCCTGTCAAATTCTACCTGTTTTTATCTTCGCTGGACGACTTTTCGCAAAAACGACGGATGATTTCGAATTACGTGGACAGAAATAAAGGGAATTTACTTAGTTTTTTCCCCTAAAATATTCCTAAAATCTTCAGATTTCACCAATCGGCCTAAAAGCCAGGTGGGATGTTCGAGTCCAACTTTGGTGGCTCATTACTAGACCTGGGGTGTTTATGCTGTAATATGTTGAATATTCTGAAGAGAGCTACAAGTATACTCTAGCCTGATGAACAGTTCTGCTATGAGTTTTTGGTACGGCCCATTAGAACCCCTAGAATTTATGTTACTCTCGCTACATAACGGAAGAACGGGCTAGACGACAAATTAGTTTCCATTCTAACCTATGAGTGCCTCCAAATGTGGGGTCTACTCATAACTTATTCAGTTTCAACAATCTTCGTATCATCTCGAACCCCTTACTTTTTCTATTCCACGATGTAAAATACTTTAAAGTATGTTTAAGTCCAACTAGGAGCTAAAATAGTGCGCGATGAAAACACCACAGTTTTGAGCCGATTTAGCACCTTCGAACGCATAAACAAACAATATAAAAGATGCCAACTGCGAAAGACTGTCTTTTGTATTATTCTTCTAACAGAAAGAAAGATAATCAATTTACACTCGGCGCACTACAGTTCGCTGTGGAAACAAGAATGAAGAACATAGTAACAGTAGTGGCTGAATTCATATTCCAACATTAACATACACAAAACAAGGAACATGGTTGAAAGTAAAGTCATTGTCAGGCTACAATGAAGACAGAAAACTCAATTGTCCAGATACGCCAGTTCGTCACCAGACACCATCCGAAGCAAACAACTATTAAAAACGTACCGGTACATGAATATGGAAGTTAGACATCGCCACAAAACGAAAGGTAGAAGTAGGAAGCAGCAGAGAGGTAGATGTTGAGAAGAGTGATCGGAACAGGCTGGACACACAGTAACTAACAACCTGTCAAAAAGAAGTCTGTGAGGAAGGAAATACTATGAACGAGATCGGAACACAGAAAGTACAAACTACGGGACACAGTAGTATGTCTAAATGAACGATGACCAAGAGAGCCCGGCTACCGCAATGACCTGAAGTCCTTATGCGGACTGAAAAGAAGAGCTTAAGGGAGAAGTAAGTGCTCAGGAAGTTCACTGTGTCAGAACAAGTGTATTACATCTTAACGAAAGTTATTTGAATGTGTACGGTGCACCACCATAACTTGAGTAACAGTCTTATGAGAAGTCGTCCGCAATCTGATCTTCCGGCCAGTTAAGGAGTGTCATATTCAGGATCACAAGTACAAAGACTCGTAAAGGTACGACAAAGGCCTGCAAGCATTCTCCCACGACCGCCAAGAGCACGGAACCTGCTGGGCTCAAACTGCATGCATGGAGAACATACACCGGTATAACGCAGACATGTGATGGTGCTCCAGTCATGTCACACGAATGTAATTACGAAGGAAATTTCAAGAGAGATTTTCATGGTAAAGCGGAAGTAAGTATGTGAAATAATAATACGGCATATATAGTAATATCTTCACGATTATTATTATTTCAGTTTTGTAACTGCGACTATGAATTCACTTCATTTTAACGTGACTAAAATGAGATTTATTTTCACAGTAGAACAGGGTAAGATGATGACAGAATATGGGTTCGATTTTCCGTGAAGAAGTCGTAAAACTTAGAGACGGGACTATCATTTCTGGGGAGATGCGTGACCCTGGCGTTAATTCAACCTACAACAGAAATGAGCAACGGGCTAATTCCCTTCGAAAAGGGTGCCCAGTCATCACACTAACCACTGTATTCAACCTGGTGCCGAGGATGAGGATAGTGAAAGCTTCTGCAGGGATGGTTTAGATTTTTGTATACTTCTGTGAATTTTAATATGACTACTATTTATTAGCGTAGTTGGTTATGAATCATCCGGATTTTTTAAACAGTATAATTTCAGAATATAACAGCAGCTTCAACATTCCATTCTCCCAACAGAGTCATGCCTCCGTAGACGGAGACATGTGATGGTGCTCCTGCCATGGACCATGGAGGTGTAATTATGGGATTAAGACACTGAAGTTAGACATTAGTGGGCATTTTCTGGAAGGCTGAGGTGTCGGAAGTTTGATATTCAGGAGATTTTACGTCGTATTAAATCTACGGGCACGAGGCTGCCGTACTCTAGCACCTTCAAATACTGTCGAATTGAGTCAGGATTCGACCCATGCCAATAGCTTGACCAGTGTTCCTTTGCCTGGAGGCAGAAACTAATATGTGGGGAATGTTTCTTCTCGACAGAGTCTCGTAATCCACGCTGCATTCACACGTGTTCAAACAGCGCGGGCAGAACACACTAAGCCCCCTATGTAGACACTAGATCCGCAATAGACAGCCGAGTGTGTCGTCGTCATGGATACAGCAATGCTTTCCTCGTCAGTCACAGGAGACTCTGACTACTGGGAAGAACAGATGTTCCTCAGCAGCTCAGTGGTAGCGCGTCGACGTCCTGATCCTAAGATTGCCGCTTCTAGCCCAGCAGAGGTACCTAGTCAGATTATTTGGAGAGTGAAAGAAGATTTTGTCATAGATATGTCTCATGGCTGCGGGTAATCTGAAGACCTGCGTCACAAAATTAGCGATAGTGAATATGTGACGTGACGTTATCTAGCAACCATGCAGGCCAGAGAGAAACATATAGAAGGTTCTTTTTAATCAAAGAAGCGTCATCCCATCTTGCTCTAAATAACTTATTATTTCATTCGTAGTATTTTCACAACCTCTGAGTTAGTTCGCTGAATCCTACACGTAAAAATCCACAGCCTGTCTTTAGTCATACGATCGGACAGGAATTGAATGAAGTCCCCACCCCACCACCATCTAGCGGCGAAGATATAAACTGTGCCGGCTAGCGAAGCCTAGAGTACTCTTCTGGAGCAATGATTAATGACTGGCAGATGAAATGAAATAATATTGACCCAGCGAGTTGGCCGTGCGGTTAGTGTTGTATGTCCTGCGCTCTCTTCTCGCTCAGCCAGCCAGCTGCACGCGCGCCTGTGTATCATTCTGCTAGCTTCGACGCGCAGCCCTCAGTGCGCGTGCCTGACCATCGAGTGTACTATAAATAGGAGCTCCCTGTCTGCTCACTCGCCCCACTTGCCCCGGTGTCCAGCTCCAGAATACACCCTACGTCGAGCACGGAGGCTACTCCTCTTGAAAATGTGCTTCGACCAGGTGGACTGAATTTCTGGCAGTACGAGGTTTCACCTCTGGTCACCGCTCCCTTACCTGTTTCCGCTGCCTATGTTCCGTAATTCTTTTACAAGCCATTTTCATTCCCTAACTCATGCAAGCTCCCTTAGTTTCGCTAGGTGGAATTTCTTCAATCAATTGAACTTGCTTTTTAGGAATTCAGGCACTTCAACAAACAAGGACTCTCATGAACATTTATGTTAGTGTGCCAGATAGTTCTCGACTATCAACGTGTCAATTCACAAAGACTATCTTTTCAAGATAGAAGTGTATATAAAGACTGCAAACCTGTACATATTGTATAAAGACAGACTTTTCTCAAGATTCAATATTCCTTTTTGCTTCAAAATAAATTTCTGTTATTTGTGTAAATATCATAAAGTGAAGCAATAAAAGTTGTGTTCTGTAAACTTCAACCTTGGTTACAACACAACTCTATGGCGACGAGGTAAAAAAGCACACAACCTACAATTCTTCGACCCCAGTCGCCAACTCTATAGCGACGAGGTACACACGAAACCAACACTACAATTCAACGGGCCCAGTTGTCAACTCTACGGCGACGTGCTAAACAACAACGACACTCCAACCAGTTCTGACACACAGCTTATCTTCCTCTTTCTTGCACGCATCTCGCAATGGCTACTGCGGAACAACTCGCTACGGTCTTACAAGCCTTACAGCAGCAACAACAACAGTTTATGCAACAACAACAGGCAGCATTAATTCAGGCTATTCAAGCTATTTCTGTCTCTACACAGCCATCAGCTATTCCTCCGTTCTCTGCTTTTGATCCGGCTAAGGAAGAATGGTCAGTTTATTTAGCCCGCTTGCAACAGCATTTCATCTGCCATTCTGTCCCAGATGATCAACGCCGCCGCGCACTATTTCTTAGTTCGGTTGGCAATGCTACGTGTGAATTACTACGTAAATTAAGTCCAGAAGAACACTTATCTGAGGTACCCTTCACGCAGCTCTTGGCCCGTCTCACGGAACACTATGCCAAAGCTCCTCACATAGTGGCTGCTCGCTATAAATTTTTTCAGAGCAGCAAGCAACCCCATCAGACACATACTGAATGGATAACTGAATTACGTGGTCTAGCTAAACCCTGCCCGTTCATCTGCTCCAAGGACGGTTGTGGTTCATCCTACACTGATTCTCTCATTCGGGACATGATAATTTTACATACTCCTGAAGACAAAATACGTTTTGACGCTGTCAAGCACAGTAACACTTCTTTAGAAGACGTCCAGCGTATTGCTACGGTTTATGAGCTTACTACCAAGACTGCCGCAGCCATAGCTTCTCCACACGAAGTTGCACAAGTCTCGCCTCAGGCCCGCAAGTCCTCTGCTACAGTGAACCGTACGGATAAGGCGCTCTCCACCAAGCATTCTCGCCAGGTTCCCTCTCGTAATGCTACACGGAAGCCCAATTCTAAAAGCACCTCGAAACTCCTGCCTTCCTGCCGAGGTTGTTTCAAGCATCATGAACGTCGTGACTGTCGTTTTTTCAAAGCTACTTGTGAACGATGTAATAAACTTGGACACATTAAGACTGTCTGTCAAAGTTCGCTCCGCCCTGCTAAGACTACTGCAGCACGCCGGAAGCATATACAGCCCCGCCAAGACATGGAAGTTGATCAGATCAATCTTATTCTTCCCACAAAGGATTCTCACAAAATCATCATTCCTCTCTCATTCTCTGATCGATCTGTCGATTTTCAATTAGATACTGGATCACCTGTCTCTATTATTAACCTGACTACCTACCACGACTTAGGTTCACCTTCATGCTCTCCAGCTGACATCCAGCTCGTGACATTTAACAAGAAGAAAATTGACATCAAAGGTCAAATCAAGCTTCAGGCTAGTTATAAAGGAATTCAGAAGGCCATTCCTCTTCTCGTAGTTAACAACTACACTGCATCAAACATTATGGGCATGGATCTATTCCACTTATTTGGTTTCCAGATACATGACAACATTAACGTCGTATCTACATTGCATCCTACTTCTGACGTTACCGCTCTCCTAGCGCAGTTTCCTGAAGTCTTCGACTCTCAGCTCGGAACAGCAAAAGACTATACAGCTCACATACAGCTGAAATCCGGAGCTAAGCCTCGCTTCCTCAAAGCACGTCCAGTACCCCTAGCACTTCAAGACCAGGTCACGAAAGAATTAGAAAGATGGATACAAACTGGCATTGTAGTACCAGTTACTTCTAGTCAATGGGCTACTCCACTCGTGGTAATCAAGAAACCTGATGGTAATGTTCGACTTTGTGGCGATTTTCGATCTACAGTCAACGCACAACTCGAAACCGATATCTTTCCTATTCCACGTCCAGAAGACTTATTCCGTCGTCTCTCTGGTGGACAATTCTTCTCTCGAGTTGATCTTAAAGAAGCATATCTCCAGCTACTGTTAGACGAAGAATCAAAGAAATTTCTCACACTCAACACTCCTCTTGGACTGCTCCAGCTCCAGCGGCTCCCATTCGGTGTTTCATCCTCAGCGGCTATTTTTCAGCGCTATTTGGCTCAACTCACCGCCTCCATTCCCAGTTGTGCTAACTACCTGGATGATATTATTGTTACTGGAAAAGATCATCAGGAACATCTAACCAATCTACGCCTCCTTCTCCAGAAATTGAAAGACAATGGCCTACGAGCGAATCTCGCTAAATGTACCTTCTTTCAGCCTCAAGTTCACTACCTCGGACATATACTTGATAAGAATGGAATTCGTCCTAGTATGCAGAATGTCTCAGCGATAGTAAACATGCCAGCACCTCAGAACCTCAAGCAGCTTCAGTCCTTCATAGGCAAAGCGAACTATTATAATAAGTTCATTCCACGCTTCGCTACAGTAGCAGCTCCATTAAACGCTCTACGTAAAAAAGGTGTTAAGTTTCAGTGGACTCCGCAATGCCACCAGGCATGGAAAACAATCAACAACGCCTTAATTCAAGCTATACAACTCACTCATTTTCAGCCCGACAAGATCATCACGCTAGCTACTGACGCTTCAGACTACGGTGTCGGTGCCGTTCTCTCCCAGAAGGATCATCATGGACAAGAACGCCCCATCGCCTTCGCTTCGAAAACACTTAATGACCATCAACGTCGATACTCCCAGATAGAGAAAGAAGCTTTAGCCATCATCTTTGGTATTCGCCGTTTCAATGAATATCTTTATGGCAACCATTTCCTGATCATTACCGATCATAAGCCTCTCGTACACTTATTCCATCCTGGTAATAAGATCCCAGAGAATTCCCTCCGAAAGCTTCAAAGATGGTCCATGTTCCTTTCTGATTATTCCTATCAGATTGTATATCGAGCCACATCCCAGCATTGTAATGCGGATGCCCTCTCCCGCTTACCCGTTGGTCCTGATACTGCCTTCGATTCTCAAGAATCTGAATGTCTTCAGTTGGACATAGAACTTGAAGATACTGTATCCAGTTTTCCTATTGATGCTACCTGCATAGCTAAAGCTACGGATAAGGACAGTACACTTGCTACGGTACGTACTTACATCCGCAACGGTTGGCCTCTTCAGAGCACACTTCCTGCCCACCTGGCACCTTATCATCGTATGCAGCATCGTCTCACGACTCGTGCCGGAGTTGTATTACTAGAAGCAGGCACCATCTTCCGAGTGGTTATCCCACTTAGCCTACAGAAACAAGTTCTCGAATTATTACACCAAAGCCATTGGGGTATCTCCAGAACAAAGCAACTCGCCCGTCAACACTGCTACTGGCCCGGTATTGATGCCGCCATCGAAAAGTTAATACGTCATTGTGAGCAATGTCAAACGAATCAGAACGCCCCGTCTTCTGATCTTGCTTCATGGCCTCCTGCTACTACTCCATGGGAACGAGTTCACATCGATTTCGCAGGTCCTTTCCTCAATTCCATGTGGTTAATAGTCATCGATTCACTGTCAAACTTTCCATATGTAGTGGATATGCATTCGACTACTACAACCGAAGCTACCATTCGTGCTCTCCAGAAAATCTTTACTACAGAAGGTTTACCGCAAGTACTCATTTCGGACAACGGACCTCAATTTACAGCTACTGCTTTTCAGAACTTTTGTACACATAATGGCATTCGTCATATCCTAGCACCACCTTTTCACCCTCAATCTAATGGTGAAGCTGAACGCTTCGTACAAACATTTAAAAGAAGTATGAAGAAAGCTGTCTCTTCAGGCTTAACTAAAGACCAAGCCTTGCTCCAACTCTTAAACAACTACAGAACTCTACCCGGCGCTGATAATATCACTCCTGCACAGAAGCTCCATGGACGACCTCACAGAACTTTACTTTCTCTGTTACAGCCTCTTCCGGCCCAGCATAAGACCTCACCAACGAAGTTCTCCCTCAACGACAAGGTCTACACCAGGACATTCAAATCCAACCCACTCTGGATACCTGGAGTCATCTGCAGATCTTTGGGTCATCGTCTCTACGAGATACAGACTACGGAGAAACGTATCTGCCGCCATCAAGATCAGATACGTCTGCGCTACCGCCCCTGTCCAGCCATTGATGCTATTGCTAAACCAGATAAATCTATTGCTGAACGAGCCTTAGATCATTTAATAACAATGGGTTCCTTTCAGGACGAGACAGCGCCACTCCGCCCAGTTCCAGCTCCGGACAATACAACAGTGGCATCAGCAGCTCCGCCCCAGCATCGCAGTCGCCGCCAGCGCCGCCGCCGTTTCACGCCGTACCGGCGTATTTAGGAGGGGAGGGTGTTGTATGTCCTGCGCTCTCTTCTCGCTCAGCCAGCCAGCTGCACGCGCGCCTGTGTATCATTCTGCTAGCTTCGACGCGCAGCCCTCAGTGCGCGTGCCTGACCATCGAGTGTACTATAAATAGGAGCTCCCTGTCTGCTCACTCGCCCCACTTGCCCCGGTGTCCAGCTCCAGAATACACCCTACGTCGAGCACGGAGGCTACTCCTCTTGAAAATGTGCTTCGACCAGGTGGACTGAATTTCTGGCAGTACGAGGTTTCACCTCTGGTCACCGCTCCCTTACCTGTTTCCGCTGCCTATGTTCCGTAATTCTTTTACAAGCCATTTTCATTCCCTAACTCATGCAAGCTCCCTTAGTTTCGCTAGGTGGAATTTCTTCAATCAATTGAACTTGCTTTTTAGGAATTCAGGCACTTCAACAAACAAGGACTCTCATGAACATTTATGTTAGTGTGCCAGATAGTTCTCGACTATCAACGTGTCAATTCACAAAGACTATCTTTTCAAGATAGAAGTGTATATAAAGACTGCAAACCTGTACATATTGTATAAAGACAGACTTTTCTCAAGATTCAATATTCCTTTTTGCTTCAAAATAAATTTCTGTTATTTGTGTAAATATCATAAAGTGAAGCAATAAAAGTTGTGTTCTGTAAACTTCAACCTTGGTTACAACAGTTAGGGCGCCCAGCTCTGTGTTTGAACTGGGAGAAGTGCGTTCGAACGTGACTGCGGGAAGCACTGAAGATGGTTTCCCGAGGTTTCCCATTTCCACACCAGGCAAATGCTGGGGCTGTACCTCAATTAACTCCACAGACGTTTCCTGTCCCGTAACACGTATCTGTGTCGGTTGCGACGTAAACCCATTTGTAAAAAGAAGATGATGCTGGAGAGTGTTGCTGGAATGAAAGATGACAGGGAAAATCATTGTACCCAGAGAAAAATTGCGACCCGCCTCCGCTTTGTCCAGCACAAATCTCACTTGGAGTGACCGGGGTTTCAACCACGGAACCTTATCGACTCCAAATTCCATACAAATGTGTGTCGTTTAGTTGCAAATAAATTAGTCGTTATAAATTTGTGTTTTTTACTGAAAGAAATGCAATAGATTTTCCCGAATTTGACAATAAGTAGGCCTACTCCAAGACTCCTTTGTGAGAAACAAGCGCGTCATCTGAACCAAGCCAACTTCTCGCACACACACGGCACTAAAAAGCCAAGGCGCTAACTTACACCTCGCAGAGAAGGCACGTTATTTTCCTTTCTTTTGCCGCGTGTTATCAGTTGAGACGACATTTCCAAACAGAGATACGCGCTTTATCTGTTCCGCATTAGTCCCCGCCGATACGATAGCCTACTTTGTTTTTGCACACATGACTCGCTAGAATATTTTTAATTTTATCGCTTTAAATGAAGAAAGGAATGACCGGACTGGTTTGTACTAGAATCCAGTGGCGAGGAAGTGTTGTATCGAGCAACTGTCGCGAGCAGCGTTGCCAACTTGACGGGATTACAACGTAGATGACGGGAAACTGCGGCTTTTCTGGCGGAAAATTCTACGAATTATATCGCCTTCAGTACACTCAATAATGTGAAACAAGCTTAAAACCAAGATGATGAAGTTCTCACTGTGCTCACCACTTTTAAGCGTATGATGTCATTATTACACACAACGACGAAGTCTTCTCAAACAAATTGGCACGTTGGCAACAGCGCAAGATATATCGGCTATAAGTATGACCAACACTCTTACTCAGCCCACGCTGATTCCGACCACCCTGCATATACAGTAGGCCTGTATATTAAAAAGAAGACATATCTACATTTCTTCCTTACACGGAAAGCACAGAATCATATTTTTTGGGCTTAGAATACAGAGAGCGAGTACAGGTAGAGGCAATGCATCAAAAGAGGAGATTATATGTAACATCATGATCTACGTCCAACAATATGGCAGCTGAACCAGCACACGACACTCCCATGACATGTCACAAGGTAGCCCACATATCAAAATCTGCGTCCAACAATATGGCAGCTGATCCAACACACGACACTCCCATGCCATGTCACAAGGTAGCTCACCTATCGAGATCTACGTCCAACAATATGGCAGCTGATCCAACACACGACACTCCCATGCCATGTCACAAGGTAGCTCACCTATCGAGATCTACGTCCAACAATATGGCAGCTGATCCAACACACGACACTCCCATGCCATGTCACAAGGTAGCCCACATATCGAGATCTCCGTCCAACAATATGGCAGCTGATCCAACACACGACACTCCCATGCCATGTCCCAAGGTAGCCCACATATCAAAATCTGCGTCCAACAATATGGCAGCTGATCCAACACACGACACTCCCATGCCATGTCACAAGGTAGCTCACCTATCGAGATCTACGTCCAACAATATGGCAGCTGATCCAACACACGACACTCCCATGCCATGTCACAAGGTAGCTCACCTATCGAGATCTACGTCCAACAATATGGCAGCTGATCCAACACACGACACTCCCATGCCATGTCCCAAGGTAGCCCACATATCAAAATCTGCGTCCAACAACATGGCAGCTGATCCAGCACACGTCATTCGTATGCCATGTCACAAGGTAGCCCACCTATCAAAATCTACGTCCAACAACATGCCAGCTGAACCAGCACACGACATTACCATGCCATGTCACAAGGTAGCTCACCTATCAGGATCTACGTCCAACAATATGGCAGCTGATCCAGCACACGTCATTCCCATGCCATGTCACAAGGTAGCCCACATATCGAGATCTACGTCCAACAATATGGCAGCTGATCCAGCACACGTCATTCCCATTCCATGTCACAAGGTAGCCCACATATCGAGATCTACGTCCAACAATACGGCAGCTGATCCAGCACACGTCATTCGTATGCCATGTCACAAGGTAGCTCACATATCGAGATCTACGTCCAACAATATGGCAGCTGATCCAGCACACGTCATTCGTATGCCATGTCACAAGGTAGCTCACCTGTCGAGATCTACGTCCAACAATATGGCAGCTGATCCAGCACACGTCATTCGTATGCCATGTCACAAGGTAGCCCACCTATCAAAATCTGCGTCCAACAACATGCCAGCTGAACCAGCACACGTCATTCCCATGCCATGTCACAAGGTAGCCCACATATCGAGATCTACGTCCAACAATATGGCAGCTGATCCAGCACACGTCATTCCCATGCCATGTCACAAGGTAGCCCACCTATCAAAATCTACGTCCAACAACATGCCAGCTGAACCAGCACACGACATTACCATGCCATGTCACAAGGTAGCTCACCTATCAGGATCTACGTCCAACAATATGGCAGCTGATCCAGCACACGTCATTCCCATGCCATGTCACAAGGTAGCTCACCTATCAGGATCTACGTCCAACAATATGGCAGCTGATCCAGCACACGTCATTCGTATGCCATGTCACAAGGTAGCTCACCTGTCGAGATCTACGTCCAACAATATGGCAGCTGATCCAGCACACGTCATTCGTATGCCATGTCACAAGGTAGCTCACCTGTCAAGATCTACGTCCAACAATATGGCAGCTGATCCAGCACACGTCATTCGTATGCCATGTCACAAGGTAGCTCACCTGTCGAGATCTACGTCCAACAATATGGCAGCTGATCCAGCACACGTCATTCCCATGCCATGTCACAAGGTAGCCCACATATCGATATCTACGTCCAACAATATGGCAGCTGATCCAGCACACGTCATTCCCATGCCATGTCACAAGGTAGCCCACATATCGAGATCTACGTCCAACAATATGGCAGCTGAACCAGCACACGTCATTCCCATGCCATGTCACAAGGTAGCTCACCTGTCGAGATCTACGTCCAACAATATGGCAGCTGATCCAGCACACGTCATTCGTATGCCATGTCGCAAGGTAGCCCACCTATCAAAATCTACGTCCAACAACATGCCAGCTGAACCAGCACACGACATTACCATGCCATGTCACAAGGTAGCTCACCTATCAGGATCTACGTCCAACAATATGGCAGCTGATCCAGCACACGTCATTCCCATGCCATGTCACAAGGTAGCTCACCTATCAGGATCTACGTCCAACAATATGGCAGCTGAACCAGCACACGTCATTCCCATGCCATGTCACAAGGGAGCCCACATATCGAGATCTACGTCCAACAATATGGCAGCTGATCCAGCACACGTCATTCCCATGCCATGTCACAAGGTAGCCCACCTATCAAAATCTACGTCCAACAACATGCCAGCTGAACCAGCACACGACATTACCATGCCATGTCACAAGGTAGCTCACCTATCAGGATCTACGTCCAACAACATGCCAGCTGAACCAGCACACGACATTACCATGCCATGTCACAAGGTAGCTCACCTATCAGGATCTACGTCCAACAATATGGCAGCTGATCCAGCACACGTCA
Organism: Anabrus simplex; assembly: GCF_040414725.1. Lineage (NCBI taxonomy): Eukaryota > Metazoa > Arthropoda > Insecta > Orthoptera > Tettigoniidae > Anabrus > Anabrus simplex. The sequence continues at coordinate 71,590,656 of NC_090277.1, forward strand.
TTCCCATGCCATGTCACAAGGTAGCCCACATATCGAGATCTACGTCCAACAATATGGCAGCTGATCCAGCACACGTCATTCCCATGCCATGTCACAAGGTAGCCCACATATCGAGATCTACGTCCAACAATATGGCAGCTGATCCAGCACACGTCATTCGTATGCCATGTCACAAGGTAGCTCACCTGTCGAGATCTACGTCCAACAATATGGCAGCTGATCCAGCACACGTCATTCGTATGCCATGTCACAAGGTAGCTCACCTGTCGAGATCTACGTCCAACAATATGGCAGCTGATCCAGCACACGTCATTCGTATGCCATGTCACAAGGTAGCTCACCTGTCGAGATCTACGTCCAACAATATGGCAGCTGATCCAGCACACGTCATTCGTATGCCATGTCACAAGGTAGCCCACATATCAGGATCTACGTCCAACAACATGGCAGCTGGTCCAGCACACGTCATTCCCATGCCATGTCACAAGGTAGCTCACCTGTCGAGATCTACGTCCAACAATATGGCAGCTGATCCAGCACACGTCATTCCCATGCCATGTCACAAGGAAGCTCACCTATCGAGATCTACGTCCAACAATATGGCAGCTGGTCCAGCACACGTCATTCCCATGCCATGTCACAAGGTAGCTCACCTATCGAGATCTACGTCCAACAATATGGCAGCTGGTCCAGCACACGTCATTCCCATGCCATGTCACAAGGTAGCCCCCATATCGAGATCTACGTCCAACAATATGGCAGCTGGTCCAGCACACGTCATTCCCATGCCATGTCACAAGGTAGCCCCCATATCGAGATCTACGTCCAACAATATGGCAGCTGATCCAGCACACGTCATTCCCATGCCATGTGACAAGGAAGCTCACCTATCGAGATCTACGTCCAACAATATGGCAGCTGATCCAGCACACGTCAGTCCCATGCCATGTCACAAGGTAGCTCACCTATCGAGATCTACGTCCAACAATATGGCAGCTGGTCCAGCACACGTCATTCCCATGCCATGTCACAAGGTAGCCCCCATATCGAGATCTACGTCCAACAATATGGCAGCTGGTCCAGCACACGTCATTCCCATGCCATGTCACAAGGTAGCCCCCATATCGAGATCTACGTCCAACAATATGGCAGCTGATCCAGCACACGTCATTCCCATGCCATGTCACAAGGAAGCTCACATATCGAGATCTACGTCCAACAATATGGCAGCTGAACCAGCACACGACATTCCCATGCCATGTCACAAGGTAGCCCACATATCGAGATCTACGTCCAACAATATGGCAGCTGATCCAGCACAAGTCATTCCCATGCCATGTGACAAGGAAGCTCACCTGTCGAGATCTACGTCCAACAATATGGCAGCTGGTCCAGCACACGACATTCCCATGCCATGTCACAAGGTAGCCCACCTATCAAAATCTGCGTCCAACAACATGCCAGCTGAACCAGCACACGACATTCCCATGCCATGTCACAAGGTAGCCCACATATCGAGATCTACGTCCAACAATATGGCAGCTGGTCCAGCACACGTCATTCCCATGCCATGTCACAAGGTAGCCCCCATATCGAGATCTACGTCCAACAATATGGCAGCTGGTCCAGCACACGTCATTCCCATGCCATGTCACAAGGTAGCTCACCTATCGAGATCTACGTCCAACAATATGGCAGCTGAACCAGCACACGTCATTCCCATGCCATGTCACAAGGTAGCCCACATATCAAGATCTACGTCCAACAATATGGCAGCTGAACCAGCACACGTCATTCCCATGCCATGTCACAAGGTAGCCCACATATCAAGATCTACGTCCAACAATATGGCAGCTGGTCCAGCACACGACATTCCCATGCCATGTCACAAGGTAGCCCACCTATCGAGATCTACGTCCAACAATATGGCAGCTGGTCCAGCACACGTCATTCCCATGCCATGTCACAAGGTAGCTCACCTATCGAGATCTACGTCCAACAATATGGCAGCTGAACCAGCACACGTCATTCCCATGCCATGTCACAAGGTAGCTCACCTATCGAGATCTACGTCCAACAATATGGCAGCTGAACCAGCACACGTCATTCCCATGCCATGTCACAAGGTAGCTCACATATCGAGATCTACGTCCAACAATATGGCAGCTGATCCAGCACACGTCATTCGTATGCCATGACACAATGTAGCCCACATATCGAGATCTACGTCCAACAATATGGCAGCTGGTCCAGCACACGTCATTCCCATGCCATGTCACAAGGTAGCCCCCATATCGAGATCTACGTCCAACAATATGGCAGCTGATCCAGCACACGTCATTCGTATGCCATGTCACAATGTAGCCCCCATATCGAGATCTACGTCCAACAATATGGCAGCTGATCCAGCACACGTCATTCCTATGCCATGACACAAGGTAGCCCACATATCGAGATCTACGTCCAACAATATGGCATCTGATCCAGCACACGTCATTCCTATGCCATGACACAAGGTAGCCCACATATCGAGATCTACGTCCAACAATATGGCAGCTGGTCCAGCACACGTCATTCCCATGCCATGTCACAAGGTAGCTCACCTATCGAGATCTACGTCCAACAATATGGCAGCTGAACCAGCACACGTCATTCCCATGCCATGTCACAAGGTAGGTCACCTATCGAGATCTACGTCCAACAATATGGCAGCTGGTCCAGCACACGTCATTCCCATGCCATGTGACAAGGAAGCTCACCTATCGAGATCTACGTCCAACAATATGGCAGCTGAACCAGCACACGTCATTCCCATGCCATGTCACAAGGTAGCTCACCTATCGAGATCTACGTCCAACAATATGGCAGCTGAACCAGCACACGTCATTCGTATGCCATGTCACAAGGTAGCCCCCATATCGAGATCTACGTCCAACAATATGGCAGCTGGTCCAGCACACGTCATTCGTATGCCATGACACAAGGTAGCCCACCTATCGAGATCTACGTCCAACAATATGGCAGCTGAACCAGCACACGTCATTCCCATGCCATGTCACAATGTAGCCCCCATATCGAGATCTACGTCCAACAATATGGCAGCTGAACCAGCACACGTCATTCCCATGCCATGTCACAAGGTAGCCCCCATATCGAGATCTACGTCCAACAATATGGCAGCTGAACCAGCACACGTCATTCCCATGCCATGTCACAAGGTAGCCCACGTATCAAGATCTACGTCCAACAATATGGCAGCTGGTCCAGCACACGTCATTCCCATGCCATGTGACAAGGAAGCTCACCTATCGAGATCTACGTCCAACAATATGGCAGCTGAACCAGCACACGTCATTCCCATGCCATGTCACAAGGTAGCCCACGTATCAAGATCTACGTCCAACAATATGGCAGCTGGTCCAGCACACGTCATTCCCATGCCATGTCACAAGGTAGCCCCCATATCGAGATCTACGTCCAACAATATGGCAGCTGAACCAGCACACGACATTCGTATGCCATGTCACAAGGTAGCCCACATATCGAGATCTACGTCCAACAATATGGCAGCTGAACCAGCACACGTCATTCGTATGCCATGTCACAAGGTAGCCCACATATCGAGATCTACGTCCAACAATATGGCAGCTGATTTATGGCCATAAATATTGGCAACTTACGTATTATAGGAAGAATTCTGCTGTCGTCGGTTATGCTCCGGTGTAAGGGGCTTCGCTGTGACCAAGACCGACTCCAATCCTCAGACCTTAATGCTACTCTCGATCGTTCAAAGATGGCGAATTGAGTAGCGGGATATGTTGGAAGCGTGAGTTTGTTTTGGTTTGTTCTTATCGTAAGTAGTTGGTGTAATTTCATGAAATTGTTAGTTTCTTTGTAGAATATAATTGTGCGACTGTATTTATATATGCGTCAGTGGACACCTAGGATCTGTGATTATACGCAGTAATGTGAGAATGTGTTTGTTTTAATCCTGTTGTGAACCAGGTTTAAGTTTAACTATGGCAACGCCTCTCAGAACTATTCTTATGTTTTGTACGGAATAAAATATTAAGAGAGAAATGGATTAGGAATATAGCCTACATCGTGATTATCTTGAAGTCGACGAGGAAACTGTAGTGTGCATACATCATTTTGAGAATAAGTCCGAGGTTAGGAGAGCCTTTCTTCTGAACCTATTCGTGTTCCTCGAAAAATATTAATTTAGATAGAATATAATTATAATTGATATTGTGATATTCTGGCTGTGTCTATGTGCTTCTAAGTGTCGAGTTATTAAGATGCAAGTGTATTTTACAATAATCTGTGCTTGCCTGCGGAAATGCTTGGATGTATCTTGGAGTAGAACAAAACTTATAAGTGTGACAGATGGAGCAATCTGTATACTGTTATAGAGAATATACAGCGACTTGGAGGGATTAACGCAGGGTTTAAACTACCAACACCTTTTTGATTCATGCTGTGCTATCTGTTATCAAGCAGACTACACCGAACTGAATCTCATCCATGTGGTTAAATACCAATATTTAGAGTCAATAGACTTTTTGCACTCATGTTCTTTAAGGGTAAAAACCTATTATATCTTTAGTGTCTGGATGTTTCATTACACAGGTTACCATCATTGTGTAAAGTGCGGCTATGCCATATATTAACATTATGTTAGCAATACCAGGGCCGTTCTTTGGGTTAACATAATTATTTCGGGTCTACTGTGGCTGAGTAGCTCAGATGGTTAAGGCGCCGGCCTTCTGACCCCAGTTGGCAGGTGCGATCCTGGCTCAGTCCAGTGGTATTTGAAGGTCCTCAAATACGTCAGCCTCGTGTCGGTAGGTCAATCAATCAATCAATCAATCAATCAATCAATCAATCAATCAATCAATCAATCAATCAATCAATCAATCAATCACTACTGATCTGCATTTAGGGCAGTCGCCCAGGTGGCAGATTCCCTATCTGTTGTTTTCCTAGTCTTTTCTTAAACGATCACAAAAAAGATTGGAAAATTATTGAACATCTCCGGTAAGTCATTCCAATCCCTAACTCCCCTTCATACAAACGAATATTTGCCCAAATTTGTCCTCTTGAATTCCAACTTTATCTTCATATTGTGATCTTTCCTACTTTTAAAGACACCACTCAAACTTATTCGTCTACTGATATCCTCCCACGCCATCTCTCCACTGACAGCTCGGAACATACCACTTAATCGAGCAGCTCGTCTCCTTTCTCCCAAGTCTTCCCAACCCAAACTTTGCAACATTTTTGTAACGCTACTCTTTTGTGGGAAATCACCCAGAACAAATCGAGCTGCTTTTCTTTGGACTTTTTCCAGTTCTTGAATCCAGTAATCCTGGTAAGGGTCCCATACACTGGGGTCTTACCAGAGACTTATACGCCCTCTCCTTTGCATCCTTACTACAACCCCTAAATACCCTCACAACCATGTGCAGAGATCTGTAGCCTTTATTAACAATCATATTTATATGATTACCCCAATGGAGGTCTTTTCTTATATTAACACCTAGGCTCTTACAATGATCCCCAAAAGGAACTTTCACCCCATCAACGCAGTAATTAAAACTGAGAGGACTTTTCCTATTTGTGAAACTCACAACCTGACTTTTATCCCCGTTTATCAACATACCATTGGCACCGTCCATCTCACAACACTATCGAGGTCACCCTGCAGCTGCTCATAATATTGTGACTTATTTATTACTCCGTACAGAATAACATCATCTGCAAACAGCCTCATCTCTGATTCCACTTCTTTACACATATCATTTATATATATAAGAAAACATAAAGGTCCAATAATACTGCCTTGAGGAATTTTCCTCTTAATTATTACAGACTCAGATAAAGCTTCGCCTACTCTAATTCTCTGAGTTCTATTTTCTAGAAATATAGCAACCCATTCAGTCACTCTTTTTTTCTAGTCCAATAGCACTCATTTTTGCCAGTAGTCTTCCATGATCTACCCTATCAAATGCCTTAGACAGGTCAATAGCAATACAGTCCATTTGGCCTCCTGAATCCAGGATATCTGCTATATCTTGCTGAAGTCCCACAAGCTGAGCTTCAGTGGAATAACCTCTCCTAAACCCAAACTGCCTTCTGATTTACTGACACGTAAAAGAACTCCTGTGGGACGAAATTACGGCACTTCGGCGTTTCCGAAATCTATAAAAAGTAGTTAGTAGGACCTAAAGCCAATAACATTTTAATTTCGGGTGTACTTCCCTTCCATTTCATGCTGAACAAAACTAAGGCAACACATTTTATTTCAGTTCTCATAAGACCGAATAAATTGAGGAATTTCACACCTTAATTTGCTTTTAAACATTCTAAATGATTCTATAAATATCATATTTACCCGTTTTATCATGTAATTTCATCTATCCAGAGAAGTGAAATCTATGGGAAAACGTTATATAAATAATTAAAATTTCTAAATAATCGCCTTATTGTTATCTTTCCTATTTGAATATATGTGTTTCTAGTTAATTTTATGTGGCGCGTACTTGTTGGCGAAGCGTTTTCATACGTGAAAAAGTTATTTTCCCGACGATGTTACATGTATCATGTTATATTACCGCCGTTGGTATAATATTTGTGTGATATTTTCATATTAGTCAATACCAAAAGTCCGGCTACTACGGCCGCCATGACTGGAGTCGGTCTTGGTGTGACCAGTCAAAAAAGTGGACACGGCGCCATTTCTACCTACTGTAGTGTAAGAACGTGAGGAAGATGACAAACATTGGTTGCCTGGTTACCACACTGTCGTCTTCTTCTTCTTCTCCTCGTCCCGAAAGGAGAGTATTTTCTGTTTATTGTGCACAAGTGGAATGTTCAAGAGGCTGTTTAGGGGATGACATTTTCAAGCTGAAGGAGTGGGACAATTTGCGCGCGCATCTTGCGATATCTACTGCCGCTTCCTGGATCAAGCTACACAATCTGACTTCCGGCCTGCTGCAAGTCATCCCTACTGGAAAATATAAATGTCCTTCAAAAGATTCTCCGCCCATGTCAAAATTCCGAAAGCGAGAGCTGCACTCTAAACCTGAGAGATCTCACTTGTGATGAGGAAGCCCCGTCTCCTACTTTACGGTCTCGAATGTCTAACAGCAGAATATGAGGCACAATAATTATGACTTGGAAATACACACCACTCCGTGCACAGCTTCTATGGAGGAGGTTCCGAGATTCAGGAGCTGGCTCACGGGACAAAGGATATTCCGAAAGTATTCTGGCACCACGGTTAACTGGCTGTTGCCAGATCCAAACAAGACTGTACTCGAAAATGTGGAAGATTTCATCAAAAATTTAGGAAATTATTCATAAATAAACTATATTTGTTAGTACGGAAGCAATGCTTTTCAATGCCGACATAGTTACGGAAATATAATGTTTAAGTTTTCAGTCTGTCAAACACAAGATATAAACTAATCAAACACTCTGCCTTTGCTGGCAGGACCTAGTATTTACAGTACACTATATCTTCTGGTAGGGGCTAGAATAAATTTGTTACTTTCATTGCCCTGTCTCACTCTCATCTTTGGCTTTGACAATATGAAAGTGACTGAGGTATGAGTGATGCTAGTAATACAATTCCTTATGCAGCCAGTGTGAAAATATCACTCACAGGATCGGTTGGTGCGAGCATTTCAGTGGGCTTGGCAGACTGATTTGTAATAGCAACTTCTGGCTCAGTGAAGAAAGCAATGGGAAACTACTTCACTCCTCATTTCCCTAGTATGCCTCTTCAGTGACACCTAGGCTATCTATGATTGGTGGAGCTGTAGAGGATCAAACCAGCCTCAGGGCTGAATACTCAACATACAACGAAACTCTTCTATCGTATCTGATTGTTTCGTACGTAACATAGATATGTCTTAATGGCTGCGTAATTGAAGTGTATCCGGCTCCATGGGTAAATCGTTAGCGTGCTGGCCTTTAGTCACAGGGATCCCGTATTCGATTCCCGGCAGGGTAAGGAACTTGAACAATAGCTGGTTAATTCCGCTGGCAGGGGGGCTTGGTATATTTATCGTCTTCATCATTTCATCCTCATCACGGTGCGAATGTTGTCTACGGGTGTCAATTCAAAAGACCTGCATCTGGCGAGCCGAACTTGTCCTCTGACACTCTCGGCACTAAAAGCCATACGCCATTTCAACGGAATTGTATCGTAGCAACCGTGCAGGCTGTGATAGTTTTGTTACCTAGCAACCGTGCAGGCTGTGATAGTATTGTTACCTAGCAACCGTGCAGGCTAAGTCTTATTGCTGGCGGTTATCTGAAATTGATCCCCGATCTTACTTAGCAACTTGTAGACATAAATTTATGACGATTTAATTTTCCCAATGGGGAATTTGTCACCAGTTTTTCATTTCTGCTCGACAGTCAGAAACCCAAAGCTTACTTTAAAATTAAATAGTCATCCAATCAACATTGAAAGATAAGACTTCCATAATTCATCCATGCTTGGACCTCTTCCTTCCAGTCTTTATAGATATCGTTCATCATCAGACGATACATTTCTGCTCGAAGTTTGAAAGCCTAGATCTGGAATGACGTGAGTGGTAACCGGTCAATAAACGAGGGACTCGTTACACTGCCAAGTTAAATACCAGTTTTCAAAGCAATAATGCATGCATCCAACCTTCTCTTTAAACCGAAAGCAGCCGAAAGAAAACACAACTTATACATGCTATTAAAGCGTATCTGGTTATTTCTATCTGTGAAGAGAGGATTGAGGATAATTTGGAAGATTTACAGATTTTCATTGTAATTATTCTGGTCGATTGAAAACAGTATCGATGTTATCCCCATACTTCAAAGAACTGTGAGAGAGCAGTTTCTTTTAAACGTTATTCATCGTTCTTGGTTGTTGATAGAAATTACCTCCTGGTGGTGTTCTAATCTCAACATCCGCCCAAGCGGGGTCCAAGTAGCCCAGATTCCTTCGAAACGGTCAGTGGCACGGGATGTTTATTGATGATACGCACCTTCTCCGTGTGTTGACTTGAGCGAAAGTGACCCGAGATGTTACACAAGATCCAGATACAGGGACAGGATAAATAAACTGAGCGAAGATGATGATGTTAACACTGCGAGCGAAACCAGAAGACGTAACCCTTGTATTACGTCACACATATTATAATAGTTGGTAACTGCACACAATGAGCTAATCCCTTTATACAGTGCGGTGTCGTGGTGATCCAGACTTGCACACGTGTCATTTGAGACAGGGAATACGGATACGGAAACGCCTCATTTGCCTAGTTTACATTCCAACATTGTACGGGAAGTATTGGCATTAGAGTCAAGATTTTAGGCAGATATAGATTGGAATGCAAACTTACTTAAGGGAGTAACAATAAGTATCCTGTAGCCTGCAGAACCGTTATGATTTGAGGTTTGCATAAACATTAGGCGTAGGGCCATCAGAACTCCTAGAAGTTATGTCACTCTCAAAACATCACGGAGGAACAGACTAGACGACACAAGCAAGTTAGTTTGCATTCTAACCTGTTACTGCCTGAAATACGGGGTCTAAAATGGCCTTACCTGCAGCTGTCGCCATGTTGGTGTACCACGCGCTTCACTGATTGTTGGGACAGGTTCGAACAGTCCGGGATACAGAATAATTGTAATTCGCTTCCTTGCATTTCAACTTATAGATGCCTAAACATCCGGTGTCCTGATCCCAAGCAGTGAACTTGTTATAGGTACAACAAAATAATTATATTCAGATTGACCTGACACCAGTTACTTGACACCTGTATTGAAACATCAAATAATCTGCACACTCCTTGTAGTATTTACATGCATACACTGTTTGAATGGGCGTTCTTCTGTGTTCTCCCTTCATAGTCAACGTGACGTATTCGGCCCTATTATACAAAGGTTCTGCTTCCTCCACACTTGCTCACTTCACTATTACTCTAGGCACTTTTGAGTTTTTCTCCTTAAATTTTAATACAATTTTTGAGATCCTTCTTTCTAAGAGATCGCGGGTTCGAGACTCGCTGGAGCCCTTTCACTCAATAATGAACGACGGAAGGGTGCGTTATGACCCACGGTCATGACACCGGGCTCTACACATACTTAAGACTCTCAGCGTTCAGTCTGCAAGCCCCTGTCATAGACTAAAAGTCTCAGCAATCCTCTATTTGTAACCATTTCTGTGAGCTCGTTTAGTTCTATATCTCTGATCTTTAAATTATTAGAAACTGAGTCTAATAACCATCGTCTTGGCCTGCCTCTACGTTTCTAACCCTCTATGACCGAGTCCATTATTCTCCTAGGTAACCTAGCCTCATCCTTTCGGCTCACATGATCTGTCCACTGAAGCGGGTTTATGCGTTAACTCCGCTTCTGACGTTTATTCTTATCTAGACTTTATCTCCTCATTCGGAATAACCACCAACCATTGTTCCCACCCATTTGCACCAGTGATCGTTCTAGCTGCCGTTCATTGTACGACAAAAATCTACACTGCTTGTCAGTGGACACTGCATGGTGTATGGTATGTTGTCATGATGTGCACCCAAAACTAACATTTTCCATGGTTGGTTTGAAGCCTACGTGTTGTTGAAGATTCACATGCGAAACTTGATCTACAGAGCCAGAATTTGCAGGCATTTATAGGTATGAAGGCAAAATTACTAAGTAATAAGTATACTCTACCCGGACAACAGTTCTGCTTTGTGATATACATAAACATTAGGGGATCGGCATATTTGAACTCCTGGAATTTACGTTACCCTCGCTACATTTCGTAAGAGAGGGCTGGACGAAACTTCCTACTAATATCAGTACTTGTTGGAGAGCGCCACCATCTGATCTGGCAGCCAAGAATGAGCCTTTAAAGTGCAGCTGGCGTGGCCCTGAAAGTATCAATGATGTGTCCCGATTCAAACCCAAGACCTTGAATAGGCTCCAGAAGAGCGCGACGAAAATAAAGACGCATAAGTCACAGAAGGCGCCACTTGGCCACTCAACACATGTGTACACATGTGAGCTCTTGAATCGCAGATCGCTTGCTTGATGTGACCTAATGTGCGCACATTGGGCATCTACTCAGACGAACGTTTCTTTACATCATGCAGTTTACACAGTTATTTTGACGTTTATTGTGAATCGGTAGGGAGAAGAATTCTTCAAGAAGGCTCACAAACAATTAAGAGCCATAGCCACTTTCACACACTATACCCCCCGTGTCAGAGAAGACAGTGAAAAATTCTTAAATTACTTCTGTATGTCTGCATTCAGAATAAATGACACCAAAGTGGAGAGTCGAATTACCAGCAAGTAAGACAACTGCTGTGGGAGGAACAAGTAACACTGAAAGCTAAGAGGACATCCTCACGTATAGCTTGGAAGCTACCACGTTAACGAGACAACACAACTCAAAACACCAGGGTATAGAAATGATGTTCCTACGCACTGTGAGACCAGGAAGAACAAGTCCGAGAATAGGAGACTGCAAGAAGAGAATATGAAAGAGAAGTAAAAGGAAAAAGACCAGTAGGAATACCCAGAACAAAATGGACCGATCTGGTGAATAAAGATATCGAGGAGATAGGACAAGATTGTGAGAAGATTACGAGAGAACAGTGGTTCATGGACAAAGATGGTGGCGGCTCGTTCACCACACCCGGGCAACTGGAGATGGTCAACGGTGGTGATATTGATGTGTGCAACTTCCTTCGGTGAATTTCTGTCTTATACACTGGCGGGAAATACCAACACCAAGAAGACCTTAGCTTAGAGGAATACAATTTTTCGATAAGCAACTGACTATGTAACATTTATTTGATAAAAATTTCCAGGTATGTGCGAAAAGACATGTGACATTGGTTGTGGTCACCATGATTTTGAATGCAACCATGCGAACGTGCATGCGTTGTGTGGTACAGACGCGCGCCTGCTGCACTTGGTCAGTCCCAATAAGGCTGGTATTGGATGACTCTGCCCCATAATGCCCCATACGTGGTCTGGTGATCTCACAGGCCAAGAAACCTCGTGGAGACCCTGTAGAGCACGTAGGTGACACCAGTTATATGAGGACGAGCGTTATCGCGAATGAATGGCAGCACAACCAGTTCATTCATCAGTCTGGCGTACAAATCCACCTCAAGGTTCTTGGGAAAAGGGCGAGAGTGTTCCTGCTAATCCTGGTGCAGCTCCAAGCGCTCACCTGGTCTCCAAACTACGCTCCACACCACCCTCCAAGGAGCTCTAGCTTGACATCACTGAAGACGCAGACGGCACAGCGTATGGATCTGTATGTCATGGCCATCCAGCAAAACTTCACATCCCAGCCTGCACGGTTGCTAGGTAACACGTTTTACTGAACGACATATTTATGATCATTTGATTTTCCCAAAGCGATATTTAATGGCACTTTATGTTCAGATCTTCGAGCCACCAAACAGAAATGGAGAATTTGACATTTCCTGTTTTAGTCCCCTTATTACTGCTTCTCCAGATATCGCCCAAGTTACGTACTGAGTTTTGAGATATTCTGGGAAGTTCCTTTGTTGCAATGTACAAACAAACAGATAGACAACACATCTTTCTTCTTCCACCGCTTTTCCCACATCTTTGGGGTCGCGGGTGCGAACTGTGCTGCACTTAGTCCTGTTTTACGGTCGGATGCCTTTCCTGACCCCAACTGTATATGGAGGGCAGTAATCACTGCTGCGTGTTTCTGTGGTGGTTGGTTGTGTGGTGTGTTGTCTGAATATGAAGAGGAGAGTGTGGGGACAAACACAAAGACCAAGTGTCCGGGCAGAAGAATCAATCAGACGCGATTAAAATCCCCGACCCGACCGGGAATCGAACCCGGGACCCTCTGAACCGAAGGGCTCAACGCTGACCATTCAGCCAATGAGACGGACAGATCATCCGACCAAAGGCCAGCACGCTAACCATTTAGCTGTGGAGCCGGACATAATTTGAGAATCAGTATTTCGCTGTCAACAGTTGGTAGCACGAATGTCACCTTCGAATAAGTTTCATCGTCATGGTTACTATAGTCATTATCAAGTCTCCTTTCCTAAGTTTGTTGGCCCTTTGCATTTCAAATAATTTTGGAATGCGCAACACGGTGTGTTACGTATGGAGGAAGAAGAATGTGACGGGATGGAAGAAAGCAAACAGTAACAGGTGGTAAACATAGAAGAGAATCGCTAGCGACAGAACTGGTGCGACGAAACGACTGGTACGGAAGCATGGAGAATAGGCGACGGGGATGCGTGCAACACAAGTTCCCGAGCTCGATTCCGATTTATACAGCCGATTTAGAAGGGACGGATATTAATCCTGGTATATTATAGCTATAAAAATGAACCACTCAGAATTTAGAGTCCAGCTTCACGATCAGATGCCAGAAAAATTGCAACGACGCAATTTGCAAGCAGGCCCCTTGAATGGTACCTGTGTGTGGTAGTAGTGAGTATGGTCTTTAGTTCTGCGAGAGGTTTTTGTGAGTTAATATATGCTGCATGCCACTTACATTCCTATGAACTATGATGGCGCATGTGTTATGTTAGTATCAGGAAATGATGAGCGAAGTGCTGTAAGTGTTTTGTTTGCATACTAGAAACAGGTTTCGGGACTAAGTTTAAGACATTTTAAAAGGTTGACGAACACAGGTTGCTGGGTTCGTTATCTGACGGGGAAACTTGTTGTTTCAGTACGCCCCGAATTACGAGAGAAGACACAGTCATTGTTTATATCGTGCAGCAACCTGTGTCCAACAAAATGTTCGATAAGCTGCAGGACTGGCGTTAGACGTAGAGTTCCACACTTTGAACACTTGCTGTACCGTCCTCACCTGGCCTGTTATAATGACGTATCTTCTTGTTCAGAGCGTGTACAGTTTGTTTCGCCGCATACTGTATGAGAACTCTAAGCTCTAGTAGACTTCTACCAACCGTTAGGAAACTATGTTATGGTACACGGTTTTCACTCAAGAACAGCTGCTCTTACCTTAACTTGGAATTCCATTCGGTGGGGATCCATCTATAACGAGGTGTCCCCAATGTTCTGAAGGGCAGCAGTCACAAATAAATGAAGGCATCTCGAACTTACCTGTGGAAACAGAAAAAGAAAAGTGTAAGCGACAAATCTTTGTTTAACATTCAAGAATGTTTGAGAAGCAGAGAAAATATGAAAGGAAAGAGTATGAAGTTTCCAAATAAAGTAGAAGTTCCCGCTACTGAACTCGGCTTCAGGAAGCAAGGCTCCTTTCTATCAATATATACTTATTTGCAAACCAAAATGGAAGGAATTGTAACCTCAATCAAATACATGTTAATGTATCATGGTATATAGTATCATCGTGGATGTGCGGTAGCGAAAAATTATCAAGACTCCTTGGCTGACCCACCATGTTCACTTTTTTCAAATGAAAAACGAACCTAGAGCAAAGATGGCATGGATACTTCCCGCGTTCTTCGTGCGCGTCATGGAAATCCTAGAAATCATGCTCCATTGTTTCTTTAGCGCGTTTCTGAAAAACGAGAATAGATGTCTCATTAAAATAGGCATTTAAGAAATCAAGATAAAATAAGATATATGCAAAATTCTCAGCTACACGGAAGACCATAGAACCGTGGATATGTTTCTGGGTTTTGAAGAGGAGAAAACGAGTACAGATTCTTTGATTGTTGCCCTCTTAGTAGCCTCTTGCGACACGCAGGGGGTGGTGGGGTACAGATAAAGCATCCTCAGTGGAGTTAAAAATATTCGATAAAACGAAGGAGATATATAGCATCATGATCTACGCCCAACAAAATGGTCGCTGATTTAGCGAACAGTTTTATAGCCATAAATATTCTCAAGATACGTAATACGAGAAATAAATTGTTGCCTTAGCTGATGTTGCCCTGCATAATGGGCTTTGCTGAGACCTATACGAAACGCCAGTCAAAGACAGTGGAAACTCGTTTGTACTTACTGTATATAGAAGGCAGAGGCAGAAGATGACGAATACTGGTTGTCATAGTTACCACACTGTCTGTTTTCTGAAACTGATGACGCGAACTTCAGAGAGACTGCGGGCCCAAAAATCATATCCATGTTAAAAAGAATGTATGTTATTATGAAAATATAATTCACCGCCAACGTAGGTACAAACCCTGTGGGTGCCTGTAAAGAACATATCTATATCTATGGGCGGCACTGAACTGGTACGTCACAAATTATTTTGACAGAGAGTGTTTTTAAAAAATTATTCCCCTTACCACGCATTTTGACTTTAATATAAACTTTGATACCGGTACTGCGTGACAGCAAGCCCAGTGCGAGGTGACCGGAGAAGTGAAGATGTCTTCCTTTCACGCAGCTCAACCTCTGGGGGCGGAGTTTAGTTTGACGGTTGCTATGACAACCGTTACGTCACCCGTTACAGTAAGGCTCTATAAGATGGGTATGCTTAGCCACCATTTTGGTTCATACATGCGCAATGGGCCATGTGATCAAACTCTAGTTTCTCCTACAAGCGCTCGCTTCGTCACATTGAATGTATCGCTTCAATCACCGCGTGCATGGGCAGAATAGTGCTGTATTTGTATGGATATTTATTACATAATGGTGGGTTGTTCTGCACCTAATTGTAGTAATATTTCTACTGCGGAATACAGGTTGTTTAGATTCCCTTCTGATCTGGTTATTGGTATGCCTCCACTGCCTCTGCTACACTGCTACACCTTCTACTTCAACTGCTGACTTAATCCTGCATCCATCTCCCACTGACATTACTACTGAGTATTCAAAGTTCCTTGACTACACCCCTTACACTGATTATTCAATATTCAGTTCTGCCCCCAAAGTCCGGCAACAGATGTTCAACATCCAAACACGACAGTTACAGAAATAATTTGTTTAACATTGGTGGTAGTACAACAAATGCATTATTGCAAACCAAGATCTGCGGTTGGTCTATATGCAAACAGGTTTTAAATCATGAGCTTTCTAACTCAAGCTTTGAAACATTGGTACTTTTTTTCTAAATTTGGGTGGTTTAAAGAAACCAAATAATGAAGTTATGAAATTAATTTGCAAGTGCGAGGTCTTCTTTAGGAAATATAAGCATTACATAATGCAAAATAATGCAAATCTGATAATCTGATAATGGAGAAAATTTTGAATGATAAATGTACCAGTACATGTTCTCCAACGTGCTGTAATTTAAAAGAAAAAATTGTTAGACACTTCTTCAGAATTCGATCCTATTCTGTTGTGGACTTTAACAAGAATGTACGGAAACGAGGTAAAATATATGGGAGTGCTTCGGAAAAGAAGAGAAAAAATATAAACAAGGAATGCTATTGTTTTGTAAATACTGTAATAAAAGGAGACAGTAAATTTGTAAAATATTCCTTAAATATCATATATGTTTTAAATGTGCTGCCTCAGCAAGTTAACCAATGTTACAACCCTTTGAAGTTTAATAAGGTGAGTTGTGTTGAGAAATCATACTACTTCTCAAACCAGAGGAATATCTGTAAAAAAAAAGTACCGTTACCTTTGCCAAAGTCAAATATTTTCAATATTCTCCACAGCTCGTGGGTCACTCGCATTACAGGTCACTGGTAACTGATTGTCAGTGCAATACTTCAGGTTGGGAGAGAAGATTAATCTATAGTAGTTACTCTATTCCTATTTTCTTCCTGAATGCAATTTATAATAACATAACATTTGTTTTATGAATGTTCGTTTGAATAAACTAAAATCTTCTGTTCATTACAATTTCATAAGCTGATGACTTGATGAGATTCATAACACTCACCAAAATTTAAGTTTACTTTGGACATAGAACGCATTTTTTAAAATACTGGTAAACAAGAAAAGGGACTACATTTTAGAATAAATAAATAAACTTAAAGAATCCCAGTTACCTGGGTGACTTCGTCTTCGTACATCATATTTCAGCGTTATTTTTGTTCGAAGAAAATTTTCTTATTACTTTCACAACTCTGAAAATAGCGCTGAATCAGTTTTACGCAAGTATGAAATACCGATCATCCTCTTTGGTGTAGTGGTTAGGGTGATTAGCTGCCACCTCCGAAGGCCCGGGTTCGATTCCTGGCTCTGCCACGAAATTTGAAAAGTGGCACGAGGGCTGGAACGGGGTCCACTCAGCCTCGGGAGGTCAACTGAGTAGAGGTGGGTTCGATTCTCACCTCAGCCATCCTAGAAGTGGTTTTCCGTGGTTTCCCACTTCTCATCCAGGCAAATGCCGGAATGGTACCTAACTTAAGGCCACGGTCGCTTCCTTCCCTCTTCCTTGTCTATCCCTTCCAATCTTCCAATCCCCCCGCAAGGCCCCTGTTCAGCATAGCAGGTGAGGCCGCCTCGGCGAGGACCGGTTGCATCCCCCGACCCAATGTCTTACGCTCCAGGACACTGCCCTTTAGGCGGTAGAGGTGGGATCCCTCGCTGAGACCGAGGGAAAAACCAACCCTGGAGGGTAAGCAGATTAAGAAAAAAGAAAGATGAAATACCGACTGAGATCAAATGGTATTAAAATCTTCTATCACAATTTATATATCTTCGACACTGACCGATTTCCACGTCAAATTCCACGATTTAAGAAAGACAGTAGCCTACATCAATTCCACGATGACCAATCATTTCATTTGACGGTACCGCGGCGCATAGCTTACGAACAACCTATTCTACTTATCAGTAATATAATAATAATAATAATAATAATAATAATAATAATAATAATAATAATAATAATAATAATAATAATAATAATAATAATAATAATAATAATAATAATAATAAACCGATTTATTAGAAGGCCTAAGCTCTTTTTTCTGAAATTTTTCCAGTGAGAGTAGATGCCTAGTTCGTTTGTTTGTTAAAAGGCAAATTATCAACGACCTTGCTTTTACAATCACCGTCTCGAGTAAAAATTACACAATAATGTACGAAATATAGTAATGTTTATGTTGAGTAACCGTTTGAGTAATACTGAGAATGAGTATTTTTACAGTATGTTAGTTTAGCATTATTTTGTAGCGTGGAGAACAGTAAACAAAGAGGGATATACAAGGCTGGGGCGGTCAACTGCCCACCAACGTAGTGCTGGAATGAACCATAATGGCGGGCGAGCATACCTAGTCTTTAGAGAGCCCTGCGTTACAGTAGAGAGCCGTGTGGTGGAGCATTGGCTGAAGTAATAAGAAGAGCCCGTATGTTTATGCAGTAATAGGTTAGAATGCAAACTGCAGAACAGCTCTGCTATGAGATTTGCAGAAACTTTAGGGTTACGGCCTATTACAACTCCTAGACTCGCTACACAAGGAAAGAGCGGCTAGACAAACATCCAGAGTGAAGGGCACGCTCAGTGCTGTGCTATAGTGTGTGTTTTATCAGAAACGAACTCTATTTTGTACGCCTAAGAGAAGTGCAGACAGATTTCCACTGAAAAGGTGGTGAAATGGCGAAATTTCTTCATACGGACCATTATAAACTGTTCTTTTTAATTCTGTCCATCTCTAGTACAGGACCTGTGGAAAGTAGCTTTTACTGTGCGAACTGTAGATTATGAATGAAATTTCAGAAGAGAGACATTCTTCCTTAGCGTTTATTGTAATTCAGGAAGAACTACCGAAGAGAGTGAAGCTTTTAAGGATCGGTTTGCTCTACAAAAAATAGGAGAGGTAAATGATTAAAATAAGCATGTGTGAATACCAATTTTTTCTTAGATCTTCAACAACTTCGCAACGACGAGCCGCCACTGAGCTGAATAGTTTCTGAGAAAAGTACTCACATGTGTTCAGCGACATTTTTATACATTCATGCTGTCCGTCACTTGTAATTAGTGACTGCCTTCTACGACTTACTTGCTGATGCGGGATAAGACAGATCCCAATTCCTGAATAGTTTTGAACTTATTCTGTTGACTGATAATAACCTGAGTCTGGGTATTCGTCGAGGTTTACTGCAACTACTCCAATGAAACTGTACCGATGAAATAAAGGCAGAAGAAATAAAACACAACTACGCTTGTAAAACTTTTGTTTGCGAATTGAAATAAGTAACAGACTTCTTAATTCAAGAATTACTATTATTATAGCTATTAAAATTTGCTTAACGTCGCACCGACACAGATAGGTCTTTTGGCGAGTACGGGATAGGAGTAGCCTAGGAGTGGGAAGGAAGCGGCCGTGACCTCATGTAAGGTACAAGCCCAGCATTTGCCTGTTGTGAAAATGGAAAACCATCTTCAGAACTGTCGACAGTGGGGTATTCTTCTTCTTCTTCTTCTTCTTCTTCTTCTTCTCTGCCCAGTGCTCCTTCATTCGTTGGCGGTGTTGCTCTTTTCTTTCCTCCGTCCTCAGCTTTGCCCTTTCTTGAAAACCCTGGTGGTCTGTTAGTGGGTTGCGTTCTTGTATATCATCATAAGTGATCCCTATCTCCTGTAGGTCCCTTTCCACCTCCTTGAACCACGTTGGCTGCGTCTTCTTCTCTTTAAAAAAGGTAAAGATCTGGTTCGATAATCGTGTTGCTTTCATTCTTAGCAAATGGCCAAAAAATGCAACTCTTCTCCGCACGACATCAGAAATCTTCTGGCCATGAGTATACAGCTCATGGTTTTGCAAACATCTATATTCATCTTTGTCTTTAATTGGGTCAAGAATTTTCCTTAAGATCTTTCTTTCTTCCTTTCTTTCTTTAATTTCCAATTTTTTTCTATCAGGCCTTTCTTTTTCACAGCAAGGCATTCCGCTGCATAAAAAGCCTCTGGTATGATGACAGTGCAATAATGTCTGAATTTTATTATTATTATTAGTATTATTCTACTTCACATGCTTTGTCCACGACGATTAGTTAACCTGAGAGATACGGCAATGGTACAAGTGATTTGGGTGGTCAGAGCGTGTTGGGAATTAGATGAGATTATCTACACAGTCTTCTTTTTTGTGGCTTCTCTTGGTCTGGGTGGATTACAGCGTAATAGGACACCTAGAGCCAGGGCCGCGAACAGCAATCTTCACGAAACCTTCAAGTTCAGCGGTCTGCGACAGGGAGCAGCTCGTTCATTTATTTAATACGTTAGACGTTAATCTGCTCTCAATACTCCTCAACCTGCAGGGCGGTTCTGTACGAATGTTTGTTTATACTGTAGGGTTACAGCATTACATACAATAAGAATACGACTATTGTTTACACAAACATTGCTTCGGTGGCGGCTTGAACAAATATAAGACTGCTGGACCATAAAATTCCCTCCACACAGAGTCATAAATCATATCCAGGCTGACGGTTTGTATATACAGTTAATACCCCAGCAAGCAAGCAAGATGAAAAATAGACTGAGGTATCTAGCCAGGCTTAGACCTCAGAATGTGCCTGATTCTAACAGGATTTTGTAGGTTCTTACTGTAAGAAAACAGAATTCATGATAGAAAAAGAAGCCTAAAGGTAGAAAAACGTAAAAGGAAATAACACACCGACAGAACAAGTCACATAATTCTCCTATTTGTGTAGTAGTGTAATTACCTCTGATAACAGGCCCCTTTCGGAAATCTGGAAAAAAATAGTGGTAGCAAAATAAGAAAACTTATTGCTAAACAACTATCTCAGTTTGGAGACCAGAAAACCATTTCTCAAGACATTTCTTTGGAGTGGGAAATCTGGACTTTAGGGTAACAGGAAGAAACTAAACTTAAGGCTACAGAAATGTGGTTTTGGAGAAGAATTACAAAAACAAGGTGGATGGGTAAAAAACTAATGCTTAGTTTTAAAGAACGTAAAGGAGGATCGATGTTTATTAAATATGACTTTTTTTAAAAAGAGTTCCTTGGACACGTACAGAGACATGACTCTGCAAACCATCATTAAAGGTAAAGTACTGGGAAAGAGAGGAACTGGCAACATGAAGAGGCTGATGGAAGATCGTCAGATGTGATGTAGATGACGATATTCCACGAAGATATACAGGGTGCAACTTAACATTTGTAATAGACGTTGCGTTGTGATTGCTGTGATCAAAAATGCTTTGGAGAAATTTCGCTTTGGAAAATGCTCAGATGATCATAAATATGTCTTTCAATAGAATATGTGATGCGATGTTACCTAGCAACTGTGCAGGCTGCGATGTGAAATATTGACGGATGGCCAGGGATTGAGTCACGATATCAAAATTTTTCCTGATAGGGGCTGTCATGCCAGGTGTTTTTTCAAGACTTCTTTCACAATCCTATTGGACTCCATACGGAGCATGATGCTTCACTCCAACTCTGCGGTGGCTTAATTAAGTTGCCATCAGGAATACAGACGACAAGACGCTCTTAGCATCCTCATCGTCCACACCTCGCTCCACAGTGTTTTGTGTCGCTCGTGTTCACTGTTTGAACGGGCATGAGGAGAACACGGGTCGGGGAATGCGCCACTACAGTCACGCTGAGTGTAATGATACTTTAGGGGAAGGCCTAACATGTAATTCTCAAATATTTCTATTACTGGTCGTATGGATAAATACTACATAAGTTACATAGAATTAAATTTCCGATCATATACACTGACTGACAGTGACAATGCAACACCAAGGAGGAGTGGTTCGAAAGGGATGAAAGTTGGGGAAAAACAGAGACGGCACGGACGAATAATTGATGTTTATTTCAAACCGATATGCAGGTTACACAATGAGCACGGCATCGACTCAGTAGGATGTAGGACCACCGCGAGCAGAAACACGTCGAGGTACAGAGTCAATAAGAGTGCGGATGGTGTCCTGAGGGATGGTTCTCCATTCTCTGTCAACCATTTGCCACAGTTGGTCGTCCGTACGAGGCTGGGGCAGAGTTTGCAAACGGCGTCCAATGAGATCCTACACGTGTTCGATTGGTGAGAGATCCGGAGAGTACGCTGGCCACGGAAGCATCTGTACACCTCGTAGAGCCTGTTGGGAGATGCGAGCAGTGTGTGGGCGGGCATTATCCTGCTGAAACAGAGCATTGAGCAGCCCCTGAAGGTACGGGAGTGCCACCGGCCGCAGCACATGCTGCACGTAGCGGTGGGCATTTAACGTGCCTTGAATACGCACTAGAGGTGACGTGGAATCATACGCAATAGCGCCCCAAACCATGATGCCGCGTTGTCTAGCGGCAGGGCGCTCCACAGTTACTGCCGGATTTGACCTTTCTCCACGCCGACGCCACACTCGTCTGCGGTGACTATCACTGACAGAACAGAAGCGTGACTCATCGGACTACACGACGTTCCGCCATTCGCTCATCCAAGTCGCTCTAGCCCGGCACCATGCCAGGCGTGCACGTCTATGCTGTGGAGTCAATGGTAGTCTTCTGAGCGGACGCCGGGAGTGCAGGCCTCCTTCAACCAATCGACGGGAAATTGTTCTGGTCGATACTGGAACAGCCAGGGTGTCTTGCACATGCTGAAGAATGGCGGTTGACGTGGCGTGCGGGGCTGCCACCGCTTGGCGGCGGATGCGCCGATCCTCGCGTGCTGACGTCACTCGGGCTGCGCCTGCACCCCTTGCACGTGCCACATGTCCCTGCGCCAACCATCTTCGCCACAGGCGCTGCACCGTGGACACATCCCTATGGGTATCGGCTGCGATTTGACGAAGCGACCAACCTGCCCTTCTCAGCCCGATCACCATACCCCTCGTAATGCCTCCGTTGACGGCGGCCTGGCATTCTTAGCTATACACGTGTCCTGTGGCACACGACAACACGTTCTACAATGACTGTCGGCTGAGAAATCACGGTACGAAGTGGGCCATTCGCCAACGCCGTGTCCCATTTATCGTTCGCTACGTGCGCAGCACAGCGGCGCATTTCACATCATGAGCATACCTCAGTGACGTCAGTCTACCCTGCAATTGGCATCCTTCTTGGTGTTGCATTTGCTCTGTCAGTCAGTGCATGTCCAATACATTTTACTGTACCGGCTACGAGAATAGACATCGATTGCCGGGTTGAGTGGCTCAAACGGTTGAGAGGCTGGCTTTCTCACCCCAACTTGGCAGGTTCGATCCTGGCTCAGTCCGTTGGTATTTGAATGTGATGAAATACGTCAGCCTCGTGTCGGTAGACTTACCGGTACGTAAAAGTACTCCTGCGGGTCTAAATCACCTCGGCGTCTCTGAAAACCGCAAAAAAGTAGTTAGTGGGTCGTAAAGCAAATGACATTAATTAATTATTGAATTTCGATTTTTGTTGCTACGTCCATATCAACGCCGAGCATTCCTAACATGGAAATATTGCGTTAGCTGGTGATGGTTTTTGTCATGATTCTCTTAAGGTGGTCATCTGCCGTGTCGACAAGCAAAATTGTTAAGATCATTATTTTAAAAATGAGAAAAAATCGTAAAACAACCATGCCTTGAAGAATAAAATAAGAGGAAGTCATGAAAGAAGGAATCTTTTCATTAGATGCTCTACTTAACATCCCAAATGTGAAGGCCTACAGTATGGAAAGCTCATAAAACTGATCAACAATAGCGTTATATTGGCTACTGTTGTGATGTGATCTCCGACAGAGGGAATTACTGCTGCGTCCCGAGAAAAACAGCCTGCCCGAATATCGGCGTAAAGCAGCTGGGGAGTGCTGTATGACTGATACTGCAGCTGGTAGCGCTTTAGATGCTACAAGGACAAGTGAGTGTAGTCCTCAACACAAAGAGATCTCCTTACATCAAGCTGTACCTTGACATCTCCAATGATCCACTGCTTCATACAATAGGACTTGGAGGATTCTCTTTTAAACATTGCCAAACACACTTTTTTAAAGAGGCCGATGACCTAGATGTTAGGCCGCTTTAAACACCTCTTCAAAGCAGATCTCAACACGACCTCAGGACAAAGCGTCCAAGGGTCGGAGGGGTGAAGGCTTCGTGGTCCAGTTGTTCCTTTCTTGCGCTACTCTCGGAGACTTCCGAGAATTCTCCTTATTGTTAGTGGAGTAAACAGAAGCTGACAAACGAGAAAATAATTCTGTCGAACACACTAGCTAAAATATAATGCAATGCAACAAAATCGGATACTTTTAAAGATTGCCAAAAGGCAATAAACAGGCTCTAAATGAGCAGAAACCCCAAAAATAGGCATTTGTAGAAACAATAAAATCAACAAATTCTTCCTAAAATAGCCTTTAACGGATTTATACTACGTTTCCATACACAGGAATAAAATAAGCAAAATGCCATCGTTAGCGGCCCCAAGGTACTGTTGCTAGGTAACAGAGTCACACATTTTGTTACATCACACTAATTCGTAATACAAATTATGGGATAGCTCCATCTCTAAGACATGTTTATGTCAACAACATGATGATTGTTTGAAGTTGTTTAAAGGGGACTAACAGCTAGGTCATCGGCCCCAAATGGTACGGCGGTGCAACAAAATGAAACGGTAATTACAACTTTATCCACTGAATAAAACGAATGATAATGCGTAAGTGACTATGGATCCAATTCGCAATGCCTTCTCCTCTGAGATGATGCTTGTTATAAAGCGGGGGCCAAATCCAGGCCACATAATGGTACTAATCAGAGGCAGCGTAGACCCGTGGTGTTCTTTATAATAGAGGTGCTACTCAGTGGAGAGGCAGGGGAACCACCGCAGCGTGCAGCACATTTTCTCCACGCAGCTGAATGCGCGACCACTCCCGGCCGCCTCGATGGGATACACACGATGGTACTAACCACAGGCAACGCCCAGACCCATGGTGTTCCACACATAATGATACTAATCGCAAGCATTCTCATGGTTCTAATTTCTGATGATATGACGATGATGATGATGATAATGCTTGTTGTTTATCAAGGGGCCTAACATCTAGGTCATCGGCTGAGCTTCTAATTTCATCATCCCTTGGTCGCCCCTTTTAGCAGCCTCTTACGACGTGTAGTGGATACTGTGGGTGTATTCTTAGTCACCGTCCCTCACTCACAGGGGGTACGTCAACAAGACCTGTGCCTCTCAATACGTTGATACTGACGTAACAGACATTGCTAGTGGCTACCGCCATACTGTCTCTTATTGCAAGGCCTTGGGTTCGTTCTCTGTCCAGTTTAAGGATTTTAATTCTGGACTGAGGAGCAGAACGGGATAGAGCGCATAGTGAGCAGACCACTAGTTACAATGATGTCTAATTGCAGATCGACCACCAGCCCATGATAAATTCACAAGATCGTCCGAAATTTTGGAGCATGTGGGAACAGTGCCACTTGTCCTATACCGGGAAGGGTCTCGCCGCTCCCACGTACAAGGCACGTGGAGTTTGCTTGCCGAAGGATCTCTGCGCTGCATGTTTGCACAGCTCATGATGGCTCAGCAACTACCCGAGTTACTTCGTGCTTCCAGCACTGCCTTCCTAGCAGCGGAGAGCTGGTCTTCTGACTCCCAAGTTGGCTCAGTCGAGTGACACGCCAGTAAAAACTCCTGCGGAACAAAATTTAGATATCTTGGCGTCAACGAAAAACATAAAGGTAGTTAGTGTAACGTTAACTTATTATTATTATTATTATTATTATTATTATTATTATTATTATTATTATTAGAGCGCGGACTGCTAGGCAGTAAAATGAAATGAAATGGCGTATGGCTTTTAGTGCCGGGAGTGTCCGAGGACAAGTTCGGCTTGCCAGATGCAGGTCTTTTGATTTGACATCCGAAGGCGACCTGCGCGTCGTGATCATGAAATGTTGATGAAGACGACACATACACCCAGCCCCCGTGCCAGCGGAATCAACCAGGACCCTGCCAGGAATCGAACCCGAACCCCTGTGACGCTAACCATTTAGCCATGGAGGCGGACCCTTAAGCAGTACTATGTTACAATACAAACTTACTGAAGCGGTGACAGGTACACTCTAACCTGCAGAACGGTTATGTTATGAGTCTTGCATAAACTTTAGGGGTATGTATGTTACTCTGGCCACAAAACGAAAGAAGGGGCTAGACGACACTTGTTAACAACCAATTTAGTTCGCATTTAAACATGCGGAGTCTAATTACAACTTATGTTGTTTCAGAAAGAATAAATTCAATTGTCACACTTGCGGTACCAATTCAAAGCGCGTCAGGTCCACGAACAAAGATCGTGTAACACTCGATGTAATTGCACCAGATGGAAATGAGCATGTTAGAGGTTAAAGATCTCGCTTGATAAACATGTCAAAGTCTACAGTTCACACTGCAGCACCAGGAAAGTAGACGATTCAATTCTGCTAACCATAAATTAATTAGATACTTATGTTTACTGCCGCGGTTTAGGCTGCTATTACATAACACCGTTATACAATTTATAGAATAATGTAAATGGTATAGATATATTCATTATATTTCTAAATATCACTAAAATTAAATTACATAACCTCTTCAATTGTGTAACTTTGTTGATGATTATTAATAACTGAATAATGGGCTTCTGGCCCCCTTTGAAGCAATTTTCTTCTTCTTCTTACTCTGCTTACTCTCCAGGGTTGGTTCTTCCCTCGGACTCAGCGAAGCATCCCACCTCTACAACCTCAAGGGCAGTGTCCTGGAGCGTGAGACTCTGGGGTCGGGGGATACAAATGGGAAGGAGGACCAGCACTTCCCCCAGGTGGTCTCACCTGCTATACTGAACAAGGGCCTTGTAGAGGATGGGAAGATTGGAAGAGATAGACAAGGAGGAGGGAAGGAAGGGGCCATGGCCTTCAGTTATGTACCATCCCAGCATTTGTCTGGAGCCGAAGTAGGAAACCACTTCAAGGTGGGAATCGAGCCCACCTCTACTCAGTTGACCTCACAAAGCTGAGTGGACCCCGTTCCAACCCTCGCAGCACTTCTGAAATTTCGTGGCAGAGCCTTCTTTCGGGGTTGGCAGCTAATCACGCTAACCACTACACCACAGAGGCGGACTAAAGCAATTTTATGTTGCATATTTCGGCCATTTTTATTGACTTGATCATTCTGAACATTTTTTAAAATTCATGCGGTTATTTAAAAAAGTTACATGTTATCTACGTCGATTTTCAAACGCAGCATTTCAAAATACTGCAGTAGACATAATTGTCTTTCTTTTACCGAAAGAGATAGGTAGCATGTTTAAAAGACAAGATTCCGAGAAAGTGATCTTGTATGAACGCACGCCCAGGTTAGCAAAAGTACTTTTTTAGGAAGGCCTCAGGGCTATGATACTGAATGAAATATTAAGTTTTAATTAAGCTCTGTCAGTTCACATGATAAAACGTATCTGCTGAGTTACCGCGTATCACTTTTTGGCACGTTTAACGTTAGTAATCCCGTTTAGAAAGCCAAGAATAACGGCCGAGAGGATTCGTCGTGCTGAGCACACGACACCTTGTAAAATGTAGGCCTTCGGGCTGAGCAGCGGTCGCTTTGTAGGCCAAGGCCCTTCGGGGATGTTGCGCCATGGGGTTTGCTTTGGTTTTAATGTTAGTAATACTCATAAGTAAAGCCCGGATTTCCATGCCGTAACAGGTTATATTGCAAACTAAATGTGGTTAACAGGAAGTGTCGGCCACCCGCTCTTCCATAATGTAGCAAGAGTAGCATAAATCATAGGAGTTTTGATGGGCCGTACCCCTAATGTTTATGCAAACCCCATAGCATAATCGTTGTGAAGGTAGACTATACTTGCTGCTCGCTTCAGAAACTTTGCATTCCAACCTATTAATGCATAAAAATCCGGGCTCTACGTCATAATACTTGATACCTATCTCTGAAATGCTTAAGTCATATTTTGCTTTCTTTAGGTCATAGTGATTATTAACTAAATATTAGTTTTGTTACGTTACTGATATCTAGTTTCTACAGGTTTCGGTACCACGTCAAGCACTTCCGTTTATGGGAACCGGGAAGTGTGAAGCAATAGAGACATGTTATTTCGTTGTTTAGTTCCAAATCTCAGAAAGTAAAAGTGGCGCTTGCTTGAATGTTCTTTTGATATATTCATAATACATTCATCGTTACTTGGGTAGAATATGAAGCTTCTATGTTCAAGATTTTGCGTCAGAATGAATATTATAAAAATAATATTGTAAAAAAGTTATTGTTAAAACTTCCCTTAAATGAGGTACCTCTTTTTGAGGAAGTACTCAAACCACAGCGAAGGAACATTTCATGCATACTATTTAAACTTTTGATGAGCTGCTGAAGTAAACTTATTGTCCTATTGTTTACGGTTGTTAAGAATTCTTTAAATATCCTAGTTGAAAACTGAAATTTTCTGTAAAATTTCATCACTCTTCAAGCTGGACTCCATGAACTAAACAAGATATCCACAAGCATAGTGTATAAGGGATTATCAAATACATTAATGTGATAGTTTCTGAGGAAAAAGTTACACAAACTTTCAAAGCATATGACTTACGGAAAATCCAAAAAGAATATTTGACTGGCAGCGAGCAGAGTTATATTTAAACCTCATTTGCTTGCCTCAAATATAACTTCAGCGTAGTAACTGTCCGGCTCCATGGCTAAAGAGTTAGCGTGCTGGCCTTTGGTCACAGGGGTCCCGGGTTCGATTCCCGGCAGGGTCGGGAATTTTAACAATCAATGGTTAATTTCTCTGGCACGGGAGCTGAGAACTATGTCATTCTTCCCTCTATGGCCTGTCCAATAACTCACCTGTAATGGCAGCTGAGGAATTCTCTTATTTTTAGGTCTTTCAGCAAATACAATGACCATCTTATGGGAAGGTTACCCTCAAGAGTCACTGTTTACCCAAGGACACACAACTGATACAAGCGCCATGCTTTTAAAAATGTATCACTTTTTTAACTGCTCCCGAAGAAGATGTGAAGAAATAATATGGACACAGTACAGGAAATATTAGATTAGGAAATGAAGTCTTAAAGGAAGTAGATGAACATTGTTACTCTGGTAGTAAAATAACTAACGATAGCAGAAGTAAGGAGGACATAAAATGCAGACTAGCACAAGCAAGGAAGAGATTTTTTAAGGAAATACATTTTCTAAGAATAATATTTGATGAAGAAAATGTCACCCGCAGAAACGTGACGGAACTACTTGCACAGGCGTATGCGCCTCAACGGGGCCGATATTTGATATGTGACTCTGACAATGAAGGGCCGGGCTGGAAGATGATGTGCGGAGAGGAAATGACTTCTCATGTAGTCAAACTAACTGGCCAGTGAGTCACGTGTGACGTCACTGTGGGGACAGTAGCCGGGACAAGTCATATCGATAGCGCACCCCAGTCGATACTTCGTAAGCTCGTGGAAGACAGTTCATAATGGAAAATGAGAGGCAAAGAAGATAGGGAGAGAAATGCAGGGGATCATTTCAAGTATTTAGGAGTGCATTACCTCTATGAGGTTCTTCAGTCTGCAAGCCTCTGTCAATTTATTAAACGCCGCCACGATCCTCTATTTAACTAGTTCTGTCGCCTCGTTTATTTCTATATCTGTTTCCTTTAAATCGTTAGAAGCTGAGTCTAACCATCTTCGTCTTGGTCTATCTCTACTTCTCTTACCCTTCATGACCGAGTCTGTTATTCTCCTTAGCTCCATTCGCCTCACATGGCTACAGCTTTTGCGTACAGTTCATCCCTAACATTAGCCTTTATCTCTTCATTCCGAATAAACTCCTGTTCGTAGAAGTGATCGTTCTCGCTACTTTCATGTCTGTTGCTTGTAACATAACATATATTGTATCCACCCAGTTTTCACTCCCACAAAGCAATGTTGATCTGAAAACAGGCTGGTGTCCAGAGTTAATTACTGTTGATCGCAACGGCAATGATTCAGTCTCAGTACATTACCATCCCGGGAGAACACACATGCTAAATACTTGAAAATATGTGCTTTGTATTCACAACCTGACATTCAGTTCTCTCTGCTGACAGAGTCTTGGAAGTGCTAATTTTCATATCATTCTCACTGGACCTATTTTTAATTCCACGATATTAGACTGCAGGCTTTCATTACAATGCCAAGTCGTCGGTATAGGCTAAGCCGCTTCCTGCATTTCCACAGAACTGAATAGATGTTCCATGTAAACTACGAACAACAAAGGTGAAAGATTAGAGCCTTGTGGAACCGCTGTAAGTACCTACTTTGTTTGTGCTTATCAGCACGTTAATATATACATTATCAAGAAACAAACAGGGAAACTGCAAAAGGCAATGAACTCTCGCATGCGTTTTATTTTTACATTGTAGTATGCCATACATTTCATCCCTTATTAAGACACACACTCTGCTGGTTACAGCTTAAGCAAACCAGATATTAAGACATTGCTACGTTCATTTTCCAACTTTTAAATGAAGCAACTCCGCAATAACTTACGTTAGCTACCTCCTGTCCACGCACCAGTAGGCAGTAACAGGTCAGAATGCAAAGTTATTAGCAAGTGTCGTCCACCCGAATTTCCGTAATGTAGGAGAGGAACATAAATTCTAGGGGTTCTCGTGGGCCGTACCCCTATGGTTTATGTAATACTCATATACCTCACTTGTTACTCGCTACAGTAAGTTTGCATTCTAACCAATCACTGCATTAAAATCCGTGGTCTACGCCATCAGGATTACTTCCCATCAGACTGCTCTCTTATTGTACCCAGAAGTCGTACTTCAGGGTATAACCGCTCATTCCACGTGTCTGCTGCTAGCTTATGGAAATCTCTCCCGTTGACAGTAGGCAAATGTACTGCATCAGCCTCTTTAAAAAAGGATTTTGGTCGGATTTCCTTCGAAGTGCGCAGTCAGGCTGTACGAATGCACGGGTCAATGTAAGAATGAATGGCGTACTACTTAAATATTTACACTAATGCATGCTTATATCAAGATGGTATACAACCACCAACATTTTTTTCTACTGGCTTTACGCCGCTCCGACACAGACAGGTCTTATGGCGACGACGGGATAGGAAAGGCCTAGGAGTTGGAAAGAAGCGGCATGGCTTAATTAAGGTACAGCCCCAGCATTTGCCTGGTGTGAAAATGGGAACCCACGAAAAACCATCTTCAGGGCTGCCGACAGTGGGATTGGAACCCACTATCTGCCGGATGCAAGCTCACAGCCGCGTGCCCCTGACCGCACGGCCAATTCGCCCGGTTCCAACATATATCAGTCGACGTAAGAATGAGTGATTTTACCACTCAGACAAGTAAATTCCTTTACTTAGGCAGTAAAATCCCTTCAGACGGTAAAAGTTCAGTCGACATAAAGAGCAGACAAAAGTTGTCCGTTACAAGAAAGGGGTGCTGCTTACATCAAGGAATCTAAATGTGGAGACAAAAAAGGATTTATGTCTAGTTCAGAAACGTGGATTATTGTTACATGCGATATGAAACGTTAGAAGACATTTGAGATGTGGTGCTGGAGCAGGGTGGAAAGGATCTCGTGGAGAGAAATCTCACAAATGAAAAATTCTTAGAAGAATACGTGAAAAATATATCAACAATAAGAAAGAAAAGGGACCAATTAACCGCTCATCTCTACAGTTAAAGTTATAGAAGGAATGGTTCAAGGCAAGATACGAAGACGTGGACTGCAATACTCTAGACCAGCCATTCCCAAACTGCGGTCCGCACACCTCTGGGTGGCCACGACGACAATCCAAGTGGTCAATAATAATAATAATAATAATAATAATAATAATAATAATAATAATAATAATAATAATAATAATAATAAATAGATGGATTTTTGTTTGTATGTATGTCTGGAATGGGCTCAAAAACTACTGGACCGATTTTGCTGAAAATCTCACAATGTTTTTATAACACCTGAAAGGATTTTGGAAGTTGTTTGAACAAAATTCAATGGGTAGTTCGGCATAGGGGGTGAGAAGGGTGAAAAAAAAAAAAAAAAAAAAAAAGTAGGGGAAGGTAAGTAAACCGCAGGACAAGTCTGATCAGCGGGTTGCCTAACCAACAGTATTTAAAGATTATGATGTATTTCTTAAGACGTATGTTCTTTTTCTTCTTCTATGAACGACATATAAAAATGAAAACTCCAAGTTCAGTTCCCATGGCACACGTGGTGAGAGGGAGTGAAGAAAGAAAATGACAGAGATTGTGGGTGAATGTGTGCATATTCCACAATAGCTCTCAACCACACATGATACTAATATGATTTACTGTTTGGGAAAGAAAACTGTAGGCTAGGTCACCCCTACGGCCCGGGGATGAAATGGGGTGAAATATAATAATAATAATAATAATAATAATAATAATAATAATAATAATAATAATAATAATAATAATAATAATAATAATGTTGTAGGTATTTGAAGAGTGAACATTTATTATACACAAAGACGATTGTACTAAATTTAGGGACTATGTCTTCACTGTTGTATAAGCAATATATGTAACTCTTAACTTCGCCGATAGATGGCATAAGTTAGCTGCAGAAAAAGAAGAAATACTGTGATGTAATTATTGTGAGACACCTCAAATTCCTAGTACCCACACTCTAACCATATTTTTCTCCTCCGGTTGAGAAAATCTCGTAGATCAGAAATCCCTTCTTTGAAACTGAACATGAACTGCCCTTCCTGAGGAAGATCAACCAGCCGAAGTATCCGGGCAGAGACAGAGTGACGTACGATGTGGGTGGAGTGGCATGTTTAGCTCAAGGACGTTCCATGAATCTCCTATATCCTACAATTCCTAGAAAGGAAATACTGCATTTAACGCCTTTCATGACAATATACCTGTGTGAGGGTGCCTTTTATGCCCTCACAGAAATGAAAACGAAGTACAGAAACAGAGCTAACGTAGAGGCAGAACTTGTAAAACGCTTGGTCTCTGGATAACACCATCCCTCCAAGAACCGCAACAAGTGATTTTTTCAAGCAAATTTCCAGATCCAGACTAT